>NC_140489.1:50190122-50855122 GCF_964271855.1 Acomys minous
GCTGGATAGCAGGACACCACTGAAATGGGTATTATGGTCACACTTATATTAGTTATTAAATCAATTACTTTGTTGGGAATTTCATGTATGTACATGGCGCCTTCTGTTTACCACTCACTCAGTCCCTCACCTTCCCCCACCTTCGACATCCTTGAAGTCCTTCCTCCTCCTTGTAGGTCTTTTCTATATTCATGCCATGTCGTTTTGATTAATGCCCCTCTAATTTTAAGCCCAGCAATCTGAGTGGCTACAGGTTTTGAATCTATCTGTAGGGATCCAGAAAGCTCTCCATTTGTTGCCCACACCATGGTATCTCGAGGGTCAGTGCATGAGCTCCTGCCTATCTGTGAATGCCTAGAGGCAGCCCAGTCTTGTACAGTCCCAATGCAAGCCCCTAAGGTGCTATGGGATTGTGTTTGCAATGCTGTAGATAGTATTTCTCATCTAGAAACCACCGCTTTGGAAGTCTGAGGACCTTTCTTCAGGGCTCTCTAGTAATGCCAAAAGAGGTTGATTCATTCAGTATACAGAACTGTATGCATTCTTCACACACATACCAATGGATTGAGTTTACATAGTGGGCTTTGGAGCTACAGATATTTACTGTCAGACATCTGATTCTGATTGGTATATAGCTTTGAGAAGCTGTCTAATGTGGCTGCCTATGAAGACTCATTGGAGTGCATTTACTCTAATTGGCAGCTCAGGATTTCCCAGAGTTTTGTCAATCTCTTGGTACCAATGACTAGATTAAACTTTGTGAAAGAAAAAGAGAGGAATATCATGATACTTTGTAAAATGATTGTTTTCATATTATGAAATAGACGGGCAATTTAAAAATGTACAGAAGAAATAAGAAAATGGCAAACAGTTCAACGTCTTTTTCTGAATTGCACTTAGCAGGAATTACAGACCACTGTAAAGGACATATAAGTTGTCAACTTTCACCAAATCTATTTAAACAACATTTGTAAAAAATATATATATTTAGTTGACATTTATAACAGAAATGTTATTGTTTGAAAATAAACCACAACACAAAACCATGCATCACACATATTAAATCAGAATGAGTTATGAGTCATCCCAGTGAATAACATTATATGGGTGTCAATGTGGTTTTAAGACTGGATCCAGAGTTTTAATGTAGCATTCCACACACCTCAGAAAGGCAGAAGTGCATTATAAATTGCAGTCTCTATGCAGTACAATATCTGTTAATGGGCACTCCATGTGTTATAAGAAAACTCCACTCCTATTTTCTTTTAATTGACCAGTTATCAGCCAGCAGATCTGTTAATTAAACCCCATTTGCTATAAGGAACATGTGCCCTGATCTGATGAGGGAACATTGTGTTCACTGGTCTTGATAAGGCATAAACAAACCAGCTTCATCTCATGTCAAAACATTTATTAAGATGGTGATAGTGTCTATTTCCAGAGAATAAGGCATCTCCAGTGAGGCACAATCAGTGATGTAATTAGGGAATTTGTAAACTACAGGCATTGTCCATAGAGATCACTTATAAGAGCCCTAACAATGTCACATGGGTTCTATAAGGAGACAAATGCCCTTTTCATTGTAGAAATAAATTGATTTTTCTAGCCATTCTGTGTTGAAATGTTTACTAGTGTGAGCAACACTAGCTGCAGAAAATAAATTTTGGATTGTTTTGAAGCATCTCTCTTACTATGTTTTTATAAGACACATTTGGTGTATAGTTTATTGTCTGTCTTCCCTTTTAATTCAGAATTCTTTCACCATTGGCAATCAGTACCATAATTAACATGATCAGTCAGCTAGCTCCCATCACTTTCTGGTCCATGGCTTTCAAGGTTACACCCTGACCTTTCTGAAAATGGACAGCACTGACATTTCCTCAACCTCATAAGGGTGAAATGGATCTATTTAGGGATGTCCAGACCTTATTACTTCAGAGAAATAGAAAGAAGGCTAGATATCTGTGTTACCTGCCATTTATTATACTATCAAAACATAGAAATCAAATTATAACTTTTAATGGCAGACAAATGTAGCTTCTTCCTTTAGGATAGCTTTGGCTATTTAAGTTGGGTTCATTCTTGTCTTTCCCAAGATGTTCTTTACCTTCAAGGTACCCTTATGTAGAATGCATTGTATATCCTCAATACCTGGAAACGGCAAGTATGTGTGTGTGTGTGTGTGTGTGTGTGTGTGTGTGTGTGTGTGTGTGTATTTATTTTATATCTATAAACAGTTGTTTGATTGGATATGGACCTATGCTTAATATTTGACACACCTGGTTTCAATAAATATGATCTATGCCCCTAATATAGAAATATGTGTATAACAATAAGACATAATATATATTAGAGTAACCATGGCAGTAATATGAAGATGACTAATATGTACTGTGCAGCTGCTGCATCCTATACCTTGTGCTTCATACAACATATACAGGAAGGAAACATACATCGCAGGTATAGGAAAGTGTACAGTAGCCATTATTGTGTTAGCTTTATGTAAACTGAGAGACAGACTACATAATGTTCCTGAATCATCAGCTTTTTGAATCTAGGCGTCCAAACTAAACCTCATTCTCTGCAAATACGTTTTGGGGACGCCTTGATCCCATTGTAGAAAATTATCTTTAAATTTGTGTTAACTATCCCTTTCATCAGCCAGATTTGAGGATAAGGAAAGAAATAAATTCTTCCCTTTGCTGAGACTATGCTTCTCGTATCTGGCTAAACTCCTTGTCTAAGTCAGACTTTTAATATTTTTAATTTTTTTTCAAGTATGTGTTTTTATTCATGCTTATTTGTATCCAGTATGTATGTTATCCCACATATATGCAGGTGTCTTACAAGCCAAAAATGGGTCTTGGATTCTGAAGAGCTGGATTGACAGGTGTTTTTAAGCCACATAATGTGGGTTCTGGGAACAGTACTTAGGGCCTCCTCAGGAAGAGCGGTTAGTGCTGCTAACCACTAAACCATCTTTCCAAGCCATCCAGATTATTAACCCAATATAATCAACATTCCTCCAAGTCTTCCATGCACGTTTTGTTATGGACAAGCGCAACTGCTAGGTATCTGTGTTTATCAGTTTCCATAATCATTCTTGAAGGTGGATAGTGGCCTACTGCATGTCTCCTCTCCACACCCTTGAGTGCATTCATGCATTGAAGGAGCTAAACATGCTTTTTAGAGAAATAGACACTAAGTCTAGCAGACAGTCTATATTTTTATACGGTGTCCTGCTCTTCATAGTCACATCCACCTGCTGTCAATTTACGGGATAATGCTGGTGGAAGACACATGCTTGGCTAAATTGTGGCATAAGTGTTAAGAAAAAGTAAGCAAGGATACAAAATCACTGTGGGATATAACAGTTATAGGAACTTGGAACACACACACACACACATACACACATACACACACACAAGCACACACACACACACACACACACACACACACACACACACACACACACAAGCACACACACAAACAAAAAACCCCAAAGAACAAACAAACAAACAGACAAACAAACAAAAACTCTGCCCAAAAACCTCAAAAAGCAAAAAAACCCCACAAACTCCTTTTTCTCATTATATAGTCCTGACTGAACTGAGTGCTCTGTGTAGAACAGACTGGCCTTGAACCCACAGAGATCCACCTGCCTCTACCTCCTCAGTTCTGGGATTAGAGGCATGTACCGCCATGCCCAGGTGGACCATGGAACACATACCTAACGTATTATCTGTAAGATTGTCTTCTCTACTCTTTTTAATTTGTACTATATCATATTTAGAGTTCAGTATTTTACAGTCAAAATCATTTGACTTTTTTCATATAAGTATCATTTCATATTTTATCTCCCATTATTTATTGTATAAAATCCCAAATATACCAAACATGGAATGAAACTTGCATAAGAACAGTAGGTTGAGGAACCAGTTTCTAGTTCCAAAACATGTGTATAGGTTGACAGTTCTATACAAATAACCTTTTACTACCCGATAATTAAATATTTTAGGAGTTTTCTGTTGTGTTGCTTCTATGAAAACTTGTCTGTTATTATATAAATCATGTGCTTCTGTTCAATTTTTTAACTTTTTCTTTTAAAAAATAATTGTTGGTTGCTAAATTTTCATACAATTCAAAATTCTAGCAATCTTAAACATTGTACTTATTTATTTAGCTCTTGAAGAAAAACAAAATTTGTCTTGTGAGTGTTGCCATCCATTTTCAGGAACCACGAATAAGTTGTGGATGGATTTCAGTGCATATAAAGCACAAAATAGAGAAGGAATTTGAGTACAGAAAAAAGGGGGTATTAGAAAAATTTCATAATAGAGATTTATTTTAATAACTCTGTAGAATAACAGATATTCTACAAGAAACTCAAATTAGATAATTAAATTAATTGTGGAAAGACCATAACAGCTTAAGACACTGGAAAGGCTAGCAAGCAGAGCCAAAATTGACCTTAGTCATCTATGAGGCAGTAACCAAAGGACCTGTGTTTATTTGCCACTAGTATTTTGGCTCATATAGTTGAGAAAGTATGAATGTCATGCAGAGAATGATTTTTCTGTTTTGTTCTTACACTTTGTGTTCTATGGAATCCCTCTGAGACTATTCTTGTGCCATAGCAACACCTGCTGGGAGAGGGAAGTTGGAACAGCCATCTCTGATGCCTGCCAAACCTGTTTCCCCAATGAATGGCACTGCTTGTCCTCCATCTCTAATACCAAACCTTCACAATTGCTAACTCCAGGATACTGCTGTTCCCCATATGCTCCAAACTCCTAACAATGCTGTTGTAATAAGATTTCCAAAATCTTCAAAAATAAAGCATTGTGTATGTGTATGTAATAATATCCTTTAACCTTCTCTTTAGAATTTTAGGTGTACATCTTGGGGTGTTTCCACCTTCCATGTTCTTGAAACAAGACCTTTCTTTCTACTCTGTTGTGAGATTTGTGAAACGTCATCACTACTGTCTTATTAGCATCTCCTAATTTATTATGGGTTAGATACTGAAAAGTATGTATCAGTGCAAAAAGAAAAGAAGGCTCTTATTTACAGAAGAGGGCAAGAGATGGATTTACGCTAATTCGTATCACATATAGGAACAGTAGGCATGCCATCTGGTGTGATAAATAAGTGCTTGTTCATATGTGAACAGGACTATAGCCTATGCAAGTCTTGGCAGAGGGCCACATGAGCTTTCTTGTGTAGATCAGACTAGCTACTTATTGACTGCTAGATAAGAAATGACATTGAACACTTATGTTATTCAATACAACTAAAGGTGCCCTTCCATATTTTTTTGCCCTTCCATATTTTAATGTATTATTTCTGCCTCAATTGTATCATTCCTGTGCAGAAATTGAAATGTAGTACTATTATTAATAATATAAAAATCTACTGCTTTGTAGTATTAAAAAGTACAAGTGCTCACGTGGAAACATGATCTTCATTCTATTGTTTTATCTTCAAGTTTCTGATAATCATGAGGTAATAATTATTCATCAGTAGTTTTCCTTAGTTGGTTGCTTAGTAACTTTGATTTATGATTGTCAATCAAGACTTTACCAAACACTTCTAAAATACCTTAAAATGTCACATGGCATGAAGGCTACTGACAAGATAAAAAAAACTTCAGTACTGATCTTAGCATTTCTTAGCTACATAAGAGAAGATGTACACATTTTGTGCCATATATAAAACAAGTTAGGCATAACATAATTCAGAGACTTTTAAGACAAATAGGAACTGGGAAATTTGGAACAGAACAAAAAGTTTAAGTGATGGTGAATCATTGCATGGTCTGTTAGGCTTGAACTCACCCATGACTAGAGGTAAAAGTTTACAAATGAGCAAACTTGTTAGGCAGGTCTGCATATCAGTCTTGTCCTAACCAAATAGGAAGTTTTTCAATGTACTTATTAAAATGTGTATATCTGCATATTAAGGCTAGTATGTGAGATGGATTAGAACGGCTGCAAGGTAGACATTCCATCTCAGAAAATGGGCTGTAGATATGCAGATGCTAACATTTTAAGATTATTTCAGAAATCAAAAGAGATTTTTAAGAGAATGCTATTTGTCAATTAATTTTTATATGTGTTTATAAAGTTAAAGATGATGAAGAGGGTAGTACAGAAGTGAAATATGCTCTGTTTATGCTCATCTCAGGGAAGTTCTGAATATTTTTAAATAACAATGATGCCATGAGCAGTGTTGTTGGCTTGTGATTCCAGTCTGTAGAAAATAGAAACAGAGGAACAGTGAGCTCCAGAGTAGGTTCACCTGCCTAGTTGACTCAAGACTATCTAGGACTACAGAGACACATTGCCAAAGCAGTGCATGAATGGATGAATACATGAATGAATAAATGAACAAATAGATAAATAAAGCAGTAACCACAGTTATCGGTACTGCATATCATATAATTCTCCTATTCTTCTCTTGGGTTTGTATAAATGAAGAATTCGTCCCAGAAATCTTCTGGTAGAACTCTTTAGTTTTTTAGTAATGAACGGCCAGCAATTTTCCTGGCTTACATCAAAAATTGCTTGAACCAACCTAAGGTGATATCTAACAGGAAGCATAATCAGCAAGTCTACATGTAAATGAGGAAAATTTATCATATCTGAATGTTTTTCACCCCAAATAGCTTTCAAGTAGTCTTTACTATATTCCAACACATAAGTATTCACCATACTGAAATTGAGTCAAATTTATTGTTGTAAAAATTATTATCAGGACTTAGACTGGAATTATTTTGAATTTCAAGGATATTCTTTGATTTGTGTGGTGACACATGTATATATATATATATATATATATATATATATATACACATATATAAATATACACACACAGATGAGACCAATAAACACTCATAATGCAATTAATTATGTGCCCTTTAATATCTTTACTGCAGTAAGGCAATTTTCAAAATCTAAGTGATTTTTAAGATATGCTGTGGAACTAGTGGCAATCAGAATAGTCCAATATTGTGTTATAGTTGTTTTCAAGAATAGATTATGAAATTATCCTTTTATCTTTTTTTGAATAGAAGAGAAAAAGTGGTTTGTAGTATGTATGCAAATGATGGCCCTTAACCAGCAATTGCTTTCAATTACCCCATAGCCCAGCATAAAATATCATTACTAATTCCCTAATGCCTGATTACAATTATTGCAAAGGCAAAAATTATCAAATGTCTGTGACTCATCAAAACCTCAATATTTGGTTATACATTTCTCTACCCCATATGTGTGTGTGTGTACATGTCATATATATATATATGTATATATATATATATACATATATATATTCCTTATCAAATTATTCTATAATATAGTACAAGAAAAAGATTGGGAACTAAATAGCATGATCATAGAGAATCACTGCTGTGATAAAATATCTGTCTTCAAAAAATATGGGGTCTGAACTTTGAGTTTGATCCACATCAATGCAAAATTAAGTCCTCCAACCCTAGCTGCCTGAAATAGGATGCGGTTTTCCTCATAGTATAAGTCAGCCATAAAATTCATATCAAGGGCAGCATAAAATTTAAACTCAGACAGGAGACCAAAGCACACACTGTTCTTAGAGACCAAAACTCACTTCCCACCAGCACCCTTTCTGGCAGCTCATAAGTGCTTGTAATTCCTCCAAAAAAAAGGTTCCAACACACTCTTCTGATCTACTAGGCAGCTGGACAAACATAGCATACACATACATGTAATTAGAGTTGAATAAAAATAGACACTGAAAGAAACCAATATTATAATTGTATTTAAACTTCTCACTGTTTTTGAAAGGAAAATCTACATGGACACACTCTTGTGATTTCATTAATTTACATCATTATTGCCTTTGTGTGAATGGTACTGGAAGCCTAGTGTAGAACTTTGTGCATGTTGGACAAGGGCTCTGACGAGGAACATCTCTACTTCTCATTTGAATTGTTTACACCTGAAAATTTACTTTACATTAGTCTTTCTATTTTCTTTTCATCAGTTTCTCTAGTGTGACAGTTCTTGAATTCTTACCTCTAGAAGTCACTTCAACAAACCCACTATTTCTTTGAAACCTTCTTTATTTTTCACTTATTTATATATTGTAGCATCAAGTAAGCATGGATCTAGTCATTCCACTGTAGAAAATTCTACTTGTTGGATTTTAAAAATAACTTATACCTTTCAGACATCTCCCTATTCCTCTTAAAGCTCAGCCCCAGCACCTAAGAGGATGAGCATATCCTGATTGCCTGTTCATGGTACGGTTATTTCTGAGACTTAATATGGACTTGTGTACTTTGAATAATGAAAAATCCCAAATAAAGTCAAAAGAGAAGATGCTCTCTGTTTGCTCTCCAGTATGACACTAAAAGATTTTCTTTTCTACCCAGTTTTTATTTACAGTCTGTGATATAATGAAAAAGTTAAAAAAAATCAATTTGCTCAAATTGTCTTATTTATTTATTTTCTTATGTTTGGGAGCAGAAACAAGTCTTTTATCAGGACATTCTGAGGTCCTCTGTCTGTAGAAAGTCCTACTGAAGCACTTCAGCACACTATGTCAGAAAATATGCCAACGTTTTTATTTTCAGAGACTTGTTTTTTAACACAAGATGTGGGAACATCAGATTGTTGTATTTTATTTTTTATACTTTTATTAAGAAACAATAAATACTATAATTCATTAAATGATCATAATACTCATAATGCAATTAATTATGTGCCCTTAAATTGCCTCTTCCTTGTTTGTTATAAAATCAATTTTGAGTTTTTATCGGTATTTTTAAATGAGAGGTGATGGAAAAGAATATGGAGGATCAGTTTTTCAACTCTCCTGCTTCTAAGAAAGCTCAACATGGCAAGACCTGCATCAGAAATCTACCTAAACTTTATTCACTTTTCCACAAAAACTTACTCATTTGACTTACTAATTGCAGATTTGGTTCATGTTACTATCTGTTGCATTTTAAAATGCTCGTGACTTTTGTCAGTTTACTTCCGTATTCTGTTTTAGTTCAGCTTTGCAATTCTCTGCTGTCCTGCTCTCCACACATTTCCTCTCTCAGTTATTTCATGTGCAGTCAGTCTACCCCAGTCACACGCTTTGCCAATAACAAGCTCAAATACTGTGCCTACAAAAGACTGAACCTGCAAAGACTGACTGCCCTGTCCCCCAACATAGGAAAAACACTTAGCAGAATCCCAAGAACAGGGACAGGGACAAATGACCATAGCAATGGGCAAAGTCTCAACAGAAGTTGAAAATTGTAATATCTGAGACAGGGAAGATGGCTCTGTGAGAAAAGTGCTAATGTGGGCGTACGGGCAACATTTTAGATCTGCACTAACCATAAAAACACAGTGTGTGTGTGTGTGTGTGTGTGTGTGTGTGTGTGTGTGTGTGTGTGTGTTTATGCACGTGTGCATGCAGCTCTGGGTTCAACTGAAAGAGTCTGTATTTAAATAAAAGGTAGGGAAAGTTTGGGGAAGATGCCTCAGGCCGACCTACACATATTAACACATACATACTTGCACATGCACACATGCACACGCACACACACATATACACACATGTGCACATATACTTTTTTAGAAATGTAAACTTATGCACATGCAAACACACATGCACAGTCATTGCTCACCCATAATAACATCTGAACTGCGTTTAAACATGTAGGTTGCACAGTAGGGCTAGAATAGCCAAAGAACCCCATACTTTTAGGCATTGAGAAATCATTGAAGAATAAAAGCTTGTTGTAGAGCATCAAGATATACCAACTGGTCCATGAAGCCTGTAGAACATACATGTTACTATGTCACTCAGAACATGGTTTCTAGAGTGATTCACTCATACCACAAACACTTTTCACGGAATGAGTTTGGAATATAGACTGTTTTTAAAATTGTACAATTCTATGGGCTTCTTGAAACCTGATATACTAATACATTCACAAATATTGGAGCAAAGTCAAATTAGAAGCAAAATATATAAAGAAAAAAATGAAAATACTAGTGTATTGAAGGAGAACCTTCAATGCTGCTGTGAGGTTGTAGCCCCTTAAGAGTGTGTTTTTCTCTTGTGCTTCCCTCACATACGCCTGTTTCCTTCCCAAATCACTGCCCAACTCTCTCACTGTCACAATTTATTTGTTATATATAAAATATTTTCCTGACTTCCTATTATGTATAAGATTGCCTTCTGGATGATGACAATACAACAGTGAAGTCTGTGTTTATTTAGGAAGCTCTTATTTTTATTTTGACGTGTAAAATATGTTGTTTTAAGATACATATGGATAACAAAACAGTTACTGTTGTGAAACAAACCGTGAGCTGTCATCACATGTAGTAACTTGGGAGGTGGAGAGACTAAAATCTGTGTGGATGAAATAGAGTTTATACTGCACAGCAACATGCTCCTCTCTACAATAGCCGTTATAGATATTCACCCTGCTCACTAGCATGCTGCTCTTCTTCAATATTTACATTTTACTGGTATCTATAGGTAAATGACATCACCATTTAAAAGTCACTGTCATATTTTACCATGGCTGTTCCATGACTGAACAAATCCATTATGCTGGTTTTTTTTTCAGTCTTTCTTATGACAGTGTGCAGATGAGCAATCTCATTAAGGTTTTTGGATTTCATAGTAACCTGAACAAAACTGTGCTTATGATGAAAAAGCTAGTGACAAGGCAGCAGGGAAATAGGAAGAGTGAGGCACTAGTGGCAAAGGGACTACTACACAGGATACTATCACAAGAGAGCGAAATCATGGCTTTTCTGAGGTATTACTAGTGGCTCTAAAATATAGGCAGGTGTGGCAATCATTTTAATATATAATATATTTTTACACATACACACTAACACAAACACACACATAAAATTAGATAGTAGTTGACGGCATCAGGCAAGAAGATATGAGAAAACTAGGAAAACTATCATTTTAATTTCCAGATCGCATAGGTTGGTGATTATTAATTCAAGAAGTGATGGGTTTTGGGATTTGAAAGAATTAGAATATGAAATTAGATTGCAGTTGAGGCTAGAGGAAGTTGGAAAGGATCTACTGTCATCACATAAAGCAGAGGAAAGCCAGCAATCATAATCTCCCCTGGAAAAAAACTTATTGTTTAGTGTCTAAGTTTAGGGTATAGAAACTTCAGTCTAAGCAGAATAAGAGAAGCTCCTAGAACTTTGGGAAAATATAAGATTTTGGTTTTGGTCAAGAGAGCTGCTAACAAAGGCTCTCTCTGATTCAAGGCTTAATGTCTTTAAGCCTGTGTAGTGTAACTCCTATAAGCCCAGCACTTGGGAGGCTAAGGCATAAAGATCATGAGTTCAAGGGCAGCGTAGGCATTGGTGCCAGTTTCAGGACAGCACATTACAGGGCTGTATGGTCTGAAGTCAGGGGAACATTTTTCCCAAACAAAAGCAAGCAAGAGATCTTACAGAAGAAAGGAACAATAATGTGTTATTTATAAATATTTGTTGCTTAGTAGAAACTTTAAGTAATACATAAGATGATCTATTTTTATGCTGTCGAGGAAAAATCTGAATTCTATTTTACTAACTATAATTAATTAGGCAAGTATAAAGATTTTAAATGAATAAATAACAAATGTACAGAGAAAATTCTTGTACTCTTCATCATAGTAAAGTTTTAGGAAATTTTCAGGTAGTCAAGTATTTACTTATAATGGCATAATGTTTTGAAATCTTTATATATTCATTATGTTAAATTAAGATCTAAATACTTGCTTTTGGCTCTGTTCCTTTTCACTGTGTACTCCATTCCTCTCAAAACATGAGCAACCTCAGTGCTCATACCAAAAAATGAAAATATTTAGTTTCAAAACTTCAGAAATTAATGCCCAGATTGGCTATACTTATCCACAGTGGGGCTTTTGGAAGTTCTATGGGGGTGAATATTTAAATAAAAAGAACCCCATTAAGTACTCTTTTAAATGATAGTCTCTTTTCATTTAAGTCACACGGATTAGTGGAAGTTTGGAGACATACTTGAATTGATACGCCATGCATTGTTTTGACATATATTCAAAATATTCTAATAGAGAAAGATTTGATTAAGAAATAATCTAGTACAAGACAGATAATGTGAGCTATGCATCATAAAGTCATTCTTATTTTTCTTGCCTCTTGTCAAAGACCAAAGCATTGTCCTGTACATTATCCTGTGAAGCCGATGGGTATGGTTGCTTAGACGGAGTCCACTGCTCTCCTGTAGACATCACAGCTTCAAGGACTCCCTTTTGGTGTCTCGTCAAGTTTTCAGTGTCTCCATCTCTGATCAAATCAAAATATTTGGCATCCTGGGTCTCAACGTTCTCACTGGATAAAAACTAATATTAAATGTTTACCTCTTAGGATTATTAAGAGAGTTGAGTACAATGTAAACTTTCTTGGCACGTAGCATGGAGGCCATCATACGTGTTAAATGCCAAGATCACTTTTGCTAATCTATCTCATTTGCCCTCACAAATATTATGAAACATTTTAGTTATTTTTCTTGAAATATACTTCATAAAATTGCATGATTTTGTGGTTTGCTTCGAAAAACAAATTTTTTAGCTAAATTATTGAGATCTCCAAAATAAATTAGTTGTGTAAATCATGTAATATTTGGATTTTTTAAGTGTATGAAGTTTTCACCATAAATTTTGTTGATGTCAATACCTATAGTGTATATATTTACGACAAGAGGGGGGTGGTGATTACTCTTTTTGTTTCTAGCTGTTAAGATGCTATAATGTGTATTATGTAACTGATTTCTCTTAATCAAATCAAGAATATTTTTGTTTTTATTTTCTTAATCAAAATAATAATGTACATGTGAAACATTTGAATGCTAAAGTAATTTTGGTATCACTTTGAATTAATGTCTCTAAGCGTCATAGAATCTACATGTCAACATTTGTTGAAAAATAATTTGAGTCTGTTTATTTGCTTCCCTAGAACTGGACTTCAGTAGGCTAGCATTATTTAATAAAAAAATAAACCTTCAATGTTAACCTGAAAACTGTAGTACCTTCAACAATTGCAGCAGTAATCAGAAACTTAGAATCACTTATGTTTCCATTTATTTATATTTCTAACATTCTATTTAGCTCATGCTTGTGGACAATATTTTTCTTCATACAATATTTTAATGTAATTAAAATACAATTGCACAATTAATGTAAATATTTTCATGGGATACTGTTTGTAGGAAAAATCACTGTATGCTATTTCCCTCAACACTTCATGTGTTGTATTAAAACTCAAATAGGTATATTGAAAGCCAGTAAACTAAGCCACCAAAAGCCTTTCAAACATCATCCTAAGTATACTCAGTAAAAAATTTTTAAAAGGAATTGATAGTGCTTATATTCATTGAAAAATGTTTTGAATATTTTCTTATAATGATTTTTGTAGAAATCATAAAAATATCTTGCTAAATATCCATGCTGCTTCAAAATATGCTAATTTGAAATCTCATGAAATTTAAATCTCAAAAAGGGGGAGAATAAAATGAACTATCTGAGTATGGCATTGGTTAGCTGTTCTACTAAATTCTTACCAAAGAGAAAAGAGACAATTTTAGGACCAATTTTAAACTTCTAATTTTATATCTCAAGTAATTCTTTTTCCTACTATTTGCACATGTTGTGTTGCTGTGTTTTACTCATATAAGTAAAATACTGTTACTTTGGCAGTTTTCTGTATAACTGGTTTTGAATTAGCTGTTAGAAGAGGGCTGTGCTCGTATGTGAAGGCAATGGTTGCATCAATTAGTGATGTTTAAAACAAAGACTAAGGACCAGTTAATGGATCATAAAACAAGGCATTGGACAGCGTTTCTTATGTTGACCATTTGCCTTCAAATGTGATATTTTGCTTATTTTGAGAATGTATATGGTCTTCATCTGAGAATATACAATGAAAATTGTAGGGTTACTTTGAATGAAAGCACCTTCCCCTTATCTCTGTGGATCCTATATTTTATGTTATCTGCATTGTTGAATTCTTTCAATCAGCAGAAATTGTTTCCTTATGATGTTCTGTGTCTCTATGTGTTTTACCAGTTTATACTAACCTTGAAAAATTTTCTTTTTCCCATTTCAAGTTCCACCCAATCTGACTGTTCCACAGGAAAAATCACCTTTGGTCACCAGAGAAGGAGACACAATAGAACTTCAGTGTCAAGTAACTGGGAAACCTAAGCCAATCATCCTTTGGTCTAGAGCCGATAAAGAAGTCGCAATGCCTGATGGGACAATGCAAATGGAGAGTTATGATGGGACACTCAGGATTGTGAACGTGTCAAGGGAAATGTCAGGGATGTACAGATGTCAGACCAGCCAGTACAATGGATTCAATGTGAAACCAAGAGAAGCCTTGGTGCAGCTCATCGTGCAGTGTGAGTAAATTCCCTTTCCCTTGCTCTCTCTGGGGGTGGGGAGGGAATTGATGATGAGACTTCTGTACAAGTAAACTAAGGATAGCTGGCACTGGATTGGTGTGAAATACTTCTGAAAATTGCTGTCCAAGTCAAATGACAGTTGACATTTATCTGGTTATTATTTAGCTATAAGAAAAGAGTTCCATTCATGCACACATTATGGTTCTGATGGCCGGAGAATGAACATCTGTTATGGTTAAATGCCATCTGGGTGAAAACTAAGCAAGGTGGGGATGGAAGTGACTGCTAATTCGGGTTACAAAGCTCCCTGGTTTCCATAGTTCATTTCTTCTTTAAATAAATTGACGCCTGTGGCCCAAATCATCTATCTACTTAAAGTATTCTTTAGCCTAAATGTACATATCTGATCATTGAAATGCTACTTTTCCATGTATGAAGTTATTAGCTAGGTTGTATAATTATCTGTTAATAAAATTTATGAGGATCCTATGTGCTGAGTTTCTGCCTAAGTATATAACAAGCAAGTGTTTAATTATGAGCTAAATAAGATAATTCTTGAAATGTTTCTGTTGAAATTATGGCTGTCTTTCTTACAAAAAATAGTATGGTATTAATATTTGATCTTAAATTAATTAAACCAATAACTTTAAGACTGATTAAAAACTGAGCACTGTTACTGGTACTGCTTACATTGAGAAAATGGAAAAATCAGCACAAGATTGTTAAATTTGATGTTATAATAGTAGATGATGAGAAGCATTGTACTGTTGTTTCTATGGTGACAGGAATGTGATTCAAAAAGATACCAATAGACATCATTAAAATTCAGCTCTTTTGATATAAGACTAAAGGTGCAAGATGCTATGATACAGCAGAGTGCTGGATGTAAGAACTTCTGCTCAGAGTCCAGTGTCCCTTTGGAAGCCAAGTGCCAGCAGCCTTTCCAGGTCCAGCCAGAGATCTCACTGTGTCTTTCAAGAGTTTTGAAAGACATACATGCATGCATACATACATACATACATACATACATACATAGACTTTTACATACATTTCTACTCCTGCAAAACTAAAATTTAAGAAATTCTAATAACACATTTTAAAATAACAAAAATTCTAAGTTTCCATTGTTAAAATTATAGTTTTGACTAATTTTCATAACTATGATACATGTAATATTATTGATATAAAATAAAATATATTTTATTTTACAGAAACTTTCATTACTCTATACAACAAACTAAGTTTTATTTAGTTAGATGTGTGTTTGTGGTGTATACATGTGTGTGCATGTGTACACACAAGAAGAAAGGCACACGTGTGAGCATGTGGAAGCCAGAAGTTGATGTTGGGTGTCTCCCTCAGTCAATCACCACCTTTAGTTTTAGAAAGATTCTCTCATTCAATGTGGTCATCAACTAGCTAGAGTGGCTGACTAGGGGTCAGCCTGTTTTTGACAACCTTGCACTGGCATCACTGAGGCACACAAGAGTTCTACACGGGTACAGAGGATATAATCTCAAATCCTTATCTTGCAGTAGAAGAAGTGCTGCAGCAAGAGTTACACTGATGGAGCCATGTCCCTATTCCACAAACAGTTTTACACATTGTGTATTCCAAGCATAATGCATCTATATTATGGCTAATTGCTAAAACTGTTAAATATGCGAGTAACAATTAGCAAGTATATATATTTAACAAATATATATAAACAAATATAAATATAGACACATTAAGATTAAAGGTTTGCAACACCATGCCTGAAATTTTAATTTAAGTTTTTCAAAACTTTTAAACTATCACATCAAGTTAGGGGCTTAATTATGACATTTCATTCATGGTATTTTCTTAATCATCTTTGTCCCTCTCCTCTGTCCCTCTGTTGATGGCCACTTCCCTCGCCCCAAAAAGTTTTCCTATACTCAGGCAATATATTCTTTTAAATTTTTTGCTCTCCTCCCACTACGTCCTAAGGATTGAAAAACAAAAATGTATATAAAGATAGAAATAAGAAAAAATAAAAGATATTATAACCTTAGTTACTCTTACTTGCAATGAAGGCATTGCCTCCTTCCCTCCTTCTGTTGCAGCCTTCGCATCTGCTAGGGGAGGCTTTTAAACTCAGTAAATGAAAAATGTTGTCACTGTGCCTTCCAGATATCTCTCTCTCTCTCTCTCTCTCTCTCTCTCTCTCTCTCTCTCTCTCTCTCTCTCTCTCTCTCTCTCTCTCTCTCTCTCTCCCTTAAGAAGCCAGTCTGACTTCTCATATCCCATCTGAAACACCTTGCCTACTACTTAAGACTTACTTGAGTCTTAGGCTCTGAAGGGATGTGAAAGCCCCACCCCCCACTTGTGTTTACTTGTATAAGTAGATCAGTGGTTCTCAACCTATGGGTCATAACCCCTTTGGGGATGCATATCAGATACCCTCTATATCAGCTATTTACAGTAAAATTCATAACAGCAGAAAATTTTCAATTATGAAGTAGCAACAAATATACTTTTATGGTTGGGAGTCACCATAGCATGAGCTATTAGAGGGTCTCAGCCTTAGAAATGTCGAGAAATTCTGACCTAGATGAAATTGATCAGCATACTGAGCTGTATGCATTTTTATTTCTAAGCAGAGCAGTAGAAGAGCCTTATTCTGCTAGACATGTTTCTTACTTTGTAGAATACTCAAAGCCGTGTCTTCTCAGTCCTCTAGACATAAGAGTCTGGCATTGCCTCTCTGCCCCTGCCTCTGCTCCTGTTGCTCCTTTCCCCGGTTCACACCAATTCTTCAAATCTCCTGAGTATGCTTAAGTTCTGTCCCGTCAGGAAGGACCTGAAGCCATGAACTCTGAATGAAAATAAACCTTTCTCCCTTAGTTCAGATGGTCAGGGTACTTAACTGCAGCGAGATGAGGAGTGGCTATGATAGCTACCCTCCTTAGACCCCTCCTGGAATTCTGTCTGTACAGGTAATATGATCGGTGAGAACCGAACAATTTTTACAACAAATATCAGTGTCAGCTGCACTCACTTATTTCACTAGTGTTACTTGATTCTTGTGACCTTTAGCTTCCTGTCATAATCTAAAATATCTTTGTAGATATTGAAAAGGCTGTACTACCAGAATGAATGACGAGTTCTAAGTTGGTTTTTAAATTTACAGGCGAGGATGGCATAAACCCTCTATATCTGATGCTGCTCTACCTTCCAAGAGAGTAGCAACAGAATTTTGATTTTACAGAACTACTTATTACAATATGTAATAATGTGTCTCTTGGAAAGTATCTTAATTTTTTATTTCCAAACAAGGGGAAATGTTTACATTTTCACTGGTACCGTCTCAAACCACACTGAGAAATAACAAGAGCGGTACATTCCATGTATAACAGATGGGGAGTATGACTGTTAGGAAGATTCTCATTGTCTTAACTCTGTGAAGTTTTAAGCTAAAAATCCACTTTCTTACTTGCAGATCTTTCATCCTAGTTCATAGTTCTTAACAAGAAAGGCTACACTAACAAAACATTACAAGCTAGTGTCCTGTGCATAACAGATACATCTTATGTCTCTGAAGCTGTGAAATCCATGAACAAGTCCCTCTTACTGCCTCATTAAGGGCACTTGCTTTTCTGCTGGACTCATGTGGTATCATGGTGGAAAGCATGGATTTCTTTGGCATAAGGTTTAGAAGGGCTCTAACCTCATTTGTGTGATAGAGCGCTCTCTAAAGCCACAATGTCCGGTGCCTCCCAACAACCACTAGCTTTCAATCTATGATTTTGGTAGAAAGACAAGCATTCATATTATAATGCTGACAAGGCAGTGACTGTGTGTGTGGAGGGGGGTTGGATATGTGTGTGTCTGGGGAGAGGGCAGAATATGTAAATACAGGCAGTTATTCACCAACATTCAAGATTGAACTTGGATCTTCACATGGCTTACCATTTTAAGCCTCATAATACTGTGTGTGTGTGTGTGTGTGTGTGTGTGTGTGTGTGTGTGTGTGTGTGTGTGTAATTTTTATTTATATATTAGTATCAGCTTTTCTGTTCCAGAGAAAAGACTAGCAATGGTGAGTCATGGCCTCTTTGACAAACCTCTATGTCTAAAAATAATTACATTATTATTAAGAACAGTAGCAAAATAACAGTTATGAGTTAGCAATGGAAATAATTTTATGACTGAGGGTCACTATAACATGAGGAACTGTATTAAGGAGTAGCAGCACCAAGAAGTTTGAGAAACACTGGGTTAGAGACAAACTCTGATGGTAAATTCTTAATTTTCTCTTCTTACTTTAAAATACACTCTGCCTGAAAGTGGGTTGAGGAGAGCTTTTAGTTTCCTATGAAGATATTAATACATTCAGTGTTCCTTTTTTATTTTTAATGTTAATGGTTATTAAGGAGATCTCAGCATTTAGTATATAGCATTGCTTTGTTGGGATTAAATAGCTATATTAACTCTTTTGATGGTTCCAGCAGCTATCAGAAGTATTAAACAACTGAGCCCCAAAGTAATGTTAATCTTTGGAAATATTAATATTTATATTTTCTCCCAGCATGCCCGCTGCCTCCTCTTTGTCACTAAGACCTTCTACTTACAAAAACCAGAAACAATTGTGTTTGTAAGATACTATTCAATTTAAACTCTGTATAAATAATCAATGGAAATATTATCTCAGGTTAACATATCCTATACATAAATATATACATATCATATTTAACTCACTTGTGTATTTCCTTTACTCCTAAGTATTTGAAAATTTAACTACCTGTGTATACAAATTACATTTTGAGGATTTTTTTAGTGAATTTACTACAGCTAAATTGGCCCTGGATTCCCAATCACCTAAGGGATAAATGAATAACATGGAGACTATCCAAGAAAACATTAAGGGACTCTCCTTCTCTACAAGACTTCTCAGAACAGAGCACTGGCCCTGTGCTTTAGACTAAGCATCACTGAAAAGGATGACATCATCCAGCAAATGCCTAGTAGGAAGTAAATTAGTCCGGCTTTCCTGTCTGCTTAAGCCTCTGTTGTCTGATTGTAGGTGCAAGCAGAACTTGCTCAGGGAAAATGTACCTATTAAAAGTGATTTTTAAATGCATGTATACAAAATTAGAACAGGAAAGAGCTGGGTTTAACAGAATGATAAAAAGACCAGCTTACTACAGCAAAGATTTGTGTTTAGTTAGTCCAATTAGCTAAGCACTTCTGACCAACACAATTGTGCAGAAAGGAACTCACGCGTCCCTTTCCTGAGAAAGTTCTTCCACATGAATCCTTCAGCTAAGGCATGAAACTGAGTGCGTGTGAACCCAAACGCTTATCAACTCTTCTTTAGGAACATTCTGCTCCCTGCTGCCACCCTTTCTCATTTCATGGTAGTGTATTCTCTTCTTTAATAAGCGAGCATAAACATATATAACCATCACAATTCAGTTTCTTTGTACTCATTCTTAACATTTACAAGACCTTTCTTCTAAAATATAGAATTTAAGCATTAGTAAATGTTTTGAGAGTCTTTATAAAAGAAAAATATAATAACAAGAAATTATTAAAATTTATCAACGAGGTGAACAATAACATGTCACAAGTACAAACCTGTCTACGACCATGAACTGGTCCCAGCACTGTTAAAAAACAACAACAAAACCCTGCAAAACAAAACAGTTGTCTTAGTGAGTGAGCAGCAAATCAAACAAGAAGGGAGAGATCAAAGGATGGGTATTACAGGAGAATGATGGGACAGTCTAATACTGCAGCACACGATACTCTTACAGAGAGCTCATCGACCTGCAGGTACTGGTCACAGAATTTTACATGTTGGAAAGGTTATCTTCATTGACAGCCTTTGTTAATGTAGACTTACATAGTTTATTCTATGTGCTTGAGTGTTTTCATGTATATCTGTGTGTCATATTGTTACCTTGTGCCCATGGGGCTCAAAAGAGGGCACTGGATCTCCTCTACCTGAAACAGATGTAAGCAATCACATGGATGCTAGTAATTGACTCAGATCATCTACAACGTGAGGTGCGCTGAACCACTGAGCCTTCTCTGTAGCCCACATTTTAATATGTAAAATGCCAGGTGTAGATATCTTGTTTTGCATGTAGTACATTAGGTTATATTATATTGTACTCATTTTTTTTTCAAATTGTGGTAAACATAACAAAACTATTTTTGCTGTAACTACTTTTCTTCCTTATGAGGTCATTTTATCTGAATTTAACAACAGATTGTCTCACGTAAATATAGGATAGAAAATACAGCTTACCATCATATCCCGGGAGTACCTTGAGAATATAAGAAAGCAGGCATGTTGGCAAACACCTTGCATCTCAGTACTCAGAATACAAGGGCAAATAAGGCTCTGTGGGTTCAAGACCAACCTGGTCTACAAATAGTCCCAACCCTACCAGAACTAAACAGTAATACCCTGTCTCAAAATAAACAAGTAAACGGAAGGGATTTTTTTTCAAGATTTGGAACAGAATTCTTCTGGATTCTTGTAAGTAAAGGCCCAGGCTACCACAAATGTGGAAGATGCTTGTAGAGTTTTGTAAAATATTGTTTGCTAGGTTGTAATTATTTCCTGGTAGAGGAGGCCCTATATTGCTAATTGTAGTTTTTGGAGGCTTCCCTAATTTAAATTCTGAGAGTGTACCCCTCTCCATGTTGTTACAATAAAGAATATTTCCATGTATTGTCAAATATTCCTTAACTGACATAAGAACCTTAGATCAAGAGCCACTGGCCTGTTGGTAGTCCTTGTACAAGGAGACAAAAGAACAGCAGGGGGAGTAAAAACTGTTGAAAAATATCTCACCCCCACCACTTTCACACACAGGAGCCATTATGCTTTGAACCACTGGGTAGGCATCTTTTCCAGAGCCCTTATCAGTTACAGGAGTTACCAAGTTCAAAGCTATGCAATATCATATATCAGCAACCTCCTCAAGCAGAAGCAATTTAATCCAGAAATTATCTCAGAAGTCAATGCTGGCACTGCTCCCTTGTCATGCTATCAGGACATCAATGCTAAAGCCTTCAGAAGGTAGTTCCAATGAGTAGGAACAGATATGAGCCTTTTCCACGCTTCATCCTTATTTCATCTCCAATCTCATCTGCTAAAGAGGCACAGCAGTTCTTTCTCTGTGTTGCATTGTTTGTTTGAAAAATTTGCTCACTTTTTCATTTTCTGCATAAACAAGTATTCTTCTAATAAAGCTCTTTTTTACAAAGATAATTTTAGAATAGAAATTGTCTGTGAAATGTTATGTCTGTCTTCTTTCTTTATAAGACTTTTGGCTCCATATTTGTGTTCATATGAAAAAAATCTATATTTCACACTGTTCCATCAATCCATTCTCATTCTCCTTATGAATTCTTCTATTCTGGTGAGTGAGTCCTTCCTTGAAGCCTTTCACATTTTAGTAAACAAAAGTGAAAGTTCTTCACACTGAAACTTCTGGACTTAAGCTGAGCACACATGGTCAAACTTAAAGAAATTCCTCCTTGATTAGAAACTTTTAAGACTTGCTTTTAGTGTGAAAATCACGTTCTCTTTGTTCTAAACCATTTTCAAAGAGAATGTTGTCATATACCTTTATAGAAAATGTGTAAGTTAAGTTTTTGATATTGTATATTATCTTAGGCTTTCTTGAAAAATATTTATAATGTAGGAACAATTTTAGTTCTTTTTATTACATTATATGTGTGTCTATAGGTCAGAAGACAAGTTGTGGGAGTTGTCTTTTTCATATCATTGGGTCATATAGATTGAATGCAGGTCATCAGGCTTGGTGGCAAGTACCTTTGCCCGCTGAGCCATCCATCTCTTAGAATCTTGAGTAAAATGTTTAAAATATGAGGATGATTATATAAAATTAATTCATAGGGACTATTAAAAAGTAGAGAATTGAACACTATTTAAGAAAATGTGAAGAAGTTTCTTAGCATTTATTTGCTTTTGTACAATCATCCTGCATGTAGTTTCAGCTTCTTTGTATCCGTCATTATCAACAATTTTTCTGAAGTTCAAAGTTCTGAGCATATTATCTCATCCACACTTCACACTTTCCTAGTGTGTATCATGGGGTGATTGATATAGAGCGTTATAGTCCAGTTAAAGCTATGAATAATTACAGTTGATATTTTTGATGCAAAGGTTCACACAAAACTCTAAGATATAAATGTATCAACCAGTCAACCACACATGTGCATAATGAAGGTACACATGCTGCAATATCACAATCATGACTGTGTGTACAACACATCTATTCTTTGACTATCCATCCATCTCTTTCCATGCCTCTGGACATTTTGTTGACTGAACACTTGTTCTTGTTAATTCATTCTTCTTTACTTGTCTGTTATGACAGCAAAGTATACACTGGTTCTATTTTAATCCCATAGTCATGCTATTTATTCCCCCTATCTCCCAATCACATTTTTGTTCCTACTGTCTGCTGCTCCACAGTCTCTTACTTGGCAATGTAAAGGCTTATCAGCACTGTGCAGATCTTCCCCAAAATGTGTATGTGCGATATTCAGCTGGCTTCTGCAAAATGTCAAGATAGTTTCCTGATGAATTCTAAGATGTGATATAACTAAAATAAAACTTATAGTAATTTTCCTAAGGTGTTTTTTCTCTTCTAGGAACTCATGTTCCATCTACCAGGGTCCCACTCAATGATAACCAAGTTCACGCTCATCTTTCAATTTTCCTTATCAACAAATATGTATGGGAACCTGGGATATCAAATTCTGGAATTATAGACTTTATTTAATACATACATTTCTACGCTCCCCATCATTTCTCTAAAATACACTTTTCAGGCTTGACATAATGAAAAAAAAAAAAACCCACCAACTAACCTACCAACCAAACAAGCAAAAGTAATGTGAATTTAATATGTTGATGCTTGGAAAATATTTAGTTCCGTATTTGGTACAAAGTCACCATATTCATTATTTTAAATTCTAAAAACTGTTTCTAAATCTATTCTTACCTCTTGATTATAATTTTTCGTTTCAGCTTAAAAACTTCATCCAATGCAAGAAATTCCTACTAGCTTCCCCATCTAGGATTTTTTCCTTCATACTACCAATGCCAAGTGCTCATCCATGTATGAGGACAAAGACAGTAAATTGCAAGGGATAGAACTTTCTAAATGTGTTTTAGGGAAGTGATTCCTTTTGCATTAATCCCAAAACTAACTCCACCCACATGATTGGCATGGCTTGAGTAGACAAATATATGATACAGAGGTAGAAATGCAAGCATTTATTTTTTTCTCTCTGATAATTCTCCATGACTACATATTAGCCAGGTCTCTTAACTGACTGACAATGTCTTCTATCCTTTGTGGAATTTAACACTCATGTTGCAGTGGAGGTTAAAAGCTCATTAGCTCATTACCCTAAGTGCTTTTAAATTTAGTGCTTTGGTCACTTCATCTTTTGTCATTGGCATAGTTGAAGCCATATCTGTGAATCCTACCTCTTATTACCATCAAGGCATCACTTAGATTCCATGCCTTCCATGGTGCAGTCTGAAATCCATCTGTATATACATTTTTTTTCACCTGACGTTTTGTTAATATAAACCACGCACATGGTTTTTTGGCACACACTGAGAAATACTAAATCCAAATCAGAATGCATCAATGGAGAAATGTGAATATATGCAGTAGCTTCTAATTTCACAAAGTATTCTAGATTTTGTGGTGCCTATTGTAGTTATCCAACTTTCCATTGCTCTCCCTCTTCCTCCACACCTCCCGACTTTTACCTCCCTTTGCCCCATCCTTGAATATGTTTCCTCTGCAAATAAAAGTGAAGTAATCTTCAGGGAGTCTTCAAGATTAAAAGTTGCTACCCAAAAACCTAACATATGAAAATATGTATGTGTGTATAATAATTTCAGAAACCTCCATGACATTGCATGATTAACTCAAAAAATAGGATCAAAATTATTTGCAATACCTTTTTAGTATAAAAATAACTTGGATATGTGTTACAGTGGTGGAAAAGAATAAAAATCTACTTGAAAATTAACAATTGCATGCACTTGTCTTAGCAGAATGTAGCATACAGAGAAAATGCAATTCATGACTGAAAAACAAAACATTAGAATGGATAGCAGGCTGCCAACAAGAGACTTGATACCCTATGAGCATATAAAGGGGGAGGAAGTCCCCCTCCATCACAGTCATAGGGGAGGGGTGTAAGGGGAAAATGGGAGGGAGGGAGGAATAGGAGGATACAAGGGATGGGATAACAATTGAGATGTAATATGAACAAATTAATAAAGTATATTTTTTAAAAAGAATGGTTGTCAAGATTTAAATGCCTAATGACTAATTAATTATAAAATAATATTATATAATTTCCCATTGTTTGCTTTTTGATTAACACACACTTAAAATAAGGATAGAAACCTAATCCTGAAAACTCAGCCCAATGTCATTCACAGAGAACTCTGCTATTTTCCAATTAATTGTTTTTAAAGAATATGAATCTATGAACTTACTATATAGAACCTGTGAGGTTCATTCTTGATGTAACCAAAAACCCACCTAAGTACAAAGAGAGAAATATGCTATAGTTCTTTGGAAATCAGCTTAATTTACTACATTTTGGCTCCACATCTGTCTCTGTGTAGATATTTTCTGTGTTTATTTGAAGAAAATGTCTTACAAAGGAATAGAAAGATATTGTCTGCAAATGAGTGTGACTTTCTTAAAAAGCCAGTTTATGACACACACTTCACTGAAATTTATATTTTCTTTTTCTTCAGCAAATATTTTATTGAAAAAGTTTCTAACTTTTTTTTTCCTAAAAAGCATTCTGTTTTTAAAGTTCTGCTTCCAGTGTTTCAAATACATGATGCAAGTTTGCTTGGGTAAAAACATTAGTTGGTTTAGCCAATACGAACTGACATCTCTCTGATGCTGAAAAGACTTGGCTTGAAATATCCATTTTAAAAATGTTGGACAGTATTCAGAGTCTAGGGAAAACATTATTTCCTTGTGCCATTGTGTGTGTGTGTGTGTGTGTGTGTGTGTGTGTGTGTGTGTGTGTGTGTGTGTTTGTGTGTGTGTACACACAGGCTTTCTTTATATTTGAATTTAAAATGCCAGTGATTTGCCATTTGTACTTTTTCACTTTTCTACTTTTGTTGTTGAGAAGGGAACCTGCAAAGTTAGGCTTTTGAGTTCCATAAAATTCAAGTATGAGCCTGAAAATAAAGCTAATAGAAATAAGATACATACTGACTCCTTTATAGCAATAGTAACTCTACCTAAGGTCAGCATAGTCATGATACTCTATAATATTTCATCATGTTGGCAAGCAGATGGTTTTTTAATTTGTTTTTTCATGAAAGCAAATGTTTCAAATTCCTTTACAAAAAATTTAAAGCCAACAAAAAATGAAATGGCAAGGAATTTACTTAAAGAAAAATTGCAAACTGCTTCTAATAGTAATCTGTCCTTTAGGCTTTCTATGATTATTTTTTATATTTTTCTTATGTCCTCAAAATCAGTACAAAGGACTTTTCTTCCTACACTACAGAAGCTCAGGATATTGACATTGTTTTGAATCTTAAGGTGGATACATAATCTATGTTGTTAAATAATTGATTCTTTCTGTTTCAAGGTAATTACAATATTGTATTTTCACTTAAAGCAGTATATAAATCAGACAACTGCAATAAATTATGTCAATAAATGTTTACTTTTAATTAGTTTGTTCAATAAATATTAATTCAGTCAATACAATTTTATCAGTTTTTCTGCTAGGCTAAGGGAATCCACATGAGAATTAAAGGTTATCTGTACTTTAATTGAAAGTGTAAATACACGAAAACCATAAATCTAAGTGTCATGACAGAGAGGCTGTGTGAGCACAAAGCACGGGGTGATGCAACTGGTTACACTCCTATGGTATTTCATGTCTTCTGTGTGCTTTTACAACTCTGTCCATCCATATTAGCAGATATAGTTATGAACATTTAAAACATTTTCCTTGTCCTCTTATTTTGTTTTTCTCTTTCATGTTAATCTGTTTGCAAAATGACTTGAACATCTTATTTATTTAGAAGGTCTCCTGACCCCCCACTCATGCTTCCTATAGTAAAGATTTCCTAGTGACTCCATTCTGCTTGTGTCTCATTAAGTCTCCAGTGTTTTCAACAACGGTTCCACATCATCCCTCGGCAACTACTTTCCTCTTCCATAAACTTTTATATTGGACCTAGTCCTTTCCCAAACTTCTGCAGAGCAAGTTTAGTGAGAGGGTAAAAATAGGAACAGATATCTGAAAACCATCTACCACTTGAGGGATGAAAAGAGGGAAAGGAGTGAAAGAACACTCTCTGAAAACGAATGAGCAGTGTCCATTGATAGCTGCCATTAGTCTTTGACTTCATGAATACCTTCCCTTTGGTAGAGTGTTCAAAGCTCACAGAGCAACATCTGCACTTCCTGACACAGCAGAGCGAATGGCAGGATGGACATGTGTCCGATGCATGCTGTGCAGTGGGCATTTGTTCCTATGAGCAACAATCTCCTCTTCAGACTGCCCTGTTGCACAGATGGAATTGTTAAAGGAGTTGCTATGAGTAAGAAGCTAATTATTATGCTCAGTGTATTACATTTCCATGCTTTAAAATCACATTGTCTTGAAATCAGAATAGTTGCACTACCTTTCTCTGGATTTATTAATATGTGCAGGAGTTTTTGTGTTGTTGGTATTATTGTTGATATGGAGTTGGTGGTGTGTGTGTATGTGTGTGTACATATATTTGTGTGTATACTTTTATGTGCATTTAGTGTGCGTGTATCTGCAAGGGTATTAGTCAAAAGACAAGAGAAAAAATGAAGGAAGGAATAGTATAGAGCAGTAAATGCCAGGCTTATTGAGTCTAAAATCAAGACAGTTACAAAAATTATAATATCAAAGCAAATACAGATATTTGTGACAGATTCCGTTGTGAACAACATAACATCATGCAGGTCCTACTTCTTGCCATGCTTTGTCAAGTTCAATAGAATCTAAAGGAACACAATAGGAAAATGTTGATTTGAGGAAACCAATTAACCACATACCAGACGAGGAACACTAACTCCCTAACACTGGAGGACAAAGAAAAAAATTATAGCTCTGTTTTATTTTCCCCAGCTTTATATGAAAGTCAAATCCATTCACTAGCAAATCAGGAGAATGTTATATTATTTTTTCATTGCTAATACTGAAAATTGTGTATATTTTTGTAGTTATTGAAAATTTGACATCATGGATTAGAAAAATTCCAACTTATATCACATCCTTTCTTGACTATCCTGTTTCTTTAGGTCTTTTGTGGCTGGAAATACTATGGAATTAAAATGCACTTTATTGATTATTATATTTACTTTCTACTTAATTTGGTATATTTGTCAGTAGAAAATTCTCAGTAGAAATAATACAAGATAAAAACTCAATCTAAATTCCATTTTAAAATATATTATCTTTATATTTTTCATGTTCTCCATTCTTTTTCTTTATTTAAATTTAATTATTTTTATTAAACATTTTTTATTTTTTACATATACATTTATATTATTACATGTGTATATAATAAACTACCTATAGCAAGAAGAACTATGACACAATCACAAATTATATAACTTACATTCTTAGTAATGTATTGGCTATTTGTATTTGACAGTAATAGTGTTTTGGCTATTTGTATTTGACAGCCAAAGACTTGGTTTTTATTTCCTTTCTCATCTCTGACTCTGTTTTATCTGAGTTTCTCCTGCTTCCTTAGCTTCCTAATGTTCTGTCTTCTGAGACCTCCCATTTTTACATTTTAGTCTTAGCTCATCTTTCTTCACACTCTTCATTTTTGAATCATTTCATTAATTCCTGTAATCTGACTTAACGACCTTTTTGCCTACTTCCTACTTAATTGTCGTGGCTGAGGTAAGACACTCTAACTTAGCAGTTCCGTGTTTTTCACTGTTTAACATGCAATTCACAAACATGTTAACTTTGGGTAACAGTCCTTCCCTTGGGTCCAGAATGTCTTAGATATCACTTTTCTCTTTCCCCCACATTTACCACAGTGTTTAGTTTGCCCATTTCCATGATACTGATGTCTCCTTCTTCTTCCCTTTTAATTATTATTTGTTTTATAGACTTTCTTTGCCATTTTCCTGACCATACTACATACCAGTTCAAACAGGATAATTATTTAGACTCTTCCACTGTAGTGTGTCCTCTTTCCCTCAGACTCAACACATCAACAAGAGCATCAATAACAACAGAGATGGCATTAGTGGAAAGCTTTATACCATAAATGACAACAAGTTCTTCATGTGCACCATTTTGTGTTGCTCTCCAGATGCACACCACATTCTTACTCAGCTGTATGTAGACTGAAGTCCACCATGTTTCTCTTTCTATCTAGAAGTTAAGCTTATTTAATGTTTCTAAAGATGGGGCTTTGATTTATTTGTCTTTGAACTTTGCAGTAGAAGGAACTCAGTGCCACACACTACACTGGTATCAGAAAACAATACAGCAAATGATGTAATGATGTGATAAATCAATGGTAAGTGCTCACCTGAGAATTCAGATTTGGGGAACATTTGAACTGATTATTGTCTGGATCACGAATGTTGATTCAATCGATCATTTTAATGTCAAGTCCAGTCTATCTTATGCAGCTCCTTTTTACAGCTGTACTCAGTTTATAAAGCATTTCAGGGGCAGGACATTTGAATGTGGATCCTCATCTTTATATTGGCTTTTGTGCTTTATTACTTTGCTCCTCTGGTTTTGTTTTTCAAATCTGCCATTATGAAACATGAAAATTACTTTTAAAAAACAAAATATTATCATTTAGGAAAGCAAATGCCTAATACTCTAATAATAACAATATCAGGATCTGAACATTTTATTTATAAGCTGTGTACCTAGGCATCTTGAATTTTAGAATTGAAAGAAAGAAAATACAGAAACAAATTTATACTTGTTTGCTATTCATCTTTTAAATGATCTGCAACGTGAATCCCATTTTTGAACTGGCTAATTATTATAATTATTGCATGACATTACTCTTACTAGAAATAGATTACTTATTTTTTAGGTTTTAGTGGTTCTCTTAATGTATATCAGTTCAGCCTCGTGGTGATATTTTTATTTTCTTGGGCTCTCCAAACATAGAGTTATTTTCTAATTGTTTTATAACTAGAATTAAACTTTTAAAAAATAACCTTCATATCACAGGCAGCTACAAATCCATATTTTTCAAATTGTTGTTTGTTGTTGACATGTCATGAACCAAAGTTTTGAAACTGTCCTGGAATGTGAAATGCTGGAATTTGTGAAAACTCATTTTTGAAGCATATTTTAATGAAATATTCTATAGGGTAGATCTAACTTCTAGGTACAGTTGAACCTTTCAGCTGCACTTGCTACTTCATTTTCAGAAAAAAAAAAAACCCAGAAACATTAATCACTGTGTTAATTTGCTGTTGCTGTGATAAAATATCCTGACAAAATTGGGGCTCCAAAGTTTTCACTCCTATTTTATGCAATTCGCATGTACATCCGGATATTTAAATGTGCTCTTTCACAATTTATTGTTGTACAAATAATGTTCATGGTTTCTTACGAATATAATAAAACAATTCACAAGTGCTAGATCCCATGGGTCAAATTTTCTTCCAGTTCAACCTTGTGTTGATAGAAATTAAACTGTACTTGCCTAGAGAAAAGTGAATATTGATTAGATTTTAATGATTGGGAGCAGAGTGCCAGAGAGACCAGTTAACATATCTGGATTTCCTGATGCCCAGAGGAGATAGAAAAGTTAAGCAATCTGATCCTTAAAGCACACATGAGGGAGGAGTAGTCCAACTGAAATCACTTAGATTTATGTTTATCTTTTCTAAAATTTTCATAAGAAAGCCTATAGTATATTGAAAATTCCACATTTACTATAATCACTTTAACTAAACACTTGCATTCTGTGTTACTGTCCTAGTGTTTATTCTAATGAAAAATATATATGTAAGCATGAACAATAGTTGCACTATCAACCTGACTTATGTGGAAAACTAATCTACAGAACTGTTTGCATTGTAATGCTGAGGAAGTTTATATAACCAGTAAATTAACATTGCACTGAATATTAATGAAGAATATCAACTTGGTAACAGTCACTGACAGAAAATTGGCATTATTTCATTTATGATCTGTGTGGTCAGAAATATTATTTGTAGTTCAATGTTCAGTGAAAAGTAGAAAGAAACTGGGTACACACTTTTAATCCCAACACTTGGGAGGCAGAGGCAGGTGGATCTTTATGAGTTTGAGGCCAGCCTGATTGATAGAGCATTCCAGGACAGCAAAAGCTGCACAGAGAAACTCTGTCTCAAAGAGAAAAAAGGAGAAGGAGAAGGACAAGGAGGAGGCAAGTAGAGACAGAGACAGAAGAGGAGGCAAAATAGGAGGAGGAGGAAGTAGAGGAGGAAGAGGAGAAAGAGGAAAAGGAAGAGGAAAGAGGAGGATGATCAGATATTAACCTGGTTTTATTCCTCTAATACATTTCTAAACACCACTGTCCTACCTATGTAATATTTTAATAGGATAAAACCTCAGGGGATGTTTATTAATCGTGGAATGTGCAAAGGCATGGTCATTTGCCATTCGCAGTTGATACTCAGTAAACAAAATGTTTGAATTGTAGATTTAAGTAACTGTTTCAAAAAAAAAAACACATTTAGAAATCTCATGCTTTTCAAAATAATTTTCATCCTGTTATAATCTACTCTGTGTTCCATTCATATCATTATTGGAAATGAACATAATTGAAAGCTTTTAAAAATTCATTCACCCAAAGTTAACATAATTTCAACAAATAAAATAACCCACATCACTAAAATGAATATATTGACATGGTAGGCAAAAAAAATTCAGCAATACTTATTAGTAAAAGACTTTATCTTGTCATATAATGGGAAGCAAAATGAATGCTCTAGAGACATTAAAGTATCTCAGAACTTCCCTAGCGTTTTCACTTCCCTACGTGTCTGGTTTTATTGTACAAATATAACAGGACTTTCCATAATTATAATAGCAGTATATTTTCCCATGTTTCATGTGAGCTGCATGTATTTGTGAACAGCTGTTCACACATGTAGGTTCATAGTATGGGTCTATGTATATGGAGGCCAGAGGTTAATGTTGGGATTTTTTTTCTAGTACGTAGTTTCTACATATAGCCCGGGCCTGGAACTCTCAGATATATGCTGTCTCTGCCTCCGTAGTGCTGGAGTTAAAGTCCTGTGCCACCACCACCCAGCATGCTGTTGAAGTCTCTCTGGGCCATTCTCCATCTAATTCATTGAGGCAGATTTAATCCATTAACCCCCAAACTTTCCCATGTAGCTAATCTGGATAGGCAGTTTGCTCAATGATCTCCTGCCATGCCTTACAAGAACTAAAATTACAGGTGAGCTGCCACACCCACTCAGAATTTACTTGGGTTATGGGGATCAGAACTCTAATCTTTACAATTGTGAGCCAAGTGTTTTACCCACCAAGTTATCAGCCCAACATTTTAATAGTATTTTAAAATTTAGTTTTGATATTATAATGTATTTACTTCAGTGCCCTCTTTCCTTTCCTCCCCCCAAATGCTCCCATATACTCCTCCTTTCCATCGTTCATATCATGGCCTCATATTTTCATTGCTTATTGCTATGTTCATATGTGTGTGTGTGTGTGTGTGTGTGTGTGTGTGTGTGTATGTGTGTGTGTGTACCTAATACACATACACACACACACACACACACACACACACACATATCCTGCTCAGTCCATATAATGTTACTTGTATGTATGTTTTCAGGGATGACAATTTGGTATTGATGTGCTCTTTGCTAGGGAAGACTATCACTCAGGAATATCTTACTTGTAGTGCTTTGTGCAGGATTAAGGCATTGTGGGATCCCCTGTCTACTATGGATACTAATTCCTAATGCTCCATAATCTTGAATACCTTACTTCCCAGGGTAGCTTTGCATTTTCATTAAATAATTCATGGTATACTCACAAACTAACAATATACTATATCATCGCAATATGTACTATAGTAGCTCTTATGTTCAGAGAGGTACATAAAGAACACTTTGCAACTAGTAGATGCATTCTTGTTACCTCCATTACCAGTCTCATTAAATCCCAACAAACATTGGTGGTTATATCATTTTTTAAAATTTTAGTTTATTATAATTTATTCATAGTGCATCCCAAATGTTATCTTCTCTCTCTTGTATCCTCCTGTTCCTACCCTCCTTCCGTCTTCTGTTCTATTCCCTTCCCCTAGACTTCTGACAGAAGGGGACCTCCTCACCCCACCATATGGCCAGAGCATATCAGATTTCATCCAGATAGCCTGTTTCCTTTTTCTCTTTGTGCCAATGGGAAGTGACCAAATGGGGACACCAGAGTTCATGTCAGAGGCAGTCCCAGCTCTCCCCATAACTGAGGAGAATGAGCTGTCCATTGGCTAGATCTGAAAAGGGGGTCTAGGCTTACTGCATACATTGTCCTTGGTTGGTGCAACAGTTTGTGCAGGCCCCCCTGGGTCCAGATCAGCCAGCCTTGATGCTCTCCTTGTGTGGCTCCTGAGCCCTCTGGGTCCTTTCACACTATCAATTCTTCCATACCACTCCTGTGCTCCACCTGGAGCCCAGAAGTGATTCCCAGCATCTGTCAAGATCCCCCACAAGGTGATGTTTCCCAGAGGACATCTATGTTCAGCTAATATCCACTTATGAGTATATACCATGCATGTCTTTCTGTGTCTGGGTTACCTCACTCAGGATGATCACTTATTCATAATAGCCAGAATTTGGAAACAACCTAGAAGTCTCTCAACTGAAAAATGTATAAAGAAACTGTGGTACATTTACATAATGAAATACCACTCAGCTATTTAAAACAAGGAAATCTTGAATTTTGCAGGCAAATGGATGGAAGTAGAAATAACACTTTTTTTAAGAAGAAAGAAAATAAAAGAGAAAATAAACCCTCAACTGTCAGGTACTTAGTTCTGACTTCCTGAAAAAATAGTATGGTAGCAATCATTTGTTCCTAGATTTCTCTCATTTTTATTTTTTTCTAGGAGTACCAAATATTGAACCTATGGCCTTGTGCATGCTAGGCAAACACTCTATCACTGAGCTACAGCCCAAGCCCTGCCTTGATTTTCTTCAAGCAATAGTGCTAGATGCTGATAGCTCTAAATAGTCACCATAATTTTCTTCTTATTAGCCTTTGCAATATTACTTCATCATCTCTAAAACCTCTGATGTTGGAGTGAAGTTTAACTCATCATACTCTTGGTCCAACATAATACGGTTTCTCAAACTGCCTTGGATGTTATTTCAGTGTTGTTATTGGTTTATCAGTTTCAAAACACTAGGCTTTTTTAGGGAAATATTTTTCCAATGTTTATTGGTACATATATAAATTTTTCAAGGCAAATAATGGCACTGGGAAAGAGCATTGCCTAAGTTATTGCCCAGAAAACATATTCAAGCCTCCAGTCTGTTCTGGGTCATGTAGCAGTCTGTTGAATATTCCTTAGGATAATTCTCTTTACATCTATAAAACTCCAAAAAGAAGACTTGGTTGTTATTTTCTGCTACATAAATATGGCTAAAAAACGAGTTTACTTAACCCTTTTAAGAAAGAAAGAAAGAATATATTTTATATGGCATTTTAGTTTGAAAATTATTTTAAAAGGTAAATTTGTCTTTTCTATTCCTTATGAGTAATACTCCAAACAAATAATTTTGGGGAAAAGAATGAAAGAAAGAAAAAGAAAAAAAAAAGAAAAAATGAATGAAAGACAGCCAAACAATTGGCCTCTATCCACATCCCAAGTAATAGCTACAATACATTACTTCTATAACATTTTTTCTATTTAAAATCAGTAATATACTAGAATAATTTACTTTATTCAAATTCACAGTTTTAATTCAAACTGAAGTATTGTTTTTTAAAATTATCTGTATTGCTATAGGCCTACTAGTTTTCAACTAAGACACAGACACTTGTTATATTATAAAATAGCCCTAGTTAACCTGGGGGCAGGGCAGATATCAATCCTCTTAATTCTTTACATATTCAAGCATTCACATTGTTACTAATTGCAAATTTCAAGTAACCACTTTCTCAATATGAATCTAGTTGGTTTGGTTTGTCAAACAGAGATAGGACACTATTTAAAATTTGGCTTTGCTCACTATTAATACTTAAATATCCTGAGAATGCTATGAGAGGAAATGAATTTCAGCTTGATGAATACAAGAGACCTGAAATACTGACCATGAAAGACCTTAAAAAATTGACAAAGACTTGATAATAAAATTATATAAGAAAAATATTTTTATATACTTATTTTGTTACCTATTAATTTAGTTTGAGATGAGATCTCACTAAGTAGTACTTTTTGGCCTGAAATACTCTACACAGAGATGTCTGCCTGAGAATGTTTCCTGGTCTGGCAGTAAAGATGTATATCTCCAGACTTGGCTTGGAAATATCTATTAATCATACATTTTCAGTTGTTTGTAGAGGTAAAATATTTGAATTTACTTGTTTCCAAGGAATAACTTCATCATTGGTGACTATTTTATAGAATTTGGCTAAGTAGTAGTTTTCAAACTAGACTAATAGTCATGGCTCACTCAATTTACAGGAAATTCTATCAACATCCATTCATTTAATTATATATTATCATATTCATTTTTATTCATATAATTGAATAGTTTAAAATATGTGTGTTTTATAAACACTCAGTTTATAAAGAAAAATCAGAAACAAATCAACCTCAATATCAATACTCAGCAGTGAGTATATCTACATATCTATCTATCTCTAAATATAGATATTCACAAATAGTTATATAAATGTATAATCTTAAAAATTAAAATGAGACTCAATTATATTCAACTTCAACCAGAAAACTAAAATATTAAGAATACATTATGCTGAGCATGGTGGTGCATGCCTTTAATACCAGCACTCTGGAGGCAGAGACAGTCAGATGTCTTGACTTAGTGGACATCTTGGTCTACATGTTGAGTTCTAGGACAGCCACCAGAAATATAGAGAGAGATCCTGTCTCAAAAACAAACACAAACAATTATACTTCTCAATGTAGTCTGATGCCAGCACTACTCTAGGAGAAAAAAATAGATACCAGTGATAACCATGGTTAAACAAAATTATAGACCAATGCCCTTCATTAATTTAGGCAGGAAAATCCTAATCAAAACTAGAGCAGATGATTGGCCCAATATACGAAAGTAATAATGTGTCATGATGTAATGGGTAGCTATAGAATGCAAGGGTTATTCAACACTAAACATCAAGCAATCTAACTCACTGTGTTTAAAGAATAAAGAATATAGTATGAAAATACAAGGAAAAGATGAGTATGTGACATAACACACATATTAACTAGCTAACTTTAGCCATGAAGACTGCATGCAGACATGAAAATAACACATTGTCTATCATATCATAAAGATTTTGTTCTATATTTTTGTTGTTTTGTTTTGTTGTCTTATTATTGTTGTTTGAGACAAAGTATCACATTAAATGCTAACTGGCCCACAACTCTCTATTAGACCAGGCTGTCTTCAGTTCCCAGATATCCACCTACATCTGCCTCCATATGCTGGGATTGGAGGCGTATGTCACCATGCCAGACTGTAGATTTGTCTTTAATTAAATAATAAATTAAGGAAAATATAAAGAAAATTACCATACACATCTTTCAACACATCACTCAGAGCTTTATTTAAAATTAAACAGCACTTCATAATATGGAGCTATGGACTTTGAATACTAACTATAGAAATAAATTTGACAAACCTCATAAAAGTTGATACCAGAAACCTAAGGTTGGCATCATGTGCCACAACAAAAGAAAAGATGCTATATGATGGAATCATCTCTGACCCCTAGGTTTGATGAAGTTTAATTTGCCATTTCTTTCTTTTGTAGGCTGATTTTAATATCCTATGTAAGAAATCCACAATCTCAAGTACTCTTTTCTGCAAGTTGTATAGTTTCATACTTGGTTAACTACAGCACATAAAACACAACCCATAAAAAAGAATAAAACATTGAAAATGCCCCCAACCTCCACTTTTTTAAACAAAGAAACTATTTTTAATGTCATTTAACATTTTTAAATATTTTTATTTTATTACACATGTTTAAAAAGCAGGGAGAACCATGTGACAATCATGAAAATAATGAGTTCTATACATGTGAATTGGCCATCTTCATTCATAAGTCCTCAATAGTTCCTGCGAACAAGTCTGGCAGAGATATTAGGCCAGAAACCTGAAGACGAAGCTCCAACATTATAAAGTGTATTGGGTGACTGGTCAGGCAGTAAACTATCTTAAGTCAATTTGTACATTTTGGAAGCTGCTAACCCATATTGCTCGTTGACTCAGGAATTTAAGTTTTATTCCTTCTCAAGTCTCTGAGCAGCATTGAAGACAAGATAGTATAATTTTACAACCAAATTTAGTTGTTTAGGGGACAAGATCGTTTTATATCAAGATAAAGAAGTTAAGCTACTAGAGTTGAGATAGGATAAATATTGAATCTCATTTGGAATTTTAGACCCAACAATACAGGAAAGACACTTACTTCAAGGAAACTATTTAAAACAAGCTTCTGAGTGAAAGAATATTTTAAAATCAAAGCAAACAAATTATGTCAAAGCTCAGTGATAGGAAAGCAATATTCATATAAATATTTCATTAAAAACTGTGTAGATATCTGGAAAAGGCAACAAAAACTACAACCCAGCAGCAGAAGTGACACGTTAGAACAGCTAGTGCTGAGCATGCTGGTCATGTCAAGTGCTGGAAGTTGTGAGCGGCAGACCTCACCTGCTCTGTGGCTAACAAGTAACAGTTGCATTTTAAAAACATTTCATATGACTTAACTTTATAAAGCAACCATTTTACATCTTGATTTTCTTCTTAGTTAAGTGATACTTTTAAAATAAAAAAGAAACATAATAGTTAATCCCACCTATTATAGATTATGGAACAAAACAACCACCACCCAATGGAAGCATATTATTACCCCTTTGGGCATGATCTAGGGTAGAAGATAGTTTTCCAGCTTACACACACACACACACACACACACACACACACACAGTATTTTGTTGGCCCTAGCTATGAAAGTATTTACCATCACAACTGCTGTGAATAGGTTCTTAAGCAAATTATTATGTGCCTTAGATAGCTGACAAACTATTTATACATTTAGTATTGCAACTCAGTACTCTCTCTAGGATAGGCAATAATGTTGAATATTCTATTATATGTCATTTTTAATAATGTATTATTTAGAGGGTAAGATATTTTGTTTACTTTTTCCTTGTTATTTTTTCAAATGACAACTTCAGGAATACTTGGTTTCATATTGAGTAGTTAGTATTTGGCCTCCTGATTTATTATTTCCATTCTGAGCATGAAATGAGTTCCCTTCCTTCGTATAAACACACAATGAATGGGTCAAGTCTTTCAGTCTCATTAGTAATTCAGTTTTCAGTAAAATGCAATTCATTCTCTTATGTTTATAATATATTCATTTTCATCTTGGTTGTGTTGGTGATCAAATTATTTGTTGGGTTGAATTTATCTCTTTATCCTGTTGTATAATTTTAAATCCTCATCTACGATCACACATTTATAGAAGTAAATTTTCTTTTAAAATATCCTACTATTTAAATCTCTAATAAAACTCCTTCCATTTCTTAAGTTATGATTTTTAACTCAGCTGAATTTATTATCCACATTTGCATATTGCATGCTACTCTTTCCTTGTAAAATTTTGCTCATATTTTTCCAATTTGGATACATAACTGGTATGTTTTTGGTCTTGTCCATGGCGTGGCAACTCAGTGTAGGCAATTCTTTGTTGTGACACACAGGACTGACTTCTGCTGTTTGAAACAAAACAATTTGAACTCCATTTATAATATACGTTGGTGGATTTCTACTTTTGTCTCACTCAAAATATCTGGAAAGGCTAACCAGTTTCCTTTAGAATTTGTTATTAAATATATGTGCTGTTCTCAGTTGTAATACTAACAATGGCTTCTTTAATAACTTAAAGAACATCTGGTCCTTAAATATTATACTCTTCCATTTGTTAGGACATGGAAGATCCATGAGAAGGCAAGCACTAAAAATGTAGCTTCTTTGAGGAAATCAGGAAAAACACAAGACCAGAAGTCAAAGGAATTGAGTCTGTGTCAAGATGTAACACTAACTCATTTGTGACCTTAAGCAGTTCACCTAAGTGCCTTGTAGCTCATTTTCAAACTTACAAATTGCAGAGGCCTAGGTGATCTCAAAAGCATTCTATGATTCTAATATTCTGTAAATAATAGCCTTCCTTTTCAGAAGTTATTTGGACAACAAGGTCAGCAGCTCACTTGAAAAATTGGTCATTTAAACATCATGCAAAAAAATCACTGATAACAACCTTTTAGCAACAGAACTAACAAAGCTCCTGCCCACAATGTACTTTGGTATTAGTTATTATCTTTTCACATCGCAGAGTCTGGACAAGGGTTGCTCTGTGGAACAGTTGCATGCTTTCAAATGAGGCTTTCTACCCTTTAGCTTCTTGGTGTACTAGATGTAAGGGTGTCTAAGTCATAGTGTTGTGAGAATCAGATATACCAGGAATTAAGTATCATATAACTGGCAACTATAAAATTTTTTATAACTTTAATGATCTGATATATTAACTGATTTAATGCATGCAATTGGAATTGTTTTCGGGAAGAATGGCTAAATGTTAGAGAAGTTTGCTGGAAGGCAGAGTAGGACTTTGAACGTCCTCATTCGTGTCATATGTGTGTCCTTCTCAGCTTCATCTATTGGATATTTGTCAGGGTGACCAAAAAAAAAAAAAAAGAGAGAGATTTGATAAAGGCAAAATTAGAGATGGGGGAGCCTTTCTTTTTCCTATGTTGGCAGAGAAATGAAAGGCATTAATACGCTTTCTCCTTCTTCACATACACCTCTGCCAGTACCTTAAACATTTAAGTAATGGTGGATTTGCACTTATTTAATCGTTCTTATGAAAATAAATTCTTAATATAAATGTAAATTATATATTTTAAATCAAATAATAGTGAATTATTTTAGACTTCTTTTATATTGAAAAATGCATATTTTATTTTTGAAACATTCAACCAAAATCTATTAATATTGTACTATAATGCATATATTATCATGATATATCTGGAGTTTTATAAAAATCTTCCTAAATGAACCCTTCCTTTAATGATTTAAAGGAAGTATAAGTATCTGCACATTCTTATATTCCATTAACGATTATTATCTCTGTGATTATAAAAATCAGGTTTCTGCTTATTTAATCCTGAAACTTGCTGTACTAGGATCTCGGTACAAAATATCTTTGAGATATTTTTTAGCTTTAAGAACAGTAGAGTATTGTCCCATCATTTAAAAGCATATATGTAAAATACACATATTTAATAAGGGATGGTACAAAGTAGATGCTTTCAAATTATTATTTACAGCTTATAAGAGGAAACACATTCTCCCTTCTAGGAAGTTTAATAAATAATTTTTATTATTTTTATTTTGCAACGAAAGAGAACACTAAGAAGAATTTAGTGTATGTATCTGTTTTTTCACTGTATTTTTCACTGTATTTTTTTTTTCGAGTTTCTATGACTTTGAGTACTTTCTTAATATAACACCATTCTCTTTCTGGTCTTCACTTCTGAAAAGTTCCCAATTAATTCATATATTTAACTTGATATTCAGTAAGATTTATTTAAAATAGTAAAAATACCTTTAAAAACAATATTTTCTTGGTAAAGAAGCAGTACGCACAAGGTGCTCACATGTTGCAGTCTAAATCTGTAGAGCTCCCATCAAGGTTGATTAATTTATGATACTGAGGTCCATCACCCCTAAAAATAGTCAATCTACTTTCATTTCATTAGAATGCGATGACAGACGTAATCTTGGTGAAAAAATAGTACAAGCATTATTTTTTTTATATCTTATAACCACAGAACAGTTTTAGTCAAGGTATGGATGCACTGGTTTTATATTGTACAATGTCTTTTTCCTTCTCCACTATATGATGTTCTCACTAAGAATTCACATTCATATTAACATATTTTCAGCAACACCTAGAATGTGAAAATGAAGAAAAATAACTCTGAAAGTCATGTAACATAAGCAAAGTTGGAGTGCTTTCCAGGAACCCTCTGCCCACAGGACCTTCTCCAGACCATTCCTCCTTTGGGAAACATTGAAGGATTACACTGTCCTAAGGCTCTCTACATAGTATTCTCCAACTATCTTTTTATGGCCCCTCTATTTCCAAATATTCTGACATATTAACTAGCTTCTTTGTATAGTTTTCAATAAATTCTGCCTAGGTTTTTACCCTGTTGATTGTTCATTCTGTTAAGAAAAAAAGGGGGAGGGGAGGAGGAAAGGAAAAAAATAAAGGAAGGAAGGAAGGAAGGAAGGAAGGAAGGAAGGAAGGAAAATAGGAAAGAGCATTGCTCTTTCTAGGATTTTTGGTTTAAGAACTGGAGACTTAGTATTGACATCCTACTATAGAGAAGTCAGCTGCCAAACATGCATGGTTAAAAACATGTCCACTGCAAATATTTAACCATTTGAGTCATGTAAACCCCTATTTTTAAATTTTATTTATTTTATGTACATGAGTATACTCTCTTCATGCAAACCAGAAGAGGGTGTCAGATGATTGTGAGCCATCATTCAGTTGCTGGGAATTGAACTTAGGAACTCTGGAAAAGCAGCCAGTGTTCTTAACTACTGAGCCATTTCTCCAGCTCCAGCTATTAAAATCAAGGAAATCTTGAAGTTTGTAAGCAAATGGATGGAACTAAAAATAATTATTCTGAGTGAGGTAACTCAAACCCAGAAAGACATGTATGGCACATACACACTTATAAGTGAATATTAGGCCAATATGGATGTCCTCTGAGTGTCTCCACTCAGTGGGGTATCAGACCAGATGCTGAGACTCTCTGCTGGACTCCAGGTGAGAATGGTATGGAAGAATGGGGGGGATGAAAGAATTTAGAGGTTCAGAAGCCACACAAGGACACCATTTAGCCCTCAGGATCTGGAACCAGGGGTGACTTTGCATCAACAAAGGACAGTGTGTGCAATAAACCTAGACACCCCCTCCCCCTGTTCAGTTCAGATATAACTACTGGACAGCTCATTCTCCTTGGTGGTCCCATACCAGGGACTGCCTCTGACATGAACTCTGTTGTCTCTGATTTGATCACTTACCCTTGATCTACTGGATAAAACCTGGTAGGCTGTGGTCATATGGTGGGGAGAAAGTCCCCTTATGTCAAAGGTCTAGGGGAGGAGAATAGGGTAAAAGAGGGAGTGGAGGTGGGAATGGGAAGATACAACCTAGGGGATAGCAATCAGGATGTAATATGAATAAATTATAGTAAACTAAAATTTTTAAAAAAGACATGTCCATATGGAAAATCAAGTTATTTTCTAGCCATGATTTCGTGTCTAAAAAAGATGGTAGTAGAAGCTAGAAAGAACCACAGGCATTGTATTCCCTACAAAAGTGTTTTAAAATGCTCATCACTAATACTATAAAAGAGGCACTTTCTATTGCTAAAATATCAATAACTTGCTTGACAAAAGCTAGAGCTGGTATTTGAGAGCCCAGAAGTTCAATTCTGGAGCTCTGGTCAAGCTTTAAAAGCATTTGTACCTGGTTTTCTGTCTTACCCAGGCACTGTTTTCTGGTATAAAATTCTTCTCACTGGCCTCTAATTTTTCTATCATTCTGGAGGTGTTTGAAGATGCTATCTCTGTTAGATTTACTCCAGATTCATGGGCATGAAACCAGAGGTCATGCAGGAAAGTAATATATATGAGGATTGTTTTTAAAAGCTATCAAGCTTGTCCTCATCTGAAATCTCACATAATGATACATTTTCACATAATTTTATGGTGGAACCATAGTATTCAACATGCCCTCTGTCAATTCACAGATGGTCATGTGTTTAGCTCTTGTGCCATTAAGTCTGATGGCAATGTTGGTTGACAACCATTCATTCTGCATTTGAACTTCCACCCACAGAATACCCTCTCAAATCTCAACCTTTTTTGGTTTTGGATACTTCTTCGAAGTGGCAGTAAGCAAGTGGAAAAATATCAAAAATGCTACCTAAGATTATTCCTGCAAGCCAGCAATGGAGAGTTTTTCAGTGTAGCAAGTGTGTAGATTTTTAAACAGAACTACCCAGAGAGCTTGCAAAAGGCAAACACAAAAGACCCTTTTTCAACTTTTTCAACTAGCAATGAACAACATATCAAGTTAGAGTACAAACCTTTGTCCTTGGTTGTAATGGGCATTAGCTTGATAGAGTAGAAGAGGATTCAGTAACATAAAATGTAAGCAAGCAAACAGAACTAACGTTTTCTACTTTCAGTGAGTGTCTTTTGTGTTGCCCAAGTACTTTTCATGGACGGACAGTCAACAGTGTCTAATAGCTTGCAATTGCTAGCTCTGTCAGCATGTTTTTCTCTGTACCATATATGGTAACTATAGAATTCGCAATTTCATTTCAGGAAATCTTCTATGTGTAAGATGCTTTATTTCTTAAAGCTCTTCTGCTTCACACTTAAAATTTTTATTACCATCCAGTGTAGTTCAAGAGGCAGGAAGAGACACCCAGGTCAGCAACAGCAATTCACTGAATGGTCTGGAAACCTGCACTTTAGTCAATCTCAGTCACTTTGTATTTGCTCTGAATTTGAGTGCCTGTAAGTGAGTGAGTGAGTGAGTGAGTAGGTGTGTGTATGTGTGTTTGCGTGTGTTCTGCCATTTACTTTATGACTATCTAAGCAATCTGCCTAAGAATGAGCACAACAGCAAAGTTAGAGGACACAGCCTTTGCTGACCTGCCTGATCTATCTCACCAGCCACAATGATGGACAGATATACCTCCATAGACATACCACTCGTTAGTTTGTTGACTTGTTAGAAGAAAGACTCAAAGAACTCCTTGAAAACTATTTAAAGCTTTAAAGTTAAAGTTGCAGATCACTAAAGAGAAAATAATCAGATTAAAGTCAGCCAAAAGAAGAGACTCATGCAGTACAATCCGCTAGACTTCCAAACTCGAGACCTCCATTGCTCTTGCTATGAATCAGGCTGTGTTATCTCCCAAGACTGATTGTAACAATATGCATAGATAGTGTCAATCAGAAAAAAAACTCTACAGTCCATATTTATGGATTTCATTGAAGTCCCATTACATAAGACTGGCTGCTGTTCTAGCTGAAGCAGTTTTCTGATGGATTGATAGATTATCATGCAGACACTTTATCCTAATTTGCTTGGTTACTCTTTCTGTTATGACTGTCTGTTACACTAACTCTCATAGATGGTCTATGTGGCTTGCCATATTCTGACCTCAGTGTACTCAGGTTGGTCATCTCCCACTTTGAATAGAAGTAATTCTATGTAATACCTTGAAGATTCCCACCCAGAAGCTGAGAGCAGAGGTGAAACCTCCCTCTGAGAAAATCCAGTGTGTCCTCAGACAGATTTTAAAGGCAGGAAGATGAAAAACTGTAAGGAATTGAATAAGAAAGATAGCTAAAAGGGTTCTAATATATGACGACAGGGGAACAAAACAGGAATTAAGTCAGTTCATATAGCGATGTATTATCAATGATTTAAATGTATAGGATTTTGAACCAAATTATTTTATATAATGTACTGAAGACCAAAGAAAATACGGAAGAAACATATAGGAATTCAAATGTTGATATAGAGGGCAGATAGCCTCCATTTCTATTTGTGTTTTGGAGGTGAGCAGGGTATGACATGCTCAATAAATGATTCTGTTTTAGGAAAAATAATGTATTAATAGTTGCAATGCTATTGCAAAACACCATTTTATCTATTCCTTATAACCAGTTAACATCTTTCTCATCACAGATTCCTAGTGTATAAAGTGGCTGTTTTTCTTTTGCTAATATGTGAGCTGTTTTTGTTTTTGCATGAGTATTCATAGTGAATTTAAAAAAATAAAAATTCTAGATTAAATAATTATAGCTATCAGGAGAAATGGCTATAAAGGCTTACAACATTGGACAGATGTTTTCACATCCTTCATTTCACCTTGTCAATATTAAATGAACTGTAAGTGATTAGGTATAGAAAGGCCTATCACTGTGTTATTAATCAGTTTCCTCTGGGTCTCTGGAACTATCAGGACAGTTATGGAAGCTATTTCTGTCTCTGACTGAACTTTGAAGGCTGAGCTCAAAATTTAATGTCCATGCATATCAAAAGTGACACAATTTATATGTAACTTAATATAGGAGGTTTTAGCTAAGTGCAAACAAGTTTAACCAAAGTAGAATTCAAGCCACTATGTAACTTCTATGAAAAACTACACCAATGTTCCAAAAGTTATTGAGGCTTTTCTTTTTAAGAATGAAAAAGACTACACAAATAAAAGTTGCATAATGCTCTTGGTAAACAATAACCACTCCTGACTAATACAGTGCATAAGTTGCTACCAGAATTTTCAGTAGCATTTCATTATAATAAAATGTTATTATAGAAATTGCACCCTCTAGACTCACAAGAGTTAAAATAGTTCATCTAATTATTTTTAAAAGAAGTATACATGAACTACTTTTGGTAGACTTCTACTTATATATTTTTCTTTTAATAAAACAAATTTAGTATATTTAAAAATATCTCATAGTAGATATTTTAATAACATCTGAGAGCTCTACATTACAAATTCTGAGGCTGATTTGCAACGGGGCATATGGCTCTCCTTCCCTTGCCTTGCTTGTGCTCACTTCCATGATTTGAACTATGAAGATTTCTAAGCGTCATCACTGGAGGCGATTTTCTCTCCATGATGAACCTCTCAATTGAGTTAGCAGATGTTCCTTTTAGTATTTTGACACAGTGGTTATATTTAGGTCTAGCTTTTCTCACCAAATCATTAAATAATGGACAAAAAGAAAATCATTCTCCTACAGAGATTAAACTACTGCATTTTCTGAGTCCACTATGAAGACCCAACCTACACACAAGGCTCTTTCTGTTTCTTAACTTCTGGATGGATTCCAAGAAGGCTTTGCACTGAACTCTATGTTCACACATAGACTGCAACAATCCAGTGTGTTAAAGGAATATAGAACATTAACAGTTTATTTTCAAAGTTATAGGTTTATAATTAAAGTTTTTCACTATCTATTTTGATACTCAAGGAAGCTTAAGGCAAAATAACTACTTTTTAGTTTTAGTAGACAGTGATGAGATTTAAAGGTTTTTCCTTGGTAATGTTCAAATATAGGAAGGAAAAAAATGCCCATGGAAACTGAATGATAGGAATTATTTTATATATGTGACAAGATATTGCTTTCATATGTATATTTACTATGTATCAGGTTAACAAGTAACTTCAATATCAAGGCTAAAATATGCACATTTATTATGTTGGGTCTTAGGATATAAATAAAAAAAATGGAGAGGCATGTAGAGAGATGAGAAGTGCCTAAGGTAGTTTCTTGAGTTCTGGCTAACAAGTGTTCTTTTTGATAAGAAGTATGAACAAGTTACTACTTTAAAGAAATATTTTCTAAATACTCAAATGAGCACAGTACTGCTTTTCTTTGAAAACAAAAAATCTTTTCTTTATATTTCATAAAAGATTTCAATAATCTCTAAGAGATGACCTTTCTAGAGTAGAGGATAGTTTGCCATTTTGATGTCACATCCTGGCATTCTTATTAAAATAAGTGACATTTTCACAGGAACTTAGATAGAAATACAAAATCAACAAGCTCCTTCATAATAATAAAACATACTGGCCATGTGACCTCAACAATACAAGTTAAATATATTAACACTGCTTGTTTCATATTGAAGGACCAGATGGTAACTAGAAAAAAAAAGTCACAGAACATTAATCTTAATTCAAAGTGTATTCTTAACTTTGTAGGGATAATCCCATGATCCTTTGAGAGAGAGACTGATAATCTCTTCCATTCTTTGGGCTGTATGAGAATGTATGTAGATGGACACATCTGTAACTCCACACGTTCAAAAACGTCAATAGTTTAGAAGCTTCTACTTCTCTTAGCTATTAGAATGTTAATTGCATTGCCACCTAGAGCAATGTTTACAACAGTATGAGATATTTCCCCAATGAAGTGTGGACTTTATTTTCACCTATGTCTTACATCCAAAATCTTTGTCTTAATTTTTTAAAATAGTAATTTCAATTGAAAAAAAATCCATCCTTTTGCAATATAACTTCGTGTATTACCAGCACCTGTTCTAATGTTTCTCAGTAGTTTGGTTTGTTAAAGCATTCCATTGATTTTCAAGAGAAGAGTTATGCCGCAGCATTTCACCACAAATCATTTGTATCTAATAATTTAATAAAATTAAATAAAATATTTTAATTGCCATGTAAACAAGCCTATAAATGCCCCTATTTTCATGGGTTTATATTCTAGCAGACAAGTCATATGGATTACTGTTATGTTGTGCATTTATAAATTAAAGCATATATGTGACAAGCACAGAGATAATGAGAAGTCAGTTTAAACCTGAAAGCTCTTAATAACATCATATCACACTGAACTGTTATTTTATTGTACAGTGCCCTGCATAAGAAACAATGGCTCTACTATGTGTATGAAATCTGGAGCTTCAATGTTTATTTTTACTAATATGAATAAACAAAATGATTGTAAAATGAGCATCAGGGATGGCAACTCTACTACAGTGGGCTATGGATTGGCTAACAGCTAATATTTCTTCAGATGCCAAGTACTCTACAGTATTTGTATTATCTTTAATCTATTGTAGTCTCTACTAAAGTCACTTATTATCTGTGAATATTACTCCTCGGTAGTGCTTTTAACTCAAAGTTTAAGTAGACATTTTGAGTAGTCTCAGCAACAGATAACTCATGCTGATACATTTTTATACCATCTTAGTCCTAGTATCATACAATTCCATCCACAATAAAAAAATGCTTTGGTGGCAGATTATCACCTGCCAAGATTAAATATGAGATTTTCTTTATATTTACTCTTCTCTGATTTTCAGGAAGAAGTAATTTCTCCCTGGCACATGCACATTTCCTTCACACGTGTGCATAATTTTCATGGCACTACCTTTTCCTGATAAGTTCTGGAGAGAAATCTATTTCCCTCTATATTTTTAAATATAAATTAATTTTTTAAACAAAATTTTGTTTGTCTGTATTTGTGTGTGTACATATATTTGTGGGTGAGGGATACAATGGTTTTCTTTCTTGACTGCTTTCCACCTCATTTTTGAGACAGACTCTTTCACTGAACATGGCTGTCATCCTTTAGCTAGACTGGCTGACCAACATGATTTGGGTATCCCCGGTTGCTGCTGTGCCTGCAGATCTAGGATTACTGAGATAGCAAAGTGCGTCCAGCTTTTTTTGTTTGTTTGTTTGTTTTGTGAGTGCTGAGGACCTGAGCTCAGGCTTTCACACTTATATCATATAATACTGATCCATTTCCCTACGCCTACCATTTTACTTTTCTGCGAATGTTTTTAATTGATACAGAGGTAGTAAGCCACTGAAAGCTTCTGGTAGAACCATGTCAAGGCATGCGGATACAGAGAAGGCTGAAATTGCCTTTTAACTCAGAAGGTTTCATGAAGAGGTGCAAAGAAAAATGAAAACTGGACAAAGAGTTATCAAGGGCTACCATGGGTGCTTTTTAAAATTACTATTTCCTGGTAAGATTTGTGGCAGGACATTAATTTCTATTCCAACTGTGAAAAGATAGGTCAGTCTTGCTTAAGCTCCTTAGTGCATGTTTCATTCACCACTTTTCTGGTCATTGCCAGCAACCTGAGGCCTAGGTGGAAACAGGAATATATATATATATATATATATATATATATATATATATATATATATATATATATATATATATATAGTGCCTTAGTATAACCTGGGGGCATGTTGTTTTTAAATAGAATGCTTTTGGTTTTTTGTTTGTTTGTACTACATCTGCTTCCTGCTTTCTGGAAGGATAACAGGTTATGAACCCCTTTATTTGAAGAGACAATTCTTGTGTTCGACATTCTTAGTTCACAGTGCTTATCTGTGAGCCCGAGAACCCTTGTGTCTCCCAGCTGAGGCCAATATGTCTGCTTCCACTCCCTGTTGTATGGGATTATATTGAGTCTCTTGCCCTCAATTTGGAATTCCTGGCACAAGCACATTGAGATGTGGAGGCAAAATTATGCTGTCTTTGCTTTATGTTTTTCCTTCAGTTCTTTTTGTATCCATGCTGTGAAGTAAATACCAAGTTTCATAACTCTGTTTCTGACTATTTCCCTGGTTTCCCACTCACATTCTTAATAATTTATAGAATATATAGTATGATTCTATCATTTCAAGTCTGAGCACATAATAAAGCATACAGAAAGAGGAAAAATGACAGACTTTACATACATTCCTAAGGCAGCATCTTAGAAGTCATGTTCACAATGCTATTTGTGAGAATATGTCATAAAATTTGAAATATTTTTTAAAAATTAATTTCATTATTACCTGTCATTTATTTACTTAGTTTTTATTGAGTTAGAAATGCTAGGAATTGAAAATGAGGCCTCATGCATTCTGAGGAACCTCACTACCACAGAGGTATATCTGAAAACATTTTCACTTATTGTTTTATTGTCTTTTTATATTTTTAAACTATATTACCTTTTCTTTTGTTTTTGAGATTACAACACTTCTCCTTCCTAACATTCCCATATACCCCAGCCTAATAGCATTCATCCCTCCTCACATATAGCCCAGCCTACCAGACCTAAACACTACTCAAAGAATTCCAGGCAACTACAGCATGCCTAGAGTAGGAGAAATATTCTCTTTCGGAGAATAACATACCAACTGGTTACTAAGTATCAAATGGTCAGCTCAGAAATCACACATATGAGTAGCATGGTATAGTAAAGACTTTATATTTAGAATATATATATATATATATATATATATATATATATATATATATATACACACACATAGATACATATATGCATGCAACATCAATTAATTAAAAAATAAGTCATGGGTTTACTTATTATTTTAAGATTATGTTTAGTTCCATCCATTTGCCTGCAAATTTCATGTTTTCCTTGTTTTTAATAGCTGAGTAATATCCCATTGTATAAATGTACCACAATTTCTGTATCCATTCTTCAATTGAGGGATATCTAGGTTGTTTCCAGATTCTGGCTATTATGAATAAGGCTGCTATGGACATAGTTGAGCAAGTGTGCTTGTATGGTTGAGCAACTTTTGGGTATATGCTCAGGAGTACCACAGCTGCGTCTTGAGGTAAAGCTATTCCCAGCTTTCTGAGAAAGCACCAGATTAATTGCCACAGTGGTTGTACAAATTTTCACTCCCTCCAGCAATGGAGGAGTGTTCCCCTTTCTCCACATTCTCGCCAGCATGTGGTGTCACTTGAGTTTTTGATCTTAGGCATTCTGATGTGTATAAGATGGAAACGCAGAGTCATTTTAATTTGCATTTCCCTGATGACTGGAGACATTGAGCATTTCTTTAAGTTTTCTCAGCCATTTGACATTCCTCTGTTGAGAATTCTCTGTTTGATTCTGTACCCCATTTTTAAATTGGATTATTTTGTTTCTTGGTACTTAGTTTCTTGATTTTGTTATATATTTTTGTAATTAGGCCTCTATTGGATGTAGAGTTGGAGAAGAACTTTTCTTTCTCTATAGGCTTCCATTTTGTTATGAGTTAGGTAACCCATAACCAGAAAGACACACATGGTATATACTCTCTTATAAGTGGTTAATAAACCAGTATAGATGTGCCCTGAGAGACTCAACCCAGTGGAGGATCAAGACAGATATTAGTACTCACAGCTGCAGGAAAGACCAGAGAGGTCAGGAGCTCCACAAGGAGACTATCAAGGCTGGCAGATCTGGACCCAGAGGGGCCTGCACAAAGTAATGCACCAGCTAAGGACAATACAAGCAAAGAAACTAGGTTGCCTGTTCAGATGTAGATAGAGAGCTCGTTTTCTACATGTGTCTGGGATGGGGGCACAGGGAGCTTCCTCTGACATTAACTCTGGTGCCCTCATTTGACCGTATCCCCTTGCTGGAACAGGTTAAAGGCATACAGAGGAAGAGAGTGTAGGCTATCCTGATGAGACCTGATAGGCTATGGTCAGATGGTAGGGGAGGAGGACGCCTCCACCCTTGTCAGAGGACTAAGGGAGGGAAATGGAGCAGAATGGGGAGGAGGGAGTATGGAGGATATAAGTGAGGGGGTAACAGTCAAGATGGAATATGAATAAATTATTTAAAAAATTAGGTCTAACTTAGCTGCCCAGTTAGCCTTAATCTTACTATTGGTAGCTCATGCGGGCCTTTAGCTTGCTCATGCCCTTGTCTCAGCTTTATGTGTTGGTAGAATTATTGTCACCATCTCTCCCTTTTTAAAAGATATTTATCATCAAGGAAAGTGAAGTTTGTAAGTCAGTAATTAGCATTTTATAGTGTAATAAATAATTTACTTATGACATTTTCAAGATTTATATTATAGTTTACTATTTTATACATATATACATATATATGCACATGCACACACACATAAGCATATGCTCGTCTGTGTGTGCACATGAATGTGTTTTTATTTTTATCTATGTGCATGTGTATATGTGTATGAATGTATGTGTATATAGTTGTGTGTGTATATATATGCGATGCATGTGTGTATATGTATGTGAACGTATCTCTGTGTGTGTGAGTCCTGTAGTGAAAACCTCAGGGACTAACTCACTACAAAGTGGTGATGAAATCCTAGTCTTTTTTTTTTTTATTGGTCTTTTTCTGAAGACTAACCTTAAGTAGAGAATACTTTAATCATTTCCACAAAAGAACTGTCATTTGAAAATGAATATGAATAAATTTCTTAAGCCAAAATACATGGTTCTTTTGTCTCAGATATCATAGTTTGTTTCACTATTATGAGCTTAAACAGATAATTAGGCATATACATGTATTTTCACACACATACATGAATGCAAGATTGATACAGCTTTTTAGAACTATGTTAATGATTCTCAATTAGACAAGAACCCCTTTGGACAATGGGATAAGTTGATACTAAAAAACTTTTGTGTCCATTTCCTCAAATGTTCTAGAAATCAATATGTGCTCTTAACCAGGCTCTCTAGAAGATTTTTTAAATGTATTTATTTTTTAATTTTAATTTTTGATTTTTAAATACTTTATTCAGATTACATCCTGATTGTTATCCCCTCACTTGCATCTTCCCATTCCCCCCTCCCTCCCTCCTTCACTCTTTTCCCCTCCCCTAGACCTGTGACTGTAGGGGACCTCCTTCCCCACCATATAATCACAGCCTGTCAGGTCTCATTTTGGTAGCCTGCTTCAACTTCGTCTGAGTGCCACCAGGCCTCCCCACCAAGTGGAAGTGGTCAAATAGGGGGCACCAGAGTTCATGTCAGAGACAGTCTCTACTTTCCCCACAACCATGGATAATTATCTGTCCATAGGCTAGATCTGAATACTGGGTCCAGGTTTACTAGATGATTGTCCTTGGTTGGTACAGCAGCTTGTGCAGGCCCCCAGGGTCCAGATCTGCCTGCCTTGATAGTCTTCTTGTAGGACAGAAGAAGCTCTCTATGATATTATCAATACAAAAATCAGACATGTTTAACGTATTATGCTAAGAAGTATAGGTTGAATCATTTGCTTTTACTGATCCAAGAGTCAGATCAATCCTTTGCAATAAAGCACAATTCTTACATATGCTTTGAGACAACTGAGCAGTGTGTTTATGGGAGATATAAGTACCACATTGAATATCTACTCCTACCTTTTGAGTAGACAACTTTACATCCTTTAGGAAATTAATATATTGAAAACTCATTAGCAGTTTACTGAAGATTAACTAGAATTAAGAAAAAGTAATGATATTTATTTACAAGTTTGAGGATTGAATCCAAGCACTGTGCGTGCTATCTATACTAGCGTTTGCCACAGAGCGACATGCCCAGACCTTAATCATGAACCTAATCAATCTACAGGTTGAAAATTCAAAAATAAATCTAGCAGTGTTTTCAGGGAAACTTATGGTATTCGGGAAAGATGGGCAGGACTTTCCAGGATCTCCTGCTGGCAGATGCGGAGGCTGTTTCCCTCCAATATTGCTTTCCAGCTTTATGTGGCCATTAGTGTTGTGCAAAGCACCCCAGTGCTTTATAATTAAGTGGAGTAGCTCCACTTCAGGTAGAATCCCTGCTGGGGTTTTGTAAGTACAAACAATAAAGACACAGATGTAGAGGTACCTACTAAAACTTCTTGTGCAAAAGGCTCCTGTAGCCATTTGTGCATAATTGAGTTCTGTATGTGACACTCTTTCTGAACAGAGAACAATTGATATCTTTGAGCCATCTGCTATTTTGTGTCGGTGCCAAGTGCCAACACCATAAGGCGAAGACAGTGCTTAGTGAGCGGTGGAGTACAATGTTACTCACTTGGAACCTAATTCTCAAGCAAATTTCCCTTGGCTGACAAATATGACAAAGCAAGGTGACAACTTTTAGTAGACAATGATAGTACTAATAATAGTTGTCTTTTCACAAATCACATTATGAAGCAATATATGAAAACAAAAAGCTGGTTTTAGAGTCTTGTCTCCTTTTAGAGAAATATCCCAGTTTCCCATAGCTGATGCTCGCAGCTGGCAAATAGTATTATATTGCTGCAGCTGAGTGAGCTGTTGAAATCTTTAGTTCTTATATCAAGTATACTCTTTCCACAGAGTGCCCGATAACTGAAATTTTATGTTGTTTCCATGATCAACATATCTCACCACCACTTACAAATCACTGATGCTTGGCTCTTTCAGACCCACAGAGCACTGTTTAAGCAAAGGTTTGCTCAGCTGTCAGAAAGATGACATGTCATGGCTTACCTTTGATAGAGATATATATTTATATTTCACCATGGTCTGGCTATTTATATGAATTCAGTATTAAGGTAGGAGAAAAATGAACCATCAAGGAAATTGGCATTTCTCCCAAATTTAGACTTAATAGATTGAATTCATTGTAACATAGTGTTTCAGTATAAAAAAGAAGTAAAATACTAACTAAAGTTTAATCTCTGTAAAGAAGGTAAGTATGAAATAATGATTGTATCAGTACAAATGCATTTAAAATACTCTCTACTTAGCCCGTTCTTTTAAAAAATATCTTTGGGAGAAACTTGTATTATAGGCTATGTACTAGAGTTTCTAAACAGTAAGTAAATTAATAGAAGGCAATGTTGATTATATATATATATATATATATATATATATATATATTTCAGAAAATATTTTGTTTTCATCACTTTTTTCTATCTTCTTTGATATTTTATTTCTTGATCTTTATGACAACTGAATAAAGCCAAGCTTAGTGACATAAGGCCGTATAATCAAGTACTTGCTGAAGAATGATGATAAAATATTAATAGCATTTATTTTGCGTTATTAACCTTTATGTTTTTATAAGAACAGAAGACTTTGCATGTACAGTGAAAACATCACAATATACAGTAGACTAATTGGGGCTGAGATTGCAGGCAGTATTTGTTGGCATCATATGATGTGATGGATGTGCAATGGAAAGTTCACTAGCTGTAGTGAAGTCGCATGGGCAACACAGGCAAACACTTACAAAAATGATACATATTCATTGCATGCTTGATTTGGAATTAATTTTGGTTGTAATGTATTACTGTTGTCAAACATTTCATGACTATATGTGTGCTTGTGACCTACAGTTCAAGAAGCTGGTTGCTAACCTATCGGCTTGAGAAACAGCTTGAATCACAGGGATCTGTGACTATAGCTATGGTCTTTTCTTCTGCGTTGAGTTTTAATTCTCAAGAGACCTAAAGGAAAAATAGAGCAAATGTGAAAATAAAGCAGACTGCTGAATGTTGAAAGAACAATCTGTACTTAAAATAATAATTTATAGTAAATCCAGCAAATAGTTACTCAGAAACTTTAGGATTAATTGTACTTTAGAACGAGTATTCATAGTTCTAACTTAAAATTTTGTCAGCATTAGAATAGATAAAAGGTAACAAAAAAATAAAAAGTAGGGCTAAGCATAACATTTGAATTTTTGATAACAAAGTTTCATCATGAAAGTAATTTTGGGTCTTTTAGGAATTGGCGATTGCAAGTGTTTCTCACACTACCGTATGATTTCTAGAGCAGGTTTGGTTCAATAGTAAAGGAGAGTCCCTAGTAACTAAATCAGCTGTGTTAACTGGAGGAATCTATATACTGGGTGTGTGTTCTTGAAAACTATGATAGAGAGAAGTGGGTACGAACACTCACTGAAAACTATTAACTCCTTTTGAGTAAAATGAAACTGATACTCCCCTGACAAACCTAGAATCATGGAATATTTCCTTTCTTTGTGGTATATTCTAAGTGTTTTGATTAGGTTTATGAATCAGTAAGGTAGATAAAGAATACTTTTTCTCAGCATTCTTAAAAAGATAAAGAATGTATTTAAAGGAAAGTCAAATTAATCAAAACAATATCCTGATATATTCACAGTCTTCTCTGTGGTCTTGTCTCCATGTTAACTCAACACCTAAATCAAAGGCACTTTGGGAAGATCCTCTTTTAAAAAAATGAAGAAACAGTGGCAAGTCAATGGATAAAAATTAATGAGTAATAAAAATATATAACCAAAACACTAAGAATGTAACATTTATATAATTCCTGATTATGTCATGGTTCTCTTGCTTTAGGTAGTTTATTCTATATATGTGTAATAGTATAACTGTATATGTAAAAATTTTAAAAATTAAATAAAACAGAAATGGAAGTAGGAAGGTTGTTTCCTAGAGATAATAATTCATGAATCTTCTACAACAGATAACTATTTGGAAATTAGTGCCTAAGCAAGATACAAGATGGAGGGACCTCTGCACTGTCTTGCTCTGTCACAGTATTCTATTTATTTATTTATAGCATCTACAGAATAAAGTAGACATTTTAACAAAAATCTGATGTTTAATAAGGGAATGATTTTTTATATTTAGATGGTTTTGAAAAGAATAACATACACAAATTTGGTTTTCTGCATATACTACTGACTGACTTTGGAAACTTTGTGTTGCATGAGTGTTTATTATCTACCACTATTGCAGGCATACCTTCTGGCTTACTATATCGATGATTATATTTATAGACATGCTGCTAGGAAGCTAGTTACAGATGACCAGCCCTGGAGGCCTTTGAGGATCTACCAGCTCTCTAAGGATTGGCTGTGTACTCCTTTTCCACAATAAACATACCAGACCCTCCTTTGCATCTAAATCACTATATGAAAAAGAGAAGTCAGCAGGGCCAACTTACTCTTCCTCACCTTGAATGTCCATACTAGAGTTCTACCTTTGGCCCTGGGTAGAGACCATTACATACTATTGAGTCCTCCCTTAGGAGTTAATATCACTGGGCCTGATAATTTGCTGGCCTAGAAAGCTGACTCACCTTCCCGAGGTGACCCAGTCATCCTGCCTAGGAGCTCATCTTCTGTTGAGGCTTCTTAGAGAGCTTCTCCTTTGCAGCACTGATGAACCTGCTGGCTTTGCTTGTCTTTTTCCTTCTTCCTATCCATGGGTTCCTGGCCCCTTGAGCTTCCCTACCCTTTCTCTGATCCCTCCTTCCTTTCAGACATGCAGCCTCTTGCCAAACCCCCTTGGTGGATCCCCCAAACACCATGGACCCATGGGCACAACTTGTACTTTCCATTCCTTCCTTAAGATGCTACCACAATTACCTCTGACTTCCCTATCAGTCCTTGTTTTTCTCTCAAATGCTAATAGTAATTATTATTATTATTATTATTATTATTATTATTATTATTATTATTATATGAAAAAACTTGAGCTTCCTTTTGAGCCCATTTTAAAATTATTTTATTAGTGAGGGCCAAAAAAAATGAAAGGGAACCCTAATGTCCACAATAGTGGTGTTTTCCTCTGGGATGAGGCTATAAGCAAAATGTAGTCTCTGTCAGTGTAAAATACACTCTAACATGAGGTATTGTACAAAGACAACTCGATTCATACATGGTTTCTATTGTAGGCTGTTTAGGATAATTAAGTAATCCAACTCAATTGCTGATCTATTCATACTCATGTCAAATATAAGAATATACATGCTAGGTTTAACAGATTCGATTCTATAGATAGATATGGTAAAATAGACAAGGTCTTCAAAAACCTCAGAGACCTACAGAATATGGCATTGTAAAATGTTTTTATTGTTTTAAAGATTCTTTGACAATAAGACAGGTTAACTCCTGGCAGTACCCAGCCTAGCACAAAGAAGATGATGAGCATTTAAGAACCTCCTTGTGGAGATGGCTTTGAGTGTGGCAAAACAGCCATGGGACAAAAATGTCCATTTCTTCCACAGACAAAATTCTGCCTAAAATGGGCAAGGTTAGCTGCAGGTAGAGTTGACGGCCAGACTGCTAAGACAGGGTAAACAAGTCCTCATGGGCCAGAAGGCTGAAGATGATGCTCCAGTGTTATAGAGAGTTTTGGGTGTCTGTTCAGGCAGTAAACTGTCCCTGTCACTTTTTCATTTTGGAAGCTGCTAGCCTGCACTTTCCTTTTACTCAGGTAGTTAAATTTATTCCTTTTCAAGTCTCTGATGGGGTTGAAGACCAGATAGTTAATTTTAAAATTAAGCTTAGTTGTTTACGAATTAAAAGATACTTTTAAGTCTAGAAAGATACTTTTAGGTTGATAGATTTGAGCTTTAATAGATGTTGATTTAGGTTCAAAGCTCTAGATTTATCAAGTCTACATTGTCCACATTTTACAGGAGTCTTTGGATTGAACCTGTCGAGAAGCATACTTAAAGATAAATCTTAATCCAAAATATTTTTGACATTGAATTGCAATTGGAGATTTCATTAATTTTAAGTATCTAAAGTGTTAAATAAGACTGTGAGGAAAAACAGATTTATCAATACAAAATAAATAGTATTTTCTGCAAGGTTGCCAAATACCTTTTGATTAGATATTATATATGTAAGTCTTACCTATTGATTTTTATAATTTTTTATAATTGTACTTAATGTATATAAGAATAACCTCTTTATTTAGACAGAATAAGGGAGATATTGGGGGATGGTCTGATGTATTTTGATGTTAATTACTTCTTCCTGTCTCTGTGACCCACCTTTTGATTAATAAAAAGCCATCCCACTCAGGGAAAGGCAACTGAGATAGGTGGGGCTAGGAAAGAGAGGAATCCTGGGAAAAATAAGAAAGACTCCAAGAGGAGGAAGGAGAAGAGACCAGAGGAGAGGGTCCCCAGAGGGAAACAAGGAAAGCTGCCCTGGGTTAGATGGAGGAGAGGCACATGGCGGGCATGGATGGAGAATTTGGCCCAGATGAAGAACATGAGCAAGGATATGGATGATAGATGGGAGGTAGCTTGATAGATGTTATTAGAAGCAGAGGGCATGGCATTGAGGCAGGGATCCCATACCTGCCCCACTATGGGTAGTAGTTTAGAGGACTAATGTCTGCCCTGGCCCAGGTTAACTAAGGCTATTTTAAAATATAACAAGTGTCTGTGTCTTGATTGATTGCTAGCCAAGCTTACAGATAATATATGTGATTGTAAAACAATACACATTATAATGTTTTTGGACATTTCTTTCCAGCTTCCAAGTTGTTTTCATTCTTTAAATGACTTCTTGCCAGAAATTTGATGACAGTAGCAACAAAAGGTATGATTGTGGCATACCTTCTCTCTAACCACTTCAATGCTTCTTTAAAAGCTTTTGTTAAGTCTCAAACAGGGCAAATGGCTGAGGTGCCTGTTTAGCTTAATGTATCAAAGCAAATACTGCCACCTAGTTCTCCCAGCATCCCTCAGTCCCTACCTTTTACAGGATCATCCTGGCTGGCATGCCCTGCACCCTACACTATAGCTCAGGACAGGCTGATCTTCCCTATATAATGCAACTGGTTTAATTACTTGTCTCTTTTGTACCTTTGTCCTCTTGGCTGCATCACTTCTATCCCTTCCCCCTCCCCATCTCCCTTTCAACACATGCCAGCTCAGTCTGGTCATGTCCACTATGGACTGTCCCAGATGTCACTGCCTCTGGGTATGCTCTCCCACGTGTCTATAATAAACTTTCTCCTCCACCACACCTAGAAGCAGTCATATTCTTTACTTTAAATTTTGAGGTTTTTTTCTTTCTTTTTTATATAAATAACTTATTCAGATTACATCCCAATTGCTATCCCCTCCCTAGTATCTTCCCGTTCCCCTCTCCTTCCCTCTTTCACCCTATTTCCATCCCCTAGGCTTGTGACAGAAGGGGACTTCCTCCTCCACCATATGATCACAGCTAGTCATCTCTATTTCAACGAGAACATAAGAAACTGTGGTCACTCACCCAGCACTAATATTCTATTCTAATTAAGCCTCAGCAGGGCTATTCTACTGTGTCCATTCCCCCCTTCACTTCACTTTTCTGAAATTCCACTAAATGTCTTAATTTTAGTGTTTAAATGTTACTGTAATCATGCTTTGGCCTCTAATGCTGGACCATAAACCCTGTTAGGAGGTTAGTAGGTGAGCTGTATATAATTTCTTACAATGTCCGTAACACTGATTTACTTATAGTAGTACTAAATTATGTAAGCATATATATTCTTGTATAACCAACTTTCTAATTTTAATGCTGTTACTTAGCTAGACTTTATAGAACACACGCATACACACACACACACTTCAGAGTATTTCCTTATTGGGTAGAAAAATGTCCCCACACGCAGTTCTTTATAGACTCAATACATATTTATTTGTTGACATATATATGTGCTGCTTTTAAGTAAAATAAGGTTCTTTAAAATGAGATATGGCCGAAGTTTTCCAACTTTGAGATGCCTGTGTTTTTATAGAGTAACAATGTTGAGCACTGACTTGTATGTTTATACACACAGTCCATACATTTTATTTATAAAAACTCTAGTAAATGACCTACATTGCAATTTTTAAAGTAAATAAATCATTACCAAAACACCGAAACTGTTTGGAGATGAAAAATATTATCTTGCTTCTGAGCCTTTCTTTTTTTTTTTTTAATTTGTTCACTTTACATCCCAATTGTAGCCCCCTCACTTGTCCCCTCCCAGTCCTTCCTTCCCTCTCTCACACCCTCTCCTTCCTTCCCCTCCTCCCCTAACATCTGACCCCAACATACCAAGTCTCATCTGGACTGCCTGGATCCTCTTCCTCTATGGCCTGGCAAGGCCGCCCAACCAGGGGATAGTGATCAACATGTGGGGACCAAAGTCCATATCAGATGTTGTCCCTACTCCACATATTATGGGACCCACGAGGACATTGTGCTGCCTATATATTACATCTTAGCAGAGGCTCTAGGTCCTCACCATGCATGGTCCTTGGTTGGTGCATCAGTCTCTGCAGCACCCCCCTCCTCAGCCCGGATTTGTTGGCTCCATTGGTCTCCTTGTGGAGCTCCTGACCCCTCCAGGTCCTTCTAGTCCCCAACTTGTCCATAAGACTTGTGCTCCACCCCAAAGTTTGGTTGTGTGTCTCAGCATCATCTTGGATCTCCTGCTGGTGGAGTCTATCAGAGGACCTATATGGTAGGCTCCCTTCTTGTTCCTTCTCTTCAACTGCTTCTGGGGTCTATTCTATTTGTCTTTCTGAATAATAATTAAGCATTCTCCCTAGGATCCATCTTGTTATTTAGTGTCTGTAAGTCTGTGTATTCTACTGTGGTTATCTTGTATTATGTGTCTAATATCTGCTTATAAGTTAGTATATACCATGCATGCGTGGGTCTGGGTTACATCAGTAAGGATGAGCTTTTCTAGTCCCATCCATTCACCTGCAAATATCAAGATTTCCTTGTTTTTAATAGCTGAGTAGTATTCCATAGTGTAAATCTAACATGGTCTCTTTATCCATGCCTTGGTTGAAGGACATCTAGGTTGTTTCCAGACTCTGGCTATTACATATAAAGCTGCTATGAACATAGCTGAGGAAATGTCCTTTTTCTGTGGTGGAGCATCTTTCTAGTATATGCCCATGAGTGGTGTGTCTGAGTCTTGAGGTACAGCTATTCCCAGGTTTCTGAGAAAGTACCTGATTGATTTCCACGGTGGTTGTACAAGTTTGCCTCTGAGCTATTCTTTAAGAGAGATTTTGCACTTTTAATAGGGAAGCTATGACTGTTGGCCGCATCTGCATTTTCAGACGCTGTGCAGCAGCACCTCCCTGTCACCAGGGGGAAAGCTCAAAAGTTGAACCTGCAGCATCACAGGCACTCAATAGAAAAAGGTTTATGACACACTAAAGATTGGTTTTCTTCTCTGGTCCTTGGTATGGGGTTTAGTGAAAATGTCTGCTGTCTTTTGCATACTTGTTGATGGCTTAGGGTTATTTAGAGCCAGCATCTTGGCACTCTGTTATGTATATTACTACTCTTAGTTTTCCCTTTCATGCACTTTCATTCAGCATCATTCTTGGTTTAGTGTTAGCACCTATGGTAGATGTTTTTTCTTAAATTATGACAAATAATCCATTTGCAGCATAATTAATCATCTCCTATGTATAAGCAATTCCTGAGGAAAAAAATTAGTCAGTTTTCCTCTAGGTTAGAATAAGGAAAAGAGCATTTTAACAGTATATGGTAACCATGTTATGACAGAATTTTACTGATGCTTAAATTAGAATCATTTGGTATTATATCCTTTTTTGTTTTGTTTTGTTTATTTTTTCCTGTGTAATGTTTTATAAATAAGTGCAAAATGCCTTCATCTTCAAAGAAAATAAAACATGGTATTGCTAAACAGGAAACACTTTGAAGAAAGCCTTAAGCTATGAGTAAAGGGAAGAGAAGGAGTAAGAAGAGACGGAACAGAAGGGGGAGAAAGAACCCTCACAGTGTCTACTTTCTCTTGTAGTCTCTTTGTTTTCTTTTACTCCTAATCACAAGCCGAAATAACATCTGGTACTCTTTGGCCTAAGGTTTGACATTGTAATAGCATTAGCCAGATTTTTAATAACAATTTTGGTTGTTTTCTAAGATTTCCTTTTATTTCCAAAGACTTGGCAGAGGCACCCATATTTCTTAGAACTTCTATCTCTACAAAGATAAATGTAAATGATCTGTGTTACCTACTTATCTGTTTTGTAATGGATGGATAGATTTATATGACATTTATCTAACTAAGGATCTATTTTTGAATTAAATATTGTTAATTAATTAGATATTTCAGTTTATGGGATGGTTTGTTATGCTTGACTTTCAGGTATAACATGTAGTATTTCTGTTATACCTTTCTTAGCCTAACATTTTCCACACTGGAGTGACAAATTATCACTTTATTTTGGAACATAGAAATGCAATCCATTGTCTGTTTTTTACTATTATGAACAAATAATTGTTTTGCTTCTTTTTTTATTTATATAGGTGTTCTATCTTTTAAAAATAAAGCTGCTTTTGTAACAAAGTCACAAATAAAACTTTTGCACAACTAGATAAAGTTAGATAAGCAGGTGAACCTAAGTCCTGAATCCCAGTGCATTTTTCTCAGTGAACTTCAACATGCCTAAAGCACCCATTTTGAAATCATGAAACTTTGCTTAGAGTTTTATTCTTTCATTGTCAATTACATTTTAATACATTTATACATCACACAAAAAGAAAAACACATAGCAGAGTTGAAGAACAAATAACTTCATATACTTTACCATACCTAACACATCATTTTTGCCTACGTTCTCTCTTTGCTTTTCATCTAATATTATCATTTCTTGTTTTTTTTAATAAATATTATACTACAACCACAATTTTATATATACAAATGGATTATTTGTTATAATTTAAGAAAAAAACATTAGGTTTTAACACCTAAGCAAGAATGATTCTGAGTGAACACACACACACACACACACACACACACACACACACACACACACACACACGGATACACAGACAGACAGGAAGGAAGGTAGGTAGATGATGAATAGGAGGTCGGTATCTTCAGATGATGGAGAATGAATTGAACAAATTTGTGTTTCAAATTTAATGTTATTTTGGTACACAAAGCTTTTCTTATAGAAAATGGTTTAATGGACAAGCAAACATTTCTAATACTTTTATTATATCTGTAGCAATAGTAGTCTTTTGTTGTGGTAAGGATCTAGATTTCAGTTTATTGATGGATTTTCATTGTGTTGTCATTTAATTATTTCTGGTCTTTCTTGTTCATTCTAGGTAAATGGTGGGCAGCATTTTAGAAGGCTTAATATAGAGTCAATCAATAGCTAGATTATGGAGTCTAGAAATCATATTTCCTCATGTAATTTTAGTGAGTTGTTAATAGAAAACAAAACTACTATAAGCATACTATTAAAATCACCTTTCTTTTTTTTTAAATACATTTTTATTAATTTATACATATTACATCTCAGTTGTTAGCCCATCCCATGTATCCTCCCATTCCTCCCTTCCTCCCACTTCCCCCCTACTCCCCTCCCCTCCCCTAAGTCTGTGTCTGAGGGGGACCTCCTCCCCCTGAATATGCTCATACGGTATCAAGTCTCTCCTTGGTGACCTATTATCTTTCCTCTGAGTGCCACCAGGCATCTCCGTCCAAGGGACATGTTCAAATATGGGGCACCAGAGTTTGTGTGAAAGTTAGATCTCCTTCTCCACTCAACAGTGGAGAATGTCCATCGGCTAGTCCGGGTAGGGGTTCAAGGTTTTTACTGCCTATTTTTTCTTTGGCTGTTGCCACAGTTTGCGGAGGGCCCCAGGGCCCAGACTCGCCTGTAGTTTTCCAGGACCCACTGGATCCTTCCATTTCCTCTTTCTCCCAGGCTTCTCACGCCTAAAGTTTCAATAGGATGTCCTCCCCTCTTACCCACTATTCTGGTAGGTACAGTTTTTCATGGGGACGTACACCTTGGACTAGTGTCTCGATATAAGTGAGTATATACCATTTAGCTCTTTTTGCTTCTGTGTGAACTCACTCATTATGACAATTTCTAGTTCAATCCATTTGTCCACAAATTTTGGAAATTCCTTGTTTTTAATAGCTGAGTAGTATTCCATAGTGTAAATGTACCACAGTTTCTTTATCCATTCTTCTATAGAGGGACACGTAGGTTGTTTCCAAGTTCTGGCTATTATGAATAAGGCAGCTATGAACATGGTTGAGCATATGTCCCTGTTGTGTAGTAGTACATCCTCTGGGTATATTCCAAGGAGTGGAATAGCTGGGTCTTGAGGAAGCCCTATTCCCATTTTTCTGAGAAAGCACCAGATAGCTTTCCAAAGTGGTTGTACTAGTTTGCATTCCCACCAGCAATGCTCCTTAGTCATCAGAGAAAATCACCTTTCTTTAAAAAAAAAAGAAACTAACTGTAATAGAGACTTTCCTTGTTCTATTCTATATCCTCAGAAATTGGATATCTTCTATGCATTTTCTCAGTAACACTGGCTTATTCTGAACAGTAGGTCAGGCATTTTGAGCCAGTAGGCATATGAAGAAAAAATTCTAAGCTTAGAAATACTTCTTATTTAATGTGTTTATTACAATTAATATCTTAACTGTTTCCAGTTACATTTTTACCTTAAGACTTATATACTCATTCCTGTGCATAGAGTGGTATACAAAGTATGAGATTATTCTGGTTTGAAATCCATTGCTAACATATTTTCATTAACCTAAAAGCTTTGCCCCAGTAATTTTATGCTTCCTTGAGGGTTTTTTGCTTCCCACTGTTGGTTTTGGTGTGATTGGGCCAACTTCTATTCATGGTCCACTTTGAGAGAAATAATAAAACCATATCAAATTGTCATCTGCTTTCAAAATAATGGAAGATAAATTGTAATGGAGAGAGAACATTCTGAAACCAAATTGCTTTGGTTGACTCTTCATCCTGCCACTTTTAGATGAGTAATATTTCCAACTCTCTTGTTCTTTAGGCTCTCCTAAAAATGTGTTACTTTCATAAGGACATAATCTTTATGAGCATCCTAATGCCTAGGATTGAGTGAGCAGCATTCAATCAATGGCAGCAAGCATAGTTTAGAACATCTTTGAAATAGATATTTAATATGAGTTGATGTACTTTGTATACTTTAAGAATAACTTGCTCAACTGAAAAAAAAGCCCATAATAGTTTATTTATGTATCTTATGCTATCCTACTTTTGGCATTGCCTACACTTAGGTGGATTTTGTATAGTATTTGTATCTAAAATATCATTAGTATTAAATATTTTAATAAATATTCAGAAGAACTATTTGCTGTATGGACAACTGGTTCTGTTCAGTTAACTCGAGCATTTTTAGCACCTTTGGGTTCTTTAATGTTTGCTGACTTCTCATGTACATTTCATCGTCACTACGGAGGTTGAGTCCTCTAACTAGGTATTTAAAAGAGTGAACTGCAGAGCTCATTACTGTCTAGTATGCTAAAGGTGAGCCTTTTATCAAGAGAGTTTCCATAGGTAAATTTCATTGGACCATAATGAGTGAACTCCAGCTTCACACCCACTACCTTTCTGAGATAAAACATCATGAAATCCAAGTGCTCTGGTAGCTTTTTAAATATCAGTAATGGTTGCTGAAATTTGGTGATGCTTTTTAGCTCGGTCTATTAGAATTTATAAAATTCTACTGTATTTGAAAAAAAAAACTAAGCCAAATCTTAAGATTGCCTTATAAGCCATTAAAAACCTACCTTGGGCTATTTAGTTGAAGAAAATAACACTCATGTATAGAGATAGTCCCAGTAAGTCATAATCTGGAATAATATAAGATGTCAGATAGAACTGTTCTCTCAGAGCAGCTATTCATAAAATGAGCATGTGTGTGTTTTAGATTATATCCAAGCTAGAAAAAGTTAATTACTTTATTACTCCACAACAAAATTTTAACATGAAAAATAACCACCTTTAAACACTTTAAATGTTGTTACAAATGCAACTTGAGAGTGACTATGTATTCACTTACTCCCACATCATCAACCTTCCCTGTTCTTTAGCATTCAATTCAACAGTGACACCTTTGGTCTTATAAGTTCCTCCAAGTTTTGGGTCTCTGAAATGCTACAGTCTAAGAAAATCCTCCTCAGAACTATAAGTTTCTGTTTGAATTTACAGGGTCCTGATAATTCCATATGCTGGCTGATTTCCTTCAAAAATTCCCACTAAATTATTTTATTTCCGAACCCTGCTTTGTTCACCACTTACCTTCTCCATGTCTTTTGTCTCTTGTAATTTCATCTCACAAAACTGAATATCCATTCTCTTGACCAAACAGTAGTCTTTATTTTTTTTAACTCATTATATGCTTGTTTAAGAAAAGTTCTCACTAGATAGCTCTGGCTAACCCGAAAAAAACACACCATGTAGCTCAGGATTGTCTCCAACCTCAGTATTCATTATGCCTTTACCTCTACACTGCTGGAATTGTAGGTGTACTCACACATGGTGGCTCAATCTATAGGAGAGAGAAAGAGAGGGAGAGAGAGACAGAGACAGAGATGACAGAGACAGAGAGACAAACAGTGACAGAGACAGAGACAGAGAGGAGTCTGGGTGTATATGTACACAACCTTACGCATGAACTTGTGCAGCCCAGAACAGGACATTGTGTGTCTTCTGTCACTCTTTGTTTTCCGTCCTTGCAGTACTCTCACTGAAACTGAAGTTCGCTAATTTCAGATAACTTAATGGTCAGCTAGCTCTTGGTATCTGTTTGTCTTTCTGCGTTCTAAAAGGAATTTGAGGCAAGCAACACTTTCATGTTGTTACTGCAGATTTGGACTTAAACTCAATGGGCAATCTCTTACATACTAAGCAGGCCATCACTCTTTCAAAGTACTAAATTAAAAAAAATAGTAAAAGGTGTGTATGTTTTGTGGAGTTCTTACTGCCTGAGAAACAAATGTAATGTCAAGAGATTAAAAGACACATAACTCATTTATAACCAGATCTGTAAGTGATCATGAATAAAGGATTCTAAAGTCACAAAATCTAAAAATTGAGAAAGGCCAGCCACGGACAGAACAACAATGAACAAATATCTGAGGAAGAAAAACAAAACCCATTTTAGTCTGAGCTTTTGACCTATAATTTTATTTTTTGATAGTTATTCGTCTGGTTTTGGCATTAGGATGATATCAGCTTCATAAAAACATTATGTAAATTCTCTTTCATTTTCTAAATTACTGAAAATTTTGAGGGGTTTAGTGTATACTATATTTTGAAGATCTGGAAGAATTCTGCACTGAATTAATCTGGCCCTGGGTTTTTGGGTGCTTGTTTTTTTTTGTGTTGTTGGTGTTGTTGCTGTTGGAGTGATGAGTTTTTTAATTACTGTTTCTATCTCATTGGATGACAGGATCTGTTAAAAGTATTTATTTCATCTTGATTTAACTCATCCCTAGCAGAGGAGCTATTGGCAACTGGTAGCCACAGAATGGGAAGAGTGAGTTTTCTTTAAGCTGTAGCTCCTGATACATTGATCATAGGGGAAGACAACATATTCAGGAATATATGGGCAGCACCTATTAGACTTGACAGGTGTTAGAAAACCCACAAGAAGAACATGATGATGGGCAGATCAGGACCCAGGGGGTCTGCTCAACCTACTGCACCAACCAAGAACAATACACACAGTAATGTTGAACCCCTACTCAGATCTAGCCAGTGGACAGGACATTCTCCACAGTTATTTGAGAGTTGGGACTGACTCTGACATGAACTCTCTGGTGCCCCGTATTTGACCACTACCCCTTGGTAAATAGAGTTGGTGGCACTCAGAGAAAGGATAAGCAGGGTTCCAGGATGAGACTTGATAGGCTGTGACCATATTGTGGAGGAGGAGATCCCCTTTTGTCACAGACCTAGGGGAGGGGAATAGGGTGAAAAGGTAAGGGAGAGAGGAATGGGAAGGTACAAGTGAGGGGATAACAATTGAGATGTAATCTAAATAAATTAATAAAAAAAAGGAAGAGCAGAGCCAATAATCTTCTCACAAAAGGGCTTGCTTACCATGGAGTATAGAAAGAAAACTAGGTTGAGTAAATGGCCAAACATAGAAGACAAAAGACATTATTGACAACATGACATGGTGACAATCAGGAGGAATCAGTAATATATTGAATAAACACAATGAGAGTTGGAGGCTTATCAGGAGCAAGTATTTTTAACCTGAAAATAATAAGGCCAGAAAGGAAGGATTCTGGCCCACTGTAAGGCCGTTGCATGGACACATAATGGCAGAGCAGTAGAGATGCAGGGAAGCATCTGTAAGTTTCTCATACATTTTTGGCAAAATCTATAGAAACAACCTTCTTTTATCATTTGGTGATAAACTCCTATTCCTAGATCTTATGGGTTTTTTAAGTTAAATGTTCCCTTGACTAACATGACATATCTGAATAGATTAAAAAATAGAATATTAGGGGGCTGGAGGGATGGCTCAGAGGTTAAGAGCACTGGCTGCTCTTCCAGAGGTCCTGAGTTCAATTCCCAGCAACCATAAGGTGGCTCACAACCATCTATAATGAGATCTGGTGCCTTCTTCTGGTTTGCAGGCAGAATATTGTATACATAATAAATAAATAAATCTTTTAAAAAAGCATATTATACAAATTGTTTCCAGTTGACATACACGAGAAATCTATCATAAATCCATTTGAAAACATTAAATGCTTAATAAAATGCACGTCTGTGAATTTGTAGGAGAGTGGTCAAAGCAGCTGATCTTTCGTTGCCTGCCTTTTATGACTTGAATGCATATGAAGTCTGGTCATTGATGTTCCTGAGCAGTAGATACTTTATTTTATTGTATGTGTGAGTGGCTTGCCTACATGGGTGTATGTGTACCATATGAGTTCTTGGTTACAGATGGTGTGGACCACCATGTAAGTATGTGATGTTGAATCCATGTTTTTTTTTAAAGAGCAACAAGTGCTCTTAACTTCTGAGCTATCTCTGCAGTTTCAAGGGCTCCATGTATTAAATAACAAAAATAATAAACTGTCAGATGGCAGTAAGAAATAAAGAGAGTTAAAGAAGGAGAAAGTTTTCAAGTTTAGCTTCTTTCAAGTACTATGGTGATGGATTCAAAATAATAGAAAAAGTAGGCAAAGCCCAACTGACAACAAGAAGGGGAGGTTAGATAATTTATAATCCAACAATCAAAAAGAAGACAATCGAAACTGGAAAGATAGATAAAGTGAGAATAGACAATTTTATCCAAATGTAAATGAATGAAATGCTAATTACCTTGGAGAAAGGGTTTGCAGGGTGGGGGTGGGGGAGAAATTGCAAGGCTGTGTGGAAATGACAGAAGATAGGCACAGGCTTGTCTGAAGTGATGCCTGAGAGATGGAAGGTTGCAGAATGTTTAAGAATAAAGTCTTCCAAAAATATGAAATGCAAAACTAGGTAAATGAATTCATGAGCAGCTACATTAATAGTATATAAAACAGACTCTTAAAAACGAAATCTTAGAGATAAAGATGAGTTTACAGTATTAAATCTGAACTCATGAAATTTAAAATGTGCATATTCTTGACAGTATGGTTGAGAAATAGGTGAAGCAAAAAAAAAGATGGCGTTACAAGAGAAAACTTGAAAATCACTAAAGCCCTTTAGATGATCCTAATACTAGTCACCGTTAACCCAAATAAAATAAGTTAATCATTCAATTAACTAATCTGTCCTACCAGACATGACTTGACCTGTCAAACCACACTCCCACAAGATAGTGTTCCTTCTTTCTTCCTTTTCTTCTGAATGACAGAGAAAACCCTGGTTGCACAGACACACTCACTTATTTGGAGGACTGTGTCTATGTGGATTTTGTGTGACCATAAGTCATCTGAATAAAAATCAAAAGGAGAGCCAACCAGAAATAACCCGTATGTTCGAAAATACAGGAAACACTTTGCTACCGGTGGGACTGACACCTGCAGAGAGACTCAACATGGGGACCATACACTAGAGTCCCATGCTTTTCTTTCCATTTGTAGAGTTGACATCTTTGTCTTCCTTGTTGAATAAGATGTCACTTGCTGTCCCACTCACCCCATAGACACTTTGCCTTGTCCCCTCTGCTTCATGCCCTTCATTTGACTACAGAACTTTTCTCAAGGATGATAATTTATGACTAAAAATGTGATCATATAAGTCCTTTATTTTTATAATATTCATAAAACTGACACTAAAATAATCCTAACTTTGCAAGCTGAGGCCCAAGTATCCTTGGTCAGACTCTCCTTTCTTTTTACAGCCATTTTTTTTCCCAGAGCCACAGTGGTAACTAATTTATACACAGGCTCTGGTAGTTTCTTTGGATTTTTCTGAGCATTCCTTCCTCACTGGTTCCTTTGTATGTTCCTTTCTCTCATATCTTGAACACCCTCCTTTTTGACATGCACACTTTAAATGTCCCGTGTGTTTCCTGAAAGGCACAACACAGGTAGACCTTTCTTAAAAATGCCTTGTCAGTGCAGGTTACATTTTTTTCTTGCATGTAGAAATTCCTTACTATTTCAGGGAAAGAATCCTAAGGGGAAGGGGACCAAATGAATGAAATTAGAATTAATAGATGTGCTTTAAAATGTTTGCTGAAAGGGTCAAGGAACACTATTTAATTGGCTTATAATGAGAATAGACACTAAAAATGTTTAACAGGCAAACAAAGTGTGTAAAGAATTCCAGACATAGTCACCAATTCCAAAAATCTTTGGGCACTGTGAAGTAAGGGCCACTGGGTATGGTTGCTCAGTTTTTATACTGCACAATTTGCAAGGGGTCCATAAAAATCTAATTAAGGGTGGACTCTCCAATCATTTCAGACCTGTATTTTGTACAGCTTCCTTGATAAAAGGCAAAGGTCACATAAGTTTCATAACTTAACTTTTAATTGAAGATTACTAAAAGTTTTAGTAAAGGTTGTACTTTGGGTTCTTAAAAATATAAGACATGTAGTTTGCATACCAAAATATAGCAAGTTTTAATTGCATGACAATATCATATATACCAAATAAGTGAGCTATTACATTGGGATTGAAAACCATCTTAAACTGAGGTGTAATGTGCAAAGTGTGCTTTAGGTTTAATCATGAACACTGTGGACTTTCAATCCGAGGAAATCAAACTGAACCCACTTAAAAGCTGATTTATTAATTTGTGTTACCTATGTTATGGACTAATTAGTGTCAGATCCACAGACTGAGCTCAACAAATAAACAGAAGAAACTGACCTTTTTCCACTTTACATTCTTTAACTATTTGAAGCTTTGTCTCAATTCTGTTTGTGTGTCCATAACCTCATTAGTGTCTGACCATGTTAATAAATAGTCATGACAATTTTGTTTTTCCTGGAAGCAGCTAGAAGGAAATAATGAATTTTGTTGTTGTTTTACCTGTAAATGTTTGTAAAGCAAGGAAGCTTAATGATTATGCATACAGGGAAATTTTTATTTCCTAGCTTTGTTTAAATATATTCTCCACCTACCTCTTATCCTTGCTCCCTGTAATACGTATTCTTAAAAATATCCCCTTTGGGAACTGAAGAGGTGGTCCAGCAGTTAAGAGCACCATTTGCTCTTCCAGAGGTCCTGAATTCAATCCCCAGCAACCACATGGTGACTCACAACAATCTATATGGCAGTCTGATGTCCTCTTCTGGCATAGAAGTGTACATGCAGATGAAGCATTCATACATTAAATAAATAAAATATTTTTTTTAAAAAAAATAACCCTCTCATTATTAAATAGCCAATGAAATTGCTGTTTTGAAGACCTCATCTGTTTTAATCTGTCTTTTCCCAGATCCCCCAGCTGTGGAACCTGCATTCTTGGAAATCCGACAAGGACAAGACAGAAGTGTGACCATGAGCTGCAGGGTCCTGAGAGCCTATCCAATAAGAGTGCTGACCTATGAGTGGCGTCTGGGCAATAAATTACTAAGGACTGGTCAGTTTGACTCCCAGGAGTATACCGAGTACCCAGTAAAGAGTCTTTCCAATGAGAACTATGGTGTTTATAACTGTAGCATCATAAACGAAGCTGGAGCAGGGAGATGCAGCTTCCTTGTTACAGGTAGGATACCAAGTTGCTTTGATTTTCTTAAAAAAAAAAAAAAGAAGTATGATTTCAGAGGAACGGATCTTAGGCTTACATGAATGTTGGAATGGAATCATTTTGTAAATGGATGAATTTGTAAACTTGTGATTTGGCCCTTCTAGCTGCAACTTCTGGTTGATTAATCTCAGGGCAGGTCTGTGTTTCTGGTGAGAACAGTGCCTGTGCCTGTAAAACAACAAAGATGTTTGTCTGAATTCAGGTGAAGTGAAGAAGTTCTACTGATTTTGTTTGTTCACTTCAGTGATAACACAAGTGACTGTGGTAAATAGTTTTACTGTGATAAGATTGCTGGTGTGAAGTGACATCAGGGCTGCTGCTTTTCATGAGTGGCAGAAATATTTTGTTTTCTTACAATTTATTACCTCTCAGTGTCCAAGGCTTTCAGAGTGTTCTTGGCTTGTTTTATGCTCCGGGTATTTCAAGACAGTGCAATAAACCATACAGGAAGTATGATAAATAGGGTGAAGTTCTGATAAGTTTTTAGGTAAACAATTGAAAGTTAGTTGCTCTTGTATAGTTTTATACTGGCTGGAATTATTTGGATAGTCTCTGTGCTATGGTAAATGTTCTTTTGCTATTTTTGAAGCAGATTTTTGGAATGAATTAGCAGGAAATTACCTTTTCAATGTTATTTTGTCTTAAGAAAAATTACATTTAACAGTGGGAGCATTTGTGATATTGAAGGAGGAACCTGGCTCTTGTGCCATCTCTGAAGAGCTGTTGAAAAAAAAACAGATGAAAATATTCTGGACTGAAAACTTGTTCATTAGTAAGAAATCTAGGTGCTAAATTGTGAGGTGCGCAATCTCCAAAGCTGGGTTTTCTTTGAGCCATTTTTGCTTCCTGAAGCCTAATATTAGACTGATAAACATCACTTTACTACCAAAGAGTGTAGAGCCATCTTCTTCACTGTATTCTCCTTGTTCTGATTTTACAGGAATCTTTTATTATGGCCCATATCAATGAAAGCCTTTTATAATTTGATTCCTAAAGTAGACTATTAACAAAGCCAAATTTTCCTTGGAATGTCAGGGTTGGTTCCCAGTGATGAATCACGTAGAGGCAGTTACTTTTTCTCAGTTTTGTACAAATGAAGGATCTTTCATTCATTCATTTAAAAAAAAGAAAGAAAGAAAGAAAGTCATCATGAAATTAACTGCATGGCTTTTTCAAATCTTTTGGCCTTAGGCTATTTCAGGTTTCTAAGATGATACTGCTCTCTGACTTTGGCTGTAGAGTCTGGAACCATGCTGCTTCTGTAAGATTTTCATTTGTTCCTCCTTATGTGACCCAACTTCTCTTTTAAGAGTAGAAGACAAGCTGAGACCAGAAGAAACAGTCAGCTCCACTTTTCTACCTTGCATCCATGGGGTGCAGCAAGTGGATTTTGATAACCATGGAAAGGAATAAATCTCTTGTTAGTTTCCTCACAGAGGAAGGGAGTACCCACAGGCTTTATTTTCTTTCTGTGCTGTGTGCTTTTCAGTCTCAGGTCAACATTGTTGTTTCAAGATCTCCACAGAAAATGAAATTTTTAAAGAAAAGAAACAGACCACTTTCTAAATAAATTACAATTCAGGCAAACACATAGAGGAGCAGGTATTTTCATAGAGTATCTCAGTAGGAAAGCTTTTGAGAGAGAAGTATGTCAGAATTAGCATTCCTCTGGTGTTCAGCACAGCTTTCTTCTCAACTCACATGAAGTAAACAAGGCCTAGGGAACTGAGTGACCATTTACCACATTTTTATTTAGGGGACTTTTTATAAGGTTTTAGAAATAATATGACACATTGGTTACAAATTAAGTCACTTTTAAACGTAAAATTTTAAGTTGCTATATATATGCACAAATACAAAGCAGTATATAGACATTATATTTGTGGAGGATGGTTTTGTTTTTGTTTTTTGTTGTTGTTGCCCTAGCTGTCCTGTAACTAACTCTGTAAACCCAGGCTGGCCTCAAACTCAAAGAGATTACCATCACTTGGCTATATTTGTATCTTAATCAGTTCTATACCATTTTGGCAGAATTGTCTAATGAAATTTTCTTGTATGACATTAAATGGTTTAGCTTTTGAAATACACTATTAAATGCTTAAGAATTATTGTTTTATGCCATGACTAAGTATGTCTCTGTACTTGATACTAGCATATAACTTAATCCAGAAAATATGATAAATCTTTACTAAGTATATGGGAACTTGATAACAGCAAGCATTGTTCAAAGAAAGAAACTAGAACAAATTCATTTTTTACGTTAAGAAAAAAGATGGGTATGAACAAAGATAAAAGAGTAGTTCAGTTTGGAGAATAATGTATTTCACAGCAGGCTAATGAGCGACTCCAGAGTTGTGTCTATGCACTCACCTCTGTGGCTCATAACTTAGATCATATGCTAAAATATCGTTGAACAAGTTAAGACTTTTCAAAGGAGATTGCTCTGGTCCTTACAGAATGTTCTAAATGTAGTTGTCTGTAATCTCGTGAGGGAGAGGCAGAGTGAACACTGAGGGAGATGAGGAAGCAGTTTGATTGCTGCAAGAACAAGCTAGAGAAGCACTGAAGTCACCAGGACTAAAGGAGGAGAACCTGTGCTCCTCCACAGACTCCGCTGGAGGCGGTGGAGGCACCATGGGAACCACAGCTTCCGGTTTTTTTCTGTCCCTCCGAACCGGAACCCAGAGAGAGTAAAACCTTATGCCACCTGGTTGTAACAAATTTTGTGGCAGGCTTAGATAACTAACGCATGTATCTCATCGACCACTTTGCTGAAGTATTCTCTTTTAAAGTACAGTAAGGCTAAAAGGACCAGTGTGCTAAGCATCTTCATGACGGCGAGTGAGATTTCTCATGACTCAGCAGATCTATACATTCTGATTGTTCTCATCTGTAAAGCCAATGGAACCAGTTTACAGCTAACTCTCAGTAGAGGAAGTCAACCTAGCAGACTGATTTGACCTACGGGCTGCATTAATTTCATATACTGGTTCATGTACTCCATAGCCAAAGATCATGCCGCCGCCAGAGATCTAGCATGCCTCCATATTGAAATGTTTTCGCCATTTCACCAGATGGTGGTTGGAAGAATTTGCTTATGGAGATGAGAAAGAGCCTGTGAACAGATTCTGTCAAGAGTAGCACAAGTTAAGGAAGACATGGCTTTACTCTTTCGGTAGCATTGGTTTATGAAATCCCAAATGATTTACTTATCAAATGTTCTAGTCGTTGCTTCTGCATGCTTATCAGGATGGCAGTTCTAAGTAATTTTACTTGTTGGCACTAACCATTCTGTCTGTGTAATTCTTTCCTTTAATAGTATCTTGTGATGATTATTTTTAAAAAATTTGTATGTGTGAGGGAACTCAGACATTAAAATCACATAGAAAAAGGAAAAGCTTTCAATTTACCTTTTGATGAACTCTTTAAATAAAAATGCCGATGATGATATCACATGAAAACATAAGCCTAGGTATTTGTTACTCTAGTTACTATAACATAAGAATTAAAAATGACAGCGTCTCCTATATAGCCTAGGAAGGGAAAATAGAGTGCCCTCTGCAGACTAGAAACTGCATTCAGTTTTAAATTTAATATGAGGAAATATTTTAAATGAAAAATACTTAAAAACATTCTATTTCAAACAGTTATCCAATACCAAGTAATCAGCGTGTAACATTATACAGTCCAAGTAGATTGTGTGTGTCTGTATACATATATATGTATATATATTTAAACATACAGTCAGGTAAAAAGAGGGGATGGAGGCCATGAATTTAACAGAGACAAAAGCTTAGAGGGAACACAGGAGGGGCTGAAGGAGGAAAGGGAAAAGTTATGTAATTATATATTAATTTTAAATTTTATAAAGGTAACACTAGCTATGCAGTGTCTTTATATTGGTTTGGCCACTATTATATCTGAGTATAACACATGGCTATGAGCCAGTGTATTAACTGTTGAAATTCTTACAATCAGGAAAATTTTTGATAAGTTTATAAATGCATAATAAATAGGAAGTGCTAGATTATATACGTGAAATTGAAAAAAAAATCTCTACAGCATTACCAGTTTTATACCTGCATGAGTTTATTTTCTTCCTGTTTTACTTGTTAAGACTATATTTTCTTTGGGATATTATAATAGCATTTTATTTGATCTTTTACTTTTTTCCTGGTTTTAATTCCTTGTCTATATTCCTTGGATTTATTTTCCTAGAAAATCCTTCTTACTGTTACATTTTAAAAAATGCTTTTGCTCTTCATGTCCTGTAAAATATAGAAAAATTTCATTGCCATCATCCTTTAAACCTTTCCCTCTAACCTCATAGAAAGAATAAAGCATTAATCTGTACTTTAAAGTCACTTCAAACTGGGTAACACCATATAACAAATCATGTATTTTACACTTCTGTTCCTTTGCTTTCATGACATTATATTGTGAAATATTAATCCTGTGTGTTCTTCTAGACCAGTGATTCTCAACCTTCCTAATACTGTGACCCTTTAACACAGTTCTTCATATTGTAGTGACTCCAAACATAAAATCATTTTGTTTCTACTTCATAGCTTTAAGTTTGTTACTGTAATGGATCGTAATTAAATAGCTGATAAGCATTTGATATCAATCCCCCAATGTGGTCTTAGCAGCACACTTCGAAAACCACCATTCTAGAGTGACCTTCCTATATTGTGGTGATGTCTACATATTAGTCAGCTAGCAGCATATAGGCTGTAATACCATTATTTTGTAATTATATATTAACGTAGCAATTAGACAGAGTATCTAAAAATTGCAAAAATCTCTGAGTTATCATAACTTAAATGGAATAGAAAATTATTTCACTCTGGTTATTATGTTGGTGTGCTACTCCTAAAACTAATGTAAAGACTCTTTCACAGAACTCTGTGGAATTAGGACCTTTTCCATCCTATTTCTCAACCATCATCTATACATGTCACACTCCTTTGCCTTACTGGCTTCTTGCACTCTAGTCATTTTTTCTCACTTCATCTGAAAGTGAAATCCAATATTTTGGCCTTTTCAATAGTTTTATGTGCCCCATTATTGAAAAGAATGTAATCATTTTGCTATACCTATCATAAATGCCATGGGTATAGACTTTATTATGAAATGTATAAGCCATGCTCCTTCTCTCACATGTTGAAAGGGTCTACAATTGAAAATATTGCAACAGAATTATTTGACATTAAAACCTTGAATATATTGGTTTATCTTTGTAATTATTTTGAAATTGCTGTTAATCAGTTATATCTTACTGTTTAGTAACAAAATATTTGTCCTTCATGTGCCATAGGAAGAGACAAATTTAATGAGCCACATGATTTTAAAGACAGGAAATTCAACCAGAGATTCTTAAGAAAGTTTCCTGATAAGCAAAATGTAAGGAAGTCACTGCGTTACTTTTGATTTCCATATACAAATCTCACAGTTAGAAATAGAACAAACCTATTATCTCATGATTTCTGTATGTCAGTGCTTTAGCTATGACTTCATTTTTCTGTACTAAGTTCACAAGCCTGTAGTCATAGTTGGCTGGACTATACTCATATCATGGCGTACAACGTAAATGATTCCTTTACATTTTCTTTGTATTAATGGGATAGTGTCCCTGTGGTGGTTGAATAATAAAAACCTAGAGCCGGATATAATGTACCACAATCACAAAAGTATCATTCCATCACCTTTGCTACTTTATATTAATTTGGGAAAGGATAACAGTATTTTCTTACACTGAGTAGTAGGGAGTTATGCAAAGGAGTAGTTGGGAGCCATCTTGGAGTATGTCTGCTGCCCATGGCACCATTTACCACCAGGAGTACCTTCTAAATACAGCTATCTGTGAATAAAATTCACGTAACTACTGTAGTATTTAACTGAAGATTTCCTTTGCAGTTTAATCTCTTTCAGCATCCATGGTAAATAGGCCAACATCTAGCAAGAAAATGTGCTGTGACTGTTTAATTTATTCTCTTGTTTGAAGGTTTTTGTTCTAGGATTGTGTGTACTTCACTTTTCTTATACTAAATTTATGAGATAAAAAAATACAATTTCATTCATATTCAGTACTAGCCACAAGTGATGTGAAGAAATTAGAATAGGGTGAGAAATTTGAAAGAAAAGAGAGTAGGTTCTCACTACTGAGTATAAGGCACTGAGTATGACAGCAGACAGTAATACCACCTAAGACAGGTGGTAGAATGAAACAGAAAAATTTTTTGTCTGCAAGAAGAAAGGGGAAGAAATACAGCCAATGCTAATTTAACTACAGACAAAAGATAAAATTTTTAGTTTTGCATTTAATTTGAGGAAATATATATCTTGTTTTTTGACATTCTATCTTTTAGTAGTATTCTGTACCTATGTGATTTTTACAAATAAAAAATAAGCAATTTAATATCAGTGGAAGGCTAAACCACAACAATTTAAACAATTTCTAGTTATATTCATTGTGATAACTCAAAGAAAAAAAGAAAATGTTGTCAAACATTTTTAAAGGGTCAGAATTCTGATTAGCAGTGACTGTATCTAGAATGATTAAAATAAGCTAGTGGGTCCCAATGTTTCTCCCATGACCTGATTTATTTAGAGACATTAAATAGAAAATGAAAAAACATTTTTCCCCAGTTTTTCTTACAGTTCAATTAGACACACATCCTCTGTTTTGATTGACATAAGCTCAAGAAGTCTGTGGTACAATATCCAATATCTCTTAGGAATGGCTTAATAACAGTTTTAGAAATGCTAAAGCAATTTTTTATAATTTTTCTAGATAAAATATTCATAGGTCTGTGATTTTTTAATGGTAGTAAATAAATAGTAGTAAAAACTAGGTTATTACTGTTAATACTAAGAAAAACAGGTACAGTAATTATAGACCCAAGTTTATACATCATTTTAAGAAATGTTTATTTTCTCTCCAGGAAACATCAGAGGTACCCATATTTCATATCATATCTGAATTAGAACTCCACCTAAAACGTAATTTTTTTCCCAGAAATAAGACAATTTCTTTAATACTCTTTAATTTTTTTTCTTGATTTTCATTATAAAATACTAAATTTTCTCCAAGGAAATATAACTTCATGTCACAGGTGTCAAAACACTGGACTTGCCAGGTTTTGGTAATGGTAAAAGTTAATTGAATTCAGTAAATTAAGGTCAATTTGAAAGTGGTAATCACCAAGCCTAGATATTTGGGTCCAAAGTCTAAGAAGGACTGTGTGACAGCCATATTTGTTCAGGGAAAAACTGGCAACTCTCTCCTGAAACTCCTAAGACAAAGAATTCATATATAAGAATTCATATATCAAGAGATAGGGCAAAACCAGCATGAACTTGAGGTCCTCTACCATGGACTGACTTATGTCACCACTACAATGTATACATTCCAGTTCAAATTCTATGTAATGGTACTGGGAGATGGGCATTTTAGAGGGAATAGGGTTAAATAGAATTATGCATGGGTAGGATGGGACTGCTCTAGCATGGGTGGGAGGAACATAGTGTTCAGAACTAATCGATATTCAGGATCACTAAAGGTCCACCTGGAACAGTGGCTCTGAAGTCACTGTTTTACACCACTAGGTGCTAATGGTGCAGACACTTATAATAGTGAATAAGGAGAAGCCACACATTATTAAGAATTTTGAAGAACTATAAAATGTTAAAATGAGGGTAACTCCCAAGACATAAAGATTTAGTAAAGAGAGAATAAAGCTCTTGGAGTCATTGAGAGAGGCCCAGCAGGTTACTGTGGCAAACTGGTCACAAGGCCTTTTATAGGATAATTAGTGAAGACTAATGTAATGTTATTATTTGACAAATTAGAAGACACTGTACTTTATGCACGATTTCTTGGCAAAGAGAGTGGGTCATGTTGTTAGTGTTAGAAAGTCAGGGATGTTTGAAGTACTGATTTGTTAATCTGTGCCTCTGGCTATATTAATCTTGACCTTGACTATGAGCCAGCCATTAGGCACTGCCTGGTGTTTCTTTCTTTGACCATGCAGGCAGATGTCCTAAACACTGTTGATGAAATTTAAATTAAGTCCTCTTTGTTCTCACAGTTACCCAGAAGAAGTGGCAGTGTTCATGGTCATTTTTCTGTGTACAGGATAGCTTGGGGTTGAGACAGACTTTTCAGAAGTCACCCTTTCTTACAATTTAGTCTACTGAAATCAACTGCATTGGAAGTGTTGTATTGAAATCATGAATATGTAAGATGCAATAATCACTACTTTGCATTTCCCTAGGGGAAAGGTCTCACTGGAGGTAGCCATCCTGCTCACTATTTACTAGGGCCTTGGTTCTTAAAGCCTGACTGTCTGTCTTCTTAAGAGCACTGTGCTCTCTCACAGCCACCTGCAAGCCTCATTGGCTCTTTCATCCTAATGCTTTGCTGATGTAACTGTTGCACTCCATTTTAGTACCTTTTCCCACTTGTAGTTTTCACCACGGCCCCATTTCCTTTCCAGTCTAAAATGAGTGAAACCCTGACTCAAAAGTAAGTTATAACAAATAATTGTAAGTACCTAAGAATAAGAAGACTTTAAAAATCACATCTAAGACTTGATACCCTATGAGCATATACAGGGGGAGGTAATCCCCCTCAGGAACAGTCATAGGGGAGGGGAATAAGGGGAAAATGGGAGGGAGGGAAGAATGGGAGGATACAAGGGATGGGATAACCATTGAGATGTAACAAGAATAAAGTAATAAAAAAAAAAAGAAAAAAATCACATCTAAATATGTGAACATATAAAAATAGAACTTCAAAATTCAAAAACTAAGAAATAATACCAGGATAGACTATTGTATAATTATAACTATTTTAGTTCCTATATATCAAAAGTTGGTATAATTGTAAATATAACATTGCCAACTCTTTTAGAAGATGTGATCTATTAGAATAAACACATTCAATTGACTCACATTTATAGGTCACTATAACACCTACATGAAATACTCATCAAGGTAGACAATGTGTTAATTAGCTTACTTCTAACATTGGAAAGAAGACAAAATTAGTCTTTCTAGATACCATGCAATGCTGGAGGTCTTTAACACTGCAGAAATATAGGAAAAGTGAATGAAAAGCATATGATGTGGAGAGGAAGAACTATAACTACATTTTTATGTGTCATATTTTTATAGAAAATCTAACAAATTTTTATGAAAATCAATTCAAGTTAATCTCATAATTTAAGAATGGCACCATATAAGATTGTGTGAAATCAGTGACTATTTCTACATATGGCTGGCCCTTGGCATTTGCAGGGAATTTATTGCCATGATCCCCACAGATACAAAAATCTGTGAGTATTCAAATACTTCATATAGAATTTTGTAGTGTTTGCATAAAACTTCTAGATAGTCTCCTGCATACTTCAATACCTAGTTACTTATGATGCTGTAGTGCAATGTACTTGTTATTAGTGTTTCTTAAGGAATAGTGTCCAATAAAGAATTCTGTACATGCTCAGTACAAACACCTTTTTTTAAAATATATTTTTAGTCCATGGCTACTTAAGTCTACATTTCCAACCCATGAATACACAGAGCCAACTACAATGACTGTTTCGAATATTCAATGTAACATCCTACTTCTAATGGCATTAAAATGGAAATAAATTTAATAAGAGATGTGTAAAATACAGTATGAGAATTCCAAATTATTTTTAGAGTTAAATAAAAATATTACACATTATTCTTTATTCACATTTATGGATGGAAAGAATAGTTATTATTTTTATGTAAATCATTTCTAAACTTCTCTATAGACTCTATGGACTTAAAACAATCCTAACAAAACTCCCAACATGTTTTTGGTAGGAAATAAACATTATTCTAGGTTTTATATTATATATGAATATATAAAGGAAAAGAAAACATGAACAAAGTTATACTATCTCACTCTTGCCTCTTAAAGCAAATTTAATCATAGTAGTATAGTTTTGAATAGTGATGAAAAAGTACTTAAATTGGGTATAACACAGAGAACAGAAATAGACTTCAAGATTATATATATATAGAGAGAGAGGTTAAAAACACTAACACAATATACTAGAGAAAAATGGTCTTCTTGGGCAGGAGACATGGTTGATTATGTAAATACTTGCTGAATAAATACTAGGGCCTCAGTTTAGATGCTCATTACCCATTAATAAATGCCTGCATGGAGATATACATCTGTAACCACTGTGCTAAAGGCACAGAGACAAGCAAACCCTAGGGTGTTGCTCATCAGCCAGTCTAGACCAAATAGTGAACTACAAGCTCAATGAGAGTCACTGCTGGAAAAGAATAAGTTGGAAAACAATAGAGTAAGATATCATGATATCCTCCTCTGGCTGCCACTTACACATGCACAAAAATAACACACACACACATGCACAAGCACACGCACACACACACAATGTCTTTTTGGATAAATTGTAGTGAAACAATTGGATATCTAAAATAAAAATGCTAAAACAACTCATATTACACATAAGAATAAGACTGACTACAGATCTAATTACAAGGGAATAAAATATAATATTTTCTAAGAGGAAATCAAAACAAATTTGAAAAAAGTAAAGACTCTCCAAAAACAAAACCAAAGACTCAGTTATTAAAAAATTAGAGCTTAATAAAAGTGCAGACTTTCTTGTTCCACACATATTAAAAAATGAGAAATCAAGAAACAACCTAATATCCCAAGTATATAAATAATTCTTTCAACTCAATAAGAAAATATCTAACTTAAAATTGACAAAAACCTTGACATTTCCTACAAAAATATTATACAATTGGCCAGTAACAGGAAGGAATAATCATCACCTTTATTATGTATCATAGAAATGAAATTTAAGCCACAATGAAGTTATACCACTTACATACATCAATCATATTGACTAGTTTAAAGGCTAGCAATATCAAATATGGAACACATAAAGTAACTGATTCTATCACAGTCTGCTGGTGAGACTGCAAATTGAGATTAAGAAGTATAAAATATCTTATGCCCTTATCAAATTACTTGGCAGTCACCCTATATCATCATAGAATCCTAGGGAAAGTGTATGTATGTCTGCTCAATATCTTAGTAGTTCTACATGTAACAACATGAAATTTTGAGAAAATAAATATCCATTGACAGATGAAAGTAAACCACTTTTTATTAATTCATGAAATGAGCTTTACTTAGCCATACTGACTTAAACAGCTAGTGAAACATGAAACAGTGTAAATGATGTTTAAAGCACTATGGTTATCGAAAAGAAAGTTTATACTTCATGAGTATATAATATAAAAACTTTAACAGATAACATTAGTCTTTAATAATAGAAAATATTTCTTGTTTTTCTAACACTGAGGATACCTAGAAGTGACTTCAAATGATTAGGGTCTATGTCTTGTTTGAAGTACAGATCATGAAGTACTACATATTTTCCAAACTCATGAAAAGTTGCACGTAAAATGTGTTCAAGTGAGAGACTTTATTTAGGGTGCATCCTAGTGCCACAGAGCTAGGCTAGCTTTCACAAGGCTCTGAGTTCAGTCCTCAACACTAAGCACTCCTGAGAAGGTAGATGCAATTCACCAACTCAATTTGCATGAGCAGAGTAGATACTTCATAATATCCACATTATTCATGTATACAATATAAAAATCTAATCAAGGTTTATATATGCTATAAAAACATTTTGTCTCTCATATGGTATATACTCACTTATAATTGGACACTAGCCCAAAAGGGAAGTCTCATGAAAGTCTTCACTGACCAGGAGATGAGGATAGATGCAAAGACTTCCTATTGGGACTCTAGGAGAGAAGTATGAGAGAATGGGGAAATAGAAGGGTCCAGAGGGTCCTGGAAACCTACAAGAAGAACATCAAGACAGGCAGATATGGACTCAAGGGGTCTGCCCGAACTACTGCACCAACAAGGACAATACGTGCAGTAAACATTGAACCTCTAGTCAGATCTAGCCAATGGACAAGACATTCTCCACAGTTGTGTGGAGAGAGGGCACTGACTCTGGCATGAACTCTGGTGCCCTATATTTGGCCACTTCCCCATGGTGAGAGGCCTGGTGGTACTCAGAGAGAGGATAAGCAGGCTACCAAGATGAGACGTGAAAGGCAGTGACCATATGGTGAGGGAGGAGGTCCCCTTCTGTCACAAACCTAGGGGAGGAGAATAGGGTAAAAGAGGAAGGGAAGGAGGAACGAGAGGATACAAGTGAGGGAAAAACAATTGAGTTGTAATCTGAATAAATTATTTAAATAATAGCAAAAAGGAATTAAAAAATAGTTTGTCTCATACCATTTGTTCATTTTCCCTCTATGCCAATATCAAAATACTTCTTTTAAGGGACAGGAAGTGGGTCATTCTTTGTGGTATTTCCCTTCCTTGGGCTAACCACTATTACATTTTTTCTTGTTTATATTTCAAATAACAGAATGACTTAATAAAAAGATATTAAAAGACATAAACATTTAAATTAGGAAGTTTGGCTCAAATCATGTACTACCACCATTTTGTAGATGGGTAATGCCATTGCTGCTCAGATAAAGGGAAAACAGATGTCAGCAAAACCAATGAGGATAAGGAATTCCAAATTGTTTCCCATAGTGTTCTCCTTACAGACACATATTTTTGAGTCTGCATGAGATAAACATTCTGAAACCTCAGTTTTCCTTGTGAGAAAAGTACATATATTCATTGGTGCCAAAGAAGAAGAAAAAAAACACACACAGATGTGTGTGTGTGTGTGTGTGTGTGTGTGTGTGTGTGGTGTGGTATGTGTGTGTGTGTGTGTGTGTGTGTGTGTGTGTGTGTGTGTGTGTTTTATGCTACATCTCTTTTTTTTCTTAAGAATCATTCTAAAATTAAGTGAATCAATATAGTACTATCAACTACATGGATTATTTCCACCAACTAATTTGGCTTAAGCATAGGGAACACTTCATAATATCAACATTAATCATGTATACAGGTTCATGTCACGGACTTCTGTCAGTCATGGGCTATAACTGGAATATGTAAATTAAATAAAGCCTCTTTATTTAAAGACCTTTCTTCATTCTGTTCTGAGAGTCATGTTCACAGATGTTGTTATTCTTGGGAGTTGTGGTAAAATCTACTCTGTTGATTCAACTAACATGTTTTGGAGAAAACAGATGTTCCTAGTGTCCATTGCTGTGATGAACATCTTGACAAGAAACAACATTGAGAGGAAAGTTGCAAGTTACAGCCCTTGGCTGAGGTATATCAGGGTAGGAACTCAAGGCAGAAACCTGAAGTCAGAAACTAAAGCAGAGTACATGGAGAAATGCTGCTTACTGGCTTGCTGCCCAATGCTTGGTCAGCCTAGTTTCTTATACAGCCTGTGTTCACCTAGAGCACTGTTCAGCATGAACTGGGCCTCCACATCAATCTTTAATCAAGAAAATGCCCCCAGAGACATGTCTATAAACACAGTTGAGGTTTCCTCTTTCCAGATAGCCCTACTTTGTGTCAATTTGAAAAAATCCAACCAGTACATAGATATTGAGTGGTAACAAAAGTGATCATTGAAAGAAGCAAAAGACTTTTTAGATCAGTGGACTCACAGGGATCTTCTAACCCCTGGTTATCTGCTTAATCACCTGACATCTGTCCATCATCCTGAAGGGATGATGAATGGATGAGACCAACGCAGAACATGTGTTAAGGGCATGACAAAATTAGACATAAAGCAGTAGGAGAGAGAGGCTTAGTGCAGAGCATCATGTGTCTACTTTTTCCAGTGGACACATTTTGTGCATGCATGCATGTGTGTGTACATATGTCTGTGCTTTGTATGAAGCTATAAATTGAACAAAATAATAATATGTTTCTGTCCTATAAACTCTTTGTTTCAAAACTGAGGATATAATCAAAGTAGTATAATCTCACCTGAGGCAGGATTTCCTGCTTAAGAAATGTTCTTACATTATTCCAATAAACTTTTGTCTTAATTTTAAGATGCCTTCAAGGAAGCAATTTCTAGAAGCCCTGAAATCTAACTTTGGGCAAGAAAACATTTCAATGTCAGAGACAAACAACAATTCTTTAGCAAAGTGAAAAGGCCTGCTCTGAGAGTCTTGGTAACAGGTGTTGTAGCTATTCCTGGGAGTAGTAGTGAAATCTACTCTGTTAATTCAAGTCACATGCTTTGGGGAAAGCACATGTTCCTAGAATAAAAGCAGCATGGCTTCAAGACTTCTCTCTAATTCCAAAGAACAACTCTCATTCTCTGTCTGCATGGTCTTTGTTGCATTCATATTCAAGGATGGACCACCCATGTGTGCAGCAGCAGCTCTTGCCAAGAAGTTCATGTTCACACCATGGACATTCAGTTCTCTCAGTTTAGGAGTGTCTAGGACAATTCAAATGTTACCTCTAGTGCACACCCCACAAGCAATGGTCCTTCAGATGAGTGCAAAGCTTTTAGGTTTTTTTGATACTACTCAGTTTTAAGAAACTACATAGCTTTGGGGGAAGATTGAATATATTTATTGGCAGCTTATTATATATTCATTATTCCTGAGTTAAGTGTTTAATAAAACATGTATAGTTCTCACTTGAGAGATTCAGTCAGTCCACCCTTCTCTTTAAAAATTCCTGAGTTGATAATGCTTTCAGACAATGATACAATATGACAGATACAAGGGTCCCATGGACACAATAGTAATTCACGTTCTTTACTTAAAAAGGACAGGGTAAGTAGGCACAGGGCCTTTTTCTATTAGTGACAGTTAACATCATTTTCAAGTTATACAGCAGCTTTTATGTGTAAATTTAGTACTTTCTGGAGTTTACATTTTCTGTATAGACACAGTTCCTACTCTAGAACATATGTGGTGATAAAAGTGACATTGTCTGGATTTTAGCCTCATATATAAGCAAACACACAATCAGATTTAAGCAGTGACACACACAGGTACTGGGTGCTAGAGCAGAAAGCATTTGGACAGTGGTTCAGAACAATTTTTGTGATAGCTATTCATTATATTCTCTGTTGCTTGAGACAGCTCCTTTCTGTGGTTTCATACTAGTTGGGTCAATTCTAACTTCAATAGTGGTACACTCTTCTTTATGGTAGAACACTAAGAGTTGAATGTGTTGTTGTGTATATGCTCAACAGTCTATACTGTATTGTTCAGTGATTTAGTCATTATACAATTATATGATGACTCTGATTCACAATCACTTTAGTAGTGCTGACTGTGAAAATACTGAAAATACACATAAGTAGAGACAAATATTCCTATAATTTTAAGGTGTGTTCTTAATCAGAGTGTCATCTGCTTTAGTGCTGAGTTTGTTATGGATTTTAATAACTAATCTTCTTTTATTAATCCATATACATTCAAGAAGTTTTAGATTGTTTTTGGTTTGAATTTTAAATGGTCTCATTGATTTCATTATGATAATTATATTATTTTCCATTCAGTTAATTGTTATAATGAGGTACTTTTCAAGCTGGGGGGTGAAAATCAGAAAATATACTACACTTTCCCCTAACTTTGTGGGAACTGGGTGAAGAACCTCAGAATAGCTGAAATACAATATAAGGTAAATATAGTTCACCCATTGGCTATTCTATCTACAACAAGCAGAGGCATTGTGTTAGCTACAATAGTGGGTAATTACAAGACAGTCTTCTTCAATGTATATAGTTTGTTTGAGAGAAGGAGAATCATGTTACATCTGTGTTTTCATTTTTAAAAATGTTATTCTCTTCCTACTCACTCAGCATAAAGAATAACATTGGCATCAAAACCAATACTAATTAACTAAAGACAGTTCCTGTCTTTAATTCTCCATTGTACAGTATCACCAGCTCTATAACATACTTATAGATTCTATTTCATGTTTATATTATCATATTTTCAACACTGCTGTAGTTCACTGGCCTTCCTGGCCACACTTAGTAAGGTGCTTGCATGCATGTTTCTTTTGTTGTGTTTTGAAATCACAGTCATTGGAACAGGGGCAGGAGGATAAACAGGTGAAGAGTTCTGTCTTCTAGGATGAGAGCATGTGTGTCTAAGGCCTCAGCTTTCCAGTGTACTTCCTCAGAGTCAGTAACAGGGGATTTTATATTCACACAAATAACAGTCTTGCTCCCTATTGGTGAGTATGAATCTCTTTCTAGAACCCAATGTGACTCAGGTTCTGGCTTCCACTTATCCACCTAAATGTGGTGACTTCTCTTACACAGCACTGTCATCTCCCTGGGCCTAACTATGCAACTCACATGCATGTCAAAACTAACACTTTCTCTTCTCACAGAAGAGTGTTATTTTTAATTCGGTGTTTCCTCATCTCCGAAGAATTTTTGTGTGTTTACAAACTTAAGCATACTTTGGCAAAGATATAATTTATAATACAATCCAATATTCTTGGGCAGAAATATGAGAGTAGTTAGTATTTTAGCTAGTCCTGTTATGTCACCAATTCATCATGGTTTATTCTGGTGGGAATTTCTCTTTTCTATATTTTGGAACCTGAAATAAAATGGAGTTGATTTCATTTGCAGGGGTTTTATTAGTATCTCCAAGGACAGAGACCTATATAAGTTGCTTAATGATTCCTTATCAAATGAAAAATTAATTAAAATCCCTCATATATAATCAAGCATATTCTGTAATTCATTCCATAAGGTACATTTACAGATTGTTTACCTTCTTACAGCCTCTTTTCTGAAATATTGATTTTACAAAGCATGTATTTACTCTTGACCACTATCACTCCATTTCCCCTTTGTCTTTACATACATGTGCTTTGGTGCCCTTATTAGTCAGGTCATATAACCTAAAACATTTGAATACTTTAAATGTGAATAAATATTTCAATATATTTGTAGCTTTATGTTTGAAACTGTATTTTCAAAGATCAGTGTTACCATTTAAAAGGTTTTTGGCAAATATTCATATTATTATATAAATTCAATGCAAATATTTGAGTACTGCAATTATTTCTTCAAGTTCGTGTTAGAAATCTCTTAAAACCTATGATCTATATATTGACATGCATAGTGTATATAAAAGTGATCTCCAAGTTTGGATAGTGAATATAGATATAGGTCAATTAATCTAAGAGTTTCAACTGGAATATGCATAAAATTAAAACTAGAATGTAAAAACGAGAAAATATGCTTTATATTCTCACTAGAACTAGAAGAAAAATAAATGCTATATAAACAGAAAAAAATGACGGGAATTCTTTCTCTGTTCAACCAGCAGATGTCATGTTTGGGTGTCAGAGCTCAAAGCTGTATTCCTGTCATGACTATGTGTGTCTTACAAATGAGAAAGAACAAATACAAAGTATGTTCCATGACCTGTACAGTTAATTTAAAATGTTTTTGACCTTATATTCCAGGACAGTTATTTCCAATATAGTTTAGTCTTGGATTACTTTGTTCTTGGTTAGTTATTCACAAGCTAACAACATCAGTTTACTGACACTTGTCATAAATTGAGTTATGTTCTGCTTTCAGGAAAGGCCTATGCCCCAGAGTTCTACTATGACACCTACAACCCTGTGTGGCAGAACCGACACCGAGTGTATTCGTACAGCCTACAATGGACACAAATGAATCCTGATGCAGTGGATCGGATTGTTGCATACCGCTTGGGTATTCGGCAGGTAAGAAATTTGATGCCTATTTTCTTTTTGTTTTACTGTAATCTCTTCTTGAGACTTTGTTGTTGCAATGGTTATTAACATTCTGAGTTTATTCCAGAACATATTATTATTTTTAAATATTAAATGTTATGACAATATTGCTTTACAGAAGGTACTCAAAATTATTAGTTACCAGTCTTTTAAACTAATTGACATATATTCTATTATTGCAGTAAATCTATCAGAGTAATTTCCTATCACCCTGCATAAGGGCTACATCTCTAAATGTGCTTGATAAATTATATTGTAGACTTGCACAAAAAGAATTTAAGATGTTCTTGTGCATACTGTTACAGTATCAACACATTGCTTTTTTTTCTAGGAAGCTAGATGCCTTACATATTTTTACTTGAAGGTTTAAGCTATATACAGAATCTTCAAAAAGTTCTGTCTGACGAATTTAAATAATTTAGCAAATTGGATAGCAATAAAGTAAATTATTTTAATTTATATAAGACTATGAATTATGTGAAATTATTTATGTATTCTTTACAGAATCACTGTGAAACTCAACCCTTGTTGATAAGAATGACAATTTTACATTTTGTATTGGTCTTCAACTTGTTTCTTGTTAGATACATGGTTTCTGAGTAGATGTTTCAATATAGCAAAATATGTCAAACAAACCTTTGAATTCTGTGTAGATTTTTAGTAAATGTTCCAATTCCTTAAGTAAATCACAGACTGATAATCTGAGTTGGAACAATAAAAGAAAACTTTCCTTGGAGATCAACTGCTTAATCCTCATAAACCCAACCTATCCGACTGTTTTGCCATAAGACTATTCATTTTCTTGCTCACATTATTTGTAAGGAAATATCTAGTAATGCATAGTTCAAGGTTCTTCTTACATTAAATAATCTCATCATTACTATATTTAATCTAAGAAAAGTAAACCATGCAAACGCTGGGCATTTGATAGATACATCATTCTCCTGTGGGTGCTCAAAGGTCAGTGATCATCTGACCCCAGACAATTTGGTATGTGTATCTTTCATTATCATATTATTTAGGGGTTACCTAGGTAACACCTGAGTCTGTATCAAAATAGTTTGTCCTGCTCCTTCCTATTTCATGTTTTTCCTTAACGAGTTTGAGAAATATGAAAATTCTGACTAGCACATATTTCCCTCCAGTTGACAGAGTTACCAGTTTTATAGTCTTGCTTTCTAAAAAAAGGACATGTAATTATTTGTTATGTATGGGGAGATGCACACACATGAAAATGTTTGCAAAGGTAAGAGAACAGTTTGAAGAAGTCAGTTCTTTCATTCTATCATGTGGGTGCTGTAGAGCAAACTTCAGTTGTCAGACTTGTAATCAAGCACCTTTACCCATTAAATCATTCCACTGGGCCTGTTACACATTCTTAAGATAATTCATATTTTTAATAGTCTATATTTGGGGCATCTTAGAGCATTCTTGATTTTTACATCTCATTCTTTTTGTATTTCAAGCCCTTACACATTATGTAATCATATTAATGTACTATTATGCACCCATATGTGCCTGTGTACATTTAAACATATAGACTTAAAAACAAATTGTTATTTGCAAGAAAAAATATTTTTGGTGTTCTTCAGTGATTTTTTTTTCCACAGGTCTACCACTTTGGAGTTTTCTCTTGTTGTTTTGCTATATGTGGCTGTTTTGCCTGCATGTGTGTCTCAGTATCAGTCCTGTGCCTGGTATCCATAGAGGCCGAAAGAGAGTATAAGGTAGCTGGAATTATAGGAGATGATGAGGTACCTTGTAGGTACTAAGCATCTGACTCAGGTCCTCTGGAAGAGTAGCCCTGTGCTCTTAGCTACCAACTCATCTCTTCAGCCCACAGATCTATTTCCAATGTTAGTTTCTGGCTTCTTCATTTATATTTTCTTAAATCCCCACTACAATTGGGGCCTACTTTCTTAAGTCAGTGGGATTTACACAATTCTCTTTATCTTTTTCTCTTGTCTCAAAACTCCCGTTCCAAACCAAAGTTACTGTTTTTATGCAAGGCAGAATCCTTTCCTGTAAATAAAAGTTAAAAAGGAAAGTAGTTATAAACAAACATTTTCCTATCTTCAGACTAAAGGAGAAATATTTGGAAGAGGGGTTTGGGGTTATTTTCCTCATACTCGTTCTGTCAGCCTCTCATGCAGTAGTTTTTGCTGGAACTGCTGTGTAATTTGCCCAGTGACACCATCTCCCTTTAAAAATTGCCTTTCTAAAATAAATGTATCCACATAATCTTGCTGATACACTTCTTAATCACAATTCTGTTATGTAACTACCCAATGTGCAGGAACAACACGCTGACTTTTCAGCAAGTTCATTAGACAGTGTTCTTCTCTTCTGGCTCTTTCCAAGATCATTCATATGATATATGTGTACATAAATTTCCCCCTAGTACTTATGTGAGAATAATGAACTCTAGACACCCCTAGCTTCCATGTCTAGACAGCCTAGGCTCATCATTTTTAGCTATATAACCCTGAGCATGTTTCTGAACTTGTCCCCATCTGAGTTCCTGTTCAGTAAATTGAACACAACAATCTACCAGATGGACCGTGCCTCCACTTATCCACAGTTCGAGTGCTTTTGCACAGAGCACTCCTGGAAAGTCTTTGTGGGAGTTCTTCTACTAATTGGCAAGATGGTAGAAGGCTTTTTCCCCCAAAGCATACTCTAGTTCATCTTTTCGTCTTCTATTTTACTAGGCGTGCCACATATCCTATGCCTCAGTGTGATTCCTAGCTACACTTTCTAAATAAACTGACATGCAGACGTTTTTCCATCATCCTTTCTTATTTTCATTTCCACCCTATTATTCCCCGATGAGATCCATTTTGCTGGTTCACATTTTTCCTGTCCACTTTTACTTCTGTTAAAGCATTCTTGATCAGTGCAGTCTGTGCTGCTAATGCACAGTGCAGTGCTGCTGCGGAGAGTCATATTTCTATCAAGTGTCATCCAAACCGCAAAGCACTTTCCCTGCACTGCTCTGAATCGGATCTCTTGCCACACCATTATTTTCCTTTCTTTATTTGTAACTACAATCTTCTTTATAAATAAACATTCTTTTCCTGCTGTGATTGTGATAATACTCTGTCTTAACTGAAAATTGCACTCAGATATTACATCTTGCCACGGAAGAGACACAGTATGTTTTGAGGTTTCTCAACACAGGATGATGATCCTGTGATGTCAGCCAGCATGCACAGGTGGGTGATATTTGCAGGTATAAGAACATGTACATCTGCTTCTTTTCTCACTGCCCTGGGAATTACATCCGGTACTCAGGAACGGCCTCCGTGCAGAACACTCTCACCAAGCAACATTGCTCCTGAAGTTTCATTTATGGACAGAATTCTAGCATAGTCACGAAGCATTTCAGTCAATGAAAGCCATGCAGTGCTTTCTCTAAAACTTTTCGCCTCAATTATAGAGAAAAATGTCTTACTGTAAATAAGTTTTTCCCCATGTCATTTCAGAAATGTAAGTTTATTTGCTGGTTTATGTGAAATATCACACTGACATTTGATTAGGACAAAATCTCAGCCTTTTGAAATTTTTACACTTGAAATATGAACTGATTGCTATTGTCGTGAAGAATGTATGACTTTTCTAGTTAAATCACTTGGTGCCAAGACTGGCCTTCCACTTAGAATAATCCGACTGACCCATCTTCCCAAACTGTAAAATTGAGTGTAAAACTGTAAAACGTGAGTGATTTTTCATGCCTATACATAGTAAATGTAGCTTGTATAATTTAAAATAAACATATTGGAAGGGTGGATTAAGCAATTTAAGTCCAGTGGACCTGGACCCATCATGGACGGGGCTTCACAAACTGTTGCACCAACCAAGGACAATGTATGCAGAAAACATAGACCCCCAGTTCAGATCTAGCCAATGGACAGCTCATTCTCCACAGTTGTAGGGGGAAGCGGGGCTCACTCTGACATGAACTCTGGTGCCCCCATTTGATCACTTCCTATAGGTAGGGAACCTGGAAGGACACATAGTTAGGGGAAGCAGGCTATCTGATGAGACAGTGGTCATATGGTGGGGGAGGAGGACTCCTTCTGTCAGAGGCCTAGGGGAGGGAAATTGTATGGAAGAGAAAGGGAGGTGGGAATGGGAAGATACAAGCCAGAGGATAACAATCTGGATGTAATCTGAATAAATTATAATAAATTTTTAAAAAGAAAAAAGATTATGTGAAAATACATCTGGGGCTGATGCAATGGCTCAGTAGTTAAGAGCCCTGCCTGGTCTTTCATAGGACCCAGGTATGATTCTCAGAACTCACATGGCTATTCAGAATGGTACTCTGTAACTTTAGTTCCTAGTTCCAGAGGATTTGACATTCTCTTCTGGCTTCTGAGAATACCAAGAGTGCATTGCAAAAAAACACATACATGTAGGCAAAATGCCCTGACAGAAAAATTAAATAAAAAGGAAAATATTTTCAAAACATTTAAAAATGTTAAAGTACATAATGTTCTTGAATAAAATATCATTATTGATAAGTCCAACTGATGTGTCCTAATAAAAATTTAAAACAACAAAATAAAATGCAGATTTCTCTTAGGAATTAGTGTTCACGTATTCCTAATGAGAACACATCTCCATAAAGTGTCTATTAATTTATGTTAGCAATGATAATTTTTACACCTTTATTATTTGCATTGCTATCAAATTCAAGACCTTAGTTATGTTATTGGGTGATCAATGACTGACAAAGCTAGAACTTAAGCTCTTTTCAGGATTTTAAAGTAATAATATCTTAGGCCACATATATTTTTTAACCCTAGAATTCTGAATAACATCATCTAGTCATAAAAAAATATACCCTATCAATATGATATGTTTCCCTGTTGTTGAACAGTACAGGCAGAACAATACAGTAACGTGTGTATTAATTGGAGGACAGAAGATATCCATTCCTTGAATATCATCTGTAGTTATAAAGGTTTTACTTTGCTTTTAATTCAGAAAACTTAAGAAATACTGTTAACTTTTCTTAAAATAACTACAATTACAGATCATCATAACTGTATTGTTAGCAAGCTGCTAAATAACATTGCTAAACTGAACCATGAATTCCATTCTGCTCTTCACTGAAATTTGAGCTGACTCTCTGGTTAAAGTATGTGATCTGTCACTAAATACAAATTTTACAAGTCTAAAACCATGAGAATCATTTACATAACATTTTTATGACAATATCCCAGCGACACCAGGGTAAGCACCCAAATCTGGAAGCACTGTTGGAAGAACTTTCAGAAAAGCAAAAATGAGAAGACAACAAACTAACATGTGAAATAAAGTTACTCCAGATTCTTTATGTCTTTAAGTTATAATTTGGGATCTCAGCTAAGAAATTGTTTATTCTTTCCAGACAGCTACTAGACTCCAATTATGTGTTTCATTTGTTGCTCAAGAGGAAAGAAAAAAACCATTATTTGTATGTCTCTGCTTTCTTTGGTATCAAAGGAATTATGAATGAAACAGAGTTCATGCTAAGTCATCTGACTCTAGCACCTTTGGAGTCCATTAGAAACCTATGCAACATAGTCTCTACCCCTAAAGGAATTTTAAATTCTGTACAGTTTCTTTTAAATTTTCTCATAGTGTGACCTTTGACTGACATCTTTAGAAAACAGGGTCATTTTTCCAAACAAAATAACTCATTTCTTGTCATTTTAAGCCATGACATATTAAAATTGCTGATCATATTCATATGTTCATCTATTCAACCAATATGGCTTTGAGTAAATTTATCATACAATACTTCTCAGGAGTTAAAAAGTTATGTATTATTCTCAATGCATTACGAAAACGTGTGTTGTAGTAGGAATATATACAGTGTCTAGGTTAGGGCGTTTTGTTTGTTTGTTGTTATTTTGTCAAAACCTAGAGAACATGCATCCATCACACTAGGTTAAGCCAATCTGTAAGGAGTTATCTTTATAGATGACTGATGTGGAGGAACCTCCTTCACTCTGGTGAGAAAAATAAGCAGCTATTCAATAACTTTATCAGCATATATCAAGAATAATTAAAATGTGCAGTAAGTTATCTCATGATGAGCGAATGTGCCATATGAACATGATCTTTTGTGGATGCAGATCATCATCTTTGTTGTACATATTAAGAAGTATACTTGAATATGGTTGTTTCAAAAAGAAAATGGACCATTTTAGAATTGAGAATTAGGCACTTATTTAATGAAATGTTTTTAAGGATATGTGAGATGATAAAATTTAAGAGCAAGATCTTGAGGATGTTTTATGTCATGATATAAAATAAATGAAATGTACACATATATCTATGAAAGTCTTTTATTTTATATTTTACTATTCCTAGAACACCAAAATACCTCTTTTAGAAATCCATTTTTTTGGAAATGACACAATAAAAAGTTCATGAGTAGACTTCTAAGATTTAATAAGCAGCTTCTGTACTTAGAAAAGTGATTTGGAATACAAATGGATTTCCACTAAAATATATGCAATGATTTTTAAATCATACCATGAAAGCATTTTAAAAAGAATAGTTCTACCTTCAAAATAATTTTAAATTTCTTTTTGAATTGTCTACTCTATAATTTTGGTAATATCTTGTCTTCAGATTACAAGTTATCTTGAGCCAAGAGCTTCTTTTCACATAACACAAAATGTCCTTTACAATATCAGTTATGATTAGTGGGAGCTTGTAGAAACAAACACCAGTTCATAAATCCTCCTATATACTCATTATTTTATATTTTATAACAATATTGAAAGGAAAAACAGAATCTTGTTTGCATTCATAAGTTAGGGCTAAAAGTAGTGAGTACTTTTACCATGTTTCTTTGCTTTTTTCTTCTTAGAATTAAAATAAGGTATAATAAAGGACTTAAAATTCAGTGGCTCCACACATAATTCTAAATTCAGTCTAAGTGTAAGAAAAAAATCTCAGAAATTAAAAGCTGATTAGGTTATCCTATTATCTATATTGGGGATATGGCATTATGTAGAAGCCTATTAATAATTTACAGATAACTTTTATAGGAAAAAAATAGCCAACTAATAGGAATTTGTGAGGTTCTAAGTGGCATTAATGTGGCTACACAATCCATGGTGTTAAAGTGAAGACTCTGAAATTCTTCAGCCATATCTTTTAAATGAGAAAGAAGTATTGTGAGAAAGAGGCAGGTGGAGGAGGAAGGAGGAAGCAAGGCCTCCATGGGTTAGTGTGGAAAGAAGCACATGGCCAAATTGGCGTGGGTGGAGGAAGCGGCCAGATGAGAGGAAAGTGTTTGTGGATTATGGATGGGAAGTAGCCCAGATAGAAATTATTAAAGCAAATGGCATGGGATGGTAGATAAAGAGATAGCTTAGGCGAAAAGATCCGCTCAGCCCCAGGTAAAATAAGGCTATTCTAAAATACACCAGGTGTCTGTGTCTTTATTGTCTGTACTAGCGGGTTAGATAATAGTGCTGCAATAACGATGGGCTTTAATTATAAACATTATTAGCTATTATTCATACTTTCTACAAGAGTCCTCATTAGGATTACCTACCTACATTCCATGGAGTTTACACTGCACTGTTTTCACTTCCGCCCTCAAACACACCCCAGCTCCAGATAACTCATAAATTCCACCCCATATCCCACCTCACATCTGACACCCCCAAACTGGCCCCCACCCACTCCAGTCTATCTGAAAAATCTGTTTCCCCATTCCAGAAAGATCAATGAATTACCTCCTCACAACTTTCCTTTTTACCTAACCTTTCTGTGTCTACAGATCGTAGCTTGGTTACCATTTACTTAACAGCTAATATCCACTTGTAAGTGAGTACATACGATGAAGATCTTTCCGTAACTGGGCTACCTGACTTGAGATGAATTTTTTTTCTAATTCCATCTATTTACATGGAGATTTCCTGATGGGATTATTTTCCACAGCTGATTAATACTCTTGCATGTTTTCTTTATTCATTCTTAGGCTGAGGGACATCTAGCTTATTTTTAGAATTTGGATAATATTAAGAAAGCCACAATGAACATGGTTAAGCAAGTGTCTTTGTGGTAGGATGGAGCACCTACCTCCCAACAGTGGTACCCCTAGACCCTGAAGTAGATCGATTCCCACTTTTCTGAGGAACTGCCATATTGATTTCCACAGTGACCAGTTTCCACTCTAACAAGCTATGGATGAGTGTTCCCCTTGCTCCACATCCTTGCCAGCAGGAGCTGTCACTTGTGTTACTGATATTAGCCATTCTGACAAGTGTAAGATGGAATTCCATCTTATAGTAGTTTTGATTTTCATTCCCGTGATAGCTAAGCACTTTAAATATTTCTTTAAGTGTTTCTCTGCCATTTGAGATTCCTCTATTGAGAATTCTCTGCTTAGATATGTGTTCCGTTTTTAAACTGGCTTTTTTTCCTGACATCTAATTTGGCAAGTCCTTTATGTATTCTATATATTAGTTCCTCTACCAGATGTGGAGTTAAATTTCTTCCCCAGGTCTAGTTTATTAATTGTTGATGTTAGAGCCTGTACTATTGTTATTCTGTTCAGAATGTGGTCTCCTGTGCCAATGTGCTCAAGTATATTCTCCACTTTCTCTTCTATAAGAGATACACACAATGTATCATATGTGTGTGTTGAGGTCTTTAATCCACTTGGATTAGAGTTTGTGCAGGATAATAAATATCAATCTATTTGCATTCTTCTACACGCAGCACCCAGTTTGACCACAATGATTTCTTCAAGATGCTGGCTCTTATACTGAATTTATGTACAAGATAACTTTTTTGATACATCTATAGATTGTAATATATAAAACCAGAGTAATTACTTAACAAGTGTATTTATCATTTCATTGTGTTAACATTTAAAACCTTACCCTTTTTACTATTTTGGCATATACATTAATTATTCATTCATTATGCAATTATGCAGGAGAATATTTTCTACTAAACTGTAATTTGTACAGATTGAAAATAATATATTTTTTCTTTTTTATTAAATTTTTAATTTGTTACATACACATTTATATTTTTACACATATATACAATAAATTACCATAGCAAGAAGAACCATGACATATCAGGAGTTATATAAATGTTACATTTTTAGTGTTTTGGCTATTTGTACTTGGCAGCCTTGATGAAAACATCTTTTCTATTTTGTTGCATCTAAAATTCTGAAGGTAAATCAATATCTATCATATCTCATCATTACGAACTTCAAACATCTATCTAGACCTAAAGACATTTTAACCCCTAAACAACTAAACTTAATTGTAAAACTTAACTATCTGATCTTCAACCCCATCAGAGACTCCAGAAGCAAAAACTTAATTACCTGATTACTAGAGTGCAGGTTAGTAGCTTTCCAAATGAGAAGATGACAGAGACAGTTTGCCACCTGAATAGTCACCCAAAACTCTCTATAATGTTGGAGCATCTTCTTCCGCCTTCTGACCCAATATATCTGAAAGACATATTTGTGAGGCAGAACTGTTGAGGACTTGCTTACCCTGTGTTGGCAGAGTTTGGCTGTCAATTCTGCCTACATTCAAGCTTGACCTTTTTTAGACAGAATTCTGTCTGTGGTAGAAATGAGGACATTTTTATAGTGGCTTGTTTGCCACATTTTCAATGTTGTCCGAATTTGACTGTTTTGATCACAAGAAAATACAAAAGAAAATTCTATAGGTAATTGATTTCATTTTAACTTCTAAAGAACATCTCCATTAGAAATGAGGCTAGCAGAGATACCCAAGATAAACCTGAAACATTTGATGTTAGATAGAAATGTGAATTAGAATATACCATGTATAAGAAACAATGTAACAGGTCCATGCATCAGCTAAGAATATGTTCAACTTTGGTTTCAGCTATCTGACATCATAGTGATATAATAGAGATTAGGAGGGGAAATGTTTCCTTTGATGAAAACGGAGTGATATTGCTTTGCGTTTGCAAGACTGGTGCAGTTCTAGAAAAAATTTAAAGCATGAAATGTGTTATTTCATAATAATGAAAATTTGAAGCACAGAACTTCTCTTTTTTTAAATCTAGAAATGCTACATGAAGCTAACTCTGCCCAAACACTAAAATTATAAGAATGTATTTATTGATATATAAAATGGCTCTGTGTGATTTTCTTTATGAGTTTTATTCATAAAAGAAATTATGTTATATAATGGAAAAGAAATATAGTGATTAATCTGTATTTAACTAGGTAAATGTATTCCCTTATTATCTTAGAGTATGGCAATGCCTACTTGTGTGTATCTTGAGAAATTCATATTTTTCTATCATGAAAGGTTAAACTATATAGCCAGATATAAAGAAGATTCTCTTTTATTACTAGTGGATAGGATAAACTATAGTGGCCAGAAATGGAGTGATTATAGGTCATCTATAAACACATTTCACAGCACTAGTGTGGCATGCCCGTTGAGAGAGTGTTTAAGTAAGACACAGACACTTCCTCTCTAGAAAACTCCTTCTTAGCACATAAAAAGGGCAGTGTTAGAAGAGAAATAGGCTTTCTTCCCTCCAAATACAAATCCTGTATGTAGTTGAGAATATGTTGAAAAAGTCTGAAACTGTATTTGAGAAAAGTTTCCTTCAAATTAAATTCTGAACATATAGTACATCCTTGTACTGAGGGCAGAAAATACAACCGAAATGGGGAGTGGGGCAGTCAGATAAGAGTTCTGGACACTTGTATTTTATTAACAATAAAAAAAAATCTTGGGTAAATACAAGATGCAAGAGTACATTTTATTAATAAATATATAGAAGTAGATCCTATATTTTCTGTATAATTCTGTAGTGTTTTTAAGTTTTAAAATGTTTTGTAGTGAACAGCTTCTGTGGTTTCTAGTTTTATCACACGTGTGATTAATGAACTTCATGCAGTACAGCAAACATTTGCCTTGGGTCGTTACTAATAGAAAGGGTGCCTAATAGGGGATTATAGCATGCTGTTAATATGTCACCACATCTGTAAAGTAGACATTTTACTCTGCTCCAGAACTCAGCACTTTACTATGATAATTACTTTTTGAAAACCAACCTTATTTAACTAATAAGAAAATTACATCCCTCAAATCTCTTGATATGTCCCTAAACACAGCAACTTTGTGATTAAATGTCACATTTCATATTATTGTGTTTCAGAAATCATTTTATGGAGCTGTGTTGTTGGTGGGGCGGGTCTTTTGTTTTTCATGGAATTTGAGGAATTTAAGGGACTAGAGCTTTACTTAGCCTGGAACATTTTGTGTTTTAAGATGTTACAACTCATTTATAAGCCATTTACTCGTTGATTTTTACTTTGTGCTGTTATAAAAAAAATGCTAGCAATACATGAACCACTTTACAGCTTCAAAAGCCTTTTTTTTTTTTTTTTTTAGTGTGGCTGCTAGTGAATGACTCCACACGCATGTGCACATCAATAGCAATAACTGGACTTGGTAGACAAAGAAAGAGAAAATAAGTAAATAATAAATAATAAATAAATAAATAAATAAGGAGATGTAACAGGGAGTCCTGTGATGATTTGGGGAGAAGTTGGGAAAGAAGTGAACAGGATACATTGCATACATAATAGAATTTTTGAAGAATACATACAAATTAAAATGAAAAACAATGATGTTCATACCAAAAGAGAAGGACATGAGGAAATGGGTATTTCTCATACCTGCAATATGTGGAAATTTTCATATGGAGTCTTATTACAGAACTGTTAAAGGCACTAAGTGTCAAGCAATAATGATGAAAATATTCACGTACCCAAATTTTTGATTAATCTTTCAGTGTCTATTCCCATCTTACATATTTGTATTAAATGCTAATATATTGGTTTAGTGTTCTTAAATATATGTATTAATTAGTGTTGGTAAGGTTCATTTGTAAGACACTTTACATTATGTTATTAGTGTGGATGAACAATACCATATATACCTTGGTCTAGAAATGCCTGGTGGATAAAGCAGTTAGGAAGTTCATTTCCGTAAATTAATGATGATCTAAGATAAGTTAAATTCCACTAAATGTGTCTTATTTGGTCATTAGCAAGTTAAAAATATACATTTCACAGTGGAAGTCATAGCCATTATTGAAAAATGAATTAAATTAATTTTAAAGAAACATTCATGAATATGAATAACTTATACTTGCCCTACACGTTCAGAAAAGCTTTTCTTGTAAGCAAGCAGAAAGGGTAGGTGAACAACATTATACTTTAATAATCTGTGATGATTGTGAGGATGAGCAAGAAACCAGTCTGCGCTAGCTGTAAATAGGGTTAGTGGCATCTGCCCATGCTATATGAAATTATTACTTATCAGGCTACATCTGACACAGGCCTTGTATTTCCTAATTAGAAGTAATGAGGCCATATATGATCCATAGTTTGCCATTTGAAGGTTTGCTGCAAGGTTTGGTAATATTTCTTGAATCAAGATCGGTATACCAAGAGGGCCTTGAGAAAGCTGTCACCTGAGGTCATCAACTCAACTGCAGTCATGATTGTAAGTTATTAATGCAAAGAGAAAGATGTGAATTGGGTGACCAAAGGATGACCACGGTGACCAAAATCATAAAAGACATTTCAGATTTATGGAAATAGCATAGAAAAACAGAATATAGGATTTCATTTCACTAATTCACTGTGCTATTAATTCTAAATGCAAGAGCTTTCACCTTATCTTGGTGAAGAATTCTAAGCCAGACACCACTTACTTTAGGTTTCTTCTTCTTCTTCTTCTTCTTCTTCTTCTTCTTCTTCTTCTTCTTCTTCTTCTTCTTCTTCTTCTTCTTCTTCTTCTCCTCCTCCTCCTCCTCCTCCTCCTCCTCCTCCTCCTCCTCCTTCTCCTCCTCCTCCTCCTCCTTCTTCCTCCTCCTCCTCCTCCTCTTCCCCTTCTTATTCCTCTTCTTCCTCCTCCTCTTCTTTCCCAATAGTATTAGCACACTGGTGGCTACACTGAGTGTTTGGGACACAATGTAGCCCTCAGCCTTTCACAGGGTTAGCTTTTAAACACACAAAAAATGCATGGGCTGCATCTAGATCCCTTACACATATGTAGCAGATGTGCCGCTTGATCTTTATGTGGATTCCCTAAACAATTAGAGCAGATACTGTCTCTGACGCTCTTGTCTACCTTTATATCCTTTTCATATAGCTGGGCTGCCTGGTCTGGCCTCACTGGGAAAGGATGTGCCTAGTCCAGCTCAGACTTCATGTACCAGGGTGGATTGGTACCCATATGGAACCTCCCCATCTCTGAGGATAAGGGGATGGGGAAATGAGGAGAGGTCTGAGAGGGTGGGACTGGGAGGAAAGGAGGGAGGAGACTGCAATCAGGCTGTAAAGTGAAATTTTAAAAAACAAATATGGTAATTGGTTAGAGAATCTGTGTAGGCTGAGTCATGAGGAATGGAAAGATGACTAAAACTGCAAATTTTGATAGTAATAAAAAAAAAAACCCCCAAAGTTTCCAGAAAAAAAAATCTTCAAGAAGGAATTACTTCATAATGTAGCCAGCCTCTGATGCTCTAGACAGGATGGACCCCTGCCCATGCACCTTCCTAACTCCTAAGAAAACCATGGTTTTATCTTTGAGAATGCTTCTTACACCTAAACATTTAGAGGAGAGAAAGGAGAGGGAGAAGATACTCTGTGATTGTCAATTTGCCTGTAAGTGTTGTTATTCATGTGTGACCTTTTACCTGATGTGATCATTTGTTCGTTTGTTTCTTAGAAGGACAACCCTGAATAATGACTGATTTATACAATGATGAGAAAAACGAAACACTCTCTACTCATGTGTCTCTTGCTTGCAACATGACCTTTTTCCATTAGGAGCTGCAATTCTCCACTAACAACTTTCAGTCTTGTTTTATGATAACTCTGTGGTTGGCTCTAAAGAGAATAAAGAATCTTGTTATATTTCCTTCTTTTTCCTGAGAAATGCATCATGAACAAATAAAGCTTAGTATTGCTTATACTGAGAAAAATTTTCTACACTGTTCTGATGATATAGTCATTGATTACATCTGCCTAATTAGAATGCGTAACATCCTTTGTTCTAGTTATCTGACCTTGATATAACAAGTTTTCTTCAAGTGCTTTCTCCCTTCCAATCTCATGGTCCTCTTTCAAGTATTTGCTTTTAATCTCCTGTTCTTTCTCCACCTTACTTTGTCTGTATTCTTTAAATGATCCATCATATATATATATATATATATATGATCATCAATACTTTGCATAATTTATTAGACCCTTAAAATATATAAATGAAAGAACTATTAAAGCTGAGTGTTATCTACTCATTTGAGAAACCTTTATCTTGGAAGGCTTCTCAAATTGGAAAACTCTATGTCCTAGGTTACTGTGTCTGAAGCTTGTTCCTCCTACAGTGTAAACCCACCAAAATGAAAGGGCATTGTGTATCCCATTGCATGGACCAGAAAGACCCTCCCTATAATTCATTACTTGTATCTAATTCATCAATGATATGGGAAATTTTATCTCCTGAAAGTCCTTTAAATGGTTCAATGTTTATCAATCTCTATAAACATTAGCATGTTATATTTTTACCAGAGAACTTATCAGTCTCTTTCTGAATAAACTCATGCCTTCTTCCAAATTGTTTACTGGAAATTAGGACAACTTTTTAAAACTTGATAGTTTTTCTTGCTCATTATACAAATTGTATGTTAATAATTTTGCCATATGGCTTAGCAATTACCATAATAAATTTATCTCAGCCTTTCTAATTTTAATTGCACATGTTTTAAACACTATTCAATTGAAATTTTGCTTTATATAGCTTCTAAATGTCAGGTTGTATTAGGAAACCTAGCTTATTTAAAGGTATTAAAAATTCTCGAGTATCTCCTTTTAATACTTTAAAAGTTTTTCTTAAGAAAACTGAAGATAGAACATATGTCTATAAGTCTATAGTAATTAGGGTAAATAAATAAGTATTGTATTAAATTAAAACGCCATTTTAAAACTATGTTGTCATTTAGTAGTAAATTGCTTGCCTGTCATGCATATGGTCTAAGGTAAACTTTCAGCACAGCAACAACAAAAGTAATTGAATGTAGGCAGATTTAACTATAGAGTAATATTAGATTATATATTTATCAAATATAAGTAAATTATGTAAGTAAGGACTAATAATATAAATAAAAATTTTATGTAAGGATGAATATGGACACTACATAAGGTTTTCAAAAAATGTTCAAAATGTCCACATATTGGTTGTTGCAAATACTAATTTATTTGATTCCATTTAGAGGCACATTTATTGTATTTTTTATTTCATTAGTCCTCATTGAAGGGCTAAAAATAATTTTTAATAATTATCACTTGCCAAAAATTTGAAATTAGTCCCATATTATGGGAAGGCCGTGTTGTATCTGCATAATGATCAGCCACACTTGGGAGTATTGTAATGGAAAGCAGATAATCATTGTTAATATTTTCTGTATTTGTGATTGTGTAAAGGGATTATGATATGGAAAGCAGGAGAGATGGCTCAGCTGGAGAGAGAGAGAGAGAGAGAGAGAGAGAGAGAGAGAGAGAGAAGGAGGAGGAGGAGCAAGGGAGGGAGAGAGAGAGGGAGGGGGTAGGATGGAGTGGGAGGGAGATAGTTACACATAAGTTATGGTTGCATCTGTGCTTTGATTGGGAACAGGGTGGGTGGTTTCTGACAAACAGGCATATTGCTTCTGCAGGTGGAATGGAACAGTCAGGCTGGGGCCTGGGCCATTCTTTTTGGGTAGAGGCTATTATCCAATACAGCCTGTCTTAATTCCTTATGACTATTACCCAACATATTATATGCAAAAGGAAACATAAAAAGTATAAATATACATTGGATGCCAATATGTCTGTAGGTGCAAATAACTTACATATTTTGATAATTTTTATTTAATAATAACATTTTTCAATGAGGAAACTGTGATCTAACTAAAATCAAGAGACTCTTGGAGTGTTCTTTCTTTATCCTGGATTTATTTCACCTGAAACCTTATTCATTATGGGAATGTGTCTCAGACACATGTAGATGGGGATCCCGTGTGATTTCCTCTTTGTGGAGAAATGATAAATGTCATTTCTCAACCTAGACATTAGGTTGGTTTGTAGAATCCTGCTCACTTCTATAAACCATCTGAACCCAACAAGGAGAAAACTATTTTGGGTAACTCAATGGTCCAAGATAAGGAGACACCACATGGAACTAACGAGAAGACCAAGCATGATTACAAATAGCCAGATTCTGCATAATTTCCAGCAACTGACTCAGCCTGCACACAAGGAAACAATATGTGTTTATGTATTCCAAGAAGACTTTCTGGTTGTCTGCTGTATTATATTCCAGGGTAGTGCATAATTGTGTTATTTTTACCTCAATAACTTGTTCATAGAAGAAAATATTAATGAATCATAACCCAAATAGAAAATATCTAGGAAAAATGTTTTGCAATGTACAAAGATGAACTGTGCCATCTGTTGTTAACAGAAGCATCTCTGAAATAGATGCGTGGTTCCTTATTACACACACCAGTTGAGACAGCCACAGCTCACTGACAACATGCTGCTGCAAGGGAGCATCCAACAGCACAAGTGCTGGTTGTTTTCGTTGTGTTGTGTTTTGTTTTGTTTTTCCCCTTCTTGTTGTCACTGCTGTTATTGTGGCTTTTCATACTTCAATTTACTTAATGAATTGAGAGCTCCATGCCAGAATAAAAAAAAAAAGAAAAGAAAGTAAAGCATTAACAATATACAATAAAAATTTCCACAAAACAAATAAATCCATTCCCAGCTGATTATGTGTTCTGCACTGGCCTTTCAAAAAACGCCACACACCATCTCCCTCTGTGTACATGCTCTATCAAAGGGGACAAGGGTCAGGGACAGATTAGCCACATTGACATATATGCAATACCACTAAGAAGTTATTGTCTGGCTGCATTCATATGAATCTACCAAAAAGGTGACTTTATATTTCAGCCAATTTTCAAGTTCAAACTTTTCTATGGCTCAAGGAAAAGAATACAGAACTTGATATGTGTTAAGGTTGAAGGTATTTTACAGAAGGCTATGTATTCTGTGTGTTGTCTGTTTACTTACTTCCTGGTTTAAAATACAGATCACACATAAAAATAACACATGTTGATTTCCTGGCTTTCTTTACCATGGAAACCTAAGTTAAATGGCTTTGGATCAATTATAAATGCTATCAGTACACATTGTTTGGTAATTTACAAAACCAGAGAATACTATCAATATTTTTAATGCAAAATTCAGTAAGTGATGATAATCTCTATTTCGACATTTGTGTATCCTCTTTTACCCCTAGATAAATCCATAATAGCTGCTATTATGATGATCACTGAAGAAAAATAATATATAACATTATATTTAAATTTACATCATATCTTTTTGCTCCACTTTATAATAACATACTAACATGAACTCTTTTGTCATGAATGCCGAGTTAATTTCAAGTGCTTATTCTTCTATTATTATCCATCTAAGCCGGTCTAGCCTTAGAAGACATCTCTGATAGAGCTAGAAATAGCTGCTAACTTAAATTGAATAATTTATTTAAAATAAATAGTACATATTCAATAATAGGGGCCATAATTAATAATTTTGCAAATCAGTAATCACTAAAAATTTTAAAAATATGTAAATGAAAAGAAGTATTGATTCATAATAAGCAAATCTCAGTTATGATGCTGTCAGTGAATTTGGAAGCAATAGGCAGCATTTTCAAGGCAAAATTTTTACTACCTAGGACTTTATATAATGCTCCCCCTACAGATGGAAAAAAATACCTTGTTATTCACAAAATAATTAAAGGAAGTGACAGTGGACATTCACAAGAAAATAATGAAATAACATGACTATAGTCTTTTATATATCAGAAATGTAGCAAATCAATCAAAACTAAAACCCTGAAATATCCAAAACCTAAATGTGAAACTGTTCATTATTTTAAAGGCGAATAGTTGAGTAATCCTTAATTTTAACAGCCCTTCCATGATGAACTCAATAGCCAGCTAAAGTTTTGGCCAACTCTCACTTTCACCGATGGACCCAATGACATCAAGACAGTAACAGGACCTGTGTTGTTTCTAAACTTTCTAGGAATCACGGTTTTCTTCTGCTGTAATTTTCAAGAATGTGCTAAGAATGTTTATTTGTACTATTACACGTAGTCTCTTGTTGGCAGTGATGCTGTTTTAAGAGTTGGAAGTCATTTAAGACCTTATTTAATTATTTTACCTTACAAATCTATAGAATCATATCTATCTGTTAGACTTAGGATATATATGTATATTCTTCTGATAAATTATACTAGTATTTGACATGTCCATGATTTGCATCAATATACAACATTCTAAACCATTGGATTAAAAATAACCTTCTTTGTGACTAACAGTTATGGCCTAGAGTTAAGGAGTAGGTTCAATCATCTACCATTTGTTCTACCCTTCCTCTATATTTCTATATCCCTTTTTCTTTATCTTCAGCTCCAATCTCCTTACCTACAAAAGAAAGATAAAGAAAAGAGAGACATCCCTGTGTCCAACCGAGTTTTCTCTCTGTATAAGACCAATAATAACTTATAACCATCTCCCAATTAAAAAAAATAAGCATCTGTAGATCAAGAGAGCAAACAGAAACCTACCCACCAACCCCCCCCCCCCTTAGAGGAACTGGGACATCATTCTTTTAAGGTTTCTTCAGACTGATTTGATTTGTGGTGAATATCTTAGAAGAGGCCAAAAAATTCAGGAAAATGGTTAAGCAAGCCAGGGATTGCATTTGAGGTAGTTTAGTCTTAAAATCAAGTTCAGTTGGCTAGGGGATAAGTTCTTTTTTAGATCAAGATAGATTATTTAAGTTAACAGAGATGAGATATGATAGATATTGATTTTCATTCAGAAATTTAGACCCAAAAAGGTAGGAAAGAGGTTTACTTCAAGCTTGACAAATCCAAATAGCCAAATCAGTATGAATGTAACATTTATATAACTCATGATTATCTCTTGATTCTTCCTGCTGTATATAGTTTATTTATATGTAATAATATACATGTATATGTTAAAAATAAATATAATAATAATAATAATAATAATAATAATGAGATGAAAGTCATAAATACCTGTTTAAGGGTATGTTAGTTATACACAAATTCTTTCTAAAGACTGTATGAAATACAGTCATTTAGTCATTTATGTGTGAGTTGTAAGCACAAATTGAGTGCAGCCAGAGCACACATTCACTGGGCCCTCTAAAAAAAATTTCTGATTTCACGTAAACTGTCCAATATCACAAAATCTAAAATATTTTGTAGGGCTTAGCTTTCTGAAGATGGATTTATAAACTTAGTTTATCACCCGTACACATTGTATAGTCATCATGGTTGTGTATGAAAAGGGAGCCTCCAGGTCAGAAAAACCTGTAAAAGAGACATGTAACATGTAATGGTAGAAAATCAGTACCTAGGGTTCAAACTAACAGTGTCGTGTAGGAATTGGACAATACTGAGTTTCTAGAAAGCATGTTTAAAAACCTGATGGCCTACAACCATCCGTCTAGTATATTGGATTCGTACATCACTTTCCTCAGTTTAGGAAATAAGAATCATGATAGAGACCAAAGCACACGTTCAGAAAAATCAAATTAAATTGAAGCTTAAAATCTCTGGTAGTCTGGCCATAGTAGGGACTCAAAATGTTGATAGCTATTATTTTTTCATTTCTTAACACAATTACTTAAGTTCTGAAATCTCAACTATCTTCCAAAACTTCAAACCCATAAATTGTGGAGGCTGATGCAAAAATTTATCATGAGACCAACATTCCTCATGTGTAACTGAAAGAAAGGCACGATGCCTGGGAGGCACCTGGGTAGCTAGGGTGACAATACATTTTAAGGGGCCCAATTTAGTACAATTGGCCTGAGAAAACTTGCTTTCTGGTTAAATTATTAATTATTGTGCAAAGAACATGCAGATGTCATATTTCTTCTTAGGAACTTAATTTTAACTTAATTTAATTTAATTATAGGTAAAAACAAACGGCCCTGATTTATGACAACTTGCCTTTGGTTTTTAACTTTTCAACGATGTAAAAGTAATTGTCATTCTACCGCAATTCTATTTTGAGGTTTTATATTTCCCTGAGCCCATACTGTGTCACATGACTATCTTGGTGCTGATAAATAGCAGAGAGCATGTCCCTGTCAGTAATGTGGCCCCAAAGTAAGATACAGCTGCTAACGGATGCTCTAGCGTGGTGTTGCTGAGCTGTGGTGAATATATTATACATGCTATGTTTAAAACCAAGATTTTTCTTGTTGCAATTTGTTGGTTGTGACCCATTTTATGTTGCAGCCCAGACTGGCTGGCAATTGCTAATCTTTGTACTCCTGCCCTCCTCCATAATGCTGAGATTACAGCATTTGCCCCCACGCCCTCCCATGCCGTCTGTTTGAAATGTTATTATTTGATATATTTTTAAAATCTTCATTATAATTCATCACTAAAATTATAACCTACTGTGGGAAACAAAAACATTAATAAAGTAACTTAAATGTATTTGTAAATTAATTTTTGAAAGAAGTCATCTTAACTATTTCCTAAAATAAATGCTAGTAATTATAGTTTAACATTACAAATACCCAAAAGACTCTCACAAAGAGACAGAAACATCTTGGCTTTGTTAGAGTATAATATATCTCTCTAATTGAGTTATTTTAGTTATTCAGAAATTTTTATATAGAGAAACAATAATCTATAAATGTTTATAAAATGGGTTAAATATAATATGAACACAATTTAAAGCTAATTAAGTAGCTATCACATTATTTTTATGTTAAATTAACTAATCATTGAGATGCCTAGGATACACCCTACCTCATAAAATGCAATCAATAGATGTGCCTGTGCTTAAATTATTCTGGGCAAGTTTTCTAATCTTTAAACTATCATCTTGGGACAATGAAATAATTGGAATTACATAAAGGAGCATTCAAGAATGTGAAGAACGAGCTTTGATTCTCACCCTTCAGTTGGGTTTGACTGTTTTAGAGGTACTGGCTTTGTTCAGGGTTTCAAAGGCTCTTTGTTCAAAAGTATGCCCTGATTTTGTTTTCATTTTCCTAACGCTACAATTTTAACTATGCCATATCAGCTTTGATCTAGGTTGAAAGTTTTGAGCTGCATGTAGACATCTTTTTCCCTATTCCATTTTTTTCTCTTTCTATTTTTAGTATTGCTTAGTAATGACATTTCACCTGGTTGTCACAGAAGTCTGTTCTGAATGAGTAATACATGATGCTTTTCCTCCTAAAAACATCATTGAAGAGACTTTACATGCCTTTCTTCTATATACTAGAATGTTTCCTAGACTCTGGCTGCACAAGTACTTCACATCCCTCCAGACAGCTGTCTCTCACTCAGAGACTCACTACCTGCCAGGAAGAGCAAAGCTATGGGCAGGCTTAGTGCTGTCTACGTCTGTGGCTCGTCACAGCTTCTGGTTTTGTCACATGTATTATAATGAAGTAACTCCTGCTGAAGGAAATAAAAATGAGGAATATGAAGGAATTGTTTTTAAGACATTCAAATGTAGTTCAGAGCAGCTCACCACACAAGTTAATGCCTTTTCTTTTTGGGAGTGGAGAAAAAGCTCAGTGGCTAAGAAACATTTTCTGGCAGAAGAATGAGTTAAGATAAAACATCCACAACCACCTGTAACTTCAGTTCCAAGAGCTCCAACATCATCTGGCCTCCACAAACCACCTACACATGTATGGCAATCACACATGCATACATGTACACACACACACACACACACACACACACACACACACACACACATGCTTTATCAAATTTAAACATTGTTATTTAGTTGTTAAGAAATTTAAATAGTAATAAGTGTATGTTTCATTCTAGTAATTTTCTTCATCCTCTGCTCTCTCATTATTTTAAGACTACAGCATAAAAAGGTTAGGCTCAATGGCCACGAATGTGAGCAAAGCAATATGTACACAAGAGATTTGAACATATTTTATAAAGTCCATTCAAAACTGCAGCCTTGGAAGTCTAGTCAGTAAATCCAATGGAGCCCATGCTGAGTTAATGAGCAGAAATTGTGGTCAAGAGAACAAATTGTTTAATCACTTTACATCAAAAAAAAACCAAAAACAAAAAAGATTGAGAAAATTTTCCAGTACAAGCATGGTTTTCTCAGACACAACAAAGAAATATTTTAGTACAAAGGAGAAAAGCAATGGGCATGTCAGAAAAGACATGGAAGTCACCCTAGCATCTCCCAAAGGAGGTGTTGACTTACATAGAAACTCTGTATCCTAAATAAGATGGAGGGTTCCATAGTATCATAATAGAGCAGGTAGGGTCAGATTTGGAGAGACTGGGACTTAGCGTCCCATGTCTGACTAGTACTGAATATGCTGAAAGAATATATAAAATACCTGGAAAGAGGCTATTAAACCTACAGGATCTGTGGTTAGCCTAAGAAGTTTATAGATTGAATAACAGGGGCCAAGGCAGGCCCAGCTACATAAAGAAATTGATTCTGCATACTAAAACAGGAGGTCAAAATGCAGATGAAGTGGACTGGGTCTTAGAGCAGTGGTTCTCAACATGTGGGTCATAACCCTCTTGGGCTCACATATCAGGTATCCTGCATATCAGATATTTATATTACAATTCTTAATAACAGCAAAATGACAGTTATAAAGTAGCAACAAACTAATTTTATGGTTGGAGGGTCAGCCACACATGAGTTATATTAAAGGTTTGCATCATTTCAAAGATTAGAGAAGAACACTGGAAAAGTAGAAATGGCCTCAAGAGGAACTTATGTTACCTCTATTCCTGCCTCAACTCACCTCTCCATGGGGAACTCAGCCCTCAGCACTGCACAGCTCACTATATTACTTGAGTTTATCAATTCCATTTTGTTTCATGAGACAGGACCTCTCTGTGTTGCTTTGACTGCTCTGGACTTGCTTTGTAGGCCAGGCTAGCCTCGAACTCACAACAATCCTCCTATCTCAACCTCCCTAGGTTCAGGAATAAAAACATGCACTGCCAAGCCCAGCTCAATTACAGGTCTTAAATCTATTGTTTAATTTGGCATGGAAGGAGTTAATTATATGCTATCAAGATTTGGGTGAAAATTATATTTAGAAACTAAAGAATATTCCTATTTAAGGAGCAGCAATTTGTGACAGAAGCCACACTCTCTATCTCTGAGCATAACCTTCTAGTTCTCCTCAATTTTATGATGTGATTTTCTTTTCTGAGGCTCAAACTGTGGGACCAAAATTTTCAGGTATTACTCACATGTAAGGTAGATTATGTCAGTAGCCAGATTATTATGTTTATTATACCTTTGTCAGATAGTGGAAGAGACTAACTGAAGCACACAGTGTTAACACCAGTTACTAGTTTGTGTCTGCTAAGCTGATTTATTTATACCAAGGCAGCCATCACCTTTGAATTCTAGCTTAACTATGGATCCCTGATGCTTTCCAAACAGCACTTTCATTGCAGGCTGATGCCTATTGAAAGCCATAGATGATGTCAACTTGACAGTGACCTATGAAATTTATGACAATGGAAATGCAGTGAACAGAGGTAAATGTTGCCCTCATACCTCAGGAGATGACAGAAATTTTAATCAGCAAATTTTGATACTTTCTATTTAGAGGCTAGGCATAAATCCGTCCATCAAAATGGAGTTGGCTTTTGTGGAATGCTGCTTAACTCTAATACAAAAATGATAGTCAAGATTTCAAAAAAATTCTGACTGACAAAAAAATGAATAAACATCCATATATTATCTGGAGAAGACCTTGCCAGTAGTAAAAATTATGAGCATATGAGCAAAGTTTTATATAGAACTTATTTCCAACAGTTTATGAAAAGTAACTCTTATTAAGAAGAGTTCCTACAAAACTCTTTATTTACAGGAGGGAGCCAAAATAATAGTGCTTTTAAAATCCATGCCATTTATCTTTTATCTGGGACTATAAAAATGTAGCACTTTACATAGTTTTAAAAATGAATAAAACTCAAGTACAGTGTTAGGTGAAATAAGCCAGTCCCATAAAACAAATGTTGGATCTTTTCTCTCATATGTAAAAGTTGGAATATACATGAGAACGAGGCACAGGAGGATGAAAGAGAGTGGATAGGAAAGAGTGGCAAGATGAGTGAACGCACTTAAAGCACACGAGTGATGGAAACACCACCATGAAAACACTAACTCTGTATCATTGCTGTATGTTAACGACGGAAAAGGAAATGACCTGCAGCCATAAATCAATCACATCTTAGAGACTTACTCTGTGGGTATTCATAAGAATGTATGATTTAGGCTCTGTAATGTCTGTATTTTTAAAAACCGAAATTATATTCCCTTGCAGAATGACTGGGGGATACAAATAGCAGTTCTTATGGTAGGGAGTTCCATTCTTTCTCTCAGCCAGTCACATTAAAACAAGAGGAATGATGTGTGTATGTGCCCTATATTCACTAAAGCACCCTAGATTTCCTTTCAGCTCTCTTCATCCATCCTTTTCAGTGAAGTTCATGAGAGTGCTGTTAGAGATTCACCATCCAGATGGAACGAGAAAAAAAAAATGGCAGCATGATTTCATTTCCCACTTTCAGTTTTAAGTGTGTTGCAGACTTTTTTTTTTTTGCCTAATTTGCTTAAAATACCTAATTTTGTTCCTTTGAAAATTAAAAGAAGCATTTAACGTGTTTTTTCCTCCTGAGACCTTTTCAGCAATAGCTATTTAATTATCCCTTGTGGTAAAAATTAAATAAATAAATAAAATCACAGTTTTTAATTAAAAAAAAAGGCCACATTGGGAGGACTTTAGGGCATCAGCCAGTTCTAAGTTATATGAAAGGAACATATCTATTAGGGAAAAGGAAATGGATTTTTAAATCGACATGAAAAAGCATTTTAACACATGAGCTCCTCAGTACACAGAAGGGACACCCTGGGGCTGTTGTGTGTATTTATGGTCTGGATGCCTTGTTTCCAACCATTTGGTGGTTTTATCCTCAATAAGTGGGTATAATTATGCATTCATGTGTATATGAAAACAAATGCTTAGTTTCCCATTTGTATATTTTGCACCAGCTAGCTGATGTGCAATACATAGTATTCAATTGCTTATGTTTCCAACTACTGAAACATATACTTTCATCACAGCTTTAAATTAAAGGCTTGGAGCCAAAGGTATTGCTTTTTAAATACACATATGAAGTCATATACCTTGCAGTTTATAACAACATCAACGTAGCCACACTAACTGGTATACTTGGACCAAAACCTTTGTTTTATCAACAGAATACCTATGGTCTCCTTCTGAATGAACTACAAGCAGGAGTGTAGTAAGCTTACATGTGCAGAAAACTGTACCTTTTTTCAACTTTTCTCTTGATAATATTAAAACATTTGCTTTTACACATTTATCTGAAAGATTTAAGTTGATTTCATCTACCTTCTGAAATAAATACACCTTTGCCTTAAACTCATACACATAAAACTTAAAGATAGTAGGAGATTTGCCATTTACAAATAGTTTTTTTGGAGAAAATTTGGCCTTTAGAGACATTTTCTGGATAGCCTATGACTTCATATTTATACATTATTTACTTATCCTTGTACCATGTTCTATGTTTCCTATGTTTGAATATTCCTGTCACTGAGTAGGGAGTTCACTTTTTAAAGCTGTAACATTTTTTATTGCTGTGCAAACTTGGACCCATCAATAGGGCTATATACTTTCAAGATAGAATTTTACAAATGTGTTTCTGCATGTTTTATGTAAACAGACACACTTTGACATTTTACCATAGCCAATTTTTTCCAAGTTCATTTGCCCAGCAAACTTCCTTAAAGAATAATTTTCCCTTTTCAAGTAGAGAGAAGATTTGATGCCCAGAAGAATAAACATATAAATATTGGGCAGGTTTGATTGCTGTCAGTTACATGATGTAAGAATTTTAAAGCTCAGGGTCCCTCAGATGCACTAAGGCATATGTGCCATCAGCCTGGTGATGTGCTAGCCTGTGATGTGGAGCTAACAGAAACCAAGGCTATCATAGATATCTACTGTCTCATACATCTACCTACTCCATGTATCCCAGCCTCCAGTGTGAATCCATATAGTTACAGTCTCATTTGTTAGTGAGGTGGAGTCACACTCATTTCATTTCCTTGACACAAGTTATGACATTCTTAAAGTTTTATAGCTGCACCAAACTTTAATACTGTTACATTTTTAATGCTTTAGTCTATCTGATTATATGTAATAATGTAGAATTAATTTCTATTTCATTGATTCATTGTGAGGAGTTATATTTTCCTAATTAATTAGCTATTGGGGTTTCTTCATCTGTGAAATGCCTATTATCTGAATCATTTTGCTACTGAATTCTGCATCTTGTTTACTTATAAGAATTTTAATATATTAAAGTTTTCTCTGGAACAAAAAGTTATTAAAAGCTCAGGTTTGTTTACACATCCCTTTTTAATAGGAATGTTAATGACATCAACCCTTTAAAATAGGCAATTTTATTAACTTTTGGAGAGATTTGTTCATATTTACCCCTACCTCTCCTGCGAAATCCTCTAAAATTTCCACCTCGCCCTACTCCTTCCAACTTTTTGTCTTCGTTAAAAATACCCAACAGAGTCCAGTTGGTGCTGCCCAAATGTTCATGGGTGTGGTGCTTAACTATCAGAGGTTACAACCTTACAGAACAGACTTGCTCTCATTCTCCTAGAAGCTACCAACTGTCCATAGCTCCCCTGTCTGTGGTGGGCTTTTACAGTCTTGGATTCCCCTTCTTCAATGGGCTCAGAGTCTTGAAAAAGGAACAGAACACACAGATGCACTATGAGTGGCTGAGTAATCCTTTAACACTTTTTCTCTGCACTTTGATCTGTCGTGAGCTTCTGCTTTAACCATAGTCATATTTACATTTTTCTTTTATCTTTTTATTATTCCTTTGTATTTATTAAATTTTAATATTACTATATCGTTTTTCTTTCCTCTTTCCAACTCCTCCCTTATATCTGCACCCTTTATCTTGCTCTGACTCATGGCCTCTAGCTTCCTTTTTATTGAAGGTTGTTACATTTGTGTGTAGTATTTATTTATGTATTTCTAAGTATGGAAATTCCATGTGATCTCTATGTACTATAATGTAAATTGTATGTATATGTTTTTCCAGCGCTAAGCATTTGGTGCTGTATTACCAAGTGATGTACTATTCTTGACATTCTCAGTGTGTCTTAGTTGCCTGTAGTTCTTTGTCTCTTGGTGTCACCCTGGTTTGGGTCTTGTTTTGGCAGCCATGTTGATGAGACTTCATGGCTCTAGCTTCTCTGACATTTTTTAGGAAATGAAATCTCACAGTAGACATTATATTTTGTCCTTTAAAGTTAAGCATTTGCGCTTCCAGAGACTGAATATTTGGTAAGCATTTATACCTACTTTCAGTCTGTACAGAAACCTTTTCAAGAGCAGATTATTTTCTCTCTTATATGAATAGAGCACAAGGGTTGCATATGAGATAGCCTTCTTTTAATTTGACTGATCTGTTTGTTGTTTGTAAGACAAAATTAATTAAAACACTAACAGCATGCATATTGGATATTTCCATTTCTAAAAGTTTAACAGGAACAGTACAAAAACAGTAGGAGTCCAAGTTATATAGATAGGCCAACCCACCTTTAGAGAACAAAAACACATGTTTGTGAATGCATGCACACATACACATATAGGCACACATATATAGTATATGTATAATATGTACACAAATATGTGTACATATAAATGATTCATGCATATATTTGTAGAGAAACATGAAAGAAAATTACCATGAGAAATTGTGAAGAAGCAGAAATCCACAATCCATATTAGTAAGTGGAATTCCTACTCAAACAATTGTCGCCCTCAGCTGTTCACCATCAAGACAAACTTGAACTTTGATTCTTAACACTTTGACGCAAACAAAAATAGAACCTAAGACCGATGGACTAGGGAATTTTTTCCACCTTTATCTGGATTATCAAAGGGTTTCACAGTCAAAGGAAAAGTGAATGGCACTTTTTAATGCCCTTAGGATCATGTCAGACCAAAGGTATGTATCTGAAAGACTATTTCTTTGCCTTCAGCCCCAAACAGTCCTCTGAAGGAGAATGTTAAGTTATATGATCAGCACAGGGGAAAAAATAACTAAACATATGAAGGACATATATTACCATAAGCAAGAGTATACTTAGTATATTTCAGATATGGACAGTAACAAACATTATTTTAAATAAACTATGTCTATTACCTATCATATGTCTAGCATCTATATTATTGGATTAAGAAAAAACACAGGAGAATTAGATAATGCAGCAAAATAAGTAAAAATGAAACAAAACATACTTTGCAATAGTAAATCATCCTATCATTTCTATCAAGAACTCTAATGAATTAGATGCAATAACTTAATTAACAAAAATTTAAACTGTTAGTAGAAGACATTCATGTGAGTCAGAAATACAGAGAGATGGTATGTGATGAGGGACTATGAAATATATATATATATACATTTATATATATGTTTGTGTATATATATGTGTATATATATATATATACATATACATACATGGGGAGAGGAAATGACAGAACTTGAGAGATTGAGAGAAAGAGAGAAAGACTAGCTGGTTCCATATCTATGTTGACAAGTCCCCAGTCACAATTACTAAATGTTGGGTTGTTTGTTTGTTTGTTTTTTTATACTTGTGAATAGGTAATTTCAGTATTTTTTCTCATTTTAATTCTAAACAATTTCAGTATGTGAACATTATTAATAAAGAATCTTATCAATTTTTGCTTAGTTTAGTTGTATGTTCAATCAAGTTCTAGCCTATTAATAGTTTCACTATTAGGGTGGAAGTTTGTTCAGTTTCTCCATCTAAAGGAAACTTATTCTTCAGCAGAATTTCTAATGTTGAATTCCTGACTACTGAAGTGTTGGGGGACAAATGATACTGGAAGTGGCATTACAAAAATTAATGAATTTGTTCCATGTATGAGTAGTTTTCCTATCTTAATTTCACTTCTAGATTAATTTTGAATTTTAAAATTCAATTTGAACACTGAAGACAATTACTTGAAAATATCTTTAAAAAAATATCTGGAAGAGTCTTTAATAAAAATCATATGGTTAGTTACTAATTTATACAATGTGTAAAAATATCTGAGCAAGGCTGGAGGATGTACTTCAGAAAAAGATTACTTGCTATCCTGTGTGAGGCCCTGAGTTCAGTACCTAGTTCCCCTCCCCGAAATATTCATAAACTTATCTGAGTATCATGTGTTCACTGTAGGGTGCTGTGTGACACTCATCCCTTTTCTAGCTGGCTACAGTCAGGTTTTAAACCCCTTTGTTCAACTGGAAGAACTTATTTCAAGGTCACTGACATGCCCATCTTCCTGAATCCAATGGCAGATACCTCACCTTCATCTCACTTATTACCAAGCATCTTTCTCACCATGCTGCCCTCGGATGACTTAGCTATGGATCTCTCCCACTGATATTTGGTGTGTCACTCTTGATCTCTTTCTAACTTAAAATTTTAAATTGCACCTATGACTTTTGGAAATCATTTTATAGTGAGTTTAATTTCAGTCTTCATTTCATCTCTGTTTTCAATGGACTTAAAGAGTTAAGAAAATAGTCGTGTCTGTGTTATAACTAATATCTGTAATTCTTTCTGGAAACTCTTCAGTATAAAGTACATATGCTTGATGATGTGGTAAAGAAGTTACAGCTGTTCAAAAATCTAGTAAACCATCAATAATTTATGTAAGACGTTATTACATGCACCCTTCTTTAAACATCAAATGGTGGTTTTCGAATGGTCTAACTCTCAATGTGAAATGACTCATTGAAACTCTACAATAAAGTTTATTACACTTTCAAACCGAATACAATAATTTTTATTTCAGGCTGGACAGCAACGATGGTGGGAACAAGAGATTAAAATAAATGGTAATATTCAAAAAGGAGAACTAATTACATATAACTTGACTGAACTAATTAAACCAGAGGCCTATGAAGTCCGACTGACTCCTCTCACTAAATTTGGTGAAGGAGATTCAACAATTCGTGTAATTAAATATACTGGTAAGTAGTTCTTTTTTTACTTTACAAACATTTATTTGTGTATGGAATTATGTGGAGTAATTATTCTTAAAGTATCCACAAATAAAAATTAGCATATTCTGCAGATTGGTAAGGATGAGATGAAAACAATCAAACAAATAATTTAAAACATCTTAATCATCACAAAAACTAATATAAAGTTACAAAGGTAAAGATATTGAACAAGCCCTCAGTGAAAACTGAGCCCCTGGGTCAGGTCAAAAACTTCCCTTTGTTTTCACTGTTACCTCAATCTATGTTTTCAATGTTTTTGTTTTGTTATGTTTGTTTGTTTGTTTTTCTGTTCACTCTTCTTTCCTTTCCTTTCTTTTTTTCTTTTCCTTCCTTCCTAACTTCCTTCCTTCTTTCCTTCCTATTTTTTCTGTATTTTTGTTTAAAACTTCTGCCATTAAAGTTTTGGCCTTAAGACCTATTTTTATGTGATTTTAAATAAGATTTTCATGGTAGCTTTAAGGTTTTAGAAAATTGAGATGTATGGAGAATCCTGTCCTCAGATGAAGTTACTCAATATCTCACAATCGAGTGCTTTTTTAGACTAATAAATATTGATATAATCATGAGTCAATATTTTACATTGGGTATCATTGTGTCTGTAATACTATTAATATGGAGTTTGGAAGCTGCTCAATATATAGCTCACCATTTCTCCAGTATTTTATTATAAAGCTAATGTGCTTCACTGCTGTAAAATCCTGCAGTCTAGAACTGTCTGCCCTGTCCTCTTTAACACTGGTAGCTCCAAACTTATTAATGTCTCTGGGGTTTCTCCTTTATCAGGATGGTAAGTAGTCAGAAACAGCAGGAAGCTTTCAGAACCACTTATTTTACTTAACAATACAATTAAGCTTTGAAGTGTCTTTTGTAATCTGACAGCATGTTTCTCTTTATGGTTGGCCCAGTGACAAAACCCACATCACTGTTTTTTCAAGTGTTGGAGGACATCCTGTTTTTTTGTTTGTTTGTTTGTTTGTTTTTTGTTTTTTGTTTTGTTTTGTTTTTTTTGTAATGGTGGTGATAGCCATATGGTTGATTTTTTTCAGGTTGCTAATATTTAATGGGTGTGTGTGTGTGTGTTTGTTAGTAATAGATTGCTTTTATAAAGTATATCTAGAAAATACTTCTTCACTATTTCAATGTCACAGTGAATAAAAGTAGAAGTTTGAATTTGAATTAAAAGTTGATTCAGATCTGATTTCTAGAACTGATGGCTCAAAGGGAGTGATGCAATTAAATGTAATTGTTCTCTGAATGTATACTAACAAGATTGGTATTGTATTGTTTGACATTTTTATGACATTCAAAGCTATAATAGTCAGTAAAGATCCCTTCCTTCAAAACTGCAAAGCACTTTTCTTCAGGATGAATGAAATTGCTACTTAAATGCTGTTGAATATTTCACCTTTGTATTAACTATTTTCCCTCTGGCTTTTATGTTATCTCTTCCTATCTAAGGTTTACACTTTCAGTGCCTAATTTATAAGACTGTAACTTCTTTGATGATGGAGGCATTAGGAATCATGCATTAGCATTCATTACTTACAGAAATGACTATATTCAGACCCAGAAAGTTTTGATTTCTTGCAAAGTTAAGCAACTGTGGTAACTGAAACTCTGGATGGGCTTAGGGTCCACCTCTCTGTAACAGAGGATCTTTGGATCTTTATCAAATGTTTGGGAGATTATTACTTTCCCTAATAAGCTACAAAAATAAAAGTAAGCCCAGTATTCTTTATTGAAAAATGGTATGTGATAAACTGAAATTTTGAAAAACATGTAGAAAATAGCTATCATTTTCAGTTCTAAGTTTTGAACACTTTCATAATGTTCTTAAGTATATATACTAAAACATTAAGCATTGTAACTTAAATCAACTTCTATTAGCCTATTGAATAATTTCTTGCATTTCTTAATTCATCTAGATTACAGATTGTTTTACCAACAGCCTCTGTGTGATTTCTGGGTTTGTTCTGGGTAAGATATAAAGGGTTAGCAATGTCATTCCTTGGAAAATGAATGACTTCCCTATGCTCCTTAACATGGATGCTGTGGTACTTTGAAGTTCTTAGTAAATTGCACTCTGTCCCACAGAACAAAATGGATTGCAGACACATTTTTTCACTGCCATCATGAGGCTTAAAAGAAACAACGAGACTCCAAGTAGACCAATTATACTTCTATTTACAAATGATATTGAAGCTTTGCTAACATTATTCTTTCTTTTTTCCAGCACCTGTAAATCCTCATTTGAGTAAGTACATAATTTTGATTTGAAAAATCATATTATTGCATAAGGAAGAAAAATGGATTTTATATAAATAGACAAAAATTAGATAAAGATTGTTCCTACTTGATATAAAACAATGATTTTAAAATTGTCACTGTATAATAACTTCAGTGACTATGGTATAAAAACAAATAATTTAATACTGATAATTGATGTTCATACTGTTAACTAAATAAGGAAATATGGAGTCATTTCTGCAAACTGACTACCATTCATTGTTCTGTAACTAAGCAGTTCATTTTTCTTTTCTGTGGGGTATCATTTCAGTGTTTCATTTTGTTGTCATGTTTCTTTGATTTGATTCTTGGGTTTGTTGTCTTTTCCTCATAAATATAAAGGTTACTTACTAAAGCCATTTATTATAAAATAATTATTTCTGTTAATGAACGTCTATGTATAATTGTATATAGGGTGTGCATGTTGGAGTACAAATGTGATATTTTACATCTGTGGATGTCAGAGAACAACTTTCAGGACTCAGTCCTCAGCTTCAACAGTAGAATTCTGAGTTTCAGTTGAGGTCACCATGCTTATATTGCAAATGATTTTAACTAAAGATCCATCTTCCCAGCCCTTGATTATTTATTCCATCTGCATTTGCTAAAGGCAGTGTTTTGCTATGTAGTCTAGAGTTACTAGAGCGTACACTCATCATCCTCTCTTCATAACCTAAGTACAGATATTTCACACATGCACCGCCAAAACTGGCCATAAATCACTAAAATTTGTGTAAGTTTAAGTTCCAATATATTTGCTCTGGTTTTGATTTTGAATTCTGATTCTTGCTTTGCATTAAATTTTATAAATAGATAATGAAGAGTCATACATATACCTGAAAATTAGTCCCATACATAAGCATCGCATATTCATTACATAGTAGAAGGAACCATGTCTCCCATAGTGTAATAAGGATACCATCCATCATGGAAGGAAGGTGTGGCTATGGAATCTGCAGATGGGAAACAGGGATAAATGGATGCTCATCCAGTTCTCCTTCCCCCCTTTTATTCAGTCACTGTTTCCAGACTATGAGATGGTACCACCCCATTCAGGGTGGATTTTCCTTCTTTACTTGAACCTCTATTTAAAAACCCTAAGGAATTTTTTTTCAAACAGGTTCTTCACTTGCTTAGTAAGAGTAACTCCTAAGTACTTTATATTGCTTGTGGCTAATGTGAAGGGTGTAGTTTTCCTAATTTCTTCCTCTGCAAGCTTATCATTTGTGTATAGGAAGGCTAAAATGCAAATCAAAACAACGCTGAGATTCCATCTTATACCCATCAGGATGGCTAAGATCAAAAATTCAAGCGACACCACATGCTGGCGAGGATGTGGGGAGAGAGGAACACTCCTTCATTGCTGGTGGGAATGCAAACTAGTACAACCACTTTGGAAATCTATCTGGTGCTATCTCAGAAAAATGGGAATAGGGCTTCCTCAAGACCCAGCTATTCCACTCCTTGGAATATACCCAGAAGATGCTCCAGCACACAGCAAGAAAATTTGCTCAACCATGTTCATAGCAGACTTATTCATAATAGCCAGAACATGGAAACAGCCTAAGTGTCCCTCAATAGAAGAATGGATAAAGAAACTGTGGTACATATACACTATGAAATACTATTCAGCTATTAAAAACAAGGAATTCCCGAAATTTGTGGATAAATGGATTGAGCTAGAAATGATCATAATGAGTGAGTTAACCCAGAAGCAGAAAGACTCAAATGGTATATACTCACTTATATCTGCATATTAGCCCAAGGGGCATGTCCCACCAAAGCCTTCACTTACCAGGAAACTGAGACAGAGGGGAGGACATTCTAGTGGGACTCTAGATGAGAGAATCATGGGAGAAAGGCAAAGTAGAAGGACCCAGAGGGTCCTAGAAGTAGAACATTATGATAGGCAGATTTGGGCCCAGGGGTCCCGCTCAAACTAAGGCACCAGCCAAGGACAATACAGGCGGTAAACCTTAAGCCCCTACCCAGATCTAGCCAACGGACAGAACACTCCCCACAGTAGAGTGGAGAGTTGGATATTACTTTCTCACATACTCTGGTGCCTCACCTTTGACCATGTCCCCTGGAGGGGGAGACCTAGTGGCACTCAGAGGAAGGACAGCAGGTTACCAAGAAGAGACTTGATACCCTATGAGCATATAGAGGGGGAGGTAATCCCCCTCAGGAACAGTCATAGGGGAGGGGAATAAGGGGAAATTGGGAGGGAGGGAAGAATGGGAGGATACAAGGGATGGGATAACCATTGAGATGTAACAAGAATAAATTAATAAAGGAGGGAAAAAAAACAAAACAAAACAAAAAAAACCTAAGGAATACACCCAAAAATTTGTCTCCTAGGTGATTCTAAATATAGACAGGTAGACAATGAAGATGAGATGTCACACATCCCTGTCTCTGGTAAACCACTTTGAAATAAGAAGAGGAATCACTATGAAAACCTGATCATAATAGCAGTGCATGAGACCACTTGATTTTTAATGTAAGGCTAGTTTTTGCAAGTTCTAAGGAACTGCATAAGAGGATAGGTTATGCAAGAAGGTCATGGAACTCCAGACTTCTTATTCTTAATTGGTTAAAAATTTTTCTTCACCATACTGGAATAGATTCAGGGGGACAAAACAAAAACGGTATAATGTTGGAAATGATAGAACACAGAGTATTTAAATGATATTTATTTCTATGTGTGTCTTTGTCTTAGTTACATTTCTATTGCTATGAAAAGACAGCATAACCAAGGCAACTGATAAACATTTCATTTGAGGTTCATGGCTCCAGTAGTTAGTATAGTCCATGAATGTCATGGCAGGTAGCATGGTGGCAGGCAGGCATGGTACTTAAGCAGTAGCTGAGAGTTTTCATCCGATCCACAAGCATGAGGCAGATGAGACATGGCACACCAACTGGAATGACATAGGGGTTTGAAACCTCAAAGCCCACCTTAGTGGCACACCTCCTCCAAGAAGGCCACACTTCTTAATCCCAAACAGTTCCACCACCTGAGGGCTAACCATTCAATCATATCAAACTGGGGGGGCATCCTCATACAAACCACAGCAGTCTTTAAAGTGAGAAAATCATTCTATAATCTGAAAAATAAAAAATGAAGATGTAGCCAGTCATCACATTTCTGTCTTTTAGAAACTCCTAGATCTCTTTTTGCATATTTGTGAGATCTTTTAATATCTAATATTACACTAACTTTTGCTAAGTTTAAGTGGCTCAGTGAATGTACATTATCTTGCAAATATTCCTTATTTGAATAAACTGGATATGAATAGTCTTTTTGCATATATATATATGTAATTAACTAATTTACTGTGTTAGAATAATAATATAATTATTTAAACATGTTTAAAAGTCATTGAACTTAATTTTTAAAAATGTTCTCTTCAGGAGTTTTTAAAATTTGTAATTGTTTCATGTATATGGATGTTTTGCCTGTATGTATGTATTCTGTGTGTGTGACGTGTCCTCAGAAGCCAGAAGACAATGTTAGACTCCCTAGGACTAGAGTTTCAAATGGTTTTGAGCCAATATAAGTGCTGAGAATTGAACACATCCCTCTGGGAGAGCAGCAAGTGATTTAACCACTAAGCTGTTTCTCCAGTCCCCATTCTACTTAACTTTATTTATTTTTTAATATATTTTATTAATTTATTCATATTACTTCTCAATTGTTATCCCATCCCTTGTGTCCTCTCATTTCTTCTTTCCTCCCAATTTCCCCTTACTCCCCTCCTCTATGACTGTGACTGAGGGGGACCTCCTCCCCCTGTATATGCTCATAAGGTATCAAGTCTCTTCTTGGTAGCCTGCTGTCCTTCCTCTGAGTGCCACCAGGCCTGCCCATCCAGGGGACATGGTCAAATATGGGGCACCAGAGTTTGTGTGAAAGTCAGATCCTACTCTCTACTCAACTGTGAAGAATGTCCTGTCCATTGGCTATACTTAACTTTAAATATCATATAAGCATAACTTTTGCATGAGTTCTGGAATACATATTTTTCTCAAGTGTTTAATGGCCTCTTTTTATTTATAAATAAAATATGACATTAAATAATAAAAAACAATTAAAGACAATGTCCTTTTGGGATTAAAAACTCTGAAGTAAACACAAACACATATTTATGTAATAAAATATTTTATGTAGAATATTGCCTTTCTAGCATGTATCCATCTAGATAGAATATGAATATACAGACATACAGAAACTATTTAATCTGACAAACAAAACAAAACATAACAAAAATATATTCTTTAAATGTAAAGAAGGCTTTGCTAAATTCAGGCATGTGATCCCAACCTAAAGCCACTTCCTGGGGACTTTTAATGCATGTGCCCCTTTGCAAAGGCTCTACAGTCATCAGTGGGAGATCTTGTACCTGTTACTCTCTTTGTGAACTTCAGCAAAGATGCAGGCTGTGTGAACTTTATTTTTAACAAGTAAAGCCAAGTAAACCAGAGTATTCTCATATGTCAGACTCTCAGTGAAGACCACTGAGATTTTGCAAACTCCTTATTTCACTGAATGGAAGTATGTGCACTACATTTAATGTGTTTTCAAGCAATGCACCCAGCTTGTTTCTGATGGAATTAACCAACTCATCTCTGTATACACTTTTTGAAGCAGGGTCTATCCCAGTAAGAAAACCTTCTACTCTAGAAGTTACAGCTAACCACATTTAATGGCAAGCTGAAAAGTCTCTGCCTGAACTCAGGTTATTTCTGAACTCAGCATATGGCAGGCATCATCGAAAATCCCCAGTTCTTCCCGGGATTCTTCATAAACGTACTTTATAAAATTCACTTCAAGTGGATCTCACACATCTGGCTAACCCACATGCAACTCAAGCATGAGTGATGACTGCTTTAAAAATCAATTTGTTATCACCTTGCCCTAAGCAAAGTTACAGATTTGCAGATGTGTGTACAGAAGAGCAATTCTAGAGGACAGGGAAGAGAAATTGCATGCTCGATGTATACATGTTTGTAATGCTACCAGGTGAACTCAAAAGTTTTGTTTGCTTTCCTATTGGTCTCTTAAGACAAGGTCTTACCCAAGGGAAAGCTGGCTTGGGATTCACTGTGCACATGGAAGTCACAGTGGCTCTCCTACCACAGCTCCTGTGGTGCTGGGATTATGGGTTTGTACCCCAGCTCCTGTTTTAGAAAGCTAATTTCCTAATTGATCATTCTCTCTCAACTCTTCCAATGCATTTTTTAAAAGTTAGGAAATTCTCCAGTCATAAGTCAAATGTGAATTGTTTTTTTGGTTTTTGTTTTGTTTTGTTTTGTTTTGTTTTTTCAATTGGAGTTATCTGGTTGTTTCTAAACAAAAGATTCGGGTCTTCATTATGTAATTATATACTGGCCTAATGTAATGTGAGACATTACTCTTTTTTAAATTCTTTTTTTTATTATTTTATTCGGATTACAACTCAATTGTTATTCCATCACTTGTATCCTTCCATTCCTCTCTCCCTCCTGCTTTCACCCTATTCCCCTCCCCTAGGTCTATGACCAAGGGGGATCTCTTCCCCCACTATATGGTCATAGGCTATAAAGTCTCATCTTGGTAGCCTGCTTATTCTTTCTTTGAGTGGTCAAATATGGGGCCTCAGATTTCATGTCAGAGCCATTCCCTGCTCTCCACACACCTGTGGAGAATGTCCTGTCTATTGGCTAGATCAGAGTAGCGGATTGATATTTACTACTTGTTTTGTCCTTGGTTAGTGCAATAGCTTGAGCAGACCTCCCTGGGCCCTGATCCACCTGTCACGATATTCTTCTTATAGGTTTCTAGGACCCTCTGGGTCCTTCTATTTTCCCATCTCCTATATTTGTCTTACATAGAGTCCCAGTGGGTTATTCTCACATCTATCCCAATCTCCTGGTAAGTGAAGACTTTCACAGGACATGCATTTTGTGCTAGTGCCCAATTATAAGTGAGTATACACCATGTGAGTCTTTCTGCTTCTGGGTTAACTCACTCAGTATGATCATTTCTAGTTCCATCCATTTGTCCACAAATTTCAGGATTTCCTTGTTTTAATAGCTGAGTAGTATTCCATAGTGTAAATGTACCACAGTTTCTTTATCTATTCTTCAACTGAGGGACATTTAGGTTGTTTTCAGGTTCTGGCTGTTATGAATAAGGCAGCTATGAACATGGTTGAGCATATGTCCTTGTGGTGTGGAGGAGCATCTTCCGGGTATATTCCAAGGAGTGGGATAGCTGGGTCTTGAGGATGGGACTACAGGGGGCATAGAAAGAGAAAAGCAGAACAGGGATGACAGAATTATAGGGAGTGATATGATCAACAGACATTGTATGTACATGTGGGAAGGTAAGAATGCAACCCATTCCTTTATAAAATCAAAACATGCCAATAAAACCATTATTCATTTTCTTATTAAAACTATAAAAGTTTTACGTTTAGTGATAACCGTGCCATTAAGGTTCTGATGTCATTACTGCATTACTATTACATTGTGATTTTCGAAATGTTTCTAATAAAACATTACAATGTTCTACTTAACCATTACTTACTACTTTAATTAAAATGTGTTAACAGGAGAATTTCACTGTGGATTTGAAGACGGTAATATTTGTTTGTTCACCCAAGATGATACAGATAATTTTGATTGGACAAAGCAAAGTACTGCAACAAGAAATACAAAATACACCCCTAACACGGGGCCCAATGCAGACCGCAGTGGTTCCAAAGAAGGTAGGAAGGTTTTTGAGGATGTGCTTATGGCAACTGCAAATGTTCTCAGTGTGAAGTACAACTGCCTAGTGACCTATGTATTTGAGAATCATAGAGTAAAACACTATGTCTTATACATGCTATCAACATTTCATATATTTCCAAAGCTTGTGGTCATTAATGTTTTCTCACAGCTAAATGACAAACATAGTTGAGAGATCAGGGTGTTATTTATTTTTTGAGTTAATTCAACACTAAAATTATCATTTTTATCAGTTCTTTGTGTCTTATTTTTTCTTTTAAAGTCCTGATTAATTTTGTATAGCCATGTAATTTTATACATGAGCTAAAAACCATGCTACCAGTTTTTACTTTGATCTGAAGCTCTGAAATGTTACATTAGCATTTCATGTTTCCTCGTAAGAATGTGCTTCAACACTTGCTTTCCTGCTTTCAGGTTTTTATATGTATATTGAGACATCTAGACCCAGACTAGAAGGTGAAAAGGCTCGACTTCTCAGCCCTGTATTCAGCATAGCTCCCAAAAATCCATATGGACCTACAAACACCGCATATTGTTTCAGTTTTTTCTATCACATGTACGGGCAGCATATAGGTAAGGTAACAGACTGTTCTATTTTCTTTTAACCTTTCCTAATGAGTTTCACACAGACATGAAGACAGCTCTAATCAGAGAATACCATGTAAGTTTTATTAAATGACTTGCCTACTACAAGTCGCAAGGAAATCTTCCCATCATCCTATTCCAAAGACCATGGTTTGCAGACTCTGAGCATCAACTTTCCTCTGGACCCTGAGTCAGCAGACCATCTTCATGTGCTCTTCTGTGAGACTGGTATAATTTAGGCTAATGACTTGATACTGATTAATAGTGATGAAAAGGAATACGGTCTCATTAATCAGTACTCTTAACACCATTCACTTACTAGTAATAGTATTATGATTATTTTTTTAATGTATCCAATAAAATGAAAATAATTCTAAGATTATCCTGGGCCTTGAAGGGAGAAATAAAATTGAAGGAATCTACCTTTGGATACTTTGTGCAGCAGTAGTGAAAGTTACCATGAGTCATTCACAACTCTCCTAAAAAGAGTACCATGTAGCAACAAGAGAACTTCACATTCCTTAGTGGGAGCATATGTTGTCCAAGGTTCCAGTTTTTGCATGCAAGGCCAAAGTCCAGATAACTAAACGCAAAATTTATACAAAATTAATCATTAGACAGTCCAGTCACTACAAAAGACCAATCTGCATGTGTCAGAAGTATATGGCTTGAAATAGTATGACTCTGACTTCTTATGCAAAACATATAAAAAGTAATATTGCTGTATTATACTATGGCCCTGTGTTTAGGATCATTTTTGTGCGTGTTGTGCACTATACTACAGGGACACATTTACCACGTCCCTAAACTGAGACACAGTCCTGATGAATAGAACATGTGCAGCGCCACAGAGCTTGGTCAAGGAATCAAATATGTATTAAGGTTAGAAACAAAGTGGTGCTTCTAAACAAAGGAAGTACCCCATTTTAATAGTCAGTAGTTAGGGGGAACTAAATTAACACAGTGGTCAAAAGTATAAAATTAGGTGGCCCTAGGTTCTTGGTATATTGTAACAAAAACAATGTGCATATGCATGGATATACACTACTAAACTTAGTTATATACTATAAGGAACAGCTATCATATTGTTTAAACTGCTAGACTCACTGTAAAAGTGAGCATCACGGTGCTTACAGTGAAGCACACTAAGTCTCAAGAAGTTAGCATGGCTGGATCTGCCACACTGTGAGTGCACTCTCATGTCTGAACTACACCAGTGCTCTTCACAGTAGAGCAGTAAGTGACACGTCAGGATAGAGAAAGCAAGAAGCGTGCCCCATGACCTGACACACAACAGACACAGGGGGACCATGGCAGACTCATACATTGTTCACAGAAATCACTGTGAATGTGTGTCTAGGTCCCTTGGGTGAAAATGAGAACAACGATTCCCATTTTAGAAAACTCTGGTTTGGATGTATAAGATCACAATCACCAACTTCTCTCAGGTATCAGACAATGGTGCCTGTTCATTTATTATTCAGATAGCCCTGGTAGAGGGAGGGCACTTAGTAGTTATCTCTTTAATTTTCACTTTGCCTCATTACAATAATTACACTGTTTCTCAGACAAGGACACTGAAATACAGACAGTTGTGATTATCATGCCCAACACATAGCTGATAATCAGTAATGTCATAAGTCAGGCTGGAAAGTTGTATCAGTCACTGCTCTGCAGGAAGACTTACTAGAGGATCACAAAAGTGAGGCTAAGTATATGGCAGCCACTTTGAGTAACAGTGAGTTATCACAGACTCTACAGATGAAAAGCATGAGATCTTTTACTATGGAAGTAAATACTACAGGAAGTAAATACCTCTGCAGTACAGGAAAGAGACAGGAAACTGCTGTGGGAGCTTTGGCCTTAGTGGTCATATTCTCACTCTGCAGTAACTGAGAATGGAACAGTTAATCTAAGAATACTTACTCCCTCTCCCTCCCCCTCCCCATTTGTTGTCAGAAGAAAGTATTAAGAGTGGAATTAGAAAACCTAAGAATGAAAGATTAAGGAAAGGAGAGATGTACCTGAATCCAACCTTATTTTCTCTCTGAACAAGACCAATAATAACTTATAACCCACTCCCAATGAAAATAAACATCTATCACCCAAGAAAGCAACCAAAAACCTACCCAATCCCCTTAAGGGATATGGGGTATCATTCTCTTAAGTTTTCTTCTGGTTGATTTGGGATGAATAATAACCTGGTAGGGGCCCAAATAAAATTCAGGAAAATGGTTAAACAACCTAGGAATGGCATTTGTGGTCCAGTTTCAAAATGTTAAGAAATTCCTGGCTTAATTAGAATCCTGTATAGGAAACTCTGAAATGCTGGACCAATTTGAATTGAAAGTTTTCTTTGAAGGTGTCCTGGGAGCTGTCATGTTTCAATGAGGCCTAGCAACTGAAGCACTTGGTGCTAGAACATGAAGGATGCAGGATGTCAGAGTCCAGCATGCTGAGAGGAATGAATCCTGTCAGGTCTGATCCAGCATCAGTGTCCAGTTCTTTTGTTCTAAAAACATATAATTACTTGCAACCACTATATAGTCCTAAAATTATAACTGGGCATGATGCACAGACAATTAAGGCTGGTTCTTTTTAATCCCAGCACTAGGGAGGCAGAGGTAAGTGGATAGCTGTGAGCTCAAGGCCTGCCTGGTCTATAAAGCAAGTCCAGGACAGCCAAGATAACATAGAGAAACCCTATCTCAAAAACAAACAAGCAAACAAAAAACAAACAAATAAAAAACTCAAAAGACAGACCAACCCAAAATAAACAAACAAACAAAACCCAACAAAAACAGCCAATTCATAGTTTAGTGTGGAACAAGTGCTGATGTAAAAATTCCAGCAGGTTTTCCTGAGGGTTTTTAAAAAGATGATTGAGGAAGGTGAGTATATTAAACAGCACACTTTCAATGTGGGCCATGCAGGATTGCACAGAAGAGGATAAAGGACTTTTTGGGCTAGAGAGGTTAATTAAACACCTGGCTTCAAAGCTTCAATGGTCAAACTAACACCCTTATTCGGACTAAAGCACTGTTTCTCAACCTGTGGGTCATGACCCTTTTGGGGGTTGAAGAACTTATTCACAGGAGTTACCCAAGACCATCCTGTATATCAGATGCTTACCTCAGTATGCATAACAGTAGCAACATTACAGTTATGAAGTTGCAACAGAAATAATTTTATGATTGGGGTCAGCACAACAGGAGGAACTGTATTAAAGGGTCACAGCATTAGTTAGGAAGAGAACAGCCTCACTAAAGCATTAATGGAGCTGGTGACTTCACACTGAAGCCAAGGTTCACATACCTTCCTGAGATTCCTAGGAATATTTTGAATTCAAACTTACTGTCCCTGTGTTCTGTAAATGCTGAGAAATGTTGAGTGAGTGACAGTACATGTGTCTAGACAATAGTTCGCTGACGTTTTTAAGCTCACAGTAGAGGTCAACTGTAAAGAAAAAGTTAACCCCGTTGAAAAAAAGTACTGCTCAATGACAGCTCACCTGTTCACTCAAGAGCTCTGATAGTGAAAGGTAATTTCCTGTCCACCATCCATTCTAGAAACCATGAACAATGAAAAGTTGGTGCCTAAGTATAATGGTTTTATAAGGTTTTAATTTCTAGACTATGATTTCTCTGACATGCACAACCAACCGAAAATCTGGAAAGGATGTCACATAGAGATGTGACGTCTTCCATGGGAAGAGTTGTTTTACAGACATTTGTTTGTACGCTAGTGTCTGTTGCTAAAGCTTCTGGGAACAAAAGATGTGAACAACCAACTTTTGCTTGCTTAAGTGTGACAAGCTTTGCATTGCTGTTCCGATTGATGCTAATTTTGAGAGGTTCTGGGAGTGTGTGCTCTCAAATAGCATCTCATTCTACCCTGCTACCTGAGGTACCGGGGTGGCTTGATACCCCTTAGGGGCCTTCCCTTCTCCGATAAGAAGGAAAGGGGCAATGGGTGAGGGGGGCAAAAGATTGGGACTGGGAAAAGAAGGGGCTGGGATCTGGCTGTAAAGTGATTAATTTTTTAAAAAGTATATAAGTAAAAAAATAAGAAATTGGCTTAGGTATGCAACCTTCAGAAACCACCACAATGGTCACTTAGCAGCCGTCAACATCAAGATAAGACCTAGTGCCACCAAAGGTTCTATGAAAGCTGGTGTATTTTAGCAGTGACGAATTTTAAGTAAGGTGCAGATATTGTTTACAAACATAATGCATTGCATACTTGGCAAACTGCAAGATAATATAAACATAGATTTCATGTACACTGAGAAAGCAAAAAAAAGTTCACATTCTGTTTTTACATTGAAAGTCAACATTGTCTAACAATACACAAATTAGGAGATTCTGCTTCAAAGTAAAGACTAATGTTTTATAGTACTTAGTTCTTGGTGCATGACTAATTTATGCAACACGACCCCCAAAAGAAACCCCTGTGACTTAAACCAAACCATTCTCACACAGTGTTTGTGGATAAAAAGAATGCATATAGTTTATCTGGGTTTCTGTGGCTCAGTATCATTTGTGAAGTCATTATTAGTATGACAAGAAAGAACTCTAATCTAACTTCAAGAGTCAACGTGAGAAGGCTCCACATTAGGGAACACTTACAAGATGACTTTAGGCCTTAAGATACTAATATTCTGCTGTCTGATGTCTGGAGCCTTCGCTCCATTCTTGGAAGGAGAATATTTATGTCTACTGAGCTGTCCTATATCATGGAGCAGGCTTTCTCCAAATCAAGTAACATTATAGAGAAAGCAAATGAGTGCTGAAAATTGTATAATTTAATCTCCAAGACGACTTTACATTGTTTGGATTTAATTGTTGTAGCTAATCCTTTACCCAAGGAGAGAGAATTATACAAGAATGCAAATGCCAGAAGATTTAGATTACTATGTCCTCCTTAAAGGCTGGATAACATATTGGTACAACAGTGGGCTTGTTATGGGCTTTATTAAAATTGACCGAGAAAAGTGATTTCCGATCAAAGACATGATCTGTTGACTTTTAAATGTTAGCATGTATGTATATGAGTTATGAATATAGCTTCATTTCTGTTGCTGTAATGAAACACCCTGACAAAAACCTCTACAGGGAGATAGGATTTAATTTTAGCTCACTGTATCAGATTACTGTTCAGCCCTATGAGGAAGTTACAGCAGCAGGATCTTGAGAGAAATGGTCACAGGACATCAACAGTAGAGAACAGAAGGGGAAAGTGCATATATACTTAAATTCTTCTTGCTTGTTCTCAGCTGAATTTCTCTACTCATATAACAGTTTAGGATCCCTGGCTTAATCTCTGCTGGGTGGGGTAGCATATGCTTGTAATCTCAGTACTCAGGAGGCAGAGGCAGATCTATGTGAGTTCAAGGCCAGCCTTTTCTACAAAGCAAGTCCAGGACAGCTAAGGCTGCACAGAGAAACACCGTCTAGAAAAAAAGAAAAAAAGAAGCTAATCCCCTAACCAACATGGTCATTGACCAAGCTGATCAACACAGCCCCTCACTGAGATCTTATCCTGAGTGATTCTAGGTCATGCCAAGTTGCTACCTTATATTAAATATTACTATATGATATTTACCTGATATTAATATTGATATATATCAGCATCTCTGTTTCTCCTAGTGAATTATTTTTGAGACAGGTTTCTCTCTGCAGCCTTGGCTGTCCTAGGCTTGCTTTGTAGACCAGGCTGGCCTCGAACTCACAGAGATCTGCTTGCCTCTGCCTCCCAGAATTCTGAGATTAGGCTTAATTCTTAGTGCATCAAAGGAACTTCTAAAGTTCTAAAGAAACTAAACCTCATTGAAATGACTAAATTTGTGAGCTAGAAGCACTACACTTTTTCAGAAAATTACAAAAAAGTACAGAATATATTTATGAATATGTTCTTTAAGTTTGATGAAGATTAGTCAAGATTCTGTCTCTGGAAAGCTAATTTCATTGTAAAGCCAAAGTGAGGAAAGGAAAAAGAGTTCATAAATGAAGTTTTTCTTCTTTGATTCTAATAACCACAAGGGTGAAAAAGAAATGGCAGAAGAAAAAGATGTGGGCACACAGAGGGCCTGATTTAAGAAGGGAAATAAACAGATGCTGTAAATTTATAGGGAAGAAATTTTTATCATAAGGTAGGAATATAATGTCTCAATAATGGAATTAACCCCAAAGGAAGGAATTAATACAACTTTCAATGAAGTAAAAAATAATGTAAGAACGTATCCTTCAATACATTTCTGAAAGCAAACAGCAGGCAATCTGGACAGTTTTCGTAGTGGAAGATAACTGGAGATAGATGGGGATGAGGACTTAAGTCCTTGGGCTTTGAAATGTGTCTCAGGCTAAGGAAGAAAAGCTCAGTTCCAGTCTTATTATGTCCTGCAAACAGTACTGAATCAGACTCCTGGTTCTCATTCTCTCCTTGGCCCATGATAAAATTCATTCTTTAAAACTTGTAGCATTAAAAACCTCAAGGACATCTTCCCTCGTAGATCCCAACATGTGTATGGAAGCTGTACTAGGAAACTTGTGCCCAAGTGTAGCGATGAGTTCAATCCAACATAAAATTATAAACTTAATATTGTATTAGGGATTTTAAAGGATTTTTTTACTTTTATACATTTTATTCATTTATATTATTACACATATATACAATAAACCACATACAGCAAGAAGGACCATGGAACAATTAGGTATTATACAAATGTTACATTCACAGTGTTTTGTGTAGTTGTATTTGGCAACCTTGGAGAAAACATCTTTCCTATCTTGCTGAGTCTACAATTCTGAATGTAAATCAATATCTATCATATCTCATATCAACCTGAAACTTAATTGTAAAACTAAACTATCTGGTCTTCGACTCTGCCTGCATCCAATATTGCCCACTTTTAGCCAGAATTCTGTAACTCAACTATATAGTTTTTTCATGTTAACTTTTAGATGACAATATTGTATCCCAATGTGAAAAAGGTTGGTTGTGCAATCAATAAAAGTCCTAATAATATTCGGCACTCTTCAATGAAGTTCTGTGGAGCATCTCAGCCTCTGACTTTCTTCCTTATGAACTATGATTCATGAGGGCAGAAGAAATGACTCTTCCCATGGTGTGGCTCCCTGAGTATAAACATTAATTTAAACAATAAATATTCATTTATAAATAGATATTTTTAAAATATTATGTGATAGAATCGCACCTTATCTCTTTCTATTTCTGCATAATTTATGTTTTCCTTCAGAACACAACTGAAGGACAACTTTTCAGCCCTCTCTTCTCCTTTGTTTCCATAACTCCATGGTACAAATATCTATATTTGTCATGCTGAAGCTTGTGCCATTGTTATCTCCATGAGAACAATAAAGGTGACATATTTATATGTAATTTTTCAGAACAACAAGTGCTTAATAGGTTTAAAAGTCGACCTAAAGTAGCTACAGAAGAGTAAGAAAACACTAAATTATTTCCCCTATTAGCACCTAGTGTTCTGGCAAGTGAAGCAAAAATATGTAAAAAACGGTTATGTAAGCCTTAATAATTAATTCAAGAGCAACGACTTAATAAGAGGACACCTGAGTAGGGTCACAGACAACTTATATAAAACATCCTTAAATAAAAATAACATGTATTGATAACCAATGTGCATAAGAAAATGTAACTGTGTCTGAAATATTGTGATTCAGATACGCTCTCATATGAAGATCTAATTTAGTATAGAACTAGTACTTAAGGATCTGTATTTTATATCTTAATGCCCTATTAACCTTCTCTTTATAAAAATATCAAATTATTCATTTCCACAAATTTTATTAATGTTTTTGGACTATGTGGTATGTTACAATTTAAATATCATAAAATAGTGATATGTATGTCTTTGTACAGACAATAGCGAAAAATAGTTTTTGGGTTTTGTGCATTTTTTGTTTTTTGGGGGGTTGTCGGTTTTTGGTTAATTGTTTGTTCCTTTGCTTGCTTTTTTGCTTTCTTATGTGATTTTGGGAACCTGACTTTTGTTTCCAATTTTAATCAAAGACTGTATTTAAGAATAGCAAGGTTTTGGCTTATATCTAAACATTTTCATCAAGAAGAAAATCCTCCTCCCACAGGGATTTGACCTTCCTGGAGGGATCCCATCACTTTAGAGTTTAGACTACATTCTTTAGAGGAGTCAGAGTAAATAAATACTCAATAATAAGATTTTCAAATGAGCAAGGGTGTATGATCACAAGTACTTTGGACAATTAGATACATGTATTTTAGGTAAGATTTTTGTGATTCCTCTTTGTTTGGAGATATGTCTTAGAGGTTAAGAGGACTTGGCTTGAGTGCCTATCAACCCTACCAATTCATTCAGAATTGACTCCAGTGGCAAAGCATCCAATGCCTTATTCAGGCCTCCGTGGGCAGCTTCATGTGCATGGTACAGATACAGATAACCGAACAGACACACCCAAAATTTGAAAATATTAATATAAAGTTAAACATTTCTTCCAAACTGATAAATTCCCAAAGTTAAGTCCCACGGCAACTGCACTTTCTAGACTGTTTAGAAAATACAAAGAGAGGAGACAGTATTTTTCATTTGAATAATAGATAATAGCCACTATACTGCAGTGGTTTGATAATAGCCGATATTTGTTAAGGCTAAGTCAATGACTTCAGTGAAGACCTGTTTATATTAAATGAATGATAAGATCTTGCCATTAATAATAAAATAATGACAAACACTTAGTAACCTGCCTTCTTACATGGTGAGTATTTAGCATGAAAGATTTGTGTAGAATCTAGCTATGATTTGTTGCATCCTATGATCAAATGTTGCAGAAAAAGTTATCACAGGCATTCCGATAAAAGAACTGTATATAACCTCGCATGAATTTACTTTTGAGTACTTGTTTTAATCACATGTAACATCTGAAATTATTTTCCTCCTATGCAATTTAAAAAATATATTACTATGTATTAATTATACAAAGTGAAGGGTTTCATTGTGATATTTTATGTATGCATATAATATTCATCGATCTATGATGAGCCCTTAGACTGTGTTTAGTAGAAGCCATTATATTTAAACCAATTTAATTATGTAAGCTAAAGTATGTAATATTATTCTATCAATTGAAGTAATAGTGAAAAAAGAACAACAACAAAAATAAATTGGTTTTATTTTTCAACCAACGTAACAAACATATTAATTCACTTTATTAAAACAAAAGACTTAACGTTGATGCTTTTTAACCCAGCAGTCTTTCATTCATTTGTCTAAATCATGGGGACTAACCGCAGGAGGTGCATCCTGATCCTATTTAGGGTTTTATAGAAAGTAACAGAGAATTGTGGTAAATGTTTCTTATCAATCAAATGGTTTTCATTGATTTTTACATAATAAGTTACCGAATAAGAGAAAGCACATTTAACAAAATGTATTACAGGCCTACACTGAAGGCAAACAAGAAATAAACACCAAGGTAGTATTGATGTAAAACTTTGGTGGTAGAGATGGAAAGAGCAGCGCACTTGGGTAGAAGGAAGTGAGAATCAGTGAAGCTCAGGTTTGAGAACTGAGAACACCATTTCAGGGGAAAGTGATAGAGCTGAAGATCGAAAGATGAAAATAGGGGATCTGAAGTAGCGTGGCAGGAGAAAGCCTGAGTGCAGTGCCACCCTAGGAAATGTGTTGAATAAATTTAGTTGGCTACGTGAAGAATGGCAGTGATGGGAGAAACTGAACTGACTTTTTGGTTGAAGATATGGTTGCAACTACATGTTGAAAAACAGTATCAATGCAGCCATTTCTATTCAAGCAGAAAATAATGACTCATAATTTCTCACTTTTTATGTGTGCGTAAGACAAATGATGCTAGCAAGTGCCTATAAATACACACAGATATTGCCTCTAGTCAGATAATTTGGGGCATTCTCGTCTTTTCATAGAATGTGAAACTTCAATTAATGAGACTATGTTAGTGATTACAATAAAAAAAGCTATTTATGTGCTACTGACATTCAGACCTTAGGATAAACCAAATTGCAAATTGATTCATGAAAACTTCTCAATTTCAAGTATCTATGGTAAAAATTATGCACACTTTATGTTGTATCTTTAAATTATTTTCTAAAATATCTAACATGTTTTATAATTAAATTATCAAGAAACAGTTGTGTGAAACAAGAAAAATGATAACTAAGTAATAGTGATGGTGAATAATATTTATGAAAGTTTGATTTTATACAATAATTTAAATAAAATAATAATATTAAATATGAATGATGGATAGTACAATGGGAGAAGCTCAAATTTTGGTCATTATTTATAATATAAAGCAACTTAGGTCATTTAGCCTCTTACTACTGGGAAACAAGCAAGAGAAATGGACGGTTTTCTTAGCTATTTCCAACTTCCATCATAGAACTATGTAACATGAGAAGATCCTTGGAGATGGCTTAGTTCATACATTCTGGCATCTGTTGCCTACTCAAGCATAAACCTTTTCTCTGAGGATTTAAAATTACTTTCAAAGGGTATTAACACAATCCATCATATGTACATTGGAACTTTTACTACAAGACTATAACAATGTGCTGAATCAGCTCTGCTGACTCTTAACTTCTCCCAAGAAGCTTTATTTTGTTGTATAAGTTCTAATTTTGTTGACCAAGATGACCTGGAATAGGGTTCAATATATTTTGACAGCAGATTCTGTTTTAAGAACTAAAACGGAAAATGCTAGGGGGCAAGTTTGCAAGTCATTTGTTTATTCATGAGCTTTTGTCATCATCTCAGAAATATGCCAGCTAAGAAACAATTTGTGTTTTTCTTGGTGATGATAAAATGGTTGTTAGAAATGACATCAGAGGTTGATTAAATTTTAACAGATGTGGAAGCTGTATTTTAATTAATTATAGTATCTCTTTTCTTATTAAAATTAAAATATTTATATATAAGCTGATCACAATTAATTATAACTCATCATGCTTATTCTCAATATAATTTTAACTCTATGAGATGATTTATATCTGTATTCTTTAGCTATATCAAATTATTTTTCGTATAATACTTCTTTAATTCAGAAACAAATAACTAAAGTGTGAATTTAATCTACATATAAAATTGTTTGTTAAGAAACTGTAAACAGGTCACAAGGCTTATTCTCTAAAACGAATACTCTGTTAAACTCTGATACAATGCCATATAATTATTAATATAATAATGTCATTGGGTTTGAGTGTGAGTGACAAATAACCTGAAATAATTTGGAAGAGGAAAGATTTATTCTGGCTCCTGAGTTCAAAGTTTCCATCTAGTATCACTTGACTTCTTACTTGAAGCCTTAAGGTAAAGGGCTCACACGGAAGAGAAGCAAGCTGGAGGAAAGCTGTTTTCTTCAGTGTAGCCAGGAATCAAAGAGAGATGGGGCGGGGATGAGGAAGGGGCTGGTACAATATGCATCTTTCTGGAGCAGTCCTAAAAACATGTTAATCCCAAAACAACTAAGCTTAATTGTAAAATTAAACTATCTGATCTTCAACCCAATCAAAGACTTGAGAAGGAATAAAATTAATTATCTGAGTATGCAGGAAGTGCATGTTGGCAGCTTCCTAAATGAGAAGATGGTAGAGACAGTCTGCTGCCTGAACAGTCACCCAAAACTCTCTAGAATGTTGAAGTCTCATCATCAGCCTTCTGGCCCAATATATCTGACAGACATATTTGTGAGTCAGGAATTTATTGAGGGCTTGCTTAACTTGTCTTGGCAGAGTTTGGCAGTCAACTCTGCCTGTATCCAAGCTAAGTCAGACTGTCCTACACAGGACTTTAATTAACCCTAGAATTTCTCATTTAGAAACTGGACCCCAAATGCAATTCCTATCTTCTTTAACCATTTCCCCCAATTTTAAATGGGCTCCTACAAAGGTATTATTCATCCCAAATCAGACAGATAAAAACTTTAAGACAAAGATGCCCGATTTCACTTAAAGGGGCTTGGGTATGTTTTTGGTTGCTTTATTGAGTTATAGATGTTTATTTTCATTGGGAGTTGCTTATAAGTTATTATTGGTCTTATTCAGAAAGAAAAAAGGGTTGGACTCAAGTTTGTCTCTCTTTTCCTTTATCTTCCTTTCTTAGTTTTGGAGATAGGGGTTGAAAAAAATTACGGGGAGAATAGAAATGTGTAGGGATGGTCAGACAAAAAGTAGATTGTTGACTCTACTCCTCAATTTAGTGCCTTAATTGTTACCCACAAGGTTATTTTTTTAATTCACTGGTATAGAATTGTGTATATTGATGCAAAATGTAGTTTTTAATGAAAAAAGATACTAAATCATAATAGAAGTCAAAATCAAGGTCAAATACTGTGTGGTCCACTTAGTACATGAGTGAACGCTGTATTGGCTCTCTAATAGATATTGTAACAAATAGCAAATGAAAACAAATTGGGCCTAAAATAGGATAGAGGCGTTCTCTTAATGGTTCTGAGAAACAGCATGCAAAATAAATATTAAAATGTAGTGGTTCTAATAATAAGATAGCAAGACCCTTCTGAGGATTCTGGGGGAAAACCTATTCTCTTGCTCCTTCCCCTGTGTATCCTTTGACTTGGAGATACACCCTTTATCTTTAAAACCCCCATCTTCTTTCCTGAATCAAAATGCCTTTTACTGCTGGTTCATATAATAAGTGTGACTGTAGTTAGAACCCACTGGGATAATCTAGAACAGCTTGTCCACCCTAAAAAAAAAAAACCTTCGTCTTCACTGCAAATTATATTTTGACAATATAAGGTAGAATTTGCAAGTTCTACGAATTAGAAAGTGCTTGTATTTGGATCATAACATGATAGTAAAATAAGAAATAGGAGGAGAACAAAGGGCACTAAGATGCTTTCAAGACGCAATTTTAAATGCTTTAAATTTTTGGTCAAGGAAAGATAATCTTCAAGCAGACACGAATATACAATATAAACTCCCATTGTTACTTTAGGTGTTTTAAATGTGTATCTGCGGTTGAAAGGACAGACCACAATAGAGAATCCTCTATGGTCTTCAAGTGGGAATAAAGGGCAACGATGGAATGAGGCTCATGTTAATATATATCCAATTACTTCATTTCAGGTAAGTAATAACTTTGCTTCTAGATTTCTTTCTCATGGATGCAATATTAAATGAATATCTTGAAAAAACAGTAAATAAAATATGAATACTCAAAATTCTGAATACGAAAAATAAAAAATCACACATTTTTGTTTCTCTTCAGTTTGAAAAGCTATTTTATGAAGACAAATGAATCTTTATTAGCATCCATCAAGTAGCAAATAGAATAAAAGTCTATCAAAACACGAGTTATTGCCTGGTATGGTGGCACATGCCTTCAATCCCAGAACTTAAGAGTTAGTGACAGGTGAATCTCCAAGTTTGATGCTAGCGCAGGCCTCAGGCATATTCTAAGACAGCCAGAGCTACACAGAGAAAACCCTGTCTCAGGAAAAAAAGATCTCAAGGTATTTGTATAATAATCCATTTCGATAGAATCCTTTGCATGTATTTTATTCTCTATACAGAAAATAATACAGACTTTCACAACAGAAGAACTAGGTATCAATACTCTCAATTTGTTGGCTAATTGTTAGACTTCAGATGAAAACCAAAAATCATTTATAAAGATATCAAAAATTTTAATGACTTTAAGATTTTAGTTGAAACAAAAGCTTTAATAATCATTTACACCTAATCACATGTAAGATAGTCTAAAGATTTATTATTACACTAAAGTGACTCAAATCCATTTAATGATATCATGCATCCATCATATAGTATACATTTAAGGGCATAGAAAATTAGACTGATCCAATCTCTTATTGCATAATTCCATGAGGTTTGAAAGGCTGAATTTCTAAATCTAGTCAAGTTGGTAAAATGGATAAATTCCTCACAAAAATAGAGGATAGGAAATTAACTAATAAGGCTAAAGGGGGAAAGATAGTGAGAAGACAGAAGCGAGAGGATAACAATCAGGATATATTCTGAATAAATTACTTTTAAAAAGGAAACATTTTTTTTTAATTTAAAAAAGAAGCTGTGAAGAGACAGGGGATTATCCTGACAGGAGAGGCCAGTATGAGTGCTGTGTACCTGATAGACATATGTTTAAAACATGTCAGAATGAGAAAAAGAAGAAAGTAAGTAAAAATACTTGGAATCACATGCAACCGGAGGGACAGCTCAGCAGGTAAGAGCACTGACTGCTCTTCCAGAGGAGCTGAGTTCAATTTCCAGCACCCACATGGCATTTCACAACTGTCTATAACTCCAAGAACCCACATCCTCACACAGACAAATATGTAGGCAAAACATTATTGAACATAAAATAAAATGAATAAATTTTTAAATGACTATGAAAACAACAGTATCACTTTGCTTCTATAAAGGATAATACAATTGTAAGCACTACAATAATCTGAGAAGACATAACTCAAAGTACAACTAACACTCAAATTTGTGTGTATATATGTGTTAGGATGTATAGACACTGAAAATTATCCTTCTAAAAATATTGATGTTGTCTATATATTTGGCTTCCTAAATATTTGGCTACCTCTTCTTCACAAATGATTAAGTTAAATACATATGCAACAAGGATTTAAGTTGTGGCAAAGTTATACTGAAGACAATACTTTCTTGACATTTACATCCATTTAACAAACATTTTTTAAGTACCTCCAGGATAATCATTTATTTCTTTAGATACAAGTTGGAAAAAATGAGCTCCTCCTTTTTGCCTGTCACATTGGGAGGCATGAATATTTAGTGACATTCTTTTTGTAAAAGATGCTAGGCGCTAACCTATGGAACTGGTACACAGGAAGGAGTGAGAGCTGAGGATATACTTAGACGTGAACAGGGGCACAGGAATTTTCATGGTTGGAATCTTGGAAGCAGACATTAATAACTAAGAATACTGCCTTATAAAGTGTTAAATAACGCCTGAGCCACAGATTGGTTTAGACTGAAAGAAAGGGAAGAGGATAAGATCAGATTGACAGACACATAGGATTATTTCCGTCTTAAACAAGCTAAAAAGTTCCCGAGAGAGAAACCATGTGCCCTTAAATGATGCCCAATGTGGTGAACACTCAGGTGCAGGCTGGAGAAGTGATGTCACTGTCAGCAAAGTTCGCTCACTTTCCATCTGAACTGCTGCCTCTGGAATATTTCCTGGCAGCTCCTTGTTGCTTACATAATAGACAGTGCAGAATCCATTTCACCCTCAAATATTGGAACCCTCCTGGCAGGAAATTTTCTGAGAAATTCTGGAGTTCAGTTGGCTAGGCCGAAGTCTATGTAGGATGGTGCAGGTAGCATGCAGACCCCACTGTATTGAGCAGTGAAGGCCCTCCGGTCTTCAGGATATGTATACGTGGCTTAAGGTGCTATGATGATTCTGCAGAGAAAGAGTAAGAAATTTCCACGACAGGATAAAGAAATTGAAAAAAAAAACCGTAACTGAAATCCCTTTAATATTCAGAGTTAATTGAATTGACTTCAAGAAAATATTAAGGTATAATACGATTTATTCAATAGACCTTTTCTTCTATCAGTCTTTCACACTAAGGCAGGTTCAAGAGTTTGCTGATTGGATAATGGTTTTTCAAGGAAACCTAGTTCATTATTCAAGAGGTAGAATAAAGACAATAGGAAGCAGTTGCCCCTTGGAACCTGAGCACTGAGAAGAATCTCACAAGGGAAAAGACTGGGAGGCAGAGCACCATGCCTGTCTGACTTGAAGTTAGAGGCTTACACTATCGAGTCCTTTCTCTAACTTGCCTCAGTCCACTTGCCCCTGTCTCTAACAACTGTTGATTAAGAGAAGGAATGTTAGCGTCTTTTGTTATCAAAAATCAAAGGTGTGGTTTAAATTCCCAAAATATGTACAGGTCTACTACCCATAAAACTGTTTTTCTGTAGCTAAAGAGAATTGAAAAAAATTTATGGAAGGATAAACATAACAGGAACATATTCAGGAAGGTTAAAATTAATCAAACTTTATTCATAGTTACCTATGTAAGCCAGGGAGAAATTCTCGCTGCTATACTCAGCTCCCTCTGTTCTGATGTAGAAACCAGAACTGGTTTGTTGAGTTGGTTCTCAATGTACTTTCCATCCCTTGTGTTCCTTGGACTTTGTCAGAGATTTATAGCACTGGGAAGTCCAGACTTTCATTTGCTATCAGTTTTGATTGGCCTGAAGGACTTCATTTGACATTTCCTGAAGTGTGGGTCTGTTCAGGATGGATTCTTTTCACCTTCTGTACTTTTAAAAATTGTCTTGTTCACCTTCATTTTTCAAAAAAAAAAAAAATCGTTTCCTCTAAGGCACAGCTTAGTGCTTTCTCTTTTAGAACTTTCGGATGTCCTTCTGCTGTCTCTCTGTTCTTTCCAAGTGTGAATTTCTGGCTATACATACATTTATTCTTCTGTCTATTATACAAGCTTCCTCCTCTGAGTTTATTTAAGGTTTTCTTAAAGGATGGCTGTAATAGCTTACATTCAGATGTGCTCTGATATGTGTTATTCTCTTTCTGTGTACATGCAATTTCCTGGCCCTGCAAGTTCACCATTGTATGAAAATTGAGGAATGTCTGGCCAGTTTCTTCAGAACTCTTTTTCTCTACTTCATCTTTTGAGTCTTCTGTTTGATTTGAATAGCCCGTGTTCTACCTTTATATTCACGGACCATTTGTTTAGTCTTGCCTACTCTGACTTTAGTCTCCTTCAGTGAATTTTTCATCCCAACAATTGAACATTTCCTCTCTATAAACTCAACATTAGTGTTTTTACAAAATACTTGCATTGTTCTGGTTAATGATTTAAGCATGTGAAACCAAATCATGTTTAAATATTAGCAGTTACTGTGTGCTCATACACGTCTATAACAGCTTGGGTTGGTTGAAATAGATTGATTCTTCTTTCTTTTATGGGTCATTATTTTGTTTTTTTTTGAAAATGTAGTAATTTGGGTGGTAGACATCCTAAATTTTAACTTAATAGGTGCTAGATATTTATAAATGCTTGCAAATAATATGAAGCCTTTACAATGATGTGTTTGAGTTAGTTAAAAAACAATCTAATTTTTTAGCAGTTAAAATATATTAAAGAAAACCACATTTTTCTCTCTTCCCCCTTTTCTCTCCAACCCCCTTCTGTACCTCCCCTTCCCTACCTCCCCTTCCCTGCCTCTTTCTCCTTCGCTGCCTATCTCCTTTATTACCTCTCTAAATAATCCTTCAATTGTTTTTGTTAGTATTTTCTAGTATTGCTTTTGTGCCTGATCATATGTCTTTATTGTTTCTTCTCCTTGTGCTTTAAACTAACTTAAAATGCTAAGCACATGGCTGTGTGTTTAAAATTTACATCACTAAATCGATTGTCAGTCTTATCAACATAACATGATGATCAAATGTATCAAATTCAGATATGGTAAGTGAAGCATCAATTTACAGCATGGCTTAAGAGCCATTTGTGTATAATTTTTTTTTGCCTGCTTTTGTCTATGTGGGTTCTTAATCCAATCTCTTCAAGATAGATTTTTCTTCCAAGTTTCAAACACCAGTTCAAAAACAACTGGTTTTGTTTACAATGGCTTGAAAACTCTATTCAGGTCAAGCTTGGATTTACTTAATATCCATTCCTCAGAGTTATATATGTTGGTTTTTAATCACTATTGTCACCATTACATCATGATTTGAAGCTCTGAGCGCTAAATACCATTGTTTAGACTATTTCAACCAGTAATTTGTTTTCTTATAGAAGAAAACAACCTGAGTTTAATTACTTTATTTGAGTTGGAAGCCATCAAAAGGTAAAAATTTTGGATCTCTCTAATGTTCTATAAATTATCAGTGAGAAATTAAGAGAAGTATATTTTAATCTGAAATTTTGGTTCTGTTATTTCACAATATATTTCCAGATCTCTTGATTAAGGTGTTTATTTCACTTTACAAATCTTAACTGTGCAAGGAAATTACTCATGCCCTGATATAATATACCCATTTAAAATTTGTTTTGTTTTTTAAATTTTTTTTCATTTTTTATTATTTTTCTTTTTACATATACATGTATATTGTAACACATATATGCAATGAACTGCCTACAGCAAGAACCATGAAACAATCAGGAATTATATATATGTTACATTCATAGCATTTTAACTATTTATATTTGGCAACCTTGAAGAAAACATCTTTCCTATCGTGGTGTGTCTAAATTTCTGAATGTAAATTAATATCTATCATATCTCATCTTTATCAACTTACATCTCTTTAAACCCAAAAACATCTTAACCCTTAAACAACTCATCTTGTGAAACTAAACTATCTGATCTTCAACCCCATAAGAGACATGAAAAGGAATAAAATTAATTACCTGAGTATTCAGGAGTGCAGGTTAGCAGCTTCCATGATGAGAAAATGACAGGGACAGTTTGCTACCTGAGAAGACACACTAAACTTTCTGCAGCATTGGAGCATCCTCTTCTGCCTTCTGGCCCTATAAATCTGACAGACATATTTGTGAGGCAGGAACTATTGAGGACTTGCTTTCCCTGTCTTAACAGAGTTTGACAATCCATTCTAAAGAAATGATTTTTTAAAATGATACTTAGCATCATTTCAAATTAAGAGTTTTTAAGTCTATCATAATGTTCTACTCAGGGTTAGGGTTAGGGTTAGGGGTCCGCTCAAACTAAGGCACCAGCCAAGGACAATACAGGCGGTAAACCTTAAACCCCTACCCAGATCTAGACAATGGACAGAACACTCTCCACAGTAGAGTGGAGAGTGGGATATTACTTTCTCACATACTCTGGTGCCTCACCTTTGACCATGTCCCCTGGAGGGGGAGACCTGGTGGCACTCAGAGGAAGGACAGCAGGTTACCAAGAAGAGACTTGATACCCTATGAACATATACAGGGGGAGGTAATCCCCCTCAGGAATAGTCATAGGGGAGGGGAATAAGGGGAAAATGGGAGGGAGGGAAAAATGGGAGGATACAAGGGATGGGATAACCATTGAGATGTAACAAGAATAAATTAATAAAGGAGAAAAAAAAAGCTAAAAAAAAAAGAGTTTTTAAGTCTGAATTTATACAGTAACAAGATTTTTTAAATACTCTCTTTGTTATTCCAAGCCTACCAAAAACCATTGTAATATCAGTAGATACAAATATCTTGTCATATAAATTGTAACCAAGTAGAATATCATTGAAACCTCGACTTATAACATTTGAAAATATTTTAACTCAAGTAGATTGCTTGATATTCTCTTTTCTCTGGAGCGGTAAACTGGGCATTTTTCACTGAGATATATGTAGTTTTATTGATTGAACTTTTAGGTATGTTTATCTAATATTCTTTAAAATACACACACTTGCCAGGTCTCTTGAGTACCTTTAATCAGTTTTTTGGGGGAAAATAAAGTTTGTATTTGGCAGCATTTTGTGGGCCAAAATAAAAGTTTATTATATTGGAATTTCTTTGTGGGTTTTTTCATAGGCTTAATTTAGCACCAATAGTGCTTGTAATGATAATATATTTTGCTGTATGTGAAATGATTAGAGCAAAACTTACAAAGATACAAAATCAATATAATATTAACACCATAAAATCTTGTATATTTTATACATACACTCTAAGGAAAATAACTCACTCCTCTTATTAATACTGTACTTTGAATATAGTCTAAAGTTTCTTGCTGGAGTCATTTATATAAAGACATTGTGAGACAATACTATTTACAGTTCAGTACTTATGCTAGAAGCAATTAAAGATCTTTTACCCTTGCAACCTCATTTAAAGATTTAGAAATAGCTTTTAAAGAAATATAAGTATAAGTAATTATTACTAAATAAGGAGCATATTCTCTTATGACTACAGTCTAATAAGGAGAATGATCTGGAAGTGATTTTGGTCTTTAACAGACATAGTCTCATGCAGTTCTAAATCTGACGTGGAAAATCAAATTCCAGAAGGATTATACAAATATCATGATGGTGGCTGAATTCACCATTTAATATGTTTTAAAGGGCTTCTGAGATAGCTTGTTAGTTAAGTGTGCACACTGATCTTGCAAAAGACCCTCACACCCACATCAGGCAATTAACAACAACCTGCAACTCCAGATCTAGGAGATCCAATGCTGAAGCCTGCATGGTAATCCAGGCGTGCATACATATACACACAGAGACATTCATATGCGCATACATAAATACATATATAGTAAATTACATATTCAGAATAAATATCTCCCATTTATAGGTCACAATGTGCCTTGTTTCTCTGTCTTCGCTGCAATTCAAATTATTTAAGGCTGGAGGCTTTGGAGACCAATACTCAGCAAGTTGAGCTGGAACCTCATAAAGTTATATTCACAGTTAATATTGGAGACAGATTCCCCAGGGAGGAAGCCAAGACTACCCTGTGTGTGTTGTATCACCTCACACATCTTTTATAGTGGCTGAGTACAGTTCAGTTAATTTGTTGAACCAGTAAGATAAATATCATTATTAATTCTACCTGCTATATATAAATTTATAAGACCATGATTTTTGTCAGTGATATTTGTAATTATTTCTCAATTTGCATTCTTAAACTTCGACACTTTTCTCGGTTGTAACAACCAGAAGGAACCTGTCTCTTGTCAAAAAGAAAATACTTGTGGATATTTGCAAAAAGCTTCCCTAATAAGTGAAGTCACTATCAAATTAGCTTAATTTGATAACAGTCCAAATTAGCTTAATAGGAAAGTATTATAAACTCTAAAAATAACCAACTAGGACAACATCAGTAGACATGCCAAAGGTGACAGGAAAAGTCCAAGAAAGCCTCAATCCTACACAAACAACTGCAGACATTTGAGGAAAGCTGGAAGCAAGGGACATGGTCTCTACTGAAGATTAGTCCAACTGATTGTCCAAGGTCAAATGGACAGTCCTGAAAACAAGCATACAACTAACATTATGTATATTAAACAGTTTATATTTAAGAATATATATGTATAAACACATATGTATGAGAAAACAATAAATGGTAGAAAAGGAAGTGAATTTGAAGAAGAGTGGAGAGGGGCCTATCTGAGGGTTTGAAGAGAAAAAATGATGTAATTCTATTATAATTGTATATCAAAAAATAAAAATAAACATGCAGCCATGCCCTAGGGAAGCTTTCTCTGCTCCCCTGAATTGGATTCCCCCAAATCACAAAGTCACAAATAAATATGAAAAACTCTAAACATGTAATAAGAGTTTCATCACAAATTATTTTTACCATACTAATAAAGGATAACTAATTCCCTGGTTTAACTCTATATAATGCCAAAACCTCGTGCAAGTTTCCTATAGAAAGAAATCAACTTGTTACATTTAATCGCCAACAATATTATCAGTGGTTATAAAAGTCAGTGGAACTAACTAATCTGCAAATCAGCCAACTTTTATTACCATCCCACCAATTCCCAGTATCTTTTTATTTGATTATTATAATTTATTCACATTACATCCCAATTGTTATCCCCTTTGCTCTTATCTTCCCTTTTCCACACTTCCTCCCGCTTCTGCCCTATTTCCCCTAGACTTCTGTTGTGGGGCAGGGCACATCGTCCCATCCCTCTGCCAGACCATCAAGTTTTATCACGATACCTACATCCCCTTCCTCTCTGTGCCCACAAGGATGCCCAGCCAAGGGGCACCTGAGTTCATGTCAGAGGCATTCCCATCCCCCCTGCCCCAACATGGAGAATGAGCTGTCCATTGGCTACATATGAACAAGGGTTCTAGGCTCTCTGCTTGCAATGTCCTTGGTTGGGGCATCAGTTTGTGCAGCCCTCCCCACTCCCTGCCCCGGTCCCAGATCCTCAGGCCCTGTGGAGCTCCTGGAAGAGATGAAAAAATCCTGTAAGGAATTGCTCTAGGTACAGACAGTCCACTTGGCAAAGTATGTTTCAATTTTTGTTGATTTGTTTATTTGTTGTTGATTTTTATTGATTTGTTATTTAAACACTTAACACAGTGCTCTGCCAGTACGAAGACACACGGTACAGTGTCTTAGTCTCTCTCCATCACTCCCTTGCCGTAGAATCACAGGTACAATGGCTTTCACATCTCTCCCGATTCGATGTAAGCTTAGATCTGAGCTTGCAACTCTGATCAAGCTGAAGAGGAAGGCAAGAAGAAAAGGAAAATTGATAATTATCAAAGTAATTGAGCGAGTAAGAGTGATCAGTATTATAAGGCAATGACTACAGAAAATTGTTTAGTGATGGATCATTAAAATTAAAACGTGGCTTCCCACGGAAGCAACTGCTAGAAGCTAGCAGATAATTTTGAGAATATATTCACTTCCATTTTATTTATATGTATATTGTTTTATATTGGCTTGAGACTACAGATAATGATATTTTACTAAGTGAACATAATTGTATACTCCTAGGAAAACTCGATACTTTTACGAACTAGTCACCCTTGCATAGCTTAAAATTAAAAAAAAAAACACTACTAAAGCTGTTGCTCATACATTTTTTTCCAATGAAGAGTTTGATTCAGGCTTCCAGTGTTTAGATCCCAAGTGGTTATCCATGCAGCATCTTACCCAGCCTGTAAGGGACACTTCATTCTTACATCACTTTCTCACATAGAGCATATACTAATGCAATGTCCTTGTCTTCTGCATGGCTGCATTGCAAGTCCTGTATCTTCCTCAGTAAGCACCATTACCTGTCCTTTCCCTTGCCATTGTCCTTGCTATTAAACCTATTCAAAGTTAGCTCCTGAGTAAGTAAGGATAATTCTTCAAGAAAAGGCTAGAAAATTGTGGATAGTTAATTACTATACCAAAATTCCCCAACTAGAAGACTTCTTTTTTCATTTTCTCTAAAATTAAAGTGACTGGCCAGAAGAAGACTACACCACACTATATTCAAATATTTATATAACATAAAATAGAAATCTATTCTCATGAAAGTACACAATCTTAATCCAACAAAGTATGATACTTTTATCAAAAGTGGAACATGTTTGCTTGTGTGGAACTAAGCTAATGTTCAGTAAGACTCTCAGAACTGCTTAGGAGAACACTTTGTTCATGTTGTCATCACACAGAGTTAGCATCCCTGGTGAAAGAGAAAGGCAATTGGGGAAATTTTGATTTACTCTGTCACTGTTTCTGTATCAAGTAAGGGTCTATATCTAAGCCAGCCAAAATACTTACACTTCCGCTTCTTTGCAGTTATTTTCCAGATAACTTCATACTGAACACGCTGACAGTTTTTTCTTTCCAAGCATATAAATTATTCCTTTCTGCCCATTTAGCTTGCAGATTCAAAATTCATAAAATGAAAACATGGTTCTGAATCTTTGAACTTTAGCCTGCCCTTTTGCTTTCTCTTTGGGGATACAGGTTATCTGGAATATTTTCCAGAAATGGCTTTGTACAATGTTAATTATCATGAATAAATAATAAGGATAAGCAGAAAACAGTATTTAAAAATTAAATCTGTTAATTAAGACTTCACAAAACATTTCCCTTTTTAAGTTGTAAAGACTGTCTACCAGGCTGCCTATAAATGAATAGCAAGGAATTAAGAAAAAGCATAAAAACAAATGCCTTTGCTTATGAACTGGAAATTTTTACTGAGAAAATTATCATAGTATACAAACTAACATCGATAAGCTTTGCAAAAGTAGCCTAAACTCTCTAAGGCCAATCTTAAATTCATCTTCAATAAACTATTTTCAAAGATGAACCAAAAGTAAGGGCAAACTTGTCTCAGTGCTCAAAATGCATCTTCGTTCTAATAATACTAAAATAAGCATTGTGTTATGCTGGAGTTGTTTACTAAATTAATGCTTCTTTAGAAATATGAAACTAGTATTTTATTTCAAAATTTCTCTGAAGAGTATAAGCCACTAAATACACATTATGTTTTAGTGCCCAAGTATTCAAAACATTTTTCTGTAAGAAAGATAACTTGAGGATTAAAAAGATAATTATAAAGATCTTGTCTCCTTCAAGATGTGAATAATTAAATTTTTCTTCATAAAAAAATTTTGGTTTTTCAGACAGGGTTTCTCTGTGTAGCCTTCGCTGTCATGGACTTGCTATGTAGACCAGGCTGGCCTCCAGCTCACAGAGATCTGTCTGTCTCTGCCTCTCTTCCCTGAGTGCTGGGATTAAAGGCATGTGCTACCACTACCACCTAATTAAAATGTCCTAATTCCATGCTTATTTTGTTATCATAGCTGGAATCTTGATATGAAGGCTATCTGGCTTCACTTATCTGCTCTCCCAGTACTCATTCACTGAGCCTCTGTGCTAAACTATTGTAAATATTGGAAATTCTAAATTGCTTTTCACGAGATTCAAAATTATTAGTCTATATTCATTAATATCATCAAATTTTAGAGGTAGAATTTCAAAATAAAATCACAAAAGAAAGTCAAAAGGTGGGTATAAAGAGCTTGAGGACCCGTGCTGTGTGCCTACAAAAGTGAAACCATTTTAACAAGGTAAGTTATGGTTCTAACTTAAAAAAAAAAAAAATACTGCAAACTTAACTGACTCATTCCCTAAGTCATTTCTGGAAGAGTTATGCCGTGCGCTTAGAGAAAACTGAGGAACTATATCTCTGCACAATAAAACCACTCTAATAAATTGATCATGTTTATAGCTAATTTTTGAAGGCATTCGAGGTCCTGGGATAGAAGGTGACATCGCTATCGACGATGTGTCAATTGCTGAAGGAGAATGTGCAAAACAAGACCTACCAACTAAGAGTAAGTGTTTCTCCTGTTGAGTGTCACTTGATGTCATGTGGAAACGGTATCACAACTATTACAGTAACTAAAAAATGTTACGTTTTACTTAAACCTTTCCTATTTCTGACTGTAAATCATTCAAGTTTTGCTTCAGTCAAATTACTAGTGCATTGTGGCCATATTTCCAATAACATAAAATGATAGCAATTTGTACTTAATTCTATGTTAGACACTGAGATTTTCAAAACAGATTTAAAGTGTATTAATTCATGTTATTTTTTGTCAAGGGATTAGAAAACTTTTATTAAATATTTCATAAATCTATACATGTAATACTTAATTAACATAGCTGCTTTTCACTCCAAAGAGTTGAAATATGCATTTCCTGGGACTAATATTGCTCTTCTTAAAGATGCAGTTATATGAAAATTTAGCGTGTATATTCAGTAATGGAGTAGCCCTACTTATTCTGATATCATCTACTTCATATCTCCTCCAAAATCTTGTTAAATAATTTTGTTTTTATCTACAGTTTAGTATTATATTTTAGTGATGTCTTCAGATTTTCATTTTCTACTTCTGGCCTATGACATGATATTTAAAAAGAATTTCTGCTCCTTATATCTTCATCTCACATTATCCAGTTGAAACATATTCAGAGTCATTGTTGGAAGGCATTTCAACTGCAGGATTGTCTTAGACATATCTGAAAAGCTTTAATTTTATGGTCGTACAATGAGGGAATAACCAAGCTAAATTTCTACAAATAATTCATCAATAATTTAATGTATTGAAACTCTATGTTGCTCAAGTCTAGAGGGCACCACATTTCTTTAACTCAGTATAGTAACGGAAAATCATTATAGTCTAGATATTGAAAATCAAAACTGGGGTTACAGCTTAAAGGATCTAATTAACTCCATTGTTCAGTATCTTAAAAAAAAAAAACAGCATCAGTGGGCTCTGCTGGCTTGTTATAATGCTTACTATTTAAACATACATTTAGAAAGAAACTTCCTGGATTTTTCACTGCTCCAAAGGCTCAACTGCACCATGAACGCAACTTGCCTAGAACACAGACAACCATGAGCTCTCTTCAGAGACTGTGGGATGTTTGACATCACATTCAGTGATGCTAACCTTATACTAAATGAAGGTCATATTCCCATTGCATACAAAATTTACTTTTTTATATTTCAAACAAAATTAAGTAAATTAAATTTGATATATTGAATTAAACCTCCCAAACAAGGCAACCAAGGAGGGAAATCAGAAGGAGGTAGCGTAGCCAAGGGGAAATGACCGTGAATGCCTACCATGCTTTCATGGGTCACACTCTAGAGCACTCTCCTATATACGATATTGAAAATAAAGAACACAAGGTAGTATGTATCTGCCGTATTCATAACTGCATAACCAGGCTGTTTTCTCCTTTTGCATGTCTTCGAAATAAAGCTGATGTATAATGCAAAACCTATTTTTCCAAAATGAATTTTGATGTACTGAATGTATTCTTTCAGAAAAGCTCTGTGAGTAGCTACATGAGGTGTTGATGTCCTTAATGTCAGTTCTGGGCACTTCTTTTCTTTCTCTCTAGATTCGGTGGATGGTGCTGTTGGGATCTTAGTTCATATATGGCTTTTTCCAGTTATCCTCCTCATCTCTATCTTAAGTCCTCGAAGGTGACCTTATCCTGGCAGAGGCTATAAATGATGCACCAGGCACTGGCATGAAGAAAGAGTCTTTGTACATGGACACTGAAACAAACAAACAAACAAACAAACTACCAAAGATTCCTCCACTGACTACTGACTCAAAAATTAAATAATTAAAAACAACATTTTTTAAGCACTGGGGATAAAAAGACATCACGGAAATATAACTTATTCCAAACTACATATAGAAGAGAATCTTGGCCTGGGTACAAAAGAGACCTTCAGGTGCTTTTGTGGCTAAATGATTACAGCTTCATCTGGTTGAACTCTGGAAAAAGAAAAAGAGAAAAAAGAAAGAAAGAAAAAGAAGAAAAAAAAAGAGCTATAGAAATCCTCGTCAAAGCACAAAGTCATGGCTGGTTTTGTTTCAAATGAATAGTTTGCTTGTTACCATGGAAACCTAATGGCCTGCCAACAAAAACCTCACTGTAAACAGGGTACGTGGAGAGCTGGCATTTATTTTCCTTTCAAGAAGGTTTTATGTCGAGAATTAAATAAATGTAGGCCCTTTTACCTTTGGCTGTTACCCTTCCTTGAAAATGCTCCAAACTCAGAATTATTTAAAGGTTCCTCCCCCACCTTACCCCATTCCACTTTTACTGTTGTTTCGGTTTTGTTCTTCTTGTTCTTGTTGTTACTGGTTTTTTTTTGTTGTTGTTGTTGTTGTTCTTTTCTTTCTTTCTGTTTTTCTTTTTTTCTTTTTTTTCCCCCTCACTCCCATGGCTAAGCTAGATAACTGTATGATGTCTCTTTTTGCATGCACTACTATCCAGGATGGTAAACCTGGGCTTACATATTACACAGGCTTATCGGAGTTTGCTTGCGGCCACTTGAACACCCAAACTACGTCATCTGTTCCTATGAAGAAACCAAACCACCATCTTTTATAAATTGCCATGGAAACCAAGTGCCTTCAATGAAACAAGCCTGAATAATTTTCAACTCAGAAGCTTGCACTGCTAACAATGGTTTGTGTAAAAACTATTTTGTAAACAGACGACACAGCCTAAGTGTGCAAATTACAGGCAAGACACCCTAGCCGCTTCTGAAGAAGAAAGGACCCACGCTGCTGCGTAAACCCATGTAGACAAAAGAGTATTCGCTTCACCTCCTAGACAGCCATGGCCTTTCGGCGTAGTGTCCATAGAGAGTAACTTCCACTGAGACCAGACATGGGAGCAACACTTTTTTCTTCCAGGTTATTAAATGGGTCAACCAGAGCAAAAGGTTGTTGAGATAATACTTAGCTCAGAAGGTGGTCAAACACAGGAGTGATTTTTTTACTCTAACCTCCATTTGAAATGAAATTGGCCCTGCCTTTAGAGGGAACAAGGAAGTGTTTGAGATTGCGTACGAACTCTGCCGCGGAACTGGGCCTGCAAAAGCTGGCTTTATTCTAGACATTGAGGGTAATATGCCTCTGCCCTTTAGTCTGACTCTGTGCAAATTGTGACATATTATTTTATTATTTTAACAAGATTAAAAAACACTTTTACAAAAAAACAAAAACCTGTAAAAATGATTTTGAGCTACCTGAGGACAAACCACACCTTTAACCAGCCAGTTTTCCAATGCATTGTAAATTTCACTCAAACTTGTTGCTTATGACAATTTGAAGATCTTTTTCCTTAAATTATCTCAACTTTTAACTTCATTTAAAAAGACTTTTGTCTAAAGAAGAATATTATTATTATCTGTTCTTTCAACACCCCAGGATTTAAAAAAAAATACTGATTATGCAAGTAATTGGGATCTAAGTATTAAATTGCAGCATTTGCAAATATTAATATAAAAAGCACAACAAAATGTAGTGGAAATGACAAAGCTTGATTTTTTTAAACAACTGTAGAAATGTTTGTGCAAATTCAATAATTCAACTTAAAATATAATTTTACAGCTCTGTTCAATAAAGCCTCTTTCCAGGTAAGGTATAATAAGCGGTATGTGTGTTTGTTGGGCAATATTCACTTATCATTAAAATGAGATTAGTTATGCAGCCTATCGGTTATGTTATCTCGGGATAAATCTTCAGTGCTTCATACACACCTTATGTCTCTAGGGAAAATTTAATAAGAACATCTGATGCACTCTGCTTTATATGTTACACATGTAAAAAAAATTTGTACCTTTAATAGGTAAAATACGAGCCAAATACAAGCTGAAATTTAATGTATAATTTCATAGTCAATTCAAACGGGGACATATCAGAATACCTAGGCAGTGATAGAATCAAGTTAATGCACATCCTTTAATTCTAACAAAAAAGCAAATGATTATCATAATTTATTTGAATTAATTAGTCATATTGAAAACTTTTTAAAACTTCAAAGTCGTCCATTTATTAGATCAAACCAAAGATTTCAAGTAAGTGATATCTGGGCCACTTAGTATCTGAGAAATCTGTATTCACCTCTATTTCAACCATATTGCAACTAAATGCATCTCTGCACTACCCACTATTCATAAAAACACAATTGTATTTTATCTTATTTGTTAGGTTTTGCTTCTGGCATTATCTTTGCCAGAACAGTAATAAGTCTCTTTTGATTTAAAGAGAAGCTTAATTTGTCATTTTCTTTCAGTTATCTGTAAGTTGATTTGAGTAAGGCTTTTGTAAGTAAATTTAGAAGAAAAAGACCCCTAAATACTGAATACTGGAAAACATATATGTAACTTCAAGAAAAATAGGAGGTTTTTATTTCTTCTGCATTATCCCGAGTAAAGGAGCTGCTGTGAGTGAAAGTTTCAATTGTATCATTAAGAATTTATCAAATACTAAAACATTTTCTAAATTTTTACATAGTAAGAACACTTCAGAAGTTCATGAGAACTGGCTGGTACTTCAAAATTAATTTTGATTAAACTTCTAAGAAGTTGCAAATGATTGTGAAGAACAAAGACCAATTAGGGGTTTAACCAAACACACTAAGGAGATGGTAATAAAGTGGATTTCTCACATGAGATCTATATAATTTAGACAAACCGACAAACAGAATCATTGGTTTTACTTCAGATCAAATGCTCAGTTGCTTTAATTGAAGCTAAATGGCTAAAAATGTGGAAAATGTAAATGATTTGGATAAGTGAACAGGAACCTTTATGAAATCACCTTGTCATTAATAGAACTCATGATCATAAAATGCCTAAAACACTTTCTCATTGCTATCATCATCACTCTATATCAGAAACTGGACTTCGTAACACCTTCACCTTACCATGTTGCTAGTGTGTCAGCCTCAAGTGGAGAAGCCCATTTGGTTGATGTTTTCAATGAGGAAGAGTCAAGCAGCCAGGGTTTCAGTGTCTGGGAGAAACAGCATACCATGTACTGTTCGTTTATTGACAACAATTGATCTCTATTAATCAGGAGCAATACCTCTTGCATTAGGATTTCTTCACATGCTAGCATTTCTACAATTGGGTCTATGTTAATTGTAACTAGCAGCATGGTCATGTAGTGATATAAAGATGCATATAGGAGCTGAGAGGACCTCAATAAGAATATTCACCACACTGACTAAAGTTGCCAGAAGTGCCAATCAATGCCAAATATGATCTTTCCTTCAAATATAAAAGTGACAAAAGATATATCCCAACCACAATTATACAATATATAAATAACCATATACTATGCAGTTTTGAAAAAAACCTACTTACCTTTGCTTTTTTTTATATCAGAGTCATTTTTTAAGATGCTTTACATACACACCTACCCTTGCTTTTCCATTTCCTACCTATTTTCCCGTCATCTGTTTTTATAGTTCCATCTTGGATTTTATGTATTCCTAGTCTACTATGATCCCTGGTTCCATACAGCTTTTGGTATTCAACAGATCAAGAGTTTGGACCATGATTACATTTCTTTGAGAGAACTGGTGGATGCGTGGTTACAATGTCAGGCAGCGGACCTTGACACTAATGGCACTTCATTTCACATTTCCCACAGATTTGACTCGACATAACAATGAATTATATCTGAATTAGAACCTACCTAGTCTGTTATACCATGTAATATACAATGAAAATAATTCCATTCTTTACTTTCATATTTGGAAATATGATGAGATATAAGTTACAGCTGTACTAACTTTTCACCAAACATGGACTTTATTTTAAATACTTTATAACAATAAACTTATCTGCCAACAAAATGTGTAATTTGAAGAATAATTAATTTATTTAGTTCTGTACTTAAGACTATAAACCTGACTGTGGTATTACTCAGAATCATTTTAATTTTGTGTATTTATTGGTAATTTTAAAGTTGGTGCAAGTCTGATCTGATTTTGGTAAACTTTTCAAATGATTCTCCTAAATATGAGTTATCTCTCTCTCTCTCTCTCTCTCTCTCTCTCTCTCTCTCTCTCTAACACACACACACACACACACACACACACACACACACACACACACACACTTTTTTACGTGCCTTTCAAATATCAAGGCCACTGAATAGACATTTAAACTGGAAAACATTACCTCCCCCCAAATACATTCTGGTTGATGACTGCTTCCACTGTTTCTCCTGTGTCTCAACAAGGCAGAAGGTATACTCTTCTTGCAACTGGGCAGTTGATTTCAATGAGGAGTTATTGCATTTTCTGTGAAAACAATAAAACCATAGGGTTCAATCCCAAGCTACTGCTTTTCCTACAACATTCCCTTTGTGGTTAGCCCATTTAATTAATTTTCTTAGCATTATTTTTGGAAAGCAATGTATGTCATTTTCTACTCTGTCTTAGGATAAAAAAAAACTGCTTCAAAATAATTTGATTATTTTCAAATCTAATATAAAAATTTGGCTGAATATTCACAGTGTATCTACATATATAATTGTGTATGTTATTACATGAGCAACGGAAACATAAAAGCTTGATGTTATAATGTGAAGTATGTCAGCCAGGAAAATCCCTACTGTCTGCTTGGAAACAGAAGTGAGAGATGAAGATAAAGCTTCCATACAATCTATATGGATAATTTTAGGAACATAGGTTCATTTGAAGCTCAATAAGTTTATGAGTAGTGATTTCACTACTCTGAACCCATACTGAGAATCTCAAAGTGGAATTCAAAATTTGGAATAGGGCTGAGGTTAAACTCTGGGTAGAAACTGCAATAGTTTTATCAAGGATATATTTACAACTGATTGAATTTAATTTCCATTGTACTAATTTTCCATGAGTTGATCTGAAATGTATTCTTATTTTTCAATAAAATGATGGGAAATTCAATGAATAGGGATAAGCTTGGTAGTTTTGCTTGTTTTTGTATGGTTCTTCATTGTAGTCCTGGGTTCCAGGCTATCATTTTTATTTCTTGAGTCTCACCAATATATTTAAATGTATAAGTTTAATCAAACATGCATTGTGTTACATTTATATGAAATATGAGTTGCATTGGAGACCATAAAATTTAGATTTAACTTAATTTACATTTTGATATTTTCCTTCTTTCAAATAGTTTCAGATAGATGTATGTTATTTTCCTTTGGATTTTTTTTCAATAAATGAAATTATGTTAAATACTCTATTAGTGTTTGGGGAAATTTTCTGCTGCCAATAGCAATTAACTTTAAAAGAACAACAAAAATTATGTTTAAGTTGCAATTAAAATGGAAGTGTCATCATTTCTTTAGCAATTAGGGAGCCTTTATAGACTCAATAGCACAGACAACACAGTTAGACCATTAAGATTTGTGTTTATTTTTACATGCTTTGTGAAAGATCATTTTATATTACTGCATTAAATTAGCAGACACTAAAATCTTCCTGAGCAAATGTGATTTAAGAATTACGGCGTTATGGTGTGGTGCAGGAGCTAGGCTTCTATGTAAAGCATGAGGTGAGCACAGCTGGATGGTACTAGTCTCATTCATGGACTGTTTTAACCCCATGCTCACAAGGACACACTGTCAGCTATCTGTGAGTTTCCCCCAGGAAACAAAAACACTGATCCACAATGATGAGCGGGAATCAAAGTATAAAATGAATCCTGAAAACTAGCACAGGTCATTGTTACTTTACTGCCTATTCAAGTCATTTTTTTCTCTCTTTGCCATTATGCCTCTAAGTAAATCCTTGAACATTCGAAAACTGAGTTATACTTAGTATTTAAACCCATTATAGTGTCTCTGCACTCTGCATAAGCTGTTTTAATCTAACAGTCATTTTATAGATATTATCTATTTTTATTTCCTATGATACTAGGAATTATTCCTTAGTACTATGAATTTTTATTTCTCTGAAGGAACTGTAACTTCATCTATGCCAAAGCTGACCATCCAGCTCTTTATTTCTACAATACAAATGAGGTAAGGTGTACATCTGGGTTCTACGAAAAATGTAGCATGATTTATTACTGATTAACTTATATTTAAACTAAACCTAAAATACTAGGAAACATTCAGAACTTTTATCTTTAAATTATAAAATCATTAAAATTTAATGAACAGAAAGTATGTCATGTCTAGTTGCAAAAAATCCAACTGTTAAAAAAGTTTTGTTTTCAACACAAATATCTGGCATTTTTTAAATTAATGGGCAAGCATACTTTTCCTTATTTTTTCATACAGACTGTCAGGTAACCCAGGCTGTACTCAGACTTACTTTGTAGCTGAGACAGACTTTGAATTCTGGCTCTTCTAGTGTTCTAAAAATCCAAAATGGGTTATTTCATGTGTAAAATTTGCTAGTGAAATAAAATTAGAAGTATAAGCATGCACCAGAAGGCCCAGCTCAGTTGTTCACAGTGAAAGCACAAATGTTGATATTGCCTTTGCAAAGAAAACTCACAGTGTCAACCTAGAGAAAATTAGACTAATTTCATGTGTTGATGGCAGAAGCCCCAAATAAACATGGGAATAATACTCTCCTTCTTTCTTTCTTTTCCTTCTTTCTTTCTGTCTTTCATTTTTTTGAGTTATACATCAATTACTTTATTTTTTATTTTTCCTCCATTTATTTATTTATTTATTTATCATCTTTAAGTTACAGTTTATTAATTATAGACCTAATGGCTTTGTGTGTTTGTTTAGTCTACTGAGGACATACAAGTTCTGTTTTAATTCAAAGTCCAGTTTCTTTCCATGTTTCTTGTAGTATTAATGCCCTGAGCTCCAATTACCTAGTAAATGTGAATATAATGTGCAGGAACCACTTTCAGACATATGTGGCCATTTAAATTACAAAGCAAAATTGTAAAAAAAAAAAAGAAAAGAAAAGAAAAAGAAAAAGAAAGAAAAGAAAAGAAAAGATAAAAAAAAAAAAAAGGAGTTCACTCAGGCATGGTGGTTCACACATGGGATCTCAGCTCTCAGGAAGCTAAGCACAGGAAAATCACAATTTCAGGTCACACTGAGCTACATAGTAAGTTCTAGATCAGCCTGCACAACTGACTAAGACCTCATCTTAAGCAAAAAACAAACCAAAAACTTCCGTTTCTGAAAAGATAAAGGAAAGGAAGATGGCACAAAAGAGGGAACAAATAGTCACAAACAAAACAGAACTGAACAGAGACAGCTAGTGTCCTTTTACATTTGTTTCTGTTTTGGACTATGCACTAGTCTTCACAATTTAGCAAGTCAGTGAACTCAAAAGTAAAGAGTAGCACGATACAGTTATGCAGCAGCAATCCATCATGTAAGTACGTGGTGAGGGCAATTGTGAGTTAAAATTTGCTAATGAATACACGTGAATCTCTCCTTTTTTTGTTAAATTTTAATGGCGTTATAAAAATCATTTCAGTAGAATTTTGCAAGTATCCCAAAGGCCTTTACAATGTGAAGGTATCGAGGATACTAGGTATGTACCAATCCTGCTTCGGTAGCCTTTATGAAGCTTGCAAGTCCTTCCTCACTACGCCATTTGTTTTCCCTTGGCAGTGAGTTCTCTCATTTGTCTTCTTTCAAGTTATAAACACTCTTACAGACAAATCAGTTTCTGCTATTACAGAGTAGCCGTTGTCTGTCGACACAGAGGACAGAGTAGAAAACTAGAATGAGATCACAATGGACTTTTTGGCAAGAGCTAAGGAACAAGAAGCAGAGTATAAAATGAAGGAAAACATGCAGTGTCCAAGATGGTATTCCTGTAGTTGGCCCAAGGGCAGGTGAGAGTGCATCCCCGTTACAGACAGATGCAATTAGAGGCTGTCAGGTGTCTGAGAAAACTCAAGCAATAGAGTGCTTGGGGTTGTAGTATAGAAGCCAGAGTGGTTCCCACAGAGATGAGAACTAAGAGAGTGTATGGATAACATACGCTATCCACATCCACAAAAGAGAGAACCTCCCAACTACATGCTTTTAGATAGGTACACATGTTCTTAAAAAAAATGAAAATAAAATATAAATGCATTCAATAAGCTTTTAAAAGACTTATAACACACTTTTGTGAATATTTGACAACATGCACATAGTTCTCTTCTTTCCTTTATGCCCACTGTAAGTTCATCTTAGCTGATCTGTGGACCTTCTTCTTATGTGAATTCATAACAAGCTGTAGGCAAGAGTACATTCCACTTCACTGTGTCCTTCATCAAGCAACTTTTCCATCACAAACTACTTCTGTTCACACTCCTCAACAATTTCTCATATGACTTTTATTTTTATGCCCCTACAACTCTGCCTCCCTCTTGTAAAAGCAAACAAACAAACAAACAACTATTAACAGCATACTACGGTATTCCAAAGGATTGATGGAAGATGGAGCATAAGCGTCTTTGAAAAGCACTTAAGCAGTTTTGAACTAAGGATGCCAAAGCATCAGTGAACATTTACAACCTAGTGTGCTAATGGTATTTAAAGAAAAAGTTTATCACAGAAAACCACCTTATATGTAGACTTGTACACAGGACATGTTTTCAAATGAGTCTTTAGAATTATTTCCAGTTTCTCCAATAACACTCATGATATTTTCATGATTTGCCATTTTCAAAGTGTTCCAGATGTATCATTTCATCTGTCATATTCACTAAAAGCTAATTCTTCATTGACCCACTAGCTGTGTGAATGTACATACAACAGTTGAATTGTCCCCCTTCCAACTTTATGCCAATTACATTCGTAATCCAGGATTTAAAAGAACAGTATGTAATAAACATGATCCTATTTTCCTCTTACAGTTAACCTTTATGCACTAGAAAATCTAAAACAGATTTACTCTTTGTAACAAAGCATTTAGTTTTTTTGTTTTTGTTTCTGGTTTTTGTTTTTGTTTTTGTTTTGTAATAGCAAGATACTACCAGTTATGACAGGCAGTCCTATTTCAAAAATGACAAATTGTAAACAAAACCTGAATTTTAGAATTAATGAAGTAATGGGGCAGGAAAGATGTCTCAGAAATTAAGAGTGCTTACTGTTCTTCCAGAGGACCCAAGTACAGTTACCAACACCTATGTTGGGCAGCTAAAAACTGCCTATAACTCTAGGTCCAAGACACTCAATTCCTTTACCCTCTGCATGCATCTGTACACATAAAGCATTCACTCACATAAATACAAACACACAAAAATGAATAAAAAAAAATAATAATATATTTTAAAAGATTAATGAAACATAGCATTATATATAAATTGACCAGTCATATTATTTGAGCCTGACAGGACACCTCTATGATTCAGAATACAGTTGACATGACATTTTAATGTTAATTATAATCTCTGGAAAGAATCCTTGAAAACTAGGATCTCATGGTTTTAGCAGGAGGGAGATATTGGTTCCATAGTCTTGGAAGGATGGGAGGAACAGTGTTTAAAACAAGTGGCTTATTTAGTTCTGATAGTCTCATATTGGCTATTGAAGGCAGGCAGATCCGTGAAATTCATTAACCTAGGCAAATCTATGTGCTTCAAGTTCAATGAGAGGCCCTGAACAAAATATAATGGTGAAGAGTGATTGAAAAATGACAATGCCCACCTTTGGCCCCACATGCATATGCACACACATGCTTTCAAATTTTCATACCAAAGTACACACATACTCACTAATAATTACATCCATCCATCACATACATAAACACAGCACTTACTCAAATTTTAAATGAAAACAATTCTAATATATGTGATATACCATTTGAGAAGCATCAGTGTTGTGGGTAGAACATAATTTCAGATTCTAATTTTAGCCCCAGGAGCTGTGTGACTTTGATTTAGATGGAAATGTTTCAATAGTATTTGCCCCTCAGTGTCATACTGATTAAGTCGAGCAATACTCACCAAGTATTTTCAGTGATCATTGACTTTTAAACATTGACATAATAAAGTGATATACAAAATTTAAGTAATTTCTATGAAAATTATTTTCACAAATGATCTTTTCTTGCTGTTGCTTTTTATATTAAATATAGAAAATGAATAATTTTCCATATTTTATTGATTCAAATATTTTAATATATTTTCTTAATGCTACATGAATTACATTAGCCCCTAAATAAAGTAAATCATCTGATATTACAGGAAATTTTTGAATAGCCAAGTTTAAGAAAACTTTAAAATAAATTTAGAAAATGTAAATATTTTCAGTGAATAAAGACAAGATGGAAATTAATATTTATATATGTGATTATATTCTGCACATAAAGATTTATCCTCTTTTAAACTAAACCATTGGAGTCATAATTAGTTTCACATACAGTTAGTAGCAATAGAACACAGATTTCATAGACTTTTTTATCTGCTTTTATGAATGATGTCATGCAAAGCTGCACTGCTATGTTATCACTTCTATAGATCCACATGTCCATTTTCACTGTCAAAACACAATATTTCAATCACATGGTTCTCATTAGTGTTGCTTTTCTGAGGACCAGTGCTCTCCAATTTAGACAGTACAAAAATATAAGGAAATGACATCACATAATGTTTACATTTCAGAATGTTTCTTCCCTCAGTGTAATTCTGTGGAGATATATCAGTAACAATAGGTTTACATTTTATTACTGAATACTGCGTAGTTTAGCTGTGGGAGAGTTTGTGAAAGCATTCACCAAAGAAAGGAATGGGTAGTTTCCATTATGGGGCTCTTACAAAAATTGGGAAAAAATTCATGTCCAACTTTTGTAAATTTTGTTGTTGTTGTTGTTATTCTTGTTGTTGTTTTTTATTGCAAACGTCTTTAAGTACATCTGCTAGGTTTCATGGTAATTGTATATTTGGTCTTACAAACCCCTAATAAGTTTTTCTAAGGCCGCCTGCCATTTTATTTTCTCACCAGTAATAAATGAATGCTCCAGTTTCAGTATATTCTCAGGAGCATTTGTGGTCATTTCAAAGATCCTGGTTTTAATTTCTATTTTCTAAAGAAATTATAATGAAAGGAATTTATATGTATGTTGGGGGTGTCTTATATAAAATAAATTCTTTACTAGATTAAGATAGACTGAGCATACATCATTAAATTTTCTAGACAGATGCTTAATGTAGGAAGGTGCTGCACACCTTCCTGCCTACCTCTTAGGGAAAGTAAGGGAGCTGAAACGGCCCATAATTACACACATTGACAGAGTAAAGCAAGTAGTTAAACAGTCAAAATATTTTGTGCTTAGTGAAGCACACTAAGTCTGATGACTGATTAAAGGTTTCTTTAGAGCCAAATCCTACACATGATTGTAGTTCAAGATGTTTTATAAATTCAACACAGCCACAAACAGATTCCCCACCTACTCCACCCCATGCTTGTTAACTGTTACCCTCAACCACTTGCCCACAAGCAGTTACTCTTCACCCTACCCTATGCCTGTTACCAGTTGCCTTTCAACCTGACAGTGTCCCACTCCGCTACCCTGGACCAGCTACCCTCAACACTGTGTCACAACTAAACAATGTTGCATCCTATCCTACTACCCTATATAAGCTACTCTCAAGCACAGCTTGGAGCTGCCAGCCTTGAGCTTGAGACTTGTTCTGTTGAGCTTGAAAACTTTCGGGGCTCCCCAGAGGAATCAAGTTCATCATCCACAGTGCCCTTGGATTAACAGCAAGTTTCCCCTTCTCTCACTTTTTCAGATTTCTACTGGAACCTTCTTGAATCACCATCCAGATAAAAATTCTGCCTTTTTGTTGTTGTCCTCCAAATAGCCTTATTTATTTATCTGTTTATTTATTTATTCATCTTACATCCCAATCATAGCCCCCTCCCTCCTCTCCTCTGCGTTCCACCTTCTCTCCTTCCCCCTATCCCCTTCCCCTAATCCTAAGAAAAAGGGAGCCCTCCCTTACCTACGCATCCCAGCTCATCAAGTTGCTTCAGGACTGAGCATGTCCTCTTTCCCCGTGGCCTGGTGCAGCAGCCCTGTGACAGAGGAGTGATCAAAAAGCAGGCAACAGAGTCCATGTCATAACCTGGCCCTGCTCCCCTTACTGGGGGACCCACATGAAGCCTGTGTTGCCCATCTGCTACATCTGTGTAGGAGCCCTAGGTACAGTAGATGCATGGTCCTTGGTTGGTACTTCAGTCTCTGCCAGCCCCTCTGGTCCCCAGTTAGTTGGCCCTGTTGGTCTTCTTGTGGATCTCCTGTCACTTCCAGGTCCTTCTACACACACACACACACACACACACACACACACACACACCACTTTTCCCACAAGAATCTCTATGATCCCAGTGTTTGGTTGTGAGTCTCTGCTTCTGTTTGGATCTGCTTCTGTGTGTAGCCTTTCAAAGGACAGCTATGCTAGGCTCCTGTCTAAAAGCATACAGAGTATCTTTAATAGTGTCAGGGGTTGTCTCTCTCCCATGGGGTGGGTATAATGTTTGTCCAGGCATTGTTTGGACATTCCCTCAATCTCCGCTCTATCTTTATCCCGGCACATCTTGTAGGCAGGGTAAATTTGGGGTCAAAGTTTCTGTTGGTGGGAAAGAGTACTGCCTAATTACAGGGTGTCTTCTTCAATTTCCATGACCCTTGCTACTAGCAGTTTCAACTAGAGTTACCCCCACATACTCCCAGATGCCTAACCTGTCCTAGGTCTCCAGCTTGTCACAAAGATGCCTCTGCTGGCAGTTTCACTTCTTTCTGCAGACACTCTGTGTCCCTTCTCCCTTGCTCTCTCCAGATCTGATCTCCACTTTCATTTCTCTCCACTATCCTTCTCCTGCCTTGTTCTATCTCTTCAACCACTTCTGCTGTCTATTCTATTTCATCTTCTGCGTGAAATTTAACCATCCTCCTTGTCTGTCTTTTTATTTAAAGACACCTTTAGGAAACCCACACCGAAAACTGTGGCTTAAAGAAAAGGCCCAAGATTCTCTTTTCAAAAAACGGGGTGGCACTTTTTAATCTATTAACATTCCAACATGTTTGCTCTATATAGTCTGGTTAAAAACATGTCTAACATTATTATTATCTTACATATGCTGTCCTTATTCCTCTGTCCTCTTGTCTGGTTGTACTTGTGTTGTCCTCCAATCTCTCCTCCCCTTTTCAAGTATGTAAGATATTAGTCTATAGTTTTGTTTTGCTTTTTTTAAAGTCTGCAATGGTGGGGATAGAGAAAATAGAGATATGGTTATTTATAAGGAAATAAATTCATATGTATGTCGATGGAGTCTTATTTAAAGGTTTCTTTACTAGATGCAGGTAAGCCAAAAATATGGCATTACATTTTTCTCTACAGAAGCTTAGTAGAGGAAAGACTAGCACACTTTCCTGCCTACCCCTTGGGGATGAGCTAGAGTAATGGAAGCAGAAATAAAATGACCCAAAATTACATATGTTGACAGAGTAAAATAAGTAGGCTAAGCAGTCAAATTTTTCTGTACTTAGTGAAGCACACTTAATTAAAAGTTTGAGTTGAAAATATTAATTGTTCAGAAAAATAGTGAAAATCACATTTGAAAATGATAATATGTACATGAACAATGGAAATAATGAACACTGTGTATACTAAGAAAAATATCAATTTCTGTGAGAATATAATGGACATAGCAGTTAAGACTATTGTTATATGTTTATCTATTTTCCCTCTACACTAATTATTTGTTGATCTCAATTATAGACTTTCTAGTGTATTTATTCATTCTGTGAAATAGTGCATTGAACATACAAGCAATACACAGCACCAGTATATTTTTTTCATCTTTCTGGCTCAGACAGCTTAATTGATTTGGGTGTGTGCTAATAATGTCAGTTCTGTGGACTCAAACGCCATTTTAATTAGCTAAACATAGGAAAATAAACTCCATGGGTACACACTCCTTGCTTCACCCAAACCATCTGAGCAAGCCTTACATACAGTCAGAAATGAGACCAAGATGGACTGTACGTCTAAAATAAGGTTTTTCACTATCACTGACAAATAAAGATTCGACATTTTTCTTTTTCTACCCTGCTGTTTCTCTAGTTTCCCCTATAGGAGAGTGGCACAAAGAGTCACTCAGAAACACCTGTGAATTAACCCATTACTCACTGTTCACCTTGTATATTCAATCTTAGCACATAGTGTTCTTTTTTGCTTCTTTAATATATTTTAAATGTATTTTCTCATTGTCTATCTCCAATGTGCCTCCACAGTAACCGTAGACCAAGTCACTATGAAATCTTGCCAGGATATAAGACTTCTTGCTGTAGACTTCTCCATCCTGTAGGCTTCATTACATTGTAGACTGTTTGACTGGCTTAGAATATAAGCAAGTAAACACTTTATTCTTGATATTTTAATGGAGTCTCACTGCCCACCAAATAAGGACTGAATTATTAAAGTAATAAAACATTGATATGATCTACCTTCTACCATTCTCACTCCTGCCATTAGCCTTTATTTTGTTTTCAGAACCTGAGCTTGCCTGAGTTTCTCCAATATGGCCTCTATATTCTTAAAGCTTTTGTGCCCAACTTTAAACATAGCTTCCATTTTTGCTTTCATTGAATATATCTGCTCCTCTAGGAATCCAACTTCAGCACTTATATAAATAATCAGTTTATTTGGTACCTGTATCTTCTCTTTTCCTTTATAACATTTCTAGGAAGTTTAATTGAATGCTGGCATGTTTTATTATGGGTCCCCACTTAATACTATGTGAGCCCCAGGAAGCCAGGTGGAGCACACTATTTTTGCTTAAAATATATTCAAAAACTTATGAGCAAAATGGTGCCAATGACTGCATTTGCCACTTAAGAATCTTTCGAAGCCAACTCCAAAGGTTTTCCTTGAGATTCATTCTATTCAGCCATTTTGTTTTTGATGATTACACTCTTCACACTTTTAATTATAAGATTTAAAACATCACCTTATATCACAGTGTTTCATGAGCTTTCCTCATGATGTGGGATGTTATATTCCCTCTCATGCTGCATGCTCTTCTAATGCGACCATGGATATTCTGAAAGGTCTATGTTAATTTTGTCATGTTCCAAGCCACCTGTTGTAAGAACTTTACCCCAGTAGATAATTTCCAAACTGACTTTATTCTCCTGGCCTCCATATCTTACAACACACATATGTGTTTAATGTTGAATCCCTGATATGAGAATCCTAATAAATAATTAGCTTCTTCTTCTTCTTCTTCTTCTTCTTCTTCTTCTTCTTCTTCTTCTTCTTTTTCTTCATATTTATAAGAAAACAAGTACTACAATCAATGTTGGGTTTTCAACAGACTGCTTAAATAATATTAGAGCTGTTTCAGATTCCATCACTAGAAATAAAATGAAATCCAAAACACAGGTTTCCATCCCACAGCTTGACGTGTTTGTAATCAACATGTGCATGCTCACAAACAGTAAGCATATGTACAAACATCTGTTTTCCAAGACTTTAAGAGTATCTTCACCTGAATCATTAGGAAAAATATTACAGGTAGGTCTACCTTAATGGAACACAAAATAAAATCTTTACATTATTAAAAACAGCAACAACAAAGAATATTCCTCTTGAATTCTAAAATTCTCCTTCAGGCTGTGTTGTTAATATGGCCACCATTAGCCCAGCTCCCACTTACCAGGCAACTATGTTTAACTGTGTGTAAATGCCTTGAGTCATCTTTTCCTCCATTTTCCTCATGTCTTAAGTCTAATTGACTTGGTCCTTCACATTTGAAGTCTCTAAGCTTTCTTAACCCCATTCTTCTTACACAGAAATGCAGACTTTGCTACAGCGTCTTGTGTCTGTGGCTTTATGCCCCATTCTCAGATCTGTCACATAACCCTGTGAAGTTAGTCCTCTTAGCTAGACTCCCACTGTTCTATCAGAACTACAAAAACATGGCACCTCAAGCCTACTGGTTCCCTCTCAGGGACCCTTAGTGTCTACCTATTGCACATTGACTTTAGTACAAATGCCTACATGTATAGCCACACTTAAAAATATTATAACTTTCGAAACTACTGTATAGTTTGATTTTACATAAAGAAATATTATCCCTAGAATGCATTTACTTTTTCTTAATTCTATGGATTGGACTCAAGTGATGTCTTCTAGCTTATATTCCTGGGACAGAGGGAGATCTACTAATTCTTAAACATTTATGTCAATTGCTGGCTTGTTACCTGATAATTTTGCTAAAATCCATACCACCGTTTAGTATCTCTTTTACAAAATAAATAATAAATATATTTTTCTTTATAGTCTGACTAATTGGTCCTTTCTTAATTCCTTAATAAAGACTGTAAGCTCCATATGAGCAGGCATTATTTCCTTTAAGTTCCCTGCAGTGACAGCATCAGGGATTAGTGAATACTAGGTGCTCAATTAATATTTGTTAAATTACACTAAATATGTAGGAAAACCAATTAACAAAAATGTGTACATATATTTAAAATTTTAAGAAACAAAAATTTGTAAAACTTAATGTACAGAATAAAGAATTTATTGTTCCTGCTGCATCATTTGTTTTATTACTATATTTAATATTACTCATGTTTATAGTAATCAATTTATACCAGCTTTTTAATAAAATATTAATATAATGTTTGCAAGTTCTGTATAATATAGAAAATCAATACACACTCGATGGATGAGTTACCTTGAATGGAGATTTTATTATTGACCTACATAAGGCAAGGCAACTATTAACAGACCTTGAACTCAAGCCGGAGGGTTTTAATGTCTGTCACTATAATATATGCTCATCTGTTCCTTCTATTATTTGTTTATAGATATAAAGTGAATTACTATGCCAGTTATGTTTGAGAGTTTAAGATGTTTAACAAGGCATATTATGCTCTATAAAGCATAATGTTGTATATTCTGAAAGATGAGAAACTGAAAACAGATGAACTGACAAAATAATGAATGCTCATCATAATTAATCTGGTATATGATTGCATAAATGTTTTATACACTACATACACTCTGTGCACATATATAAATACAGTCATTTGTGTATCTATATGAACACATGGTCAGCATCTTACAGAAAATTGTAGTTGCAGATTTGTTTCAATTTTCTTATGATTTTAAGACACAATTTTCACAGAGGTCGAATTAATCTTCTGGCAAGGATTTAAATCTCTATATCGCATCATCATTCTCAAGGAATAAAATTGGGAAACTTTTCTTTTCAACAAATTGAATCACATCCATGCTATTTTGAGGTTACCTGTAACATCAGCATGGGAGATGTTTATATAAATTGAGTATTTTCCATGACCTCAGTGTCAGTTGCTGTGTACAGAAGTCTGTACATGGATAGCACTAATTGGGATCCCATGTGACATCTCACCATTTGAATATAGAGTTACGTTAGAAATTTGGCAAAGACAACATGGTATTCAAACTTTGTCATTGTCACTCATTCTTAGCACTGAACTTAGGCTAAAGAACTAGAAAGATCATGGTACTAACATGAAACGCCTGATAACAAAAAATTCACAAAAGAAGCTTTTTTTTTTTTTTGCACACTCACACTGACAACCTGGTGTGACTAACAGGCTTAAGTGAAAGGGCACTTATTTCATTAAAGATATCACATGACTTAGGCAAATCTATTTCTGTGATTTCTCTTTCAAAACAAAACAAAAAAAAACAACACAAATAAATAACCAAACTAATTTTTAAGTACTATATCTGTTCCCATTGTATTATTCTAATCCTAAAAGAAACTTCTGGAACTCAATGTTGAAATGAGAGGTAAGAAATTTTATCAAGAGAGTATTTCGGAGAGTATAAGACAGTGCTGGTTTGCATAGTGAATAGCCTGCAGAGAATGTCACATCTGTTCTCAAGTGACTTCACAACATTGCCACTGTTCCACTGTTCCTGTAAACACATTTTCTTTTATAACTTTAAGATAAAGAAAATACTGGGTTTTTCTTTTTTTTTTCTACTCATCAAAAAACAGTGGCCTATGTGAAATGCCATACACTCTTAAGAAACCACCGTTTGGTACCAAGTTAATATATATATATATATGTAATATAATATATATATATATATTAACTTTTAATAATATTATTTGGCTAGTCAGATTTATTTTCTAAAATTTTAAAAGTTGCATTCGTCTTTACTCTTGAGAGAAGGGCATGATCCAGGATAGATTTCTGGCATAACCCAGGTCTTACCAGTCAGTCAGTCAGTCATGCTGGGATTTACTCTTCTCTTCTGCTCCTGTTTCCTCTTCCATCCCAAAGTCATTCCCTGAAGCATTCATTCATTCAACAGAAAGAAGTACATAGTGTCCTAGTATGAGCCAAACCTGCTGCTAAGCTCTGGAAATACAGTGTGAAGGAAATGTACAATAATGTCCAATTTTAAGCTAATACTGCCAATTTCTGTATGCTTTTTCTTTTCCCATGTTTATGGACATTAATAAATCCTTAATAAGAGGGGCTGGAGAGATGGCTCAGTGGTTAAGAGCGCTGCCTGCTCTTCCAAAGGTCCTGAGTTCAATCCCCAGCAACCACATGGTGGCTCATAACCATCTGTAATGTGATATGGCGCCCTCTTCTGGCTTGCAGGAGTACATGCAAGCAGAGCAGTGTATACATAATAATAAATAAATCTTTTAAAAAATAAATCCTTAATAAAACATATATGTGTATATTTTTCATAGCACTATCACCTAAATATACTCAACTTACCTAGTATCTCCAAAGGTTGATCCACTTCTGTGGTGCATCAAAGGAGTAAGAAGACCACACTGGAAATAAAGTATTCTATTCCTCAAGCCATTACTAGCTCATTAGCCCAAAAACCCTTTACAGTGTTAAAACTGATTGTACCAAAATAGGGTAATCACAAGTGAGCAAATACTGCACCTACGGAGAGAGAATGCTCTGAGGTTCTAGGAAGGTCAGGTTTTCAAAAAGCACTCATTTCTTTCCAATCAGATAGTTTGCAAAATGATAAGCGTAAGTTATAAAGTAAATGCATTAAAAAATCTTTGAAGCTATAACATAACCAAATTATCTTTTTGTGAGGTTATCTCAGATCTGAAATTTAAATTTAATTTAAAAAAAGAAATAGCCTTACTATGAGCTTAATGAAATCTGTGATGCTGTGCACTCAATTGAGAAAGAAGCAATATTTAGAGTCTATGATTAGATATGTCAATTTTTAAAGGTGACATTACTATCCTGATTCTCTTTACTCTTAAGTAAAGTAAAACTTACTTCATTAGGCTCCACAAAGCAAACCTTCCAGAACTGACGTACAAGTACAAAGAAAGAATAATTTAGAAATGAAATCCTTGCATTCAAAGGACCATCTCAATTCTGATACAATTATATTGTCTTCATTTTATAAAAGATTGCTATAGACTTATGAATTTTGTGAAAATTAGCTTTAATGATCACATAGACCACTTCTCATTGTCAACAATTACTAAATTGTGGTAGAATAATGTAATAAAAATTTATTGATGAACATTTTTAACATGATAGAAGCATGCATAATTTACCTCTTCACTCATGAAGAACATGCCAGCTGCTATAATGAAACAAGCTTTCATTCTTTTATAGATTCGTATTTATTTGTGTATGTATGTATAAAAGCCATTGAGCCCAGGTGGAGGACAGAAGGGAACTTCAGAACCTGTTCTCTGTACCATATGGGTTTTAGGCATTGAACTCAGGTGGACAAGCTTGGGGGCAGGTGATTTCACCCACTGAGCCATCTGGCCAACCATAGCAAGGTTCTAAGAATTCTGTGTTCTAAGGATGCAACAGTAGAATTATTTTTTAAAAAACTACTTTTGTGATGATAGTTTACTAGAAGAAGTAGAAATTCTGCCACTACTACCACCAACAGAATTGTATTATTTGTTAAAACATGACAAGTGCACAGGGGGTGGGGTGGGGGAGTTAACAAAACTAGAAGGGGAAGTATATTGGAATTAGAGGAGATTGTAGGACCGCTTGCCAGTGGCAGGTTTGAGAATACTTTAGGGAATAGATAACAAGCTATGTGTTTTTTTTTTTAAAGAGAGAGAAAAATAAGCATTTATTCTTTGCTAAAACCTGATGGGTATTACTTAAATCTTCATGTTCTCTCTCTCTCTCTCTCTCTCTCTCTCTCTCTCTCTCTCTCTCTCTCTTCCTCTTCCTCTTCCTCTTCCTCTTCCTCTTCCTCTTCTTCTTCTTCTTCTTCTTCTTCTTCTTCTTCTAATCGTTGGAATGTCACAAGCAAAAATTAAAAATTAAAACAAAGCATTAAATGTATTAAAATTCAAATCACTTTTAAATGATAAAAGATATCTAAGGCTAATTTTAATTTTAAAATTCAAATGTATACTTCTTCATTGTTAGAGCCATTTGCCATTGTCCACATCTAAATTTTGTAGCACACCATGGACTTTTAAGGAAATTTTATTCCACTTATTTATTTGTGTGTATGCAAATGTGCAAGCCACAGCACATGCAGAGAACAACTAGTAGAAGTCTGCACTCTCCTTTTACCATGTGGTTGCAGGGATTCAGCACAGGTCCATGGCATTGGCGCCAGGAGCTATTGCCTGCACAGACACTGTACTACCACTTATTAAAAGATAGATAAAAATGAATATTTTTAGCAAGTTTTTTCTTCAGAAATAAGTAAATTGGTAAGAGGAAAAAACTGAAAACATGATGAATTATGAATAGTTAGCTATTACATTTACTGTTTAAATTATTGTCTTGCATTTGAAGTGTTTGGAATGTGAACATTGTGTATTGGTTTACTGTGAATTTCTTCTCTTAACTACACAACATTTACTTTTCTGTAGCAGTTAAATACCGTGTCCCTATTGTTACCTTCGCTTTTCAATTTGCCAACCTGCTGTTTCTCTCTAAAGCGAATACAGGGGGAAAAACTCTGAGAAAGTTCATAATTTTAGCTCAATTCTATATATGCCCAATCTTCCTTTATTTTTAGTCTTTTCAGTCTGCATTCCTAAATAAGACATTCAAGGGGCTGAAAAGATGGCTCAGCAGTTAAGTACTCATGCTGCTCTTGCGGAGGACCAGAAGTCATTTTCAGGCATCGGCATCACACAATCTGCAACTGCTCCAAGGGACTTGATATCCTCTTCTGGCCTCCCCAGATACCTGTACATTTGTGGTAAATACACACAGCTCACACACACACACACACACACACAGAGAGAGAGAGAGAGAGAGAGAGAGAGAGAGAGAGAGAGAGAGAGAGAGAGACCCACAACATACACTGGGATGCACGTCTATACACAAACACTGAAGCCTCCATGAACCTGGACTGAAGATGGAAGAACAGTAGGTCAAACACATATCTCTGCTTTAATGTGTAGGACCTAATCTCTATGACTGAAGCACATCACTTAATAAGCCAAGGAGGACCAGACTAGATGTCAAAAAGCAATATTCATAAACTAGTGTTCACAGAGCAGAGTTGATACTGTTGTAGGGCAAATAAGGCCATTTTAAGTTTCTACTTGAACAAGAAGAAACAATTTTTTCAAATCTATAGCAAGAACGCTACACATGAAGCAGCACCAAGGTAATGCCATTTTAAGCTGCAAAGCTGACTCAGGATCTATATATGTTCCATTTATGACAGTATGATGGGGGCTGGAGAGATGGCCCAACGGTTAAGAGCACTGACTGCTCTTCCAGAAGTCCTGAGTTCAATTCCCAGCAACCACATGGTGGCTCATAACCATCTATAATGTGATCTGATGCCCTCTTCTGGCCTGCAGATGTGCAGGCAGAGCACTGTATATATAATAAATAAATAAAATAAAATAATTTGCCGGGCATGGTGGCGCACGCCTTTAATCCCAGCACTCGGGAGGCAGAGGCAGGTGGATCACTGTGAGTTCGAGGCCAGCCTGGTCTACAAAGGGAGTCCAGGACAGCCAAGGCTACACAGAGAAACTCTGTCTCGAAAAACAAAAAACAAAAACAAAACAAAACAAAAAACAACAACAAAAAAAGACAGTATGATGGACTAATACCATACCTCTAAGGAAAACAATAACTTCCAAGTCATTCTATACCTCTTTTTAAACCCAGATCTACACATAAACCACCCTTAGGATTACAGGGGCTACTCTACTCTTCCTAACTCATTAAGAATTTAACAGCAGGAAGTCAGGACATCTGAACACATATGTTGAGTTCATTTGAGTTTTCAATGTTGGGATTTAGAGGCTGAGTCCCATCTTCCATGACACTTACCAATGCTTTTAAAAGTGCAGCTTATATAAGACGCTCCCTTCTGTGATCAGCACATCAGCAAAATTGATGCAAGACACAATGGTTGGCTTCAGTGATCCTTAAGTCAAGATTATTTACTAAAAGGACTTATTTAGTATCAATGTTTGCCTTTGATGAGCAAAAACTCAGCGCAACACAGAAACTCGCATTCTGAATATGTCTTCAGTTTTGGGAGACAGGGAGTTGGGTATTTGTTACTCTGTTTAAACTTCCAACACCCCCAAACTCTATGATAAGTTTTGGCAATGAGCTTTTCAGTTCTCTTTATGAAAGTGTACTCCGCTAGCTGTCCATTTCTATGACTATTTTCTCATGAGACTACTGGATTCCAATTAGCAACCAAATGTTCTATATGTTTAAGGTGTGAACTACAATGTTTCCACATACAGTCATATATGAATGCCATTATTAAATTAATCAAGTTATCTATTGGGTTACATAGTTAACATCTTTGTGTAGTGGACTTTAACATCCAGGTTTTTTTGTTTTTTGTCTTTGTTTTTCTGTTTTTCTTTTGTTTTTGTTTTTGTTTTGGGTTTATATATATAATTTTAAAGACTACAGCTGGTGTTAGGAATTCATGATTAGCACCATCCCCAAAGGGAAAAAACTTGACAACTCTTTACAGCAGAAACTTTCTGACAACATTTTCATTTCTATAAATGCATTATAAATCCTTTTCCTATTCTGTGAGGTTTTAGGAATGCTAATCCCATTAAATTTGAAAAAAAAAGAAAATACAGTGCAAAATGAAGCATGTGTGTGGTTTCTCTCAGGGCTGGAAAGAACCAACTTTGCATTTTAAGAAACAAAACCTTTGGCAGTTTCTTCTGAAATATCCATTATTTAACAGTGGATGTCAGACAAGTTTATTATAAATTTCAAAAAAAGTCTATATAATACTAATGGCTAGCCATGTAATTCTTTGGGCACAAATTCTTCCTTTATAATCATTACTGTGAAACTCTGAAAGCAAATGTACTGCCATCACTGGCAATTACAAGTGCCAAGTTATTAAGTGCATTAAGGATTTTAGACTACTGGAGTCCCACTTAGTGCATGAGGGTAGCAATTTACTAAATGGACTCAAGTGGCCTGAAAGATCTAATGCACCCCGCAAAGGTGTGCACTCAATCATTTTATTACCATTTGGATCATCTGTATATTCAAGAAACAGAAAATAATGAAAGTGAAAAATTGTCATCAAGAAAAGAGAAAAGGATGTCACAGCATAAGCAATCTAGGAATTATAATTTCTTGAGCAGTCAGAGGTTTTTAAATCATTTTTAAAATTAGAATATTAAGTTTATTAGATATAATGTTAAAATTGTAGTTGGCAAATTTAGTTGTCTTTGAATACTTAAGAAATATTCTGAAATCTCCCTGAAAATAAACACTATAATGTTAAAAAGCTTTTAAAGTAGAAAGAGTAGAAAACACAAATATGCAAAATATTGAATATTCCTCATTTGTTAACATTCTATTAACAAGCACAAGTAATATTGGACATTATGGACTAAATTTTAATTTTATAAGGAAGTACAGAACACAAGAGTACAAATACAGTATGTATAATGAAAAAGGAATTTTGATTATTAAGTTTTTAAGTTAATACTTCAAAATAGACAATAACATATAATCTAGCCCAATTTTTATGAAAGTAAATGTACTCTAAAAATGTATAAATCTGAATCTTATACCTGGTAGGAAAATGGGAAGTACGCTGCCTCGCCTGAGCCTGTATCCTGAATCTCATTACAAATGCTTACAATTGGCAGTTCATGTTTTTTGTTTTGTTTTGTGTTCCACTGAGTTTAACCATGGCCACCTACATGGTGAGAAGTGAGGAGCCTTGTGGGCTCATCAGTTGATCTACAACTGAAGACAATGGTTTCTCCTCCTCCAGGATTATCAACATCTCAATAGAAAATAGCTCACTAGAGAGAAGCAGAGCCTCTTCATCCATCCTCAATCTAGGACTCACAAAATGCTCACAAATTGAATGTTGTGTGGGCTAAGTGTAGGTAGTCACAGCTGATGAGTTCAGGACTGTAATGGCTGAGTCATGCCCACAGAGTGGTGTTTCCCAGCCTTTGTCCACATCATCTATTCTTAGATTCTTTTTACTCTGTCCACTGAATATTCCCTGAGACATAGAGGGAGTGGCATAAATATCCTCTTTAGGTCTCAGAAATCAGCTGTTAACTTATTCTTAGCCCCTTGTGAAGCCATCAGTCTCTGCATTCACTGGGGTTCATTATAAAATAAGGCTGCTTCTCTGATAAAGGCTGAGAGTAGCATTTTGTATGGCTATCAGTAAAATATTTAGAAGGAAGTTCAATGCCATACCAATATCACAAAACAACAGTAGTAAGTTCTCCTTCTGGGGCTTAGATCACCCCAGCCATGAAATTTTACCAGACTTATAGTACTAGTCATATAATGCCTCAAAGAGAGAGGGCCTCAGATATATTATAATCATTTCATAATTGCATCTTTAGGTAGATATTGATTGCATAGTCAGTCTTATACCACACAGTGTTCAGAGCTTGGCTAGACTACTGATGGCCTTTCCTACCAACAGTTTGCATAGTATCATCCATCACTATGAATGGTTGTCAGCAAGCAAGAAACTTCCATATTTGTTAAAATTGTACTAATTTTGAAATCTATTCACAAATTTCCTAAACCCATAATTATAACTCATTCTTGTCCTCGGAGTAAGTGATCCTTGACTCTTTACTTCACACAAAGATTATACCTTTTAACTCTTTGTTTCTCTACTCATTTCTTGTTTCTTTTTGTCAAATGGGTCAATTTGTGGCCCAAAGTAAAATTTTAAACCTAGTTTCTGCTTGAATTTGAAGTTTCTAAGAGATCGTTTTATTTTGAAATACATTTTCCTTTTATTGTAAATTTTTAGGGACTAACACGTATAACTACCCTAAAGTGTAGCAGATCATACAAATAATACATGGTTTCCTTATCTTTCTACTGACATGCCCTCCAATCACTTGAGTAAAAATCCTCTATGCAGAACTTGCAAGGTGGCATCTCAGAATGTGCCCTTACATTCATTTGAAAATATACTATCTGATTCTGGGGCTCTCTGAGCTTAACTTTTCCATTCTTTTGTGGACCTTAACATTTGTTTGTTTGTTTGTTTGTTTGTTTTATTCAAAGTATTATCAGTAGATCTATGGGAATTTAACAGAGATTATTGCGTTAATTCCTTTGGATTTATATTTAGACAGAGTCTTGGTGGAAACTATTATCTATCTGGACTTAGAACCTGTGTATTAATCCTCCTTCATCACTTAAAAAAATTTTTCTCCCTCATATTTTACTGTAAAATACCAGAATGTTAAATATATAAGCTTGGAGCATCTCTTGGTAAATTATTACAGTCCATTAACTTGGTGTTCCTATTTGAGCACTATTTAAAAAGATGAGGTTACTAGCTCCCATTACATGGCAAGTAATTTGTCTCCATTTTTTAAACAAAACTTTCTCCTGTACTTTCACTTAAAATATCTTTCATGGCCCCTTGAAAAGACACTGTGCTTTAACAGCCATTTTTTCTATGTTCTCTAAATTTTACAAATATTTTCAAAGTTTCCTATATTCTTCCAACTATTTACATTGTTAACATCTCTCACATTATATGCTTATGTTATAGTATTTTCCAAGATTTATTTATTAAAAAATATATATTATTTATGTGTCCCACAAAATGTTACCCCAAAACATTAGTAGGCATAAAGCACAAATATTATAGTTTTATAGGTCAGGAATTTAGGAGATGCTCCCCGGGGCACCTGGGAGTTAGGTCTTTTGCATGATTACTGTTACTTTTCAGAAAGAACTGCCATCATTGGAAAGCCTGTCCAAGCTGCAGATTTGTGAAAGTATCATTCACATGACTGCTGCTGGGGGGACTCAGTGTCTTTATCCTTTTAGATAGAATGCACTAAAATTTCCACACATGAGTTTCTTGCTATAATGGAGTAAGTAATTTTCTTGAGTGTCATTGTTTGAGAATGAAGAAGAAAGCTGCACTTTCTGTGATGTATTTTCCAAAGTCATTCCACACCATTGTTACATGACTCAGTTCTTCAGCAGCACAGTAAGAGCCCCTCCCTGCCCCCTCTAATGGGTGTGTGTGTGAATGTTAGCTTCCATCTCTTAAAAACATATTAATCAATATATAGACAGATTTTCAGAGCCACTTGATTCACCCAAAACTGACAGTTCCAGAAGGACGGTAGTTCATTATCACTATGACAGGAAGCATGGCAGCTGGCCGACAGGCATGGTAGCAGAGAACATACTTGGAATGCTTTGAAACATCAAATCCCACCCCTAGTGACAAACTACATCCAACAAGGCCACACCTTCTAATCCTTCCCAAATAGTTCTATCAAATATTCAAGCATATGAGCCTATGGGGACCATTCTCATGAAAACCATCATAATATATTATTGGTAATTGCTATAACACACCAAACATTTTCATTAAAACTATTCAATCAAGGAGAAATTTAGCACTATACATTCTAAAGAAAAACTAAATTTTGAATTTTGTAGTTTTCTTCTTCATATTTTATAGAAAAAATCAATACTGCAAGTTTCACTTTTTAAAAAGGTAAAAAAACAAAGAAAAGAAAGCATATTTCTATACCCCTATGTGAAAAACACCTCTCATGTTTTTCTACATAAAGTAGAAAATTCAGCTTTAATCTTTGTTCATTCAAATACAACAGGAGTTGCTTTCCAATCTTCCCACTGCCTGGGACTGTGAGTTACTTCTCTGGATAAAATTTATGAATGGTTTTATTTTGGGGGATATTGGATGCTGAGGAAATGAATCAGCACTGTTACCAATGGTTTATTTAACTGATTTCTATGCATCCCTTAATAAACCTGTGTGATAAATTCTCTTACGCTGAAAGAAAAAGAAATTAAATTAAAAGAAGAACAGGACTGGAAGGAAAACACTGTGACTCCTAAGAAAATGAGAGGAGTGGAGGACCTCTATTCCTTTCTATCTTGAAAACAATTTCAAAAGTAGAAGTGGTTTGGCAGTCCATCCTTCCTGTGTAACTCCCCCACGGACATCACATAATAGTGAGGAATGAAGCGACATCCATCACACCATGATCACTCCACTTCAGCTGTCATTACCACACAGCAGGAAATGGAGAGCACAGCAAAAATCAATGCTTGAAGTTACATGTTGCACCACGTTATGACCAATGATGAAAACATATCCTTTTCGTTTATAAATAAACCAAAGTTAATGAAACATTTCTTTGAATAAAATGACATCTTACTTTATTATGATTTGTATTCATTTTTAAAATAGTAATTTGTATGTATCTGTGAATGCATGCACAATTGTGGGCATTGGGGAAATAAATACACCTGTGCATGCATAAAGAGACAAGAAGAAGGTATCAGGTGTCCACCTCCAATCCTTTCCAAATATTCTTTGTAGCAAGATTTTTCTCTGAACCTAAGGTTCACTTGTTCAGCAAGGGTAAAAGCCAGCAAGCATCAGTGATTCTCACACCTCTGTCCCACTCACAGCTAAGGTGGAAGGCATACAAGAGATGCTCAGCTTGTTACATAGACGCTGGGGTTTGAACTTTGGTCTTGACACATGTTTAGCAAGTGCTTTTAACCATTGATATATATGTTATACAACTCTAAAAGCAAAACAATATTTAACAATATTACTACTAAAGCACTTGAAAACTCTACAAGTCTATTAATGAATCTATCAGAGACCTAAGAAAATTAATCTTATTAACAAATTTATTTTAAAAACTTATTGTGGCAACTAATACTTTTTTAATACAAATGAATAAATAAATTATAATCTCTTAATACAAATTTAACTGTTTCTATAATAAATTATTTTTAAAATATATAAGTATGTGTAGAAAAGTGTATTGAAAAGGAAATGCACACACATATAATAAGAGTAAAGACAGAGCTTATGAACATTTTGCATTTGTAATGCAAAGTCTGAAATCCAGAAGAAAGCTATCACTTTTATTCCTTAGCACATTTTTATATGACATTTTTAGGTAAGTCTATTAAAATGTCATAGATGAAGAAAAGAAGTACAAATGGAGGCATTAAAAATAAGGCAAAATAGCCTGAGATTTCTTACCACAGGTTTTTTGTTTGTTTGTTTATTTGTTTGTGTTGTTGTTGTTGTTTTTAGTATTCCTTTTCCAAGCGACTTGCCATGTGTAGCCCAGGCTGGACTCAATCAATAGCATGTTTTTTCTCCCTCAGTCTTTGCAGTGCTGAGGCAGACATGAACCATCAGTGCTTACTACAGATTTTGGAAGAAACCCCAAAGGGACAGATATTTGACAATGGTAGAACAATTAAGTGTTCCTCCAGACGAGAGGGAGACTCTGGGACACTGAGAACAGTGGTCTGGGCTGAGGCTGAGAGTTTCACAGCCAGAACCCCCTCGGTGTTTCCTGTTGGGAAACAGAAAAGATATTTTTTTGAAAGACTTAGGCATAGACAAAATATAGAAAAAAATAAAATGAGCTGGGGTACACTGGAAGGGAATCTAGAACAGCCTTCTAGGGAATCAGCAACCAGGAGAAGGACTAAGATCAAGTGGTTGTTATGTTTTTACAATGTTTGCAATGCAGGGTACATTTTTGAGAGTAGTCAGTGGGAATGCGATTTTGAATTCTAATCACTTGGTAAGGCAGATGATAATATCTGTGAGTAATTTTACAAATTAAATTAAATAGTTCCTTATAAACTCAGGTTGACTGTTAAGGCAACATGCTACATTTTACTGAGTTATATTTTTATTAGGGCTCAGGGCACAGGATGAGCAGGCTGCATTGGAAAGAGAAATATTTGGCAGAAACTAGGCCCAAAGTAAGACTCTCCATGCCTCCTCCTCCTCCTTCTCCTCCTCCTCCTTTTCTTCTTTCCTCTTTTTTCTCCACCATGACAAGTCACAAAAACTAGGATTGTACTTCACGGGGGAGGGGGGTGAGGGGGTGGGGGGGTGGGGGGAGGTAGGGGGGTGGCTGGAGGTCTTAGACTCTATAACTTAATTCCCCTAAAAAGATATAAAAATTTAGAAACATTACTCCAACCCCCTCCCAGCCCTGCTTTTTGTATAAGAGCTGGCCACAAAGGACTTCTCCTAGTACTCTCCATTTGGAGTTTTGTACTTGGAAGGAAGAAAGACAGAGAAGCCTCTGGGATTCCATCTTACATCCATCAGAGTGGCTAAGATCGAAAACTCAAGTGACAGCACATGCTAGCGACGATGTGGAGAAAATGGAACACTCTTCCATTGCTGGTGGGAGTGCAAACTTGTACAACCACTTTGGAAATTAATCTCGTACTTTCTCAGAAAATTAGGAATAGTTCTACCTCAAGACCCAGCCACACCAGTCCAGGGTGTGTATCCGGAAAGATGTTCCATCATACACCAAGGCTACTTGCTCCACTATGTTCATAGAAGCTTTATTTGTAATTGCCAGAAACTAGAAACAACCTAGGTGTCTGTCAACTGAAGAATAATTTTTTAAAAGAGGTACATTTGTTCAGTGTAGTATTATTTAACTATTAAAAACAATGATATCAAGAGATTTGCAGACAAATGGATGGAACTAGAAAATATCATCCCGAATGAGGTAACCCAGACCCAGAAAGGTATGCATTGCATGTACTCACTTATAAGTGGATTTTAACCATTCGATACAAGATCTTACAATCCACAGATCAAAGAAGCTAAGTAACAAGGAGGGCCCAAGGGAGGACTCTCACTTAGAAGGGGAAGTAAAGTAAACATCTGAAGTAGATGGAGGGAGGGTATTGGGTGGGGGAGGGGTTGGAGAAGGGAACTGAAGTGAGGATCAGGTATAGGGAGAGAAATGCACAGCTGAGAGAGAGAACAGAAATCAGTGGGGAGGGGCATCTGCAGGATGGGGGCAGGCACAGGGAGTGACCCTAGCTGAGACTCTTAGCAGTCTGAAATGGCAACCTCCTGTAGCCATGCGGGACTTCCAATGAGGAGAGGCAGACACCAAACCACACACAAAACCTTCGACCCAGCCAAGGAATGACTGGCCCAACTAGAGTCATATGCCACAAGAGAGAGCCCACCGCTGACACTATTGCTGTTATTCTGTTATACTTGCAGACAGGAGGCTAGCCTAACAATCTTCTTGAATTGCTTCACTGAACAGCTGGTGAAAATAGATGCAAAGACCCACAGCCAAACGTTAGACAGAGCTTTGGGAATCTTATGGAAAAGGGGGAAGAAGGATTGAAAGAGCCAGAGAAGTCAAAGATAACACACACACACACACACATACACACACACACACACACACACACACACACACACACACACACACACACAAACAAAAACAAACAAACAAACAAACAAAAAAACCTAGAAAATCAACTAACCTGGACCCATAGGGGCTCACAGATTCTGAACCACAATCCAGAGAGCATCCGTGGGACAGATTTGCCCCCCCCCCCACTCCTATGTAACAGATTTCAACTCTAGCCAGGAACCCTGGGAGTGTTGAGCAAACCTTTTCTTTTACATTATTGAAGCAGTTGGTCATCACTTCTAAAACTGATGTTTGAGTGAAAAAAAAATCGTGGCTTCAAAGTTTTCTTTGATGTCTGAATATTATATTTGAATCAATGGAGGTGTGTGTGTGTGTGTGTGTGTGTGTGTGTGTCTACCTCAGTGTTTCTTGAGTTGTTCAGAGTTCTGTGCTCATGTTTGTTTCTCTCAGTTTCTCATCAAAATTGACACAGAATTGTCATAAAAGTTAAATAAGGATAAATAGATAACCTGTCAGAACTTCTCTTTCCAAAAGAAGACACCATTAGGATTTAATTATAACACAACATGTGATGCTGGCTTAAGGAAGAAATTAATGCTTGTCTTACATGGGCACTCTGGATCGGGCAAAGAACACTGGCCACAAAGGTACAGCACTAACATGATCTCATTCCAAATTCCTAGACACATCTGTGCATAGACTGGGTGGCAATCCAAGACTAAAGAAACTGTAACTTAAAGCTTGTCAAACAATACCTCTCTCTGTCTAATCCTTGCACAGTGCCAGAGACTTGACATGGCTGGTGTAGTAAGGGAATGAAAAGAGGAAAAACATACGGACACACAGACACAGAAAAGATCAGATTGCGTGGGCTGGGCTTTCTGCTGAGACATTTAGAACTTCTAGGCATGTTTATTATTTATGGTTCAACAAGGAGGTAGGGCTATGACATACAGATGGAAAATGAGACAAGATTACAGTGTACAGCTGGGTCACGGAGGCAGGTTCAGCTCATCTCAGTAGGAGTTCTCTCTGTAGGTGAACAGTCTTCAGGATGTACATACATAGAGGGGAAAAGCTACGGTGGACATTTTCTGCACACGTTGTCAACATCTGCACACAAGAAGGCTTTGCCATCCTCAGAGCCTCAGCCCAGGGGGAAAGTTTTGCCATTTTCCTATAGGTCTGAGACTATGATCCTGGCAATGGCGTGCTCATGGCAAAAACACACATCAGGACTTCACCCACACAGGGATTCCTCCACTCCCCACATTTAGGTTTAAATGTCAGAGGCTGGCAGACAGGCCAATAGCAGAAAGGTTCACAAATAGGCATAGTATGTAGTCAAATCCTAGAGAATTAACAGTTGAATTGATTTGCCCCCTCTTGCCCTTACTTAGGCTTAATATTCACTATTGTTGTTGACATCAACAAAACCTTTAGCTAGTCAGTTTATAAAATACATTACATTTTCTTTCGGTAAACTATCAGCGTTTCAGCAAAAGGAAGCCATTCAGCTACTTAATCATAATTTGAGTCTCATGAGTGATTGCAAAATACAGAGTTTAGTGTGGAAAGATCTGGCTTTCAAATTAAGAACAACATTTGATTACAAAGACAAACCTGTGAAATATTTCTTAAAATATTTTATCTTCAGTTTAGACAACTAAAAAGTAGGTGTGATGGTATCAGTTTCTGTGTTGTTATCTTAATAAATAAGACTTTTTTTTAAAATGCAGAGAACTTGGCACAGAACCCAGCACACAGTTATCACTCCACATGGTTCCCAGTGGTGAAGGAGTTAATTGAAAACAAACTCACCAGCAGTGCTTCTCAGCAGGGGTCACTACCCCTTGAGAGGGTCAAAGGACTTTTTCATAGGGAGTGCCTAAGACCATCTGAAAACAGATACTTACATTACAACTCATAGCAATAGAAAAATTACAGTGATGAAATAGCAACAAAAATAAATTTATTGTTGGTGTCAAGCATGAAGAATGGCATTAAAGGGTCACAGAATTAGAAAGGTTCACAACTACTGCTACCAAAATAAAGAGAAATGATTTGTAACTGTCAATGAAATTTTGTACAGTAATTTTAATGAGGGGAAAATACAAGAGGTCTTGGGAAAACCTTAACTCTTAAAATGACCAAGAAAATTCGTGATTGATAGAAAAGAAAAAAAATTGTCTAGTGTCTATTGATATGCAAATAAAAATATCAATCATGAATCTAAAAAGCAGCCTGTTAGATATTACTGCAAAAAAAATCGAATAATCAATGGAAGAGATAAATATGAGCAATGAAGCTGTGTAAAACTTGATTTATGGAACATGGCACACTTTGAAATATGTGGGAAGCATCAGCAAGGGGAGAAAGCTGGGATTTAGCAAATGAAAGCAAGCTAGACAAAGGCTAGAAATGTAGCCGGTGAATAACAGAGATGTCTTAAAATAGCTACACAAACAGAAAAATACTGAGTCAGTTAACAGTGTCTACAGTTGTAAACAGGACTGGGATGAGCCAACTTCCTGGGGTAAAATTAATCACAAATTAGCAACAGAGTCACTGCTAAGTAACTAGTTCTATCTTCCCAACTTTGAAGGTCTATAAGGATGGCTTCCTCTTTCATAATCACCAACTTTCTAAAAGGAGAAACAGAAAGTACTTAACTGATTATTGCCTCAAAACAATTTAATCAAGTCTTGTCTTTGTTCCTTAGTGGAGGCGTGCAGTTTTTAAACTGCCTCCACCATCCTATCTGGCTGGATGCTTCCTGGTAAAGAACAAAGAAACCATTATCTTTCTTAATAGTTAATCTAAATAGATGCTGTCAATCACCCGGGACGGGGTGCGGGGGGAACCCAATTTTATAAACTTTAAGATATAATCTAAAATCTTGTATGCTTGTAAACAAATACAATGGCTTCACAAATTGAAGACTGGAAAGCAAAAATTACACAGCACAGAACAGTGTGTGCTGGAGAACACAGTTCCAGTGCTGTACTGGTTTCCCCCAAACAAAGGGAGACCTGAACAGGTTCAATATGGTACAGCCACTTTGGGAAGGGAACATTGCTGCCTGTGCTGATTTTAAGATACACACTCCTGAACATACACAGTTTAGGTCATAATTCAAGACAGAATGCGGCAGGAAAAACAAAAACAAAAACAAAAACAAAACACCTATGGTGGAGTGACTTCAGAGGTAGTAGTGGGGCTGATTTCCTGGGCTCATCCAGCTTGCAGTTCAGAAATTTCTTGGTTACTTCTGGGTTATGTCATCATTCACCAAGAACTATGGCGGATATAAGAAAGGAAAGTGAGAGCCTACGACTGAAGAGGTGACTCAGTGGTTAACAGAGCCTACTGTTCCTGCAGAGGACTGGTTTGGTTTCCACCATCCACTCCCTGTGGTTCGTGGAAATTCCATGATATCTGATGCCCTCTTCTGGCCTCTGTGGGCACTGCACACATGTGAGGACATACATTTTTAGAGGAAGAAGTAATACAGAGGCTCCGGCTGACCTACTCTTCTTTTCCTACCAATTTGAGCTGGCTTACAGTCTACATCATCAGAACTTTTAGTGATGAAAGGAAAATACACAACTGAAAAACAGTTACCACAGACCATCACTTATATCTGGCTATCGACTACACCCATACTGTGACAACGCTTTCCTGTTCAGTGATTCTTTTGGGCCATACCTTGAGAGTACTGCATATTGCTTTGTAACTTTGGCTTGTATGATGTGATTAATGTGTTTTGTGTGAGTTTTTCCCAAAGAGGTCACAGAGCAAAATTTTGGTAACAATTTGCCATATTTCTGGTTGAGTGAGATTAGATTGCCTTCATTTTTATTGTGGTAAAATTCTTTATCTTTGCAATATGTAGATTCCTCTCCATTAGGTTTAAATTTATGTATCAGATGTCCTTTCTCTTCACAGCTTTTCTGCTATATGCAAGTCTAAATTTGCCTGTGGACTCTGTCTCATTTTTTGGGGGGAACCCAGGTCTCATGTGTATTTCTGTCTCCTGCTACATCTTAACTAACTTAACTCAGGTGCCTCTTTCTAAAGGGTAAGGGGCATGTGTCTTTGTTAGGGTTTCTCTTGCTGTGAAGAGACACCATGATCATGGCAACCCTTACAAAGGGAAGCATTTAATTGGGGCTGGCCTACGGTTTCAGAGGTTTAGTCCACTATCATTCAGGCAGACATGGTGCTGGGAAGAAAAGCTGAGAGATCTACATCTTGATCTACAAGTAGCAGAAAGAGACTGTGTCTTCAAAGCCTGCCCACAAGGCCACACCTACTTAACTGAGGCCACACCTGCTAATAGTGCCTCTCTCTATAGGCCAAGAACTCAAACACATGAATCTGTGGGGACCGTTATTACTCACACCATCAGAGTATGCTCATACAATGATTTTTGGGTGTTCTTCATGAATCTCTTATTCAGATTAAAGAAGTATGATTAAACCTTCAGTGATGGGGTTCTTCTGTAATGAGACATTTGTTTTATATTAAAATACTAAAATTATGTCTGGAAGGAACACTTGTAGGCATGAGCTTCTTATACACTGTGATCAGAAGTACTGGCTGCACAGTAGTGTAAGAAGTTTTGATACGTGACTATGTACCCAAATATTGAAAATTTCTCATGAAAATCACCCTCGTTGAGTTACTTCCTTTAATTATTCTCATCATTGTTTTGGCAAGCATATCAGAAAATGGAAGACATGGTTGAAAACCTAATGCTTAATGTAAATGTTGTATATCTGTAATCATTTTATATTAGTTTTGCTACATTCTTCAAATTTTTAATGATAAGGTAGGAGGAATACAATGCATTTGTGTTTACAGTGATCTATCTCTAAGCATATTGAGAAATGTGACATTTGGTGCGACAGAGCCAAAATAGAAAGTAAGCAAAAACCAACTTAGAGCATCATATTATGAAGTTATGATGTAATGGAAAACTATAACAATTCCACATGCTCAGGATTAGTGGTATGTTTGTATAAGATGTGACTTCATTACACGTGGTAAATAAATATCTACCCATTTAATATGATTTCTTTGATGTGATATCTAGTAGCAACTGTTTATAATTGTTTGAATATACAAACATCATTAAGTTCATGCATATGTGTGCATATTTATCTTAAATTTTGTATTAGACAAGATCTTGCAGTGTTGTCTGGGCTGGCCTTAAGCTTACACAGTCCTCCTGCTGCAGCCTCTAGAGGATTGAGATTACAGGCATGTCCCACTACCCTCAGCTTGCTTCATTTAAAATGCTTTAATCAGAACCAATTTTCAACCTACAAAGAACTGTGAAAGTAATGCCTTTTGCTTAAGTTCTTCACTTTACATACTTTAATGTTAACAACTTTCAAAAACATACAAAAATCACTAAGGACACCCTCAAGCTAAGCAAACAAAATCACAACTTTACATAGAATCAGGCATTTAACATAATTTCCCCCCCCCCCCAGGACAGATTAGCATTTCTAATGAAATTCTTAATGGTTTTGAAGGATTTTTTTTTTGTAATTGAGACCCATTCCACATAACCGTTCTTTTGCTGATTTACAGCTCTCACCTGGAGTCAGATCTTCAGCCACTTCTTTGTGTGCTTGATTTACCTGTGTTTGATTTACCTGTGGATCACCAACCCCTGCTTCACTCTTGAAGTACCTTGCTAACGGAGGTCTTTGAATTGTCTTTTTTGGAGCCTCATTTCTTGTATATGGGTAGAAAACATGGACACAAGCTGATAATGTGTGCTGGAACAGGTTGTCTTACTGAGAGGAAGAGAATTCATTTTTCAGTTCTATTTTTCAGTGCTATTTTTAGTTTCATGTTTTAGAAAGAGACAATATGAAAGAAAAAAGGTCATAAAAAGGTCATTTTTCTTCTCTTTTTTGATTTTAATGATTAAAAATATTTTTAAATGTTTTCTATTTGATGAAATAGAATTACATCAGTTTTCTTCATCCTTTTCTACCTGTAGTCCCCCCATTTACCCTCCTTAATACTTCCTCTTATTAACTCAAGTTGATAGCCTCTTTTTATTATCATTGCTATATACATATATGTATGAATATGTATGTTTATAGAAAAACATAATATATGTTGTATATATATGCATATACATGTTGTATATATATGTGTGTGTGCTGTATATGCATACATACATGTATTTGTATACATATTATATATGATGCTGTTTGTTTTTATTGTTTGTGTACATACTGTTTTAGGGCTGACCACTTTGCATTGGACACATGCAACAGATAAGAAATCTCATCCTTAACATAGCATAATTCTCATTGTCCCAGCAGTTATTAGCTGCCTGTAGTTCTTTCTGTAGGGACTGGACTCTGAAATTTTCCCCTTCCACATTAAAATGTGTATTCGTATTACAACTGTTCTGGTCTTGTTTATGCAGTCATTTCCAGGAAATACTTCAAAGCAGATTTCAAGGTGTTCTAGTTCTTTCAGTTTTTTCCACATTCTTTTCTGTTTTGTTCCCTGAGTGAGGTAGATACATTTACTGGGGCTGAACTCCCGTGAACCAATGGGCTGCATACTATGTCCAGCTTTGGTTTCCTATGATGGACTCTATTTGCTAATCTCCTGTTAATCACAGTCCCAGCTGACAAATATAGAATTTCCAAGTGAAGCAAAGGTTTCATTTTAGTGATTCAGAACACTTATTAATCAAAGACAACCAAGGGCTACTTTGATAATGTATTATTTGTGGGTCATTTACACTACCCTGACCAACTCTTCAAAGGGAAGTTTCTCATACATGGTACTGGGTTTTGGTTCTAGTCTGTGGCTCTAGTGGGAGCACAGTCAGTCCAAGTGGCGTAACTTCCTTTAAAATATGTATGTTTTCCATTTGTCATAATTGCTCAGCTTCTATGTTTATTAAAACTAAGAATTAATATGTTAAATAATCTGACATGGCTCATCAAGTTGTTTTTCAGTGATAGGGCTTTTCTGGAAGGAGCAGAAGGAGGCTCAGAAAATAAATAAGATAGAATAGTTTAAGATCAGGAGATCTTGCACAAGTTATGTTTTATGTGCTTATTAAGAAGTGTAGCATCATACATACAGTTTGTAAATGGTAAATGGGACAGAGTCGATACAGAGCTATCTATCATACAATGGAGTGAAGTAAACAGGAAGCTAATCAAACAATGTTGCACAAAGAGAACACCAAATATCTCCATTTCATCATAAATTGAGCACAAAGCAGCCTTGGGACTGGTAACCATAGCCCACTAAAGGGTGAAAGTTGAGATCTCAGAATACAAAGCCTCAACTCCTCAAGGCCCAGGCCCAAGACCATTACTGGCCCTGACAAGCATATTCCCTGTTTTAGACAATGAACTTTGTTCCTTCTCCATACATCAAGGCCTTAGAGGAAATCTCCCCAAGACCCTGTACCCAGATTATTACTTGCTTTGCCAAGAAGGTTCCTTGTTTTAGACTAAAAAATATATTCTCTCTCCATATGTCTAATAGAAAACCCTGCACTGGCCTGGCTGTCAACAGTATCCAACTACTCATTAACAATAATTAGTAATAAATAAAATGTATTAATTATACAAACCTAATAATTAGTTTTTATAAATTACCATGTGATGTTTAACAAATAACTTTAAAAGAGATATTACCAAGCCAAATACATATTTTTTGTGAATATATTTTCTAAGTTCTTGAATAAAAATAGTAGAGTTAATAGTGAACATGCCTCTACATCAGCAATAAATATTTTTAAGCTGTAGAAAACTACTACTTTAACATATAAAATCAATGCTTAGAATTTTTTTCAACCTAAAAATCAATAATTCAGTAACTGTAAGATGACCACTAGCAGTTGGTAAGAGAACCAGCAATCTCATCTGTACCATTTCAAGTCTTAAGAAAAATACCATGACACATGATAATAAATGATATTATATCAACAGGTGAAGAAATACTTTGAAAAAAGCATAGACTTCATTTCAGGAAAGGATGCCTTTCGAATGTAGTCACATTACATCCTGTGCTTGGTAACTGCGTGCTTGTCAACCCTGACCATCTAACCGACTGAGACTGGAGTCACACTGGAGATACCTTCTGGGTGTCCAGTCAGGGAGCTACTGAACCGGGTTACCTGAGGCAGGAAAACTCATAAATGAGAGCAGCAGCAGCCCTTGGGCTGCATCCTGAACTGAATGAAAAGAAGGATCAAGTTTCCTGCTCCTACTTCCTCACTCCAGAGGTAACTGTGATTAACTCCCTCTCCTCCTGCCACCTTTACTTCCTTTGCACACTAGACTCTAACTTGTCAAAGCCAGAGTAAACGCCTCCTTTCCTAACGTCAGCTCTATTGAACAACCAAACATGCCTGTATCATGGTCATTGCATATGCTCTAATCATTAAGATCTGCTAGGGTGGCTGCTGGGATCTGAAATTTGTAGGAAGGCTAGTGTTTAGGGTTCCAAGGAATGCCCCATACTGTAAAGATCCAGGAATATTCCTTTCAGCTTGAGGTACTTTTATACTTTGCCTATCATAGGGAATGCCTCATCACATAAAATTAATACCAAAGTAAAGTGCTCCGAGCTTTACTCAAAACTCCTGGCATGAACTTACCCAAAGAGAAGGCACTTCCTCTTGAGAAATCCTTGAGGCAGTCCTCTGAATGGCACAGGGAAACCCCTACCACCCTTGGACTTGAGTTGCCTATCTCATCCCACTACAGAGAAATCCTAGAAACGAAGCCCTCCATTTATAGCTACCTTCTCCTAATGCCCAGTCTCTCTAAGGTGGGGCTCACCAAGAATGTTACACACACACACACACACACACACACACACACACACACACACACACACACATCATATGACTCTATTAAGGAACAACGTCCTGAAGTCACTGTACACTTAGGGGTTTTGGAGAAGTCAATAGGAGAGATTCACAGAACAATTACTTCCTCAGACCCAGCAGCTTGCTCTGCCCGTCCTCAATATCCCTCAGTCCTTCACTACCAAGCAGCTTTGTGATCCCCAGGAATCCAGTGAGAGTCTGGAGATCCAGGCATTCCCAGTTAATGTGCCCCCCACCCAAGGTAAAGGCTTTAATTTTGGTAGCCTCACAAAGCTGGAGATTTAAAAGAGCTCGGATAGGCAGTTAAGAAGATGACATTCATTTCCCCTTGGACTCAACCTCTTCTCCAAAGTCAGATTGCCACCCTAAACACACTCCAAGATAAGTGAGACATTTGTTCTTCTTTACTAGCAGGCCTGCTTTCTCTACAATTGAAAGCCTTCAACAAGTCAGACAAAGTCAGGTACAAAATGATGTCAAATGGGGGCCATTTGGCCAAGCAGTCTTTACCACAGAAGCCCAACAGGAGACTCAGCCAGCCGATTACTATGATCAGGTCCTCATTGTGTCCTTCACAGCTGGGACAGGCTTATCCATCACCCTCTGTTGTTGTTTTTGTTGTTGTTGTTGTTGTTATATTGTTTTGTTTTGTTTTTCAAGGCAGGGTTTCTTTTGTAGTCTTGGACATCTGGGACTTTTTTTGTAGATCAGGCTGACTTTGAACTCACAGAGATCCTCCTGTCTAAACCTCCTGAGTGCTGGGTAAGGGCTTGTGCCACTACACTTGGCTCTACCCCTACCCTCTTTCTCACAACCTACCCCCCTTGCTCCTCCTCGGCCAAAAGTCAAAAGATACTTTCTCTGACTTTATTCTTAAAGCAAAAACAAGCCTAAAATAAAAAATTTCTGACCCTGTGGCCAGGGGCTTCCTTCTTTAAAATCTCAACGTTGTAGAGAGTGTTGGGTTCAGGCAGCCAACCATCTCTGTCTTTCTTCATTTTGGAAGCTGCTAGCCTGTACTTTCAGCTCATCCAGGTAATTAAGTTTTATTCCTTCTCAAGTCTCTAATGGGGTTGAAGATAGTTATGTCTTACAATTAAACTTAAGGGATAAGATGATTTTAGGTAAAGATAGATGTTTTAAGTGAAAAGAAATGAGATATGATAGATACTGATTTTCACTCAGAAATTGAGACTCACCAATACTGTAGAGGTGTTTTCTTCAAGTTTGCCAAATACAAATAGCCAAATCACCTTGAATGGAACATTTATATAATTCCTTATTGTTTCATAGTTCTTCCAGCTGTATGTAGTTTATTTTATTTATGTGTAATAATATAAATGTATATGTAAAAAAGAAATGTAATAAAATGTGATTAAAAGTCTCATTTGGGGAAGTATGACTTCTGAATGTGTGATTGCCTGTCAGGGCCTTAAAGATTGTGGCCTCCCAGGATATTGGGGCAGCATCCCATCAGGCTGCTTCTGTTTCCAAAGCCTTTGCAACTGCAACAAAACCAAAACAAACTTGCTTTAATTGCAGCAATAAGAGGCACTGGAAGGACAAATGCCCTAAGGGAGCCTTCTCTGGAAAAGAAACTGATGCTGTCATTATGATAAGGGTGGCAGGCCATTGGAGCCTTTAAACATAAATCCAGGCAGCCTTAGCTCCAGCAGTAAGAGGAAAAAGTATTCCAATAGGGGCCTTATAGTCTCCAGCCTTTTGACTCTCATCCCCCCAAAAATAATACAAAAATAGGTGACAGATAATTCAAATGTCTTATTGATACTGAAGCAGACAAGACAACAGGAGGTCTCACAAGACTGGGAACTACTTTCTGGCCCTCAGCTTCCCAGTGTAGGAGACTGCTCTTGTTCTTTTCCCACCAAACACATCTACAAATGGAAGGATCATTGTACGGATGATGCTTGGGAGACTCTTCCACCTCCCCTCCCAACTCAAGGAATCAGTTAATATCTTCTCAGCCCTTCCTGGGATTTAAAATAGCCCCTCACAAAACACAGCTTATTCCGCTCTTTGCATTCTTGGGGATAGGAATTTTCTTTACTTGCAAATTACCCTCTTAAACCCACTCCTTTCCTTCCCTCAAACCTTAATTCTTGCCTCCCTCCAAAACCTTTGGAGAAACCTTAATTGGCTTCCAGCATGGCTTTCCCTCTACTCCAGTACTCTGAAACTTCTCTTTAATCTCCTTAAAGGAGATTTTTTTTTAAAAAACGAAAGAAAAAACACTCTCCTCCCTGAGATCTCTCTCTTCTGAGGCATCTGAGGCTTTGTACTCCATAAATTCTGCCCTAGAAGACACGGCACTCACTAGATATGATCCATCAATGCCCATGTAGCTTATGTTTAACTCCTCCCGTACTCTTCTTGGCGTGCTATATCAGCCCCAAGAGGTGCTGGAATAGATCCAAACCCCAGTGGATGGTGCACCTAGAATTCCAACTGAGGTTGATGCACTCACTGTCAGAATTAGAAATGGCAGGGTTAGAACCCTGCAAACCTTCGGAAAAGAACCCAATGTCACTGTCATCCTTTCTCTCTCTCTCTCTCTCTCTCTCTCTCTCTCTCTCTCTCTCTCTCTCTCTCTTTCTGATATTCAACAACTGCTGGTAAATCATCCATGCTTTACTATTAGCCTACTTGGATTCCTGGGGCAAATTGGTAATCATTACACTAATGAAAGATGAGTTTTTGCCCTACCTCTGTTATAGTGACTACCCCCTCCCCACCCCCAGCTTTTTGCAATGAAGCCCATCATCAAAGACCCCTTAGCATTTACTGATGGAGGAAAGAGGGAAACTGTGGCAGTAGTATACTACTTCTCTGGGGATGAATGCCCCCAATTATCAGATTCAGAGAGTTGACCCAATATATCTCCTATATAAGGAACTATCGGTTCGTATTTAGCCCTCAGTCAATAAGCCTTTTAATCTTTTCTCAGACAGTGATATGCTATTGTTTTAGATGCCAACCTACTTCCCCCTCTGCTTGTCCATGTCTCTATCCTTTTACAGGGACAAGCCACACCCTTCTGCAGACACCATGTCAGATCACAGTTCCTGGCCAGGTCTGTGGGAAAATGCACTGGTTGATGGGACCACCTCTACAGAGGTATTCATAGCACCCTTCCAGCAAGTAGGTCAGTTACACACACACATACACACATACACACACACACACACATACACACACACACACACACACACACACACACATACACAAAGGGCCTTCGTGTCCATTTCCCCCACATCCCTCTTGCTCATATTCAGAAGACAATGAAAACATGTTCTTCTTGTGTACCCACTATGACTACCCTAGCTTTACAAACTATACCCTCTGGCAAATTAATGTTACCTACAGCCCTCAATTTGGCTTCCAAAAATATATCTTTGTTACTGTTGACACATACTCACATTATATATGGTCTACAGCCCAAATGGGAGAAGGCTCAGAAGAATTAACTTACCACATTGTTTCTGTCTTTGCTGTCATCGGCATTCTTCAGAAGATAAAAACTGATAATGGCCCTGCCTTTACTAGCTCTCAATTCTAAAACCTTCTGCTCAAATGGGAGAAATGGGAGATTGCCCACCACACAGGAATCCCTTACAATTCTCAAAGCCAAAGAATTAAAAAAAAAAATCAAACTCTAAAAGCCCAACTTAAAAAACAAAAAAAGTCACCTACCTCCAAACATACATTTAACAATGGCCCCATACACTCAAAATATATTTAATATTTGGAAAAATTCCAGACATCCCCTATCTCCCTCCACTAGTAGACACCAGGCATAACACCTCCTATCCTGGTACCATGGCACCATCTCTTGAATGGGATTTGGAAGGGACCAGACCCCCTTCTGAAAACTGGAAGGGATTTTGCTTGTTTCTTTCCACAGGACCAACCCAAGCCTATTTGGGTCCCAGTCAGAAGTGTCCAATACCACCCCACTAAAAAAGAAGATGGCCAGCCTCTTGCTGACAAATAAAGGATGGAGGACACAAAGGAGATGTCACCCTTGACATGACACCAAGGTCTCCTGGAAGGACATCTATGACCTGGTGGTTGCTCCCAAGCTGTGTGCTCCCCACAGGCCTCTCTCTCCTTCATTCTTATGGCTGTCTTTGCTATTCTCCATTCTAACTCCACTACCACCCACCTTCTGCCTAATCTTCCCAGTATCCACAGGTGGAGGTTTTTTGTTTGTTTGTTTGTTTTTGCTAGAGAGACCTGTAACGGACACAGCAAAATCATAGGAACCCAACACTGCCTACTTGAAGGATGCCAGACCAAGATTGAGACTCCTTTATATCCTGATTTCATCTCTACTTCTCCTGGCTTTTTTTTTTCAGTTTCCCTACCACAACATAGATGACTGCCTCCAGAAAGCCTCCATGTATGGAGGTTTCAGATATTGTAGATTCCAAATTGAGTCCACCAGTCATGGTGACATCATGCTCGCCAGCCTTAATACTCGTCTCCAGTGATACCTGGGTTGAATGTTCCTGTTAACATCTTGCTCCATGAACCCCACGGACACTGACCCACATGAAAACATTTCTCTTTATGGTCTATCCTTCTCCATTTGCCTCATAGGGCCTTCCTCTAGGTCTTATCCTACATGGTCCTGCAACATCACCAAGCCAATATGTGTTTACTTCCCTGTTTTTCTCCAGTGCAATAATATTATCAACTCCTGTCTTAATCCCCTTTTCAAGGCTTCTACACTCGCATAATGACTCTTCCCCAGGTTAATCTCTAAAATCATGAAGAACTTGCTTCACAGACAGGAAGAGAAAAGAGAAGTCTTCATCCCTTTACTCATTAGCTTCTAATGGTCTTACTGGGTACCACAGGAGCTGATGGAGCAGCCTATGTCCAAATACATCATCTGGGCAAAGCCTTCCAATACGAGCTTTACTAGGCCATGGCTTCCATCTCAGACAGCCCTCCAGTGGCAGATAATGTCCCTTGCAGGAATTGTCTTACAAAACAGGAGAGCTCTTGATTTGCTAACAGCTGAGCTGGGAGGGATTTGTGTTGTACTAGGGGAAGAAATACTGTTTCTATGTTAATGTATCTGGGGAGCTAGACAGAATATACAGGTACCTAAGGGTCTCCTGCACCATCTTCCAACCTGTTATGCCCTGAGAACCTCCACCTCATGCTACTCAAACCCCCTGGTCGCCTGGCTTCTTCCTTTCCTTGGCCCTGTCCTGGCCATTGGGACCCTCACTCTATAGGCCCCCTGTTTCATCCAGTTTCTAAACAAGTAAGCAACATTGCTAAAGTCTCTACCAATCTGTTTTGGCTCAGTATCAAACCATTTACAACTTAGAAGTTGATGGTAGGATGATACCTTTCTTTTTTAACCAAAAAGGGGCAGATCTTGGGCTAGGGTACTGTGACATCAGGAGGAGCCTGTCTGCAGCAGGGGTGGTGTTGAGTCATGTCCAATTGCAGAAATCTCAGCTCAAGAGCAGTAAGAATGAGGACTAATCCCTCCCCTGGCTGTACTTCCTGAGGCAAGTAGTCCTGTGCCCAGCACCTTTGCCCACCAGAGATGGTCACATAGTCATAGTCGTAGCCAGGATAAACTTCCCTTCTCCTTATAGGGTTGTGTCTTGCAAGCTCCTGAAATTCTTCCTCATGCAAATGAAGCATGCCTAGCACCTTAAGCTTGGCCAATGATGTACTCTCACTCATTCCAAAAGCCTCCATCCACTCCCCAGAGGTATGAGTTGCCTTTGTTCCACAGCCCCATCCTCAATTTAGTGAGCTGCTCAACAAACCAGGCTTCCTAAGTGTCTGTTCTCTCACTGCTAACTCACTAACTGTTGTCACCACCTGGCTGGTCCTGCTGTCCCCTCAGGATCTGCTGGCCACAGGTCTGCCAGGAAGGGTCAGGAATCAGAAACCAAACAGCAATGAGCCAACATTCAAAGTGGAAGAAACAATAGAAAATGGGTTGAGATTCCTATCTCATATTCCTGTATGTATTGCCCTAGATGTATAAGTCAGTGAGGGTCACAATTCTCTGTACTGGAGAGTTTCAAGAAAGAATCACTCTAACAGTTTCTTCCATTTACTAAATAGCAGGTGGTAGGTAAGGAAACATATCAACTTAATTGAACTTCAAGTAGATATTTACCCTTTAAAAATGACTATGACATGTTGTTTGTCTAATCACATAGACTAGGTTTCCTATAATCTTATCTTTATCACCTGTGTAAAAAATCATTTTATACATCCACTTTATAATATTGGTACTCCTGTTGGCTAACCAACATAAATATATAAACATCATTTAGTTTTCTTTTTGCAATTTTACCATGACAGTGTTATGTTACATTATAATCCAAGTAACCACTCACTAATTAACAAACTCAGAAATATGTAATGTCATAAAGGACATTTCATCTCTGCTGGTCAGTGTCAGCTACCCCTGAAATAGCATTTAACCACCCCAAGGATGGCTTTGCCTCTGAAGTCCATGAACTCACTTTTTAAAAAGAAAGAAAATGCATAAATTTGTTTTGAAGTAAATTAGCTATCCAATTGTAATCATTATTTCTGAACAAATAATAAAATCATTTATGTATGAAAGAAAATGAGAAATAAATAATTTAAGCCAAAATTATTTTACTTCAATCATGGGAGAAGTTTATTTATCACAAGTGTACAAGTTCACATCAAATTAAATTTCTGGAAGTTAAGTAATGTAGCTGTATTCCAAATATATACTGATGAAAGTAATTTTATGTAAAACTCAGAGAATAAAAAGTCAAAATTATATCTGTAAGTAGACTTTTTCTACAGTGATCCTTTCCTTCCTGTGACCTCAATACAATTATAAAATACTTTCTTTTCTGCAGTACTTTTGTGAGGTACCTTCTGCTGCTACTCAGACACATTTTAATATTATTCAAACATTAATGATCCACATTCCCTTACTCTTTAAATTTACTGTGATTAATGGCTTATGTTATAGTTAAAAAAATTCAAACATAAAAACACAAATATATTGTAATTGTTTAAGAAGTAATCATTATATGTTATATTTAGATCTCTCATTACTATTTTAATGTTTTTTTCCAAACTCTATTATGTGTCCATTTCCTCAAATAATCATTCATTGTAGTTTGGGCTAGATATTTCAGCATATGTTCAATATATGTTTTTGAGGTAATTCTTGCATACAATTGAAAAGCTTTCAATGCATGTGCAATTCATCTATACTTTTGTATACAATTTTACACTCTAAGAAGATCTATCATTATCCCTGAAAATACTTCTATTTCCCCTAGTAAAACCCTAATTCCAGTTTTCCTGAAACAGTGTTTCTACTACTTTGTTATAAATCTTGATGTATAGGATATAATATCACACACTCAAACACACACATACATACACACACACACACACACACACACACACACACACACACACACACACACACACACCAGACAGGCCATTGAATGAACCTGAGGTGAATCCTGAATTTTGTTGGAGATGACAGAGTTGTGGGATACCTGTTGAGGAAAGCTGCTGACCAGGTGTGGAACCAGCCCAAGGAAGAGAGAAGTAAGTGTGTTGCAGTCAACAAATCTGAACGGAGTTTGAAGAAATCTGAACAGACGTGAGACAGGAAGATACAGAGTTTGTAGTCTTCTCTTTTGGGTTTCAGGCTTACTTTAGTCCAGTATTTCCTTACTCTGATCCCTTTCCTCCCTTTTGCAAGAGTAGTGCATATGCTGTGCCACTCTACGTTGAAAATATGTGATTTGATTTTTCATTTCATTTATTTTTTTTTAATTTGTTCATTTTACATTCCGATTGTAGCCCCATCCCTTGTCACCTCCTAATCCCACGCTCTCTCCCTCTTTCCTCTAGTCCTCAGAAAGGGAAGCCCTCCTCCTCTAACATCTGACCTCAGCCTATTAACTCTCATCTGTACTACCTGCATCCTCTTCCTCTATTGCCTGGCAAGGCCAGGCTGCCTTGCCAGGGGGAAATGATCAACTAGCGGGGAGGCAGAGTCTGTATCAGAAGTGGTCCCTACTCCCCATATTGTGGGACCCACAAAGAGACTGTGCTGTCTATCTACCTATCTGAGCAGAGGTGTAGATCCACATCACACATAGTCCTTGGTTGGTGCATCAGTCTCTGTATTGTAGTGTTGCTGTCCTGTATTAAGTGGCTAATATCCACTTATGAAGGAGTATATACTATATCTATCTTTCTGGGTCTGGGTTACCTCACTCAAGATGATCTTTTCTAGTTCCATCCATATGCCTGCAAATTTCAGAATTTTCTTGTTTTTAATAGCTGAGAGATATTCTGTTGTATAAATGCACCACAGTTTCTTTAGCCATTCTTCAGTTGAGAGATATGCTGACTCTGGCTATTATGAATAAAGCTGCCATGAACATAGTTGAGCAAATGTCCTTGTATGGTGGAAAATCTTTCAGGTATTTGCCCAGGAGTGGTATAGCTGGGTCTGGAGGTAGAATTGTTCGCAATTTTCTGAGAAAGTGCCAGCTTGATAGCCAAAGAATTTGTACTAGTTTGCACTCCCACCAACAATGGAGGAGTGCTCCTCTTTCCTTGCATCCTTGTCAACATGTGCTGTCACTTGAGTTTTTTATCTTAGTCATTCTGACAGGTGTAAGATGGAATCTCAGAGTCATTTTAAATTGCATATCTCTGATGAATAGGGACATGGAGCATTTCTTTAAATGTTTCTCTGCCATTTGATATTATTCTGTTGAAAATTATCTATTTAGTTTTTAACTAGATTATTTAGTTTGGTGGTGTTTAATTTCTTGAGTTCTTGATATATTTTGGATATTAGTCCTCTGTCAGATATAGGGTTGGTGAAAATCTTTTTTCAGTATGTAGGCTGTCATTTTATTCTGTCAACAGTGTCCTTTGCTTTATAGAAGGTCTTCAGTTTCATGAGGTCCCATTTATTAATTGTTGATCTTAGAGCCTGAGCTATTGGCATTCTGCTCAGGGAGTTATCTCCTGTGCCAATGAGCTCAAGGCTCTTCCTCACTTTTTCTTCTAATAGATTTAGTTTGTCTGGTTTTATGCTGAGATCTTTAATCCACTTGGACTTCAGTTTTGTGCAGGGTGGTAAATAAGTCTATTTTCATTTTTCTACAAGCAGATACCCAATTAGACCAACACCACTTGTTGAAGATGCTATCTTTTTTTTTTCCATTGTATGGTTTTGGCTTCTTTGTTTAAAATCAAGTGTCCATAGATGTGTGGGTTTATTTGTGTCTTTGATTAGATTCCATTGATCCAACTGTCTGTTTCTATGCCAGTGCTAGGCCATTTTAATTACTGTTGCTCTATAGTACAATTTGAGATCAGGGATGGAGATACTTCCAGAAGATATTTTGTTGTACAGGATTGCCTTAGATATTCCGGGTTTTTTGTTTTTCTTTCTTTCTTTTATTTTATTTTATTTATTTTTTTTTTACTTTATTAATTTATTCTTGTTACATCTCAATGGTTATCCCATCCCTTGTATCCTCCCATTCTTCCCTCCCTCCCATTTTCCCCTTATTACCCTCCCCTATGACTGTTCCTGAGGGGGATTACCTCCCCCTGTATATGTTCATAGGGTATCAAGTCTCTTCTTGGTAACCTGCTGTCCTTCCTCTGAGTGCCACCAGGTCTCCCCCTCCAGGGGACATGGTCAAAGGTGAGGCACCAGAGTACGTGAGAAAGTAATATCCCACTCTCCACTCTACTGTGGAGAGTGTTCTGTCCATTGTCTAGATCTGGGTAGGGGTTTAAGGTTTACCACCTCTATTGTCCTTGGCTGGTGCCTTAGTTTGAGCGGGACCCCTGGGCCCAAATCTGCCTATCATAATGTTCTACTTGTAGGCTTCTAGGACCCTCTGGATCCTTCTACTTTGCCATTCTCCCATGCTTCTCTCATCTAGAGTCCCAATAGAATGACCTCCCCTCTGTCTTAGTTTCCTGGTAAGTGAAGGCTTTCATGGGACATGCCCCTTGGGCTAATATGCAGATATAAGTGAGTATATACCATTTGAGTCTTTCTGCTTCTGGCTTAACTCACTCATTATGATCATTTCTAGCTCAATCCATTTATCCACAAATTTCGGGAATTCCTTGTTTTTAATAGCTGAATAGTATTCCATAGTGTATATGTACCACAGTTTCTTTATCCATTCTTCTATTGAGGGACACTTAGGCTGTTTCCATGTTCTGGCTATTATGAATAAGGCTGCTATGAACATGGTTGAGCAAATTTTCTTGTTGTGTGCTAGAGCATCTTCTGGGTATATTCCAAGGAGTGGAATAGCTGGGTCTTGAGGAAGCCCTATTCCCATTTTTCTGAGATAGCACCAGATAGATTTCCAAAGTGGTTGTACTAGTTTGCATTCCCACCAGCAATGAAGGAGTGTTCCTCTCTCCCCACATCCTCGCCAGCATGTGGTGTCACTTGAATTTTTGATCTTAGCCATTCTGATGGGTGTAAGATGGAATCTCAGAGTTGTTTTGATTTGCTGAGAATTGTTCTTTCAAGATCTGTAAAGAATTGTGTTGGCTTTTTGATGGGAACTGCATTGAATCTGCAGAGTACTTTTGGTAAGATGTCTATTTTTACTATGTTAATCTTACTGATCCATGGGTATGGGTCATCTTTCCATCTGGTATCTTCTTTAATTTATTTCTTCAGAGACTTGAATTTTTTTTCTTAGAGGTCTTCCACTTGCTTGGTGAGAGTTACACCAAGGTACTTTATGTTTTTGTGGCTATTGTGAAAGGTGTTGTTTCCCTAATTTCTTTCTCAGCCTGTTTATCTTTTGTATAAAGGAGGGCTACCGATTTTTTTTTTTAGTTAATTTTCTATCCAGTCACTTTGCTGAAGGTGTTTATCAGCTGTAGGGGTGCTTTGGTAGAACTCCTTGGTAGAACTTGAGGGTCACCTATATATACTAACATAGCATCTGTGAATAGTGATAATTTGACTTCTTTTCCAATGGTTATCCCTTGGTCTCCTTTAGTTGTCTTATTGCTCTACCCAGGACATCAAGAACTATATTGATGAGAAACTATATTGAGAGAGTGGACAGCCTTATTGTGTCCCTAATTTCAGCAGAATTGACTTTAGTGTCTCTCCATTTAGTTTGATTTTGGCTATAGGCTTGCTGTATATTGCCTTTACTATGATTATGTATGGGCCTGGTATCCCCAATATCTCCAAGACTTTTAACCTAAATATGTGTTTTTTGTCAAATGCTTTTTCATCATCTAAGGAGATCATGAGTTTTTTCCCTTCGGTTTGTTTTTATGATGGATTGAATTGATGGAATTTCATTTATTGAACCACCTCTGAATGATTGGAATGAAGCTTATTTGGTCACAGTAAATGATATTTTGAATGTGTTCTCTGTGTCCCAGATTGGCCTAGCTTATAAGCCAGAAGGAGAGAGAGAGAGAGAGAGAGAGAGAGAGAGAGAGAGAGAGAGAGAGAGAGAGAGAGAACTTATCCCAGAAGCCTTATTCAGATAGCAGCGAGTGTGGGTTATTGCCCATGCCCAACTCACCTTTGTCTATTTGCTCTCTGTGTCCCAGATGGGCCAGCCTGGTAAGCAGTGGGTGGGCAGAGAGGGACTCAAGCCCAACGTTGCTTGCTCAAATGTCCCACAAGTCTCTTAGTGGTATCAGCTGATGTGGGTTATGACCCGTACCCGACTTACCTTTGCTTCTCAGTGTCCCAGATGGGCCAGGGCAGTAACCCGTGGGTGGGTGGAGAGAGATCCAAGTACAAAACTGCTCAGTTGTCTGGCCTTTATGCAGATAACGGCTAATGTGGGCTGTGGCCCACGCCTGACTCAGCTCTCTGGATTTGGTTGCACTGTACTGATCCTCTGTTGCCCAACTCCTTTTATTCAGTGGATTTCGCAGACTCTGATACTCTGTTCCCTAGACACAGTACACACTGGGTGCTGCCATCTTGATTTACGTCTGTTTTCTCATTTTGACTTACAAAAGATTACAGTAAAGAGATGGCATGAGTCTCAGAAGAAACTTTGAACTTCAGCCTTTTAAACACTGTGGAGACTATTGAAAAGGTATGTATAATCTTCAAGTTATACTGAATATATTTTTGAATTATGATATATGTATACATATGTCATAAGTTATTAAAAGTTTACATATATAACTATATATATGTGTGTGTGTGTATATATAGAAGTTTTACTGATGTAATACTTGTGTCTATCTAAAAGAGTTCATGTTACATTTCTTTTGCTGAAAAGCATTACATTTCTTTTGCTTCCTAGAATTTTATTGTATGCATGTTCCACAGACTATTACTTCTCAAATTGGAACTTACTTGGTCTATTTATAAATTTGTGCTATTTTTTCAGAATAGAAGATTGAATCAAGGGCCTTGCACATGCATAAGCTTTCTTACCCCTAACCTACATTCTCTACCATTTTATTTTTTGTTGTTGTTCTAGATCATTAATAGCAATTTGTCCTTTTATTTTCTTGATGGCCATAAAGCCCAAGGGATTTAATATACCATGCACATACACTCCTGTTGAATTACACCCCTATTGATGAGTCCATTAACTTTATTAACATTTCCAATGATTCAACATTTATTTATTTTTGTTTTATCTTCCAATTTCTTGATAATAACTTTTAATTATTTCTTTATTAGTCATATTTTATAGAATAAACTTATTGGTGAAACATTCTTGCACTCTTTACATAACATGTTATGATGATTTGGATTTTTAATTTTTTAATTCATTTTAGGAAATTGTGTGGTAAATTTTCATGTAAATATGAAAATGTTATTTACAAAATTGTTTTAAAACAATAAAATCCACAACACCTAGACAGCAGTTTCCACATAGTCTCATCAAAATGAATTAAGACTTGTAGAAACTGATGACAAGGAAAACACGGGCAAATTTAACAGTGCTTGAGTTTAATTGGGGAATATATAGACGTTCATTATACTGTCCTTAAAATGAGGTTGTGCTTCGAATGTTTAACAGAAAACTCAGGAAAATATTAAATGTTAAAATGTTTATCAGTTTTTGTATATAATAATCAAAAAGTTGCCTCTTCTAGTACAAATAGTACAAAGTGATGAAACTTCCAAAATTAATTTGACTCCACTGTTTGATACTTATATGCTGGTTAACAACACACAAATAATTTTAAAAACAGATACATTCTGTCCTCTACTGGCACCAGTTACATCTTAATCTGTTACCTATTCTAAGAATTATTAAACAAAAAGTAAAAACTTGAATTGTCATAACCTATTCCAAAATTTGCATTTTATATTTATTATATACATTGAAAATTACTACCAAGGGAGAATGTATGAAACTACTCCTGATGTCTTACTATTGTGGAAGGACTATAACCAGGACTAAGGTGAAAGCAGTCTTGGCTGACTGACTGGAGAAAAGAGAAAGAGAGAGAGGAGAGAGAGAGAAAGAGAGAGAGAGAGAGAGAGAGAGAGAGAGAGAGAGAGAGAGAGAGAGAGAGAGAGAGAGAGAGAGGACTACAGGTACAGAGGTACAGGCTTGGACCATGAAGGGTGGATTGCTTCTGTCAGGGAGAGATTCTCCATACAGGCTGGAAATGCCTAGGGACTCATCGCATAGAACTAATATCCAGAAGGTTTATTCTTGTTCTTTTTAACCTCCTTTCCCTCTTGCTTAGATTAGTCAGGTTGTAAGGAAGATACTTTTGTTTAATAAATTCATAAGAATAACTAATTGTTAAAGACCAGAGCTAATGTACCATCCTACTCATAGATTACTTTATCTCTCAAAGTGCACCAAAGAAGCTTCTTTTTAAAGTAAATGGTAATTAACACAGTAAAAGTTCAGAGAACAAGAGACTGAAGAGAGCTCAGCTCTAAATGGGACATCAATACCATATACATACTCCCAAAACTCAGGGATACTCATTTAAAAGGTGGGTGGAAAACTTGTAAAAGCCAAAGAGAGTGTATAAATACAAGAAAACAAAGATTTCCCGAAACAAGTGTTCAGTCGCACATATAAACACCACGCAGTTGTAATAACATGCATAGACCTATGCAAACTGAAGCCAGAAAGAATTCTCAGTTTGAAGTGGGGAGGTAGGCATGAAGTCCCGCCCCTAATGAAGGAACTGTTGGCAGTTGATAGCTATAGAAAGAGGGGAGTCAGTTTAATTTAATGGTGTCACATCTGGTAGGCAAACCATGTGCCAATCAGTACCCAAACATCAAAAAGTATATAGGCAACATTAACTTGACTAAAGTATGTGGTAGTTTAGATAAGAATGGCCCCTATAGGCTCCTATAATTGAATGCTTAGTCACCATGGAGTGACACTATTTGAAAGAATTAGAAGGAATAGAAGGTGTGGCTTTCTTGGAGGATGTGGGTCACTGGGAGTGGGCTTTAAGGAGTCAAAAGCCCATGCCAGCCCCTCCCCACTTATAAATCATTTTAAATAGGTTTGCTCATGACATATTACACATTTTAAAATAAAATACTACATGATATTTTTACATAGGGAAAGATGTATGCATTGCCATTTTACCTAACTTTATATACTGAATTCAGTTTAACCAAGAGCCACATATATGGTCTGTTTTTCTCATGATGCCACGTTGAAAAGGACTGAAATAATTCTGTTGACATAGAGGTGATAAGTTTTCAAGGAAATTTAAGCACATTAAAAACTTCAATCCTACAGAAGACAAAAAATTTTTCAAATAAATAAATAACAATTTAATTGTATTTAAAAACTATACAGGGTGAAGAAGTCCCCCTCAGTCACAGTCATAGGGGAAGGGAGTAAGGGGAAAATGGAAGGGAGGGAGGAATGGGAGGATACAAGGGATGGGATAACAATTGAGATGTAATATGAATACATTAATAAACTATATTTTAAAAAACCCACAGATGAGCAGCTGGAAAGCTGGCTCAGTTATTGACCACACTTGTTCTAGGAGATAAACAAGATTCAATTCTCAGCACCCATATGGTAGCTTATACACCCATCTATAACTCCAGTTCCAAGAGATCTGATGTCATTTTCTGACATGAGTAGGCATCAGGCATGCCTATGTTGCACATGTATACATGCTGGCAACACTCTCATACACATAAAATAACACCAATACAATTTAAAATGTACAAGTTAGATCAACCAGATAATCAAAACTTGCTAAGTGAAAGCACATAGAATCATTGATGAGATTAAGAGATGGCTCCATGGCTAAAATAACTGCTCTTACAGAAGAGGCCTGGGTTCAGAATCCAACAGACACTCAACATCAAGCAGCCCAGTAACTGCAGCTCCAGGAGATAAGATGATGTCTTCTGGCCACCACTGATACCTGTACTCACAGGTACATAACAAATGAACAGATGCACACATACACATAATTTAAAATAAATATACGTTTTTAAAATTCCACTTAAAACATCATGCTGCCAATCAATGATATTAGGGAAGACACAGAGACAATGCAATTCTATGAGTGTTCAGTTGAAGGGAATGAAACCAACAGAATCTGAATTAATGTCAGATATGTATTGAAAAGATAAAACAAGCAAACAAACACTGGCTTTTCATACAAACAATTTATAATATGAAAACTCAGATGGGAGAAATTATAGAATGATAGAAGATTTATTTACTCCTCATTCTTTGTATGAATTACACCACAAATGAGCAGATTCTTTCTTTAAGATGGACATCTGTAAGAAAATAGGCCATTTGGCTTCCATGAATTATGTTGGATATAATTATTAATTTTTGTAGTGGAATAAAGAATATTGAAATGGTTTACTTTAAATTTTTTATTTTATTTTATTTATAATTTCCATACATGTGTCTGTATATGCCCATCAGTGCCTGTGTCCATGGAGACTAGTCACTTTGGATACCCTGGAACCTGAGATACAGGTTGTTCGGAGCAGCCTGATGTGAATTCTAGGAACTGAAATTAGGTTCCTTGCAAGAGTACTATGTGGCCTAAACTGTTGAACAGCCTTTCGAGCTAAAGAATTGCGTATTTCTAAATTTAGAGAGGCATGAATGTATTTATTTATACTGCAGTTGCATGAAAAATGAAGAAAAAGGTAAGAGAATTCATGAAGGAGGTTTTTGAAATTGATATTTGTTCACAGAATTTATTATTTTATTTTGTTTAATATATAACATTAATGTGATTTAACTAAAGGATTTATTTGGGCAAACAATCACGTGTACCCTATTAATTTTTAAGAATTTATGTTTATTTGTGTAAGAGGAACATTAAGGTATATAAATAAGGTAAATACTTTGCAATGTACTATATATCACATTCTTGCACTGTGCAGAAGGCATCTACACATGTATTCAGAACAAATTGTAAGTGTAGAAAGAAAGGCCAGATGTGGTGAAAACGCTGATTTAGTGAAACCTAGATTGGAGAAATGGCAGAACAGGAACAAATAAGCACATGTCTATCTCAGGAGACTTAAGGTTTGTCACAAATGTGAGATAGGAGTTGAGAGTCTGTTGTACATGTATCTCAAATGCTAAAAGAGCATCTGAACAAATTTAGAATGAATTGATTTTGCATCACTGGCCAAATAAAACTTCTACTTAATGTATTATTTACAGTGAACTATATCTCAGAAATATGTATTGTCATTTAAAAATTCCTTTCAAATCAGTTTATAATTTGGACTAGTTAGAAATGTTTATTTACAATATATACGTTTAACATTACAAATCATTAATTGTATTCACTACATGATTAGTTTATAAGATGTGCATATTTCTGTTGTCTAATTACAGTACAAAAGAACACTCAGTTCAGTTCTTTGAATGCAACACAGTTATAATTACATGAATAGCTAGATTAGTTTTCAGTTGCTAGGTCACAGTATTATCCTAAACTCCAGGGCTTAAAGCCTCGAATATTAGCAGCTAACTTCTGTGATTTAGCTGGGCCCTCTTCTGGGCTGGAAATAAAGATTCACCATGAGCAAAGTCTTTATCTTGACTAAGAAAGCATATGTTCCCTTACTCATCTAGTTATCAACAGACTCAGTTACTTTCAGCTGCTAGGTCGAATGCTACTGACACCCAAAGAGATAATTTTTCTACAGGACAACTATCAAGAGTTGTTTACATGGGCACCACTTCAATCTACTATAAATGACGCCTGAAAAACAGAATAAACATTTACAATAAAGTAAAGAACAAACTTGGTTTTTGCTTATTAAAAAGGAAATTGTTTCACATTAAAGAGATTTTAAAATGGTTTATATAGTCATTGTGGAACATTAGTCTTAATGGTTTTATTTGATAATATTTATTGATGGAAAGATGGTTGCTGTGCAAAATACTTTTGTTTCCATTATATTTAAAATTATTTTTTGTACATGTTTATCCATTCATAATCATAAACATGAATTTTTGGTTATAATTAAATGATACACAATCTGAAGTATAGATATTTAATAATGATCTTTAATATCTTTATTCATTATAAGCATCACATAGTTGTTTGTAATAGTCTAAGAAAAACAAGTATGTTTCTATTTAATAAAATAATTTCTCATTCTTTGCCTATGTCTTCACAAGGCAACAAAAGTTTATGAAGATCTATCAAATACAGCTAAATTTCCTTGGAGAGTGTAAAACCATCTGTTCCCATTTCATCTCAGTTTGTTTATGAGATGGCATATGCCACTCTGTCATCATTTACATAAATTCATAAGTAACTTTAATATGGGACAAATTTGAAATAAAATAGTCCATCCTAAAGTGCCCTTAAGTGGCATATACATATTAAAATGTAAAACTTCTGAGTTGCTCTATTTCCTGTTGCAATTAAGAAATGATTTTTAGTCATAGAAAAAGTATGAAAATTCAGTTTTATACCATGATTTTCAGACCTGAAAAAAAAAAAAAACCTCTAGTTTAAGTTTCTGGAAAACATTCAAAGTAACACAACCAAATTTGTATCTGCTGAAATTAGGGAAGTTTCAAAAAATTATGAAGCTACCAATGTCATTAATATAATTTCTGTGTCTGTGTTATGCCTGTGCACAGGTTCATACAGGTTCACATATGTGAAAGCATGAGGAGGCCAAAGGTTGACTTTTGGGATCTTCTTCCATCATTCCCCACCTTATTTTAGAGGAAGAATCCCCCACTGAGTCTGGAGCTGATCAGTTTAAGATGAGTATACTTCTACAACTTCTTAGTCAAGAATATCAATGTCTCACTTAGAGACTCCATGCTGTACAATCCAGCTCAACTCAGAGAGTCTGCATCAAACTTTCTCATAGGTCTAGATAGATGTTTTAAGATGATGATGATGATGAAATATGATAGATATTGAGAATTTTAGATGCACCAAGATAGAAATGATGTTTTCTTCAAGGTTTCCAAATACAAATAGCCAAAACACTATGAATGTAACATTTATATAATTCCTGGTTGTTTCATGTTTCTTCTTGCTGTAGGCATTTTATTGTAAATGTGTGTAATAACATAAATGTATGTGTAAAAAGTAAAAAGAAAAAGGAAAAAATCATAAGAAAATTTCTCATAGGTGAATAAGCTCATTATATTGTTAAAATCTTGAAATATTAATCTAAAAAGTTAATCTTGCTGATGAATTTTAAAACAAGAATAATTATTCATGTTGTACATTACTTAATCCTTTTAATGTGTCTCTTTATCTAAAAAAATAACCCTGTTCATGACTATTTAATATTTGAGTTTGAATAATCACTGTAGGTCCCACTCTATGGGTGGAGATGGGGAAGCAATAAAACAAAGAAAGCAGCCTGATATTAAATAAATAGTCCTTGTCCTAAAATGTGTTCTGTAGGGAGCAATGCTGTGACATACTAACATCCTGCTAGTCAGATGCCTTTTTCACCCAGCATTCCAGAACACGAACTAGGTCTGTATGAGTAAATGAACTTGAACAGTCATGGTTGCAGCAGACAAATGCAAAAATACCCAACATTCTTTTGTGCATTTTAAAAAAAAAAAAAAGTAATAAAAATAGAAAGACAATAACACTGCAACTGTGAATAACTATGCTAGAAATAAAATTTAGAATACAAATGCAAGAGCATGTACAATGCTCTTAACCTTCCTATAATTGACCTCCCTTTACTCTGAAATCTCCCTTTCTATCTGTTGAAAGAATATTGGATTTTACAACCTGAAGTAAACTAAGTATTTTGAAACTTAAAACTAATCTATATTTCAGTAAATATTCAATTAGAAATTTCCAGAGGAAAACACAGTGGCAAGGCACTGTTTCCTCCTCACTGGTTTGACTTACATCGTAGTTCTGTTTCAATGTGCCTGCATCAACTTGTGAGCCTATAACAAGGAGAAAAGACAAACAAAGCATTTTGACAGACTGCAAGTGCAACTGATTCTCAGCTTCATCTGGTGATGACCAGAAATGCCACCAAACCTTTCCATATTACAAGAGAGCTAATAGTGGCTGAGAGGAAAGGACCCACTGAGACCACCAAAACCGCCATTTGTGTTCTGTCTGGTTAGATCTTCTAGGCCTACTCTGTATACCCAAGGTTGAATATTTTCCTTTCCATAATGGCAGGAAAAATTTTATTATCGATGGCCCCTTAATGTGAGAAAAAAAATCTAGGGTGAGCTAAACTTCTAATACAAAACCAAACATAATCCGGACATAAAGTATGAAGCCAATGCTGTTTAAATTTCCAAAGGTATTAGTGATGAAATAAAAAGTATTTTTGCCTTTTGGGAGATTGCAGACTGCCCCTAAAGAAATAGAGTTAAGGCATTCTGTTGATTACCTGTGATACAATTGACAAATGTAGGATAGGTGCATAAGGGATCCAACAACAGAAGGTAAGATCAAAAGAATATCTTTTGCAAATTCTTAGTGAATTTCAGAAGTTAATGGGAGATATTGACTGGCTAGGGCTCACTATCGGATTAACCACTCACGTGCTAAGAAATTTATTTCAAAACTTACGAAATTATTTGGACATAAGTAGTCCACGAAGAGTATCAGCTGAGACTAAAGAAAATTGGCTCTGATGAAAAAGAAATTACAGGAGGCAGATATAAATCACTTGGGTCCAGAACTTGATTATATTTTGGTTGTTTTGCTTTTACTCATTCTCCCACAGGAATACAGAAAAAATATAATATCTTAAAATGGACCTTTTTACCATATAAACAGAAAAAATGAATTAAAATCCATATTTTAAAAAGTTTCTAAATTGATTATAAAAGAAAGAATAGGACTTTGTCAATTGGCAAAAATAGACCCAACAGAGATTGTAGTGCTTTATACTAATGCTGAGATTAACTCACTATAGGGAGCAAAAGATGACTGACAAAAATCTTACAATAAATTTTAAGGAGAAATTAACAACAAATACCCCAAAAGCAAGTGACTTCAGTTTATAAAGAGAATTACTTTGAATCTTCTCTGTATAATGATAGAAACACAAATTTCCAAAGCTCTTACCATGTATACAGATGCCAACAAATTAGAAAATATAAGCAAAGTAATTTAAAGCTCATATGCCTCAGTTTATGCAGAGCTATATGCTATTCTCATGGTTCTGTAGATTTTTCCAAAATCTCTTAATATAGTTACTGAGTGTTGATACGCAAATATGTTGTTTTATATATAAAAGCTACTAAACTTACTCTAGATTATTAAAAAGTAACTGTGTTATTTATAAAAACTACAACTTGAAACTTTAAATTTTTATAAAAGACATCATGTTAATATTAGAGGTTTAAATTTAAAAATTCTATAACCTGGTGACAAGACAAGAAAATTATTTTAATAGCTATTCTACTTGTTCTTTGTATAATCAAGTTTCAATACTCATTGGAAGTAACACTCTCAAAAAATGTTGGATGTGTTTCACTTTGCATAGTTTACAAATTAAATTATGTACACAATACAATTGATACCTATTCAGGATTTCAATGGGCTTCTCTTCCTTGAATTTTAAAAACACTGATTCTGTTATTACACATTTATTAGAAGTGATGGCTTCTATCTTAGAGATACCTTACAGATTAAAACTGATAATGTTTAGTCATACATATCTATTAATAGCATAAAACACGTTACTTATATACCTTAAAATCTTACATATCAACAAATTATAAAATGATCTAACTGCACCTTAATGTAAGTGCTCATAAAACAAAAAAGGAGGATCAAGATCTCCTGATGAGAGGTTAAATAATGTTTCTTTGATGTCAAAATTTTAAAAATATTAATGAAACAATCAATACAGCTATGAGAAAACACTGGATTTTAGAGAGAACTGCTAAATTAAACAGCCTATATAATTTAAGGATGTGTTAACCTCATAGTGTAAATCAGAAAATGTGTTGCACTGGGGAATAAGTTTGCTCTTGTTTCAACAGGATCAAAAGGTATGGATTCTTTCAAAGTTAATTAAGATTAAATTCAACCAAAGAAGACTTCCTAACATTCTTCACCATGGATGTAGAAAGAGAGAAGAACAACAAAACAGGTGACAAAGTTGCAGATTCCCCTGTGTAAAACAGCTCAGGAGAACATCCAAACATGAAAGTCTCTGGAAAAGCCAATGAATCTTTTCAGCTACTTATTATTAAATGCCATCCTTTCATATAGCATGGATGGAGATTTATATTACAGTTTGGTTATGAAATCCAAATGGACCTATAAGTGCACAGACACCTTTCACCTGCTCAAACATAGAACCGAAAACTACCATTAGGTGATTTGTGAATACTTCACATTCCATACATGGGTTAATACTGAAATGTACCAATAATGTTACCTTTAAAAGTTTGTGTTTTTTCAGAGCAAAAGAACCAGTCATAACACCTGGCTAAGGTCTTCCGGGACAAGCTTGACCAGGCCATAGCTTCCACCACAGACACCTCCAGCAACAGATCACCTCCTTAGCAGGAGGCAATCTACAAAACTAAAAAGCTCTGAACTGCTGAACCTGACTACTGAACAGGGAAGTACTTGCATTATATTGGGGGAAGAAAGTTGCTTCTATGTCAATGGATCTGAACTGGGGTGACAAAACATACAAATGCTCACAAATCTATGGTGATGAGATCTTTGGGTGTGCTATGCACACAGCACCCCTACTCCAGGTATTCAAATCCCTTGATGGCTTGGGTCTTTCTATTCCTTTGTCCTGCATTGGCTTTTGGGACCCCTCCCTTCTCCTGGCATCCTGCTTCATCCTATTTCTAAAATGACGGATAAGCAGCGTTATGAAAGTCACTGCCAATAAAGTTTTAGATCAATACTGAATGATTTCTAACATACATGTTGACTATGACAATACTGTTCCTTTATAGAGGGCCATAAGGGCCCAGGGTTATGGAGGAAAGGTAGAGGAAGCCTCAGCCTTTGAAATCTTTAACATGAGGATAACAGGAGTTGACACCACAAAGCCAGCTCCCCACCATCAAGAATTTATTACCCTTACGGTTATGAGGCTTCACTCCTTGTTTAGTCTTATGGCTTTTTGTTTGTTTATTTGTTATTTTTTTAACTCCTGGACCCTAAAGACCCTGAGTATGCAGATAAAGTATCTTCCAACACTCCTTCCCTGGCCAATGGTACATGACCACACAAACTTTGCTCCCAGAGACGCTGGGCCACCTCCTTGGGAGCATAAATACTTTTTCCCACTCCCCACCAATAACCTGAGCCAGTTCTCCAAAGAGAACTGTTTCCTTGTGTTTTCTTTACCTGCACACTCACCTCTAGATGAAACCCTGCACTGCACACACCTTTGTCCAGTTAAGCTTCACGCCCTCCTGCCCAGGTCAGTATGCAACAGAACTGGCTACCATGAGGTAGAAGTGGACATGGACAGCAAGACCCTGTATTTTAAATTAAAATTTAAAAAGAGGATGTATTTCAGTGTTGTTTTTATTTCCTCAGATAATAGAATGAGAGATGTACCCAAACTTTATGAGGACATGGCTTAGGCTAAGACCAAAGCACTTTCTTTCTCTATTCAAATTACCCCTAAGTCTAGTGCAGGAAGCTTCCAGCTGCCGTACAATCTCTGCAAGCCCAGACCTTGAGGGCCTCAGCTTCCAGCTGCCATCTGCTAACCTATTCCTAGAATGTTTTCTGCCTGCAAGACTTACTCCTGAACAATGTCTCCTTTTCTAGTTCTTTCCACTCAGAAGTTCTGGCTCAAAACTCTTCTCCAAGCTGATGGATTCAAACTGGTTTCTCCCTACTTCTCTGCTTCTCTCTGCTTTGCTTGGAAAAACTGCCTCTGAGCTCCATGAACTCAACTGCATGAACTCAACTGTACCCAACTGAACTGCACCAACCTGTACTCCTGAACCCTAGTTTACTGTCTGCACAAACTCCTCCTCCTCTCTCTGAGCTATGCTTAAGTAGCTTCTCCTTCCTGTCTGTTCTCTTGAGAGTTAGACATATGCTATCTCTGACTCATTTCCTCAAATCTTTCCCTGATTCATCACTTTGTCTGTCCCTCAATGGACTTCATTGTTTGGGATTAAAGGTGTATATTAAAGGCATATTTGCATTCCAGCCAGATCATACAGACCTGGGTCTTTGGATGTGATCCCTTGCTAGTGTATCCATGTTTCTGGATTAAAATTCCTCTACAGATGTGAAGGTTGGGTAATTGGAAAGTGAGGTATAGCTAAAAGGAGTTAGGGGAGCAGTTATAGATATGATCAAAACATATTCTGTGCATATATGAAATGTTCAAATAATTCTTTAAAGTTGCATTTAAAAAATAATGACCAATTACATGAATTAGGGCAATAGGGAAAGCAGCAGAAGAGATGAACAAAGAAGTACAAAGTATATGTACACACACATACACGCAGGCACAAACACACACACACACAAACACACACACACACACTAATTTAAAGGATTAATAAAACTGATTATGTACATGATCCCAACTTACTTGGAGATTTGTTTGTTTCCAGAATGTCACTTGTATTTTATTTCATTTCCAGCTATGTTCTGGTTCAAGTTAATAAAGTACTATAGTTTTTTTTTTAATTGAACACAAGAAAGATTATCTTCTCTGGGTTAAAAAATACTGTCAAACTTCTTATAAACTGTGCCACATGTTTCTTGAGTTTAATCATTAGTTTCTCATAGAATTATATGTCATGTTATCTGTTAAATAAAAGCTAATGGTTGGAAAAATTGTACTCATTTGTTAATGGTAGAAACTATAAATTTACTTTTATTGAGGATTTTCTGCAATATTGCTTGGTTTCCTTTTATGTATGATATATTTGTACATTATTGTGGTCTTCTAAACATACTATATAAGTGCCCAAGAAATCACAAATATTTTAATCCATTAATAATAAAAGAAAAGAATAAGGAACAAGAACAAGAAAGGTCTGATTATTTTTTAGAACATGAAAATAGAGGGCAGAAGTCATGATTGACAGGAAAATGTAAATAAAAGAGCACCTCCAAAACAAAAGGCATTAGGGCAATAACACCTGTAGAACACAAAAAGCTCAGAAATCATTATAATGGAGGTAGGAGTGAGAGAAAAAAAACTGGAATGATGGTTTAAAACTTTATGAGGAACAATTACATCTCTATTGTTTCTGTAAGTTTCTTAAATTTTTTTCTTTTTTTTTTAATACATTTTTATTAATTTATACATATTACATCTCAGTTGTTAGCCCATCCCATGTATCCTCCCATTCCTCCCTTCCTCCCACTTCCCCCCTACTCCCCTCCCCTCCCCTAAGTCTGTGTCTGAGGGGGACCTCCTCCCCCTGAATAAGCTCATACGGTATCAAGTCTCTCCTTGGTGACCTCTTATCTTTAAGAACGTCATGATTCTATCTTTTCTGCAGAAGAAATAGAACCAGAGACCCAATGTCATGGCAGGATAAGCTGTATGTTGCATATAGCTCAGATGAATCAATAACTGTACAGTGAGTATTGGCTTCCTTCTCTCCCTAACTTGGTCCACCATGTTCTATAGTTAAGTATGTAAGTCTTGGGTAAGGAAGATTAGGATTTTTTCTTAAGAACCCTAAAGGATCCCAGGGGGTGGAGAATACCTATAAAGAGTGAAACAGTGATGCTATATGGAAATGATGATAAGCCACTATGAACTTTCTTACACATCATGTAATTATTATTGTTGTTGTTGTTGTTGTTATTATTATTGTTATTATTATTATTATTATTATTACTATTATTATTATTATTATTAGTTTTTTGAGACAGGGTTTCTGTGTAGCCTTGGCTGTCCTATACTTGTGTTGTAGACCAAGCTGGCCTCGAACTCACACTGATTTGCCTGTCTCTGTCTCCCAAATGCTGAGATTAAAGGTGTGTGTCACCATGCCCAACTTTTGATACTATTTTCACAGAATTACTCTAAGTATTAAAGGAAGGTAAATAAAAACATGTAACAAAAGAGGTCATATAATATTTAATACCAAAAAATTTAAAGGAACAAGAATGCCAGAAGCAAGGAAAAGTCACAAAATACATTATCAATACTAGTAGAGAGACAACGGAGATACTAGGCAAGAAAAGTGCTCAAAGAACGAAAAGCAGCCTTTCTAAAAGTCAGAAAACAGATTGGAAGAATAAAAAGAGGCTAAACCTTGATATGAACAAAATGGACTAGAGATTTTGATTAAGAGACCAACCATGGGACCCATTTCAAGGTTTGCAGAAATGATAATCAAAGGCAATAAATAGTGATACCAAGTGAACGTAAAAACAGAACTCAGATTGAAAGATACCATGTTTTTTGGACCACAAGATGCACTTTTCCCATCAAAAGTAGGGGGAAATTAGGGTGCACTTTATGGTCTAATTGCTGTCCATCAGGCATCAACAGAGAGGTCACTTATTGATGTCTTTAGTGTGCCAGCCGAGGAACGCGTGCAGGGTTCAGTGTGCCCACAGGAACAGGAAGAGAGGTGGACGGTATCTCTGAAATACCTTTTCAAACAGAGCTTTGTCTCCACCTCACCCACCACCCACTATGGCACTGATCTGAGCAGAATGCTGATCATAGCCTGCCAGGGTAAACAAACGCATGCCAGCTTGCTGCAGGGAGAGGGGGGAGAGGGAGTGCAGTAAAATGTGTAACAATAAGGAAGCTCTAGCTACTGTTTGTCCTTCCTTGACTCCACTGGGGCCACATTACTACACAGAAATCATACTGGGCATATGGGAGAAGACAGAATTGTTCATTCTGCATATGTGAGAAGACAGATGGGTTGAAAAAGTGTGGTCCTAAAGTCCTGGAGGGCTTTTGAAAAAAATGTTTTATTGGTGCTTAGATCACATATTAGAGGAACAACAACAAAAAAAAAGAAAAAGAAAAGAAAAAAGAAAAAAAGAAAGGAAGGAAGGAAGGAAAAGAAAAAAAGAAAGAATACAAAAACAGAAACAGATTTAAAGAGGTGAAGACTCATCTAGCTATAATTCTTGGGGGTGTTACTAGCGAGTTGCAACCTCTTGATGATTCAGTCAACTAACCATTCAAAGTCTTTAATGAGAGAAGAGTGAAACAAATGGATGATTTCTGGGAATCATAATCTGACTCCAACAGGATGAATGAAGAGGCTCACTATCACTCAAGTTTTTGAATGGGTTGAAACATCGTGACAGTCAGTGAAGGAGAAAATCATTGTACAGTCGGTCAAAAAATGTGGCATTAGTGTGCCTTAGATGGAACTGAAGTAATATCATATATGAAGTTAGCAAAGAAAGTGATACACTTGATTGTCAGAAACTGAGCTTCCTAAATTCTGACCCTAGTGATGATAAGTTTTTGGGGTTTCCAGAAAACTAGAAAAGTGCTTGAGTCTCCCGTTGGAGACTCAAAAAAAGTCTTTCCTCCTGTTGAGTTAACATTGTTTAATAATATTGCATTTTGTTATATTTTCATAAATATTTTATTATACTAGTACTAATTTGGTTCAGAATAATTTTCTTCTTTTACTGGTCTAAAACTGGGTGCATATTATGGTCAGGTGCATCTTATGGTCCAAAAAATACAGTATCACTGAAGAAATTAGTAAATGAAGAACATAACTGTACAATTTTAGATAGCCAGCAACAACTAAATGTTTGTGCTCACTTGCACATGGTATTCATGTGTGGAGAAGACAAAAAAAAGTTACAAAGGCAAAGGGTTTTGGAGTCTGTTGTGGTTTGAATGAGAATATCCCCCATAGACACAAATGTTTCAATAAGGAAAGCCCCTGAGCCTCACTTATAGTGGGGTTGTGCATGTTTAAAATTGTCAGAGGACATTGCATGAAGATGTAAAAGTAAAGCCTGGATTGTATGGAAGACCTTGGGACATTGGTGGTGACAAGGCACTGGGATGTCTGCCAAGGAGAGCTATATACAGAGAATGGAACTAGCTCAAGAGAGAGAAACATGTTAAAGTCAGGAAAGCAAGAAGGGAAGAGCCATCAATGTCTGTGACTAGGGATGCGGAAGTACAGGATTTGGAGTTTGCCCAACTGGATTTCAGTCTTACTTTAGTTCAGAAATTCCTCACTATTCCCCTGTGCCTCTCCCTTTTGGAATTGTAATATATATTCCATGCCATGGTGTTAGAAATATGTCATTATTTGCTTTTTAATTTTACAGGGTTGACAATTAAGATATTCCAATAATTTCTAGGTGAGGTTTTGGATTCTAAATTCATTTTTTATTATGATATTATCTATAGGGACCAGGGAGTGAAAAGCGGTGGTTTGAATGAGAATGGCCCCAGACTCACATGTTTGAATACTGCGTTCCCCGATTTCTGGAGCTGTTCAGGAAGGATTAGAAGGGGTGGCCTTTTTGGAGGAGGTGTGTCACTATGAGTAGGCTTTGAGGTTTTGAGAGTCTATGCCATTACCAGTCAGGTCTATGTGTCTCATGCTTGTGGACCAAGAAATAAATTTTCATATCTTGCCTTCCTGCTTGCTCGGTGCCATGCTCTCTGCTATGATGGTCAGTGACTGTAACACCCCAGAACTGTGAACAACAAACTTAATGATTTATTTTCTAAATTGTCTTGGTTGTGGTGTTTTGTCATAGAAATTGAAAAGTAACTAAGGTGCATGCCCTTGGGATCCCCAAAGAAGTTCTAGATGCTAAAGTGGATTCTAGTGAGAAGTTCAAACTTTTACTAATAATATAATCACCTATCAAATACATACATATACATGCATATGATCAGGTAGGCTAGGAGATAAGCAAAGAAGATGGCCACTACGTCTTGGTAGTTGTATTTTCTGAGTGTCAGAATACCCCTTTGTGCTCAAACATCTTTGAGGCTTTGGTTAGATTTTTTTCCACTATATCAAAATCTAAGATGCCAGATAATTCTCCTAACTGCCACACTTGCATACTAGTGAAGGCTCTACATCTTTGAAACAGCCACAGTACATTATAATATCACTTGCACTGTGTATTTGACACTCTTCCCCATGCTTTTCGTGCCATGAGAATACTCTTTAGGTCCAGTCTACCATGATTTGGAAGGGAAATTGGGTCATCTTGCTTAATGATATGTTACACACATAATAAATATTCATTAAAATCATTAAAGAAAAATTCAGCACGGAACCCTATGGGCTGCAAACTCACCCTTCAGGTAACCTTATTCTAATTTATCTCTGGAGTGTACTATTTGATTTGCTTTGAGAAGTAAACTTCTGCTTAAGCTGTAGTTGGCTGATTTTTTTCCTCAGAGAATCAAGGAGAAATTTCTACCTGCAAATTATTACTCAACCACTATCATGATTGAATAATGCTACGTTCTAACGTATATGGCTTGAAAAGTGTCACTCCTTTACACTCTTCCCCATGTAGCTCCCAAGTGAGGGTCTTACCTTTAGTAAACTTTCATAAACTCCTAGAAACAAGAACTAACACAAAAGGAACAGAAGTACCTTCTCAGAATAACAGTGAAGAACATTTCGCCTATGATACTATCACAGATGGACAAAATGAGCCAAATGGACAAAATGGATTGATAGAAATATAGGAGTCAAAGAGTCATTATTGGGAAATGTATCATGGATAGATTATCTGGTCAATACTGGTAAACTGAAAGAGCATTGAAGTAATTTTATTAACTAGAAAATAGAAGAATCTGAACAATAGCAAATGTATCAAATAATGTTGAAAAGTAGGAAACAGTAACATGCTTTGCTCAACAGGACCAGATAGTCTCGCTCTCAATGTCATCACAAACTCAGGCTTTTCTTACCATTATTTTCTTATGTATTAATTTGTTATTGTGACAGGGAATGAAAACTGAATAGTTTAAAAACTAGGAAGTTACTGCGTAGAGGAATTTTAATACAGTAACATGGCTGCTCTGGCAAGGGATCACATCCAAAGACCTTTCAGGTCGATGTGATTTGGCTGGAATACAGACACACCCTCAGAACACTCATTTAATCCCAAACATTGAAGGTAAGGTTTGTTTATAGAAGGAAACAACCATGTTTGAAAGTGACATCTGATTGACACCACAAAGAATCAAAGGAAGGTTTCAAAGAATGAGTCAGAGATAGGATATGCCCAACTCTGACAAGAACAGGACAGAAAGGGGAAGCTACTTACAAGCAGTACAGAGCAAGGGGAGGGAGTTGATACCAAGAGTTTGTTTCAGAGACAGACTACACACAGTTAAAGACAGAATGACCAAAGAATGAGAAGAAGTCAAAAGATTAAAACATATTAACAGAAGACAAGAGAAACAAATTTGAATCAGTCAGCTTGGAGAGGAGTTTATGCCACAACATCTGAGTTGAACCAGCCACTGAGAGTTCAGAAAGAGCTAGAAGCTGAGCGTGGTGGCACACGCCTTTAATCCCAGCACTGGGGAGTCAGAGGCAGGCAGACCTCTGTGCATTGGAGGCCAGCATGGTCTACAAAGCAAGTCCAGGACAGACAGAGAAACACTGTCTTGAAAAACAAAACAAAGAGCTAAAAAGGCTGGGAATGTCTCTTATCTCATCATCTGAGGAAATAAAAGCAACATTTACATTACTGTTTCAATTATGGGCAACTGGAAATTTAAGAACATAATAGGTTAAGACAGAGGCTTATGAAAAACCCTCTATCCATATTTCCTCTTTTCTGTGAATTGCTGGAATCCTTTTCCTTCTTTGGCTTCTGCTGAAACACTCTTGTTCCTCTATCACATCATATTTTTCTCTTCATATGTGCATGTGTGTTCAAATTTCTTCTTTCAATACAGGCCCCTCATTGGTTAAGAGTAAAATATTAACCCATTTCATTTATAAACACTTTAAAAATAAAGTTGCATTCAAATGTAGTAATAGTTAAAATTGAACAAGAATTTCAGGGGGACATAACTTAGTGCATAGGACTTGGCATCTCTTAATTGTAATTTTTATCTCATCCTTGTATCATTAGACATATGATCTTTTGCTTTGTACTTTAAGAAGCAAATTAAAACTTATACTTTTATTATGAAAATAAAAAGGAATACAGAAGAAATACAGAATTCATGTTTTATAGATTAAGGAAATTCAGCAGGTGATAAGGGAAATTATTAAGTCAGTTAAGTGTTTGCCATACAAGCATCAAGACCCGAGTTGAAGGTCTGGAACACACTTAAAATGCTGAGCATCATGGTACATACTTGTACTCCAATGCTGAGGAGACTAAGGCAAGCAGAAGCCTGGTCAGCAAGGTTGGTCTACTTGGTGTTGAAGGTCACCAAGAGATAGACCCTGTCTCAAAACACAATGTAAACAGTTCCTGACAAAAGACATCAGATTGACCTCTACTCTCCCAGATATGCCACACACACACAGGAGAGAGAGAGAGAGAGAGAGAGAGAGAGAGAGAGAGAGAGAGAGAGAGAGAGAAAAGAAGAAGAAGAAGAAGAAGAAGAAGAAGAAGAAGAAGAAGAAGAAGAAGAAGAAAAAGAAGAAGAAGAAGAAGAAGAAGAAGAAGAAGAAGAAGAAGAAGAAGAAGAAGAAGAAGAAGAAGAAGAAGAAGAAGAAGAGAAGAGAAGAGAGAGAGAGAGAAAGGGAGGGAAGGAGAGGTATGCCAGAGAGCTGAATCATATTTTGAATACAGCATATTACAGAAGGTGAAAATTTTGTCACCTGGCAAGTAAAACTAAGAAAGTCATGGGGAGTCTGATGTTACATAGTTTGGTGAAAATTTCAAGCAGTTAAAAGTGTGGGCTCTGTGGAGATAGACTGAAAGAGGAGGTGACAGTCATGTGTATTTTTCTGTAATCATTATTCTTTCATGTCTCCCATACATGTGTGGGTAGGAGAAATAAATTTTCATTTAAAATCACTCTGGTTGTGTGGAAGATACAGATCAGTGGTGGAGTGTTTGCCTTGCACACATAATGCTTTTTGGGCTTTATTAATGTGAAAACTTGGTATATAGAAAAGGTGAAGAAGTGGTCTTTCCAGAAGTTGATACCTTTGTAACAAGGGAAATATTTAAGGTGCTGGTTAAATGTAATCATAACTAATACTGAATTTTAAAAGTTTAAAGAATGAGAATGGAAAACTGGCTCATCTATTGCAAAGACCAGGAATGCTGAAGTCAACAGATTCCTAACATAAAAAACAAAAACAAAAAAACAAAAAACTCCTAACATAATAAAAAAAAACATGGATAGATGAACTCATTTTGTAAATTTGTACAAAATATGAGAATTAATTTATTGAGGTCCATTACATACACTTAAAATTAGCCTAAATTTTTTGTATTTTCTAAGGAGACTGTTTTTTTCTAAAATTTTTATTGTAGCACATTGGATTTATTTGTTCCACATACAAAGGAAATGATCACAGCATTTGAAAGGATTAAACATATAACTGATAATTTAAATTACCACTATCTTATGGTTTTAGATTAATATGAGAGTCCTGAAATATTTAATAAAATAGTTTTCATAAAAGGCAATTATGAAGTAGCAGACTGGCTGCTGGGTGAATCAATAATCCCATTTTATATGAGTACTTACATTTGAAGTCTTTTACCCCAAGTGGCATGTCACTTTCAAAAATGACATTGCTCTATAAAAATCGTGATAATTGTTCTATGATTCTTAAAGTAGTTAGTGCTATACATAAGCCCTTCCCTAAAATCCATTACTTTCTTCTGTCGGGTGGGTAGATAGCAATAAAATTCCCTCAGGACATAGTTCTGATGGTGTTTCCTGATGGTTTTGACTGATAGACTTGAAAAAGAGTGAACTTTTAAAATGATTGTGGTTTTATTTCCTAAAGGAATGAAAATATCATTTCTATCCCTTATTCAATTTTATGAATGCTGAATCTGAATTCTTTAATAGATGTCATGTAGGATGGCAGCTTGTAGTGATAAAAGAAAATATGTATAATCTTAATGGATCATTAGAAAGCAGGAATTTCTCATGGAATCTGCAAATATGGCAATTTAAAAATTCAGACATTTGTGAGAGTAATATATTTGTTCATAATAAGTAGAAAATTATTTATAGAAATAAATATGCATATTTATATATGAAGTTGCCATTATAGAGAAGAGGGAAGCATAGGCTTATAGGTTAGAAATTTATGAAACAAAGAAGAGGTTTTTTTGGTGATGGTGTTTTTTTCCCCCTTTGAGAAAGTATACCATGCAGCCTCTTCTGTCCTTAAACTTCTGTCACTCCTATCTTTACCTGTTGCAATTACAGTGCAGAGACACTCCCGGATAAATAATTATAACATTTTTGAAGGCAGCAGTTAAATATTTTAGAAAATGTCAATAAAGTGTGTTTTCACTGTCTTTTGTTTTTAGCCAAACATAACTCCAATATTTTGTACATATTTCTTGAAAGAAGAAAATGATTCATTAACTGACCAAAGAGTTTCAGTTAGCATAAACTTTTTATCCACGATCTTAAAATCGCATGTATTAGCCTATATCACCCATATTTTCTCCCCTACCGGAATTGTCACCATTTGTATAGTCTCAATCTTTTAGTTCACTTGTTTTCATTACTCTTTGGGTCTCACAATATTTGAACCTATAATCAAGAAGTGGTACCTTGTAAATTTAGGATTCCTTGGCTTAAAGAATGTCTAAGTCAGGCCACAAATCACATATTGTATTTATACCCCTCCATTACAAACCATATACATGGTGGCAAAGGAGAGTATTTGGCAACTGCATATGATATATTTTTCAAATTTTCATTCATTGCTGTTGAATAAGTCATTGAAAAATTTCAAATTATAATTATATTTATAACATTCCTTGTAAGGTCATCTGTTCTTTTCCCTAGGAACAGTTATAGGGAAAATAGAACCTAGTTTATCATGATGATAAGTTTTCTCTACGTATTAAATAACAAAACAAAATGTGTACTGGCTTCCCGCCAAACAAACCAAAGTTCTTTCTTTAATCTAAATAATCCAAGCTAGTAGATGAAAAGTCAAGTTTAAATGTGTTTTACCTATCTACTTATGTATGCCAGAATGTACATTTGTGCCTTCAAATTTATTTGTTGGCATCCCATGATTTCTAGTTCCTGCCCCAAATGCACTGTATTTAGGCATAAGACATTTAAAGAGGTTAAGAAGCTAAAGTCAAGCCACTGTGACATTCATTAATCCAAAATAGATGGTGTTTTTATAAAGAAATGGAAGTTTAGATATATTGAGGGACCAAGGGGATATGTTCACAGAATAATGCCTAAAAAGAGATACAATGACATGGTAATCTTCTGCAAGAGAAAGTAGACCTGGGAAGAAACCAAACTTGCACCTTGAGCTTGACATCAAGACTTTGGAATTTTGAAAAATATATTTCTAATGTTAAGCCTGGCCAGCACATTGTATTTTGTTATGGTGAGCCCTGTTGAGTCCCAACGATTGAACAAACATGAAAGGACTTATAGTATACATCCTTTCATAGGGTACAATACATAGGGGGTAAGATGACAGTTGCTTGTGGTACCGGGATGTTTCCCTAAGTATTTTCATTAGCAAGCCCTTCATTTTATTATCTCATTTAATCTGTTAAAAAAAAATCAACGAAGTCAAGATTCTCTATTCAGCTATTAAAAACAAGGAATTCCCAAAATTTGTGGATAAATGGATTGAGCTAGAAATGATCATAATGAGTGAGTTAAGCCAGAAGCAGAAAGACTCAAATAGTATATACTCACTTATATCTGCATATTAGCCCAAGGGGCATGTCCCACGAAAGCCTTCACTTACCAGGAAACTGAGACAGAGGGGAGGACATTCTAGTGGGACTCTAGATGAGAGAATCATGGGAGAATGTCAAAGTAGAAGGATCCAGAGGGTCCTAGAAGCCTACAAGTAGAACATTATGATAGGCAGATTTGGGCACAGGGGTCCCGCTCAAACTAAGGCACCAGCCAAGGACAATACAGGCGGTAAACCTTAAACCCCTACCCAGATCTAGCCAATGGACAGAACACTCTCCACAGTAGAGTGGAGAGTGGGATATTACTTTCTCACATACTCTGGTGCCTCACCTTTGACCATGTCCCCTGGAGGGGGAGACCTGGTGACACTCAGAGGAAGGACAGCAGGTTACTAAGAAGAGACTTGATACCCTATGAACATATACAGGGGGAGGTAATCCCCCTCAGGAACAGTCATAGGGGAGAGGAATAAGGGGAAAATGGAGGGAGGGAAGAATGGGAGGATACAAGGGATGGGATAACCATTGAGATGTAACAAGAATAAATTAATAAAGGAGAAAAAATGAAAAAAAAAGATTCTCAAGCAATTTATATCACATGCTGACAAAATATGATACCTTATTGGCTTTGAGATGGGCTCAGAGATTTAATGGCGGGCCTCCAAGTCTAGCTGTCTCTGAATAATCTCACGTCCTTCAGCTTTTCTTCTAATAGTGACTTTTTAATAGCTGGATAGAGACTTACAAATAATGTAAAGGGCTTCTTTAGTTAATCTATTATGGCTTCAGCTAAAGCATTCATTTTAACATCATGTTATCTATAATTTTTTTTGTATTTCAGTTTTTCAGATGCAGATAAAATGGAACATTTCTGTAGAAAGCTTTGTGTGGTCTCTATCTACTCCTTACAGCTGAATAGAACCTTTCATTGTCCTTTGGTAACTGTCAGTTTTGCTGCCTAGGATTCGGGATCTTCCTTTTTTTTTTTTTTCAGAGAGTTAATGTTTTAAGACTCAAAAATAAAGCCATCTTATTATTTTTGAGAGGGCTCAACAGAATTTAAGTATTTTCTTTTGATCTTTACACATACAGTGTCTAACCTAAGTGGCCAGATCTTAAAACAATTTTAGTTTATATACAAGTGACTAGAGTTTGTGACTAAAGATATGGCAAATTAACTCTTAGGATTAGCTCTTAAACTCTGAAATAATATATTACTTTATACTGTAATATATAGCTGACAAGGAGACACAAAATTTCATGTGCTTCCATACTGTATTTTTGTTTTTAAGGATCTTTCCAAAGAAAACAAAACTGTGATTAGTAATTGTTTGCCAAGCATGAGTGTAAGAATTCAATCATTCTATTTTGGATACTATGATTTTTACCATAAGTATTTCAGGGGAAACATTAGAACTTCCCACTAACTATATCCTTTTTATGTAATGTTTTAGTCCTTTACTTTATCAGAATTACAATTATATAATTTATGGGGCCAATCATTTTGGTGGTCACAGTGTTTTTAGAAATCTCACAATTGCATACAGTGGTAAAACAATTTCCATAGGAGTCTACAGTAGAGTATATCTCATGACTGTAGTTTTCTATGCATTGATTTTTATAGTTTTTAGTTTCAGATAAAATCTTTTACCTTGATATTTGATGACTCAGTGAGAATTATCTACAAGGAATTGTATTATGAAATTTTTCTCTACAAAATTTCTACATAAAGGGAGTATAGTTTTACACTATTGACACAGAGTTGCCATATTTGACACCATGAATTAACATAACTAAGCACATCTTTAAAATAGAAATTGGATATATTTCTTCACTAGAAAATTTATGGGACCATAAAATAATTTCTCTTGGGGATTTTTTTTGTAAACTTAAGAATAGTTTCAGTATTTGTTTTATTTCAAGATAAACAGATTACTTGTTGACTTGGAGATTAAGAAAGGAGTAATCCAAGAGAAAAAAAAACTGTGACAACTTTAAAATCTGAAAACATTTACATAAAGTATTTCATTAGGAAATAGCCTGAGATAAGAAATTCTTTGTTCAGTTACTATATTTTTTTTATTCAAAAGCTATTTTTAGAGATACACCTAAAACAATATATCTGTTATGTTTGACTTCTTACGATACATTTTTCTGCCTTCTGAAAGTTTGCTTTTAGTAAAGCCATGAGGAATTTTACTTCTTCTGATGTTTGGGTTGAATAAAACTGTCACCGTGTCTTGGTACATTAGAGTGTGCTTCAAATCATCAAATAAAATTTTAATAGTTTCACTAAAACACAGCTATAGTAGGCCTTCCCTGTCTTATTACAAAAATGACTTTATAGTTCATTTTATACACAGGGGACAGAATATGCATATTTTAGGTACTCTTTTTGTAAAAACTAGTCTGAAGATGAAATGAGGGTCCTGTTGAGGTTTCAGAGAAGGACATGTTCTGCACATGTCTAATTTACAACAGACAACATTCTTCCAGAGAGAAGACCCCTGCCGTCACAATTGTAGGCCCTCCTTGGTGCAGCTTCTCAAATGGAGAGTGGAATATGTTTTATTTTCTCTGCATGAAACTTCTGTATAGTTATCATATAAGGAATCTTTTTATGCTTAACTGACACTTAGTAAACAGATTTTTTAAAAGCAAGTTTCTACTATTTTAAAATGAAATCTCAGGAAAAAGTATAATGCAAGTAAGTAGACTTAGTAGACTGCCTGGGAAGAGGCTGCTGTCTACCATGAGCTCTCTCTCTCTCTTCCTTTTCTAATATTTTAACACTTTTTTTTTTTGTTGTAAAAAAAGTTTTTTTTTTTCTGCAGTCTAGATGTCCATCAGTGAATGATTGGATAATAAACCTGGTGTGTTTACTCAACTGAATATTAAATATCAACCTACTGTTAGGGTAAATTAAAATCTTTAGGTAAATGGCTAGAGCTATTACCAGTTTTGTTATGCAGTCATTCACTGGCGGACATCTAGATTGATTCTATTCCTTGGCTGTTGTAGATAAAGCACTGAAGAACATGACAGAGCAAGTGTCTCCACAGTGAAACACGAGTGGGTGTGGGTTATAAGCCTCAGTGGTATAGTTGAATCACTTTGGATCTACTTCTCTCCTTTTGAGGAACCTACACAGTGATTTCATCACTTTGCTCTCCCATTAAGAATGAATATGTGCTTTCCTTTCTGCACATCCATGCCAATATGTGCTGTCATTTGTCACTTTTGGGTCTTTGATATTTTCACTTGGTGAAGATGAAATCTCAAAGTAGAGGTTGTTGGTTTCCAAAATTTTGTTATTACTTCTAAAGATAAAATGTATGTGAGTTGACTTTCAACAATCTTACTAACAAACAAGTATTTATTTTCATTTTGCATATTTCTATCACTGAGGGATCTTTTTCTTTTATAATAATGAGCTTAAACTGTTTTCTCTGTCTCTTTATAAGGTCACACTTAATAGAGGGACATCTCTTATTCATCATGCTTTAACTTGGCTGCATTGGCTTTGATGTCACATAGATCATATTATCTTGAAGGTCAAAGGCTGTTTTAATATAATAAAGTTCCTAAAATTATTGGTCCATTGAACAGAAACATATACACTCCTGACATGCTAAATGCAGCTTGTTGGAGTCGATGTGCTTTATATATCTAAACATCTGTCTCTATTTTATGAATAAAGCTTTTTAATTGTCAAAGTCATAATGTAGTAAAATACCCTGAGGCATCTTTTTAGATTTTAAGCTACAGCAGTCAATTTAGTTTATTTTCATATCTGCTACTCTGGAACATCATTTTCTCCATATTTCATTTATAAGAAGAAGGAAATTCTCAACTATAGATTTAAAATTCAAAACCATTTAGAGTAAGGAGGCTCCCAGGGTAGAGGAACTACCTAGCAAGGCCTAATGGCAGGAATTGAATCCCTAGAACAGATATAAAGGAAGAAAGGAAGGATCAGCAGAACAGACCTCTAAATGTACGTCCCCTGACAAACACAAGTTTAAAAAGTAAGGCATTATTTAAAGGAGCAACGGGATTTCTCAGAAACTGTTATGTCACGTAGATACTGTTATCTATAATATTCTGAAATTTGTATTGGCATATGGCATTGTGTGGCTCTTGACCAAGCACCAAAGTCAATGACTGACTCACAGTCCAAACCAGGTAGTCATACTGTGAACCTACACAGTAAAAGAACATAAAGGGATAAACACAAACAATGAAATCCAGATGAAACCAATCATGAGCTCACAGTTTTCTCAATGATGTTCTAAATAGATAAATTTCTCCTCCAGCCACTGTGACAATCCATGTGAAATATTATCTTTATGCAGAGCAAGTTTTCTTGAACTTAGAGTCTAGGTTAGTCACATGATACACCACAATGTCTAAAATTCCTCAGGGGAAATGTGGTCAGAAAAAGAAAAAAAAATAAAACCACATAATTTGTACAGTTTAAATCCACACAGTGAATACTACCACTATTATCAGAGAATCGCTTTAAGAAATACCCAAGAAGGTTTTCCACAAAGGGCCAATATGGTCAAGGTCCTTCAAGAGATCATCTCGAGCCCAACATGTTGTATTTGGGAAGAACATGAAAGTTTAAGTGTCAACATCTGTGTAGAAAATTTCATGAGTTTTATTTTATTATTTATTTTTTATAATTTCTTTCTTTTTTAATTAATTTATTCCTGTTACATCTCAATGGTTATCCCATCCCTTGTATCCTCCCATTCTTCCCTCCTTCCCATTTTCCCCTTATACCCCTCCCCTATGACTGTTCCTGAGGGGGATTACCTCCCCCTGTATATGCTCATAAGGTATCAAGTCTCTTCTTGGTAACCTTCTGTCCTTCCTCTGAGTGCCACCAGGTCTCCCCCTCCAGGGGACATGGTCAAAGGTGAGGCACCAGAGTACATGAGAAAGTCATATCCCACTCTCCACTCAACTGTGGAGAATGTTCTGACCATTGTCTAGATCTGGGTAGGGGTTTAAAGTTTACCGCCTGTATTGTCCTTGGCTGGTGCCTTAGTTTGAGCGGGACCCCTGTGCCCAAATCTGCCTATCATGATGTTCTACTTGTAGGTTTCTAAGACCCTCTGGATCCTTCTACTTTGCTATTCTCCCATGCTTCTCCCATCTAGAGTCCCAATAGGATGTCCTCCTCTCGGCCCCAGTTTCCTGGTAAGTGAAGGCTTTCATGGGACATGCCCCTTGGGCTAGTATGCAGATATAAGTGAGTATATACTATTTGAGTCTTTCTGCTTCTGGCTTAACTCACTCATTATGATCATTTCTAGCTCAATCCATTTATCCACAAATTTCGGGAATTCCTTGTTTTTAATAGCTGAATAGTATTCCATAGTGTATATGTACCACAGTTTCTTTATCTATTCTTCTACTGATGGACACTTAGGCTGTTTCCATGTTCTGGCTATTATGAATAAGGCTGCTATGAAGATGGTTGAGCAAATTTTCTTGTTGTGTGCTGGAGCATCTTCTGGGTATATTCCAAGGAGTGGAATAGCTGGGTCTTGAGGAAGCCTTATTCTCATTTTTCTGAGATAGCACCAGATAGATTTCCAAAATGGATGTACTAGTTTGCATTCCCACCAGCAATGAAGGAGTGTTCCTCTCTTCGTACATCCTCGCCAGCATGTGGTGTTGCTTGAATTTTTGATCTTAGCCATTCTGATGGGTGTAAGATGGAATCTCAGAGTTGTTTTGATTTGCATTTCCCTGATGAGCATTTCTTTAAGTGTTTCTAAGCCACTGGATATTCCTCTGTTGAGAATTCTCTGTTTAGTTCTGAGCCCCATTTCTCAATTGGGTTATTTGGTTTGGTGGTGTTTAATTTCTTGAGTTCTTTATATATTTTGGATATTAGACCTTTGTCAGATGTAGGGTTGGTGAAGATCTTTTCCCAGTCTGTAGGCTGTTGCTTTGTTCTCTTGACAGTGTCTCCTGCCTTACAGAAGCTTCTCAGCCTCATGAGGTACCAGTACTATGCTGTTTTAATTACTATTGCTTTATAATACACTTTGAGATCAGGTATGGAGATTCCTCTGGAGCACCTTTTATTGTACAAGATTGTTTTAGCTATTCTGGGTTTTTTGTTTTTCCATATGAAGTTCAGAATGGAACTTTCAATGTCTTTAAAAAATTGTGTAGGTATTTTGATAGGGATTGCATTGAATCTGTAGATTGCTTTTGGTAGGATGGCCATTTTTATTATGTTAATTCTCCTGATCCATGAGCAAGGAAGAACATTCCAACTTCTCTTGTCATCTTCAATCTCTTTCTTCAGAGTTTTGAATTTTTTTTCAAACAAGTCCTTCACTTGCTTAGTTAGAGTAACTCCTAAATATTTTATATTGCTTGTGGCTAATGTGAATGGTGTGGCTTTCCTAATTTCTTCCTCTGCAAGCTTGTCATTTGTGTATAGGAAAGCTACAGATTTTTTTTGAGTTAATTTTGTATCCAGCCAATTTGCAGAAGGTGTTTATCAGCTGTAGGAGTTCTCTGGTGGAATTTTCAGGGTCACGTATGTACACTATCATATCATCTGCAAATAGGGATAATTTGACTTCCTCCTTTCCCATTTGGATACCCTTGATCTCCTTTTGTTGTCTTATTGCTTTTGCTAGAACCTCGAGTACTATATTGAAGAGATATGGAGAGAGTGAGCAACCTTGCCTTGTTCCCGATTTTAGAGAAATTTCCTTGAGTATCTCACCATTTACTTTTATTTTCGCTATTAGCTTTCTGTATATAATCTTTATTATGTTGAGGAAAGTGCCTTGTATCCTGATCTCTCTAAAACTTTAAACATGAATGGGTATTGGATTTTATCAAATGCTTTCTCTGCATCTAAAGAGAGGATCATGTGGTTTTTTATTTTCAGTTTGTTTATATGGTGGATTACATTGATGGTTTTCTGTATATTAAACCATCCCTGCATGCCTGGAATGAAGCCTATTTGGTCATGATGAATGATATCTTTGATTTGTTCTTGTATTCATTTTGCAGGTATTTTATTTAGTATTTTTGCATCGGTGTTCATAAGAGAAATTGATCTGAAATTCTCTTTCATTGTTGAGTTTGTGAGGTTTAGGTACCAATGAGACTATGGCGTCAGAGAACGAATTTGGTAATATTCCATCGTCTGCCGAGCTCAGCTAGGGATTCTGGGTCCAAAATGCACACAGGGTCCAGCCAGAATTTTTGGGCTGGGACTACACACCAAGCTCTGCTAAGGGCTTTTGGCCCAAAGTGCATGCTGTGGTCAGTTATTGACTCAGGGCCTGAACCGTACGTCAAACTCAGCCAGGAATTCTGGATTCAAACTGCATACTGTGTCCAACCAGTGTCGTAGAGTGGGGACTGTGCCAAAAGCTCAATTAGGGTCTCTGGGCCCAATCTGTCTGCCAAGCAGTTATGGACTCTTGCCCCAAACTGCACGCCGAGCTCCATCTGAGTCTCTGGGGCAGAATTGGGCACTGAGCTCAGCCAGGGACTCTGGACTCACACTGCGCGCTGAGTTCAGCCCAGGACTTTGGGCCTAAACTGCGGGGATAGTCCAGCCAGAGTCTTAGGGTTGCCGAGCCTGTGTGCACAGCTCAGCTAGAGTCTCTTGACCCAATCTGCCTGGCAAGTCCAGCTAGGGCCTCTGGGCTGAATTTGTGTGCTGATCTCAGCCTGCGTCAGCACCCCAGAACTGCCCGCTGAGCTGAGCTAGTGTCTAGGGTAGAACTGCTTGCTGAGCTGTGCTAGCACCTCTGGTGGAACTGAGCACTCTGCCCAGCCTGCATCACAGGCAGAGAATTGCAGCTGCACTGAGCTAGTGCCTTTGGTGGAACTGAGCGCTCCGCACAGCCTGTGTCACAGCAGGAGAACTGTGGCTGCGCTGAGCTAGTGCCTAGGGTGGAACTGAGTGCTCGGTCCAGCCTGCGTCACAGTAGGGGAGCTGTGGCTGCGCCGAGCTAGTGCCTCGGGCAGAATTGCTTGCTGAGCTGAGCCAGCATCTCCACGGCACAGTGCACTGATCTGAACCCGGGACTCTGGGGCTGAAGTGTCCGCCGAGTCCAGTTTGGGTCTTAAGGCACCACGCAACCCAAATCCTGTCCAGAGTCCCCTCTCCCTCAGCAACTCCCACCGGCCACCACATCATTCACCTCCACTGGAAGGCTCGGAGCTGCAAACCTCAGCCACCACCGCTGGTGCCACTGGTGCCACTGGGCCATTGGTGCCGCTGCTGCTGCTGCTGTCTCTGCCGCTGCTGCTCTGATCGGAGAAAATCCGCGCTCCTCCCGTGTGCAGGGGCACGCAAGTCCTCTGTACCCTGGTCTCTCTGAACCATGTATCACTCTTGCTGCCACGGTGTGGGGACCTTGGTGTTCCTGGTTCAGAAATCTGTGCAATTCCCTGAATTGTTCACTGGAGCTTCCAAACATGGTCCACGCTGCTCGCCACCATCTTGTATCTCCCATGAGTTTTATTTTAATGCTACATAAGAATGTTGACAGTAAAAATATGTGTAGAAATCATACAGTACATATATTAGATACCTTCTACTTTCCTTCCTGATTCATCAATCCTTCTGCCCTGTGTCTCAAAAGATGTTTAAATTGCACTAGTCTCCTACTTTCTGGCTTCTGCCTTTGACAGAAATTGCAAAGTATAACAAAAGATTGAGTAGTAATAGGGAGTGAATTCACAATGTCAATAAGGTGTCCAGTCCATAGGACGTCTCCCTGGTGCCTGACTGAAGCTTTCCCAGAGCTCAGGAATGGCTGCCAGGACAGCATCTCAGAAGATTCTGTCAGTCTTCCTTGAGAAACAAAGTGGATGACATTTTTTTTTCCTGAGGAGGAATGACATTTCTGCAAGCCAGGCCATGTAGCACAATCACTGTCCATCAAGTCATTACTGGTGGTCCACAGGATGGCAAGTAAGTAAACAGCAAAGCCTTCAGAGATCAAGTAGCGATGGCAGTGAGTCAGTCTGGTGATAAAGTTCTGTAGATGTCATTACTTCCCTCATGGAATGACTTAGGCAACATGAGTGACGCTGAAACCTGACATTCTTCCAAACCCTAAAGCTTCTCTGCTAGTGTAAGTAGCTGGTACCCATATACACTGTTTTGAAAACACCCACATCCTCCTTCATAAGTTCTTTAAGTAATAGCACCTATGCTATTTGCCATATAGGAGACAGGTTCTTACCTTTGGACATGGTCTTTTGTTCCCTAATATGAGATGAAACATAGATGACATTTAAGTTCAAGACTGAACTAATTGTTTAATTCAACCAGGTAATCTTCCAAAGCATTCTACACCTCACTGGAAAACATGCATAACAGCAGATATTAACGCTTTAGACCAAGAGAAGTGAGTGCTAGTCTAGGTTTGGAGGCATGGATTTAATGCAATCATTTTTGATTCTTGTATGTTGGCTTGAGTACTTGGTAGTATTAATAATCTAGTATACTGAATATTTGAAACCTGCAAAAACTTGTGGTCCAGAGTGAGTGCCAGTGAATATACGGAGATGAGTTTTAAAGAGTTTTGGGAACTGGAACTAAAGGGAATTTTGTTATTTTTGTTTGTTTGTTTATTTTTTTGTTTTAATGCCTAGAGTAATAACTGAAATTCTGAATTCCTAACAAAATTTCCAGGTCATTCTGACTATTTCTAGTGATGAGCTGACACTTTTAAGAGTGAGCTTTAGACTGACCGGGTAAAGAAAACTAAAAATAAAGACTAGAGTTTCAATTCTCTCTGTGGAAAACAAGAAAAAAAAAGTCTACCTTTTATTAAAGGAACTACTTATAACAGTAAGTAGTGTCTCTTCTCTTTGAAATGTGTATAAGTCCTTTTGAAAATTATCAGGGCCTCTGTCAGGTCTCTGACCTAGGAACTCTCCTTCAAAGGCCTGGGTGTGATTCCTTTGAAATGCAAATATCAAAGAAGACAGTATCTCCTTTTTCTGTGGGAGGGTGATGTAACTTTGGTGGGCTTCTTAGCCCAGTTTGCAATCTACCAATTCTTATGAAGATATCAGAAGGTTATTTCCTTTTTCTCTAAGCCAACTAGGTATCCCAAGGACAACATGAACGTAGAGTAAATGGCTAGTAATGAGCAGTGTCCTTGAGTATGCATATGTGACGATAAGTTACTGCTTATCTGGAGAATATGAGGGTAAGGGATTGCAAAACAAAGGGCTGTTTTTTCTCTATTCACAGATGTTATTTTAAACTATATGTACATGTAGGAGTCTATGTATATGTGTGAGTATGTGCACACATGAGCATGGGTGTCCAGAGTCCAGAATAGTGTGCCAGATACACTGAATAGAGGTAGAAGTGTTTATGATGTGTGCTGTGTGGACATGAACATCACACTTGGATCCTCTGCAAGAGCAGTGTGCTCCTTTAAACACTGAACCATTTCTCCAATCATCTCCATAGACTCTTACAATGGCTTACATGCAGTGGGCATCACATTCTGGTTTCTACTCATTTAAAGTAAAGAGGTTCCCCCCACCTTTTTTTACTTTTGTAGGAATGTTTCTGAGTTTGGAGTAGATTTAATTCTTTAATTAAGTTCTCCAAAACCTTAACCCATATTATCTCCAACGCACACTTTTACTTTCCATACCTGATAATCATCAAATATACCTGGTCAGTTTGTTTTTCCAATGTAAAATTATAATGTCTCAGTTCAAAGCAGTTGTTTCAGAATGCTCTGAAGTTATATTCTATCCCTATACTTTGTCGCTTCTAAGATTCAGATTAGTGACTTATACAAAATCTGCTTTGCCAATGTTGAACATTTTTAAAAATTAAAAAAAAAAAAAAACTGGCTTACCTGACATTATTGCACCTAACAGAAAGAAGGCCAGTTGATGTGACTAACTCAGGAAGGTATGCACATTTTGAAGAGATGTGAAAGATTGAAGGGTTTGTAATATAAGTTCAGCTTAAGTAAAAGGGATGCCTGTGTTTCAGATTCTGAGAGACATTGCTTTGTAGAAGAAAGACTTGTACAGAAGATAACAGGTAAATTATGCCAATGAGCCACCAAGCATGAGCAAAGGCTGGATGGACGCACCAAGGGAAAACACAGGTGACAAGGTGTTATGGCCACAGAACTTCTAAATTCAAACCAAGTTCCAGTGGAAAATATGAGGCAATGTAACAACTATCTTTGTTGAATGTTTTAAAGTCCCGTTTAGCCTAGAGGAAACATATAATGCCTGACATCCAAAAGTTACTACCATGCATGCATGCAAAGAAATAACAATGTATGATATAGGAAAAAATGTCAAAACTCATTATGTTGAAATTAACACAGAAACGCATAGGTGGCAGAATCAGAGGACATACACGGTAAAATGGCTTGATGAATTCCACATACTCATCATTACTAGAGCCATGATCATTATTTTTTTTAAATGGCTCAAAATTTGAATGATAAAATCTATGATTCCTGGATAAGAAAATAAATTTGGAAGAATTAGTTAAGACTTTATTGATCTTGAAGTGGAGAAAAGTAGTTATTGAACTTGAAGACACAGCATTAAAAGCTAGTTAAAATAGAAGCACAGCTTGCAATAAGAGGGTGTGGTCACTCTGGACCTAGGCCTCCCACTCTCCATTCCTCTGGGCTTATGCCTAAATCTGATGTGTTAAGCTTTATCTTTGTCCTTTGGAAAATCTCCAGGGAACAGAAATTGTCTATGACACTGAGGAGTATGGCACCATGTTTTAAACTTCTCAATTGAGAAGCTCAGATATAAGGTGAAAAGGCGCTGCCAAGGAGCAAGGAAAATTTGAGTGACCTTACAGAGGTCTCCAGTCCGAGCTCTCCATCTCAGCCTGGGGAGCTCAGAAGTCCCGGTTATCACATTCATATCAGGCTTATGGTGTGGACACTGAACTGGAACCACCCAATGAGTGTTGGCTCTGTTTTTTAACAATTAGACTTTACTATACATCTGTCCTATACATGAAGGGAAAAAAAGGTTAAAGGGAAACAGAAATAAACCTTCCAGGTAACAGTTCCATGGGATGGATCCCTGGGTGTCTCTGGGCCTGCATGCTGATCCTTTCCTGGGTAGAAGCGATCTGTACCCGCATGGTCCAAACCTGCAGCCTTCTCCTCTGCCTCTCTGCCTGCATCTCTCTCTAGGGCCCCAATCTCTGGTCCCTCCTCTGCTTCCCTCCTCCCATTGATGTTCCATTAGAAACACAATAGCCTGCCTGCAGTCGCTGGTCTGTTTCCTGAATTCTGGACCCGTGATGGCTCCTCCTGGTCTATCACAATGTCCATCTTAGTGGGGTTTCCAAGGGGCAAAGGCCATCAAGATTGCTTTCATCTGGGACAAAGCCTTCCATCCTCTCACAAAGGAGCATCTACCCATATCCCTCACCCCAAGACATGGGAAAAACAATAAATATCAGTGCTCTTAGTAGTAACTTTTAAGTCTATTAACAGTGAATAATTGAAATTGTAAGATAATAACACGTTTAAATTACAACAACATCAACAGGTGAAATGCTTAGGGAAAAATGTACCAGATTATGTGCAGGATTTAAAATGTAAAAGGTATATAAAAAACTTTCTAAGGTGCAATAGGATAGACAAATAATTTTAAAACATATACTGCCATAGTCTGAGGACATGGCTTCCTCTGATGCCCTTCCGACCTGGGTCAGCACTCTCAGTGTACTCTCCAGGATTGGAAAGGGGACTGTACTCCTTTTCGCTCTTTTCCTATTTTTTTCTTTTTTAGTTGCCAAGCCCACAGCTTTGAGTCTCCTATTACCAGACTAAGTCATGTGAAAATTCATTTGATACTGGTCATCTTCAGCCTTCAATCTACGTTACCATCCACTCCATGAAAACCATCTCATTGAAATCATCGACATAGACATATATTTTTAACAATATTTTAAAATTTTATGTGCATACATGTGTGTCTATGTGTGGTATGTACATGTTAGCACATGTGCCCATGGAGGCCAGGAAAAGGTGCCCATTGTGGGTAGTGTGAATAGAACTTTCTCTTCTTCAAGGACAGTACACAATTTCAACTACCAAGGAAGTACTTTAGCCCCCTAAGTCATATAATTTTAGAAAATGTAAAATCAGTTTCATTTCAGTAACTTGCCTCACTCTTCCTGGTAGCTTTGTAGCCATTTTGTCTTTCTAGGCCAGTCACTCACTCCTTGCCATATCTGGTACCTGTCATTGTAAAATTTTCTTGGCAATAGTAGTCCTTCATTATCTCAACTGCAAGAGCTCCTCTCTACCATTTCTTTTGCTTCTAGGTCTCATTCTCTCATAGCTGAGTTGACACATTCATTTGGTCACCTCCCCAGGCTTTACATCTACAGCCTCATATGCACCACACATACACACCACACAGTTGACACATATTTTTGGTCTTCTTTTGTGTTCTATTAACCTTGTGGTTATTCCAGATGATATTTAAAGACTTGAGTTGTCCCCAGTTGGTCTTGCCATACCTTCAAGTGGTCATATTTTATTACATTTTTTTTAGAAGTGCTAGTCAAAGCAGACACCACGTGGATGATATTTAAAGGCAGTATTTGTTTTCTTATATTGGTGGCTATTATTTGAGAACTCTCAGACATTCTCCTTGGGCCTATTTTTTAAATGAGGGAACATAATATTTCCAGTGCATCAACCTAAGGATCTCTCAGGCATTCATAATCTAGTTTTTGAATATGACTTGCAGCCTTGGCATACACCCTCAAATGCAGAATCTAGTCTTTTAAGTTTGAGTATCTATCTTGAACTTGGATGTAATTAGAATTATGCCCATACTCCTCTTCTGAGGTTAACAATAGCATCTAAATTCTGATCACACGTCTTAAATTTAGGCAAAGCCTCATTGTTCTTTTCCAGTGTCAAAATTATTCCTTGTTCTAGTTTCCTTTGGAAATTTATAAGAGGAAAGGGTTTATTTTGGCATATACTTCCAGCTTATAGTCCATCACTAAGGGAAATTGTGTAGTGGCTCAAGTAGGAACTGAAGTGAATACCAGAGTAGGGCTGTGTATTGGCTCATGTTTACTTAGTTATCTTATACAGCCCAGGTTTACCTGCCTGGGATAGTACCACTCACAGTATTCTGGGCCATCCTTTGTAAGCTTACAGTCAAGACAGTGCCCCACAGACCAATGTGTGGAGGCAATTCTTCAGCTGGAATTTTCTCTTCTCTGGTTCTCTATGCCATGTTAGCTAGATTTAAAAAAAAAAACCCAACAAAATAAAAAAGAAAAAACAAACAAAAAAACCTATACAGCATATATCTAATGAACAATCTTTAACTAGATAGATAGATAGATAGATAGATAGATAGATAGACAGACAGACAGACAGATAGATTTGGAACTTGGTTTGCACAGATTTGTATACATAGTAAATCTCTGCTCTTTAAAACCTTTTAAAAAAGCTTTTTTCACACTTGAGAGCAATAGTTCCTAAGGTAGTTTTTCAAAGCCATTGTCTTTATTTATATATTAAAAAATGTCATATACAGGATTAAGTTTCTTCTTTCCTCCAGATCATCAGCAACAACCTCCTTTCTGCTTTTATGTCACATGTTTTAAAGATTCTTGTTTTTAAAATAGATTATCTATGTCTTTTTTTTCCTACCACATCTATTCAAATATTGGGAGATTTACTTTTCAGAAGCGTTAGAAGAAGAAAAGTCCATAATGTTACAGAAGTCTACTTTATTAATTTAGAAATTTACAAAAATTAGCCATAGTTGGGAGTGAAAAGAGTGATGAATCACGCTGTTTCCTGTTTGTAGGAAATAGCTGACCTTTTTGTCACACTCATTGTACACTTGGAGTTTCTGTACACAGACAGAGAGGGAGCAAGTAGAGTTTTGTTATTTTTAGAGAGTGGCTGTAAGTACTTCTTTGCTAAAGATCTTTGCTGAATTTACATTATCTCCATTTTAAAATTTTCATGAAAATATGCCTATAATTTTTCCCTTCAGGACACTTGGAAAATGGCTTTTCTCGGTAGCTTATTTCCTGAACTAAGGCAGCATGGCAGTATTCTGCCTCCATCTCTCTGAGACACAGTTGTGCCCTTGGCCAGATTTCTGTGTGTTCAAATGGAGCTGTAGCAAAGTGTGAGATTATAATTCAATTTCTTTTGACAGAAAGATTAAATTTCATATTGGTTCCCACCTGAAAAGAATGCTTTCATGTACAGAAACATGAACTCCATGTAGCTTGCTGTGTAACACCATCACGGACTCCTTCTGACAGTAGCAACCCACAGTGTGACCTTTTAATCATAGTCTCATTGCCTTTTCTATTTTTTTCCTTATGTGGGGTAAATGTTTTCCTGTTAGATTTGTAGCTCCCTGAAGACATCAAGGCCATGGAGAATACCCACTTGAGTCTTCTTTTTCTCTCTGACTAGTCTGATTTTTAACTTATAACAAGTACAAAGAAATGTCATCCCTTCAGAGTAGAACTACAACAGTTTAATTGGTACTTGAATCATCTGGAAGCTTGTTAACAGTTTAGGTCATATGCCTCAGAATCTTGACTCATTAATAGTGTATGTGAGTGTACTTTTGAGAACTTGAGTGTGTTTGTGTTTATATGTTGTGGAGCAGTGCACATGAAAATGAAAACTTGCATGCGATAACTAGAGGTCAACTTAAGGTGTCATCTTTAAGTGTCTCCAGCCTTGATTTTGGACAAATGGTCTCTTGCTGGTCTGAAAGCTCACTGACCAGGGTACACTTGCTGCCCAGTAAGCCTCAAGGATTCGTTTGTCTCCACCTCAACAACGCTGAGATCACAAGTGCAGGTCCCCATGTGTGATGGCTTGAATGAGAAGGTACCACATAGGCTCATATAGTTGCACTTTTATGTCCTAGATAATGAAATATTTGTAATGTTTAGGGGGTTTAGCCTTATTGGAATTGGTGGGGGAAGGCTTTGAAATTTCAAAACCCCACCCACATAAGACCTAGCCTCCCTCTGCCTCTCTCTCTCTCTCTTTCTTTCTCTCTTTCTCTCTCTCTCTCTCTCTCTCTCTCTCTCTCTCTCTCTCTCTCTCTCTCTCTCTCTCTCTCTCTCTCTCTCTCTCTCTGCTGCCTGTGGATTAGCTACTGATCCTGTGCCATTCTTGTCCACTTCCCACCATGATGAGCATGGAGTAACCATCTGAAACTGTAAGCAAGCCTTCAATTAAGTGCTTTCTTTATGAGGGTTGCCTTGATTTCTTCAGAAAAACAGAACATTAACGAAGGTCCCATGTGGCTTTTTACTTTACTTGGGTCTGTCATGTAAATTCGTGTTCTCGTGCTCATAGGCAAACACTTTGCCAATTTTGCCACCACTTTAGCCTTAAATTCAGACTGTTAACAGGTTGCCTGTTGGTACAGTTATCTTTGGCTCAGTTTCATGTTAAGGAGTTACTTTAGATGATGTTTCACTTCAGCCTGAATAACATTGTTATGAGCTGCTCCTGGCAAACACTGAGCTTAAACAAATGGATGCAACCAAAAATATAAATAACATTTCCACTATCAGGCTTAAAACAGTTTCCACTTGAACCATTCTTGCTATAAAAACATTGAAAGGAATATATTATTTTAATACATGACATCTGAAGTATAAGAAACTGACTTTAATTTTAACTGTGAGAAAGTATAAGAAATGATGAACAATGAATTTAATTTTAAGGCATGGGTTTGAAGAGTGGCTCTTAACTCAACTGTACACTAAAATAAACTGAGAAAGACAGAAAAAGAAAATCTCTGTGCAGTCAGCTGCTCAGATCTAACAAATCATAACTTCATCAATGAGGCCAAGGCATCATTTGATCTTCTGTTTCTTTGTGTATTGACTTTAGTTTACTTTGGGTATGCACAGAAAACAAAAAAGACATATTTGTAGTAATTCATTTTTAGAAGGAAAGTTAAAGGTAAAGTCACTATTATTAGTTCTAAGGTATCTGATCAAATAATTTTCTTCCTTTTATTTGAATAAAATGGTTACACTCTATTCGTTTTCTGCGGTTTAGTTCTAATTACTCAGAGTCAGAGTATCTGAGTACATCACCCAATATGTAGAAAATTGAAAAAAAAATCACATATTTTAAATGAAATCATGCAGCAGCTTGGGTTGCATGGTAGAAATTGGTGCTGAGAGTCAGGCTGCTCCAAGGCTTTCTCAGAGGCCAAAATGGACAAAAGGGACCTAGTTGAGGGCCTTCCTCCAGGGACCGACTTGGCAACATCAGACGGGGACTGGAGGCCAAGGATGAGAAGGAATTAGGGGTTTGATTACTGGGAACATGTCTTTTCCCTCCAAAGACACTGTGTGCTTAGCCTCTGACGTCCTTGATGTTTTCTGTGTTCTGCTTTTGCAACATTGCTTGATTATTTTTCTAACTCTGGGACATTTATCAATGAAATAATAAATATGATGCTGAACTTCTTAAAGATCTTTCTTGGCAGAGCCTGTCTTACCCTGTCATGGCATAGTTTGACCATCATGTGTAATAATATAAATGTATATGTTAAAAAAGAAACATAATAAAAATATTAAATAAAAATATAAAGCACTTTGATATGAGTTGGAAAGTATACCTGGTCACCTATGAAAACAAAATAAACAATAGAAAAATTTAAAAATCTTTCTTGGCAAAAGACATAGCTTCTCTAAGACCTCCTGAGCCCAATATTCGACATTTTTATCTCTGATCCCCTGGACCTTCTTTGTCAGGACCTTGGCTCTGAAGAGCAGCCTGTTTGTCCAGGTCAATCTTGCACTACTCAACCTGGACTATGAATTGCTTCTTTCTCTAGAAATTCATTGTGGATGTGGAACAGTTCTTTACTCACCTAGTAGCTATCTTAGTTACCATATCAATATCAACCGGTACATTGTTATAATGCCTGTGTTAAAATAAGAGCAAGGGCAAGTTTAGGTGCAGGCAGAGTTGAAGGCCAAACTCTACCAAGACAGGGTAAGCAAGTCCTCAATAGTTCCTGCCTCTCAAATATGTCTGTCAGATATGTTGCACCATAAAGCTGAAGACATTATAGAGAGTGTTGGGTGACTGTTCAGGCAGTAAACTATCTAAGTCATTTTTTTGTTTGTTTGTTTGTTTTTTCATTTTGGAAGCTGCTAACCTGCACTCCGGGTTCACTCAGGTATTTAAGTTTTATCCCTTCTCAAGTCTGTGATGGGTTTGAAGACCAGATAGTTTAGTCTTTCAATTAAGCTTAGTAGGTTAGTTGTTAAGATATTTTCAGAATAAGATAGATGATTTAAGTTAATAGTGAAGAGATATGATAGGTATTAATCTCCATTCAGAAATTTAGACCCAACAAGATAGGAAAGATCTTTACTTCAGGTTTGCCAAATACAAATGACCAAATCACTATGAATGTAACATTTACATAATTACTGGTTGTCTCATGGTTCTTCCTGTTGTATGTAGTTTATTTTACCCATGTGTAATAATATAAATTCATATCTGAAAAATGAACATAATAAAAAAAGAAAGTTAAAAAAGAATATTAAAACTAATAAAGATTCATTGTGCCCTGTGGTTGGGGAGGAGGGGAGGAAATAAGACCAAGAATTGCTTAACAGTAGAGTACAAAACATCATATAATTTCTTCAGTTTAGCCCAACTGGGAGGTATTACATTATCTATCTCACATTAACAAAAGGAGAGTGGTCAGCAAATACAATAGCATATTTAGGAGAAAGTAAGTCTCTCTACCTGTTTCTCTTTGTCTGCCTGCCTGCCTACTTGCCTCCCCCCACCTCTTTTTCTCTTTCTCTCTGCTCAAACCAATGTTGAATGTGTCTCTCTCTTTTTCACACACACATACACACACACATACACACACACACAGACACACACACACAGACACACACACAGATTAACTTGTGTGTGAGTGCAACTTTATGTGTGTGTTGTAGGGGGAAAAGAGGTGTGAGTATTCCCATGCATACAGAGGCCAGAGGTCAACCTTGGGTGTCATTTTTTATGTGCTGTCGATCATATTTTTATTTATATACATTCTCTCACATTTCTACTTGCCAAGTATGTTATACTGGTTTGTCAGAGAGTTCCAGGAAACCACCTTTCTCCATCTGGCCAGCTCTGGAATTACAAATGTGACCCACCATGCCACTGTAAGTAGATTCTTGGAATTGAACTCATGCCCTCATGCTTTTAAAACAAATAATTATGATTAATCATCTCTCTATCCCTGAATGACTTTATTGTTATACACTGTTATAGTTATCTTGTTTTATTATTGTTGCTTATTTTGTATTATATGTAATTTAGAGATTTAAATTTATTATTGATATGCATGTTAGGAAATAGGATAAGACACAAGTGTGGAATCTGCTTTCCTTGGATAAGGGGGAAATAGCCTGTTTGCTCAAACCAATGTTAAATGTTCCACAAAGGTGATCTATTTTCCCAATCAAGATTTGTCTACCTTTCCTTTGAGTGCACTCAGCTTTTCAACAGATTGAAAGCTGATGCATTTTAAAACACTTAAATGGCCAATCATTTCCAAATATCAGGTACCTATATAACTCTTTTAAAAGTAATTTCTAAGACCACAATTTTCCCTTAATGTGTTTTCACAATGGAAAATTACTGTTTGAAAACGGGAAAATATTTTTTTTAGGAAATCATATCTGCACAATCAATTTTTTCAACCATTTGTAAAAGTTACTTTATTTTACTAGCAATTATTGAAAGTTACAAAAATGTTAGGTGCTTTTTGAAATAACTAAACCTGAACTTTGACTCTGAAAGTATCTTTCCACTCCTATAACTCATGTTATTATTTATTTGAAATATTATATAACCCATATTTATGATATGTTTACAGAATGTTAAAAGTTGATACATACACAGTGAAGATATAAAATATGATTTTGCTTATCAAATCGTATTGAACTGAAAGAAATTTTTTTCCACCTTACTGTAGAGTGCGAACATTTTTCTGGAGTGCTATAGATAACTTTGCAGCCTATTTGTTAAAGAACATGATTGTACACGCATTATGCTTTGTATATTTTCTTATATGAAAGATTGATTTCCATCTCTTTTAGTTAAAACCACCAACTAACAGCACCTTTCAAAGCCCAGAAATTCAGTGTGCTCAGCCACCATTACAAGGCTTTGCTTTATGGGTAAGAACCTTTCATGCTTATAGAACCAATACATTAATCAGACATGAGACCCTAAGAGACTCAGAAACTGGCAAACAAGCCAAAATATTTTTTAAAAAAGAATATGAATGTTGCTCCACTCACTTGTTGTGAATGAATAGTGATGTGGAAATCCCAAGGAAAAATAATTTATAGTATAATCCATAAAAAAATGTTGCTGAATGGCATCAATTAGTGAGTCCTCAGATTTTAAACTTTTGGGTAAGAAGGACAACTTTGATAGTCTGGCAAAGCCCATGAACCTCTTCTAGAATAAGCTCTTTGTAGCACCGAATATTAAATGAACTGAAAAGGAAACAGTTAACTTTAACATTAATATTGATATAATTATGTTTCTGTTTCAGTGTGTTAACATGATGAATGGAATGTGTAATGACCGTTGTAATTCTAAAAGAGTGACCATTTTTGAGATATCTGCATCACTTGTAACTTGATATCAAAATAAGTGATTAGTAAAGAGGCCTAAAGTGCTCATTTTACTACTTGAATGTATGAATAAAGCACATATTTAGCTAGTTCTAAAAATGTTAATTATTTTCTCCAAACTCACTGACCCTTTAAATTTCATTAAAAGGTTCCTACAGATTCCTACAGATAATAAACTTTCATAAATCACATTTTCTCCCCAAATAGTCTGTTATTCATGTATGATAAGGCAGAAACATAAGTAGATATTATTGTCCTGCTGACATACCACAATAGTAAGATTGTACTAGTTTGTCTCCTACTAAATGGCATGTGTCACTTTCCTCAATTAGAAAGGAGAACCTTTTACATGGTGGAAAAAATATTAGTCATGGAACTTCCTACTTAGACAGTGATGAAACTTTAAAGTTCTCTTCAAAATAAGTGAATGAATAGGTAAAAAAACAAACAAACAAAAAACCAAACCAAAACAAAACAAAAAACTCTGAAGCAACCACATGATCCAGGAAAATCTCATGTCATTCAATATGTTTATAGTCTTAACATTTCTATATTTTATATTTCTAGTACACATTATCTAAGGTAGCTATGTCTGAGCATTGCTCTATCATTGTCCTGTCATTACTGAGAACTAACACAGAAACCCACAAATTGACAATGTGAAAGGAATGAGAGACTTTCAGAAATTCAGTCCTAAATGGAATTTCTTCATCAAATTATTCCCCTTCATGGCTCTGAGGAAGAAGAGACAGAAAAATTGTAAATGCCAGAGGTAGAGTATGTCACCAAGGAAAACAATGTCTTCCAAATACATCAGAATGGATGCAAATATGAACTCACAAAGACAGTGGCATCATGCACAGGGCCTGCATAAGTCTAAGCTAAATGTAGTCTGATACAGAGATGGAAGTAGACACAAGCCTCTGTTTATAACCCAGAAGCTGTCTCTAGTTGACAGCTGGAAAGAATAGACATTGGTCATAGTATAGTACTGTCCTTGGGACGTGTATGACAGCACAAACAAGAAAAATATACAAGGGGAGACCTGATTGGATTTGTTGCAGGAAAAAACTAAGGAAGAGAAAACCCAAAATTTATGTTATGATTAAACCTAACTCAAACTGGCTCTTGAAATAAGAGAGAAAAAAATATATGATCTAATGAATGATATAAATAAAATAGAAATATTTGTATAATTATCAACAGACCTAAGTCACTCTGTAGTCAAAAATAAATACTTCACAGTCGGAATGTTATTTTTGTTTTAAATATTTATAAACAGTATTTTATTGTTTTAAATCATGACTATTAACGTGTATTAATGAAAATAGCATGAAATGAAAAGAGGAAATGGCACAAAAGTTTTCAAGAGGCCATTTTTAAGATACTAAAAGTGTATAAGAACTCATATTACCAAGACAATTATATAGCATCATATGTACTTGATAATAAACATGCACTGCAGTTTGTGAAGAGTTAAAAAACCTGCTTACTTGCCCAGCTAGAAGAAACAGGCTTACCGTATTCTAACAGGAGTAATGTGTACACTAGCTACTTTGCAGTTATTAGAAAATATTACTAACATACTTAAATTAATCTTTAACAGGGAATGAAATTGAGATGTTTATAAAATAGTAATTAATCTCTGATTCTATGTTTCTATATATATATATATATGGAAATCATGAAATTTGCAGACAAATGGATGGAACTAGAAAAGATCATGCTGAGTAAGGTAACCCAGACCCAGAAAGACATGCACGGTATATGTCCACTTATAAGCAGATCTTGGCCATATAGTACAGGATAAACAAACTATAATTCACAAACTTAAAGAAAATAAGTAACAAGGAGGACCCAAGTGGGGATGCTTAAATCTCACTCAGGAGGGGAAATAGAATGGACACTGGAAATTGTTGACGAGAGAGAACAAGGTAGGATGGGGGTGGCAAAGACAAATGAGGGTGGAGATCAGACCTGGGGAGAGTTGGGTGTGGAAGACAGAGGACCCACAGAGAGAAGAGAAACTGTGGGCGGAGTCATCTCTGTGACAAGCTGGAGACCTAAGGCAAAGATAGGCTTATGGAAGGATACTGAGGCGACTCTAGTGAGATGCCTAGTAGCTAGGGTCATGAGACTGAAAAAGACACCCTCTAAACAGACAGGACTTCTAGTGGAACTTGGGGAGCACCAACCCACCTCACCAAAAATAATTCAACCCAAAATTTACACTGCTTACAAGATGTTCAGAGATAAAGGTAGAGCAGAGATTTGAGAAATGTCCAACCAATGCCAGGCCCACTGCATGGAAGAGAGCCAACTCCTGACACTACTAACGATATTCTGCCATACTTGCAGACAGGTGCCTAGCATAGATGTTCTCTAAGAGGCTCCACGCGGTGACAGATTGAAACAAGTGCTGAGACTCACAGCCAAACATTATGTGAAGCGTGGAGAGTCTTGAGGAAAAGTGAGAGGAAAGATAGAAGGACATGGAGCTGAGAGGAATTCCACAAGACCAACAGAGCCAACTAACCAAGGCTCAGAGGGGCTGTGGAGACTGAAGCTCCAACCACGAACCATGCATGGACTGGACCTAGGCCCCCTACACTGATGTAGATGATGGGCAGTTCAGTCTGCATGTGGGTCCACTAGCAGTAAGGAGAGCAGGGGTTGTCTCTGATATGAACTCTGTTACCTGCTTTTGATCACTTCCCCCTGCCGGCTCTGCCTTGCCAGACCACAAGGGGAAAGGATACATTCAGTCTTAGCGCAACTTGTTGTGCTGGCGTGGGTTGGTGGGGAGGCTCCCCTTTTCTGAGGAATAAGGGAAAGGAGATGCGGGAAGAGAGAGGGAGAGTGGGACTGGTAGGAGTGGAAGGAAGGGGCTACAGTCGGGATATAAAGTGAATAAATACATTGAAAAAGCACAGGAGTATATATACATGTGAACCATAACATATGCATCATACACATATATATCATGTGCACATACATATATATGCATTGTTCATATACACAATATACATTGTATAATACACAGTATATATTGTGCATATATGCATATACTATATATACAATACACACATATATTGTGTGTATAAATGTACTATATATGTATATATGCAATATACACATGCACACACACATATATACATATATATGTGTATATATGAGGACTTTTAAATGTGTGAATGGATATATAAATAAGAAAATGTGAAGAGTAGTTGGGAAAATTCAGGAGGAATTTTATGTAAGTCTTTGTCTTTGCATTTACTAAATTCCTATACTGAACAGACATTTCTGTCATGAGGATAAAATGTAAGAGAAAATGTGCGTTGCTGCCAAAACACTCTGACAAGCCCAAAATCCAGCTCTGTGGCCCAAAGTCCAGCCCTGTGGTGTCAGTTCACCCCACCTTCCACATGGCCACCATGAGAAAAACTGAGAAGTCGTTCCATAAGAGTCTGGCCAAGTGGAAGCTGTTAATCTACACATGACCAGTGGAATGTTCCTGGGGCACACCTTCAAGAGCTGGGGTCTGATCTTGCTCTTCTACCTACTTGTTTTTAGGGGTTTTTGGCTGCACTCTTCTCATTCAGAATGTGAGTCGTGCTCCAGACTAGGAATGATGAGGTTCTGAAATACTGAAACCAGATTCCTAGGCCAGGACTTAGGACTTTTTCCAAAACCACTGGCTGCCTTGGAATATACATACAGTAGGTCTGAGCCACTGACTTATGAAAAGCATTGAACACCAGAAGACATTCCTAAAGCCATATTCTTTAGATGAACAGAAAAATATCACAGACTGCCCTGATGGAGCACTTTTGAAGAGAAGGGTACAGATTATAATGCATATCAGTCTCCAGTTTCCTTGATTCAATAATGTAGGGGTGTGGATGATGTTGATTTGGGCTGCTCCAACCTTATATTCTTGTGAAAATGAACAGAATAATCAAGTTAGATCTGTAGAGCTCCACAGATGGCATGTGTGACAAAGGATGAAAACAACAAATATATCAACTTATCCTGAACATGGACTTAGAGTATTTTCCATATTATGGGGGAAAAATGGTACGTTGGGTACTGACAGTCTCTAGCTGCCATACAGGTTTTCTAGTGCTACAAGACAGAAATAACAATTGAGTGCAAAATTGACTGATTGCACAATTAAGAAACACAGATGAATGTGGACGTTTGGGGAGAGTGACTTATATTCAAAGTCACAGTGCATGGCTAGCTGTAGAGCATCTCAACAGAATAAATGTTGTGCTGTCTCTATTTTGTATCAGCTGAACCTGCCATTCTAGGATTATGAGGCTACTTTGGAGGAGGAGGTGGTGTGGTACACACACTAGGGGGACATCGTAATGTGCTTCGAGATCATAGTGTTCAGTGTCCTGAAGTACCTGCCTGCTGCTTCTGCTGCCCTTTGAACCAGTGTACAGTGTACAGTGTACAGTCACCATATAGGGACCTAAGCATGCTGAGTGTTGGGGAGGCTCATCTTCTGTGTGTAAATGCCAAAAGTCTAAAGCTTAATTTGCTGTGCTGTGTAAATATTTTATGGACTTAACATTGGTAACTGTCATATTTCAATGTCAACAAAAGTTTAGGGATAAAATGGTACCTTGCCAACATCAAGTGACTATAGCTGCAAGAAATGTGTGAGAAGTTCTGTGAGAACATTAAAATGATAAAAGTTGATACAATAGATTTATATATACAGTGTTTTTCTAACCAATTCCTTTGCAGTTACTCTATTTTAAGGATTTTTCCTCTTAGCATATCTTTATGAAGGAATACATCATAAAATAGATGAGTATGTGAAATCATAAGAGCAGAATCATCAACTAAAAAGTATAATTTAAGAGATGGAAAATGGAAACTGACACCACTGGTACCGCTTTTAGCCATAAATAATATGTAATTTATGATTTTTAAATGTTTGATGTTTGTTTTGAGCCACGCTGGCATAGAGAGTGAATTTAATATCGTGCACGCCTTCTAGTGAACGATGACCTTTTTAGAGTAGCCTATGATATATTTCAAGAGAATAAAACCAGTTAAACTTTTATATCACAGAAGCTACTGAAAGTTATTAAATGTACAATAAACATACTTTCCTTGGATAGAATTTAAGTAGGCAATCTTTATAAATGCTTTGCTTGTATTTATATTTCCTTTACTAATATGAACAAACTTACATAATTTAGGTGATTTTGAGAATTTGACGGGGAATTTATAGGTGATCGTGGATCATTCCTTTTTGAGGGGGGAAGGAAAGGGTTTACTTGGCTTATGCAAATCAGGACAGGAACCTGGAGGCAGGAGCTGATGCAGAGGCCATGGAGGATGCTGCTTACTGGGTCTTATAGAACCCAGGACCCATCCCAGTATTAGCCCCATGAACAGTGGGCTGAGCCCTCCAACACCAATCACTAATTAATAAAATGTTCTATAGGATCTTATGAGGGCATTTTTAAAGACATAACCTTTCCTTTTTTATTTTCTCTTGGTCCATACCCAAAATCTCATATTAATAACTGTCACAAGTATAAACCACATTACAAACTTAAATGTGCCACAGTTTTTACTAATTCAAATACTTTTCCAGCCCAGTCTCTGTAAGAAAAAAATTCAGTCTCTTTTAAAATCCAAACTTCTTAAAAATTCAAAGTCTCTCAACATGGGCTCCTAAAAATCAACCATAACTTAAATGATTTCTTGCTTCATATGGAAAACCAGAGTATAGTCACAACCTCAACAAAGCAAAACCACACAATATTCTGGCTCCTCCAAAAGGCCGGTGTCACATCTCCAGCCCTGCCCTCTGCAGCACACACAGCTTGTCTTCTAAGCTTGAGACATCCCCAGTCCACTGCTCATACTTTTCTTGACAGGAGTCTCATGGTACTGGCATCTCCAAAAAGCTGGGGTCTTCTACTGTGACTGGGTTGCACTTTAACTAATAGCCTTTCCTGGGCTCTCTTCATGGATCAAATCCTCAGTTGCTCTCCATGACCCCTTCAATCCTGGAGCTTCCACAGCTCCATAGGGACAGATGTACCTTCTGTCCCATATCATCCTTACCTTTTACCTATAAATATGTATGCGTCATATGCTAATATTGAGAAATAGCTCAGATGTTAAGAGCTGTCCATTAAAAATACGATTTTTCAGGTGTAGGCTACATCAACTAAGCCAGAAATATTGTTAGGTTTTTTTAAATTGAATCTGAGATACATGCTTAGGAAATATAAAAACAGAATCCATTTTATCATTTCATGAAATAATGGGAATGTGTGTTTTTATATATAAACTGTCAAATGTGTAACAGGAACATCAAGGTGCCTCAGCAGGGAAAGAATCTTGCTGCTAAGTCTGAAGACCTGAGCTTGATTTTCATGAGCTTGATTTTCAGACTCCACATTGAAGAAGAGAATCGACTCCCACAAATTGTCCTCATACCTTCCAGAAAGGGAAGTGACAATATAGGTGTTCGTTGTTTATGGCATTAAGGTAATTTTCCTAGATCTTTCTAGACTTGTTTAGCCTAGAATTTTCTAGAGTTTGGTTAACTATCTGACACTTAATTTCAAAGATTATTAATCATAAGTCAAAGGTTGACTGACAGTGTCAATTTTAGTAGACTTCTTGGATATTGCTACTGCCAGCTCTAGATGGCAAATAAATCCTATTTAGGAAGATTATTTTATGTATTATGACCCACCTATAAATATCAATAAATATTATTTCAAGGTGAAATTTTAATCTTACAATCATCCCAAAGTTTTGTTCAAGATACATGCAATATTTACCATTTTTTTCAAAATATAATATTAGCATATACTTTTAAGTTAATTTTTCTTTCAAGTGTAGCGAACAAATAGTTTTGAAATAGGTGTGTTTTAGTGCAAACATATTTGTAGTAAGCTATGTTTTTTTTCTTGAAGCAAAAAATTAATCTGTTATTTAGAAAAAGATTTTATCATTTAATATATATGTTTTGTAAGAGTGATTATCCATCACTTTATAGATTTTTCCTCATAAGGATTTATAACTGATTAAATAATGTTATAATTAAAGTCAGAAGTGGTGATATATATGTATAATTCCAGTACTTAGGAGGCTCAGACAGAAGGATAGTGAATTACATAACAGCTTAACCCCATATTGATAAGCGCAGTTTTCGCTTTGCTGGGCACATGAGTGTCAGATAATTCTGTGGAGAAACTAAGTAAATGGGGTTGACTCTAAGAAGAAGAATGTTCTGGAGATAATGTGGAGATAATGGTGAGGTCATCATTAGATACAGGTGGCTGTGTCCCCCTCATGTTCTCTCATTATATATAGACTCTCCATAAATGCTCTCTTAGGACTTTTCCTCACCTAAAAGTAAATCTCAAAACTAAGTTGAACAGAACTTTGTCACTGGGCCTCATCTAATACTATGAAACACACTTTCTTGCAAATAGAAGTGCATGACAAAAACCATGTACTATTTTAATATATCCTAAATTTTTGCATAAGAAGAGACATGGCTATTACTTTTTAACTTTTGCATTTTCTATTATTATTACCATCATCATAAACAACCTTATTGTGTTCATTATTGTTGATGTGTGTGTGTGCATATGTGTATGTGTGCGCACACACACACATATGTATATAATGTGGGTGTATGACATGGCCTATATGTGGTCAGGGGACAAACTGTGGAGTCAATTAACTTCTTTTACTCCTTCATCTCTACATGGGTTTCAGAGATCAAACTTGGGTCACCAGGCTTGCATTTACCTTATGAGCATCTCAATGACCTTTTCTTTGTATTTTCTAGACTTTTAGCCTCCAGGTATTGAAGTTTTTGTGTGTCTTCCTAGGGTGTCACCATGGGTTTTATTTTAGTCTTAGATGCATATAAATTAATTCTATCTGTTTTACATTGTTCAGATGAATAGAATCATAAAGTAAGGTAAGTGTATTATAAAATAAAGATGTGCATATTAATAGCACCCTAGGATTCTAGGAAGAAGTTTCTGGAATAAATGAACAACAATTTCTATAACAGTTGATGTCTGAAGTGTCCTAATAAATAGTGCTATTACTGAATTCTAAAAACAGGCCATAACAGAGCTTAAAATTATTTTATCACTGATGAAATTGATAGTAAAAATAATCTTGGCTATGTAGTAAGAAGAAATTCTTTAAACTGTACTCCAAATTAAGAAGTGTTGCTGAGACAACACTGTAACACTGATAGAACATAAAGATTCTGCATGAATTTGAGAAATACTTGATATGGATAGAAAATCAAAAGTAAATATACCTGACATCTGAGGTTGTAAGGGAAAATGTGAAAAAAAAATGAGAGGGGGAGGGGCTGGCATTTAGGTTTCTTCATGAAACACTGAGAAAATTGACTGTTCTTCCTTCAGAAAGCAAGGGGCCAGGAAAAAAATACTAAGAAAGACTGCTCAAATGGCACTTCTGTTGAGAATTCTCTGTTTAGTTCCAAGTCCCATCAAAGGTACTCTGGTGCCTCATATTTGACCATGCCCCCTGGATGGGGAGACCTGGTGGCACTCAGGGGAAGGATAGCAGGCTACCAAAAAGAGACTTGATACCCTATGAGCATATAAAGGGGGAGGAAGTTCCCCTCCGTCACAGTCATAGGGGAGGGGAAAATGGAAGGGAGGGAGGAATGGGAGGATACAAGGGATGGGATAACCATTGAGATGTAATAAGAATAAATTAATAAAATTAAATTTAAAAATTTAAAAAATGACACTTAAGTTTTTGAAGAACTTATCTGTTTTACCTTATCTTTCTGTAGAATCATTTCTAGCTGTTATATCTAGGCTGTATATTCTTGTGATAAAAATAGACTAGTAGTTGATATGTTATGATTTGATCAACTAACAATTAACTTGTATTACTTACTAATCCTAAATAGCCTGCAATAGCATTTTCAAAGTATTGGAAGTAAACCTTGTATTATAATTGAATTGTATGGGCAAAATACCTCATATTAGAGTAGAAATACATATAATGTGTGTGAAAATAGATGTTCTAAGTTGATAATGATGAGATATGATAGATAAAGATGACATTCAGAATTTTAGACTCACCAGGATAGGAAAGATGCTTTCTTCAAGGCTGCCAAATACAAACAGCCAAAACACTATAAATGTAACATTTATATAATTCCTGATTGTTTTGTGGTTCTTCTCACTGTAGGTAGTTTATTGTATATATGTGTAATAATATAAATGTATATGTAAAAAATTTTTTAAATGGCACCTCTTATAGCCATGCATGCATAGGAACATATGCCTGATAATAAACTGTTTCTACAACTTGGGAGACAATTGACCACATTACCTAGTAACATTATAGTCATCTTAGCATATGTAATTATTTTATGATAATTCTGTAACATAAAGTTCTTTTCAGAAGCATTCATCATAGTACATTCTAAATGTTAAGAGAAAGATAATTTCTCCTCCCCCAACTTCAACTCTAGAGGAGCCCTGAAAGTATTTGGAGGGACAGGCAATGAATCTAAGATGGGTTGATGCAGGAACACTTCATACTTGAGTTGTTTTTTCTTTCAAATAATTTTTTAAAATAAATTATGTATTTACTTTACAACCTGATTAGAGCGTCTTCTCCCACATTTCCTCCCAGTCCCTCTCCCATCCCCTTTCCCTTCTTCCTACCCTTCACCTCAGAAAAGGGGAGGCCTCCCATGGATATTGAACCAGCCTTGCAGTTGCAACAAGATTAGGCGCATCGTCTACTGAGGCTAGACAAGGCAACCCAGTTAGGAGAAAAGGGTCCAAAGGCAGGCTACACAGTCAGCCCCTGCTCCTGCTTTAGGAGCCCCACATGAAGATCCAGCAGCACAACTGTTACACTGTGCAGAGGGCCTAAGTCTGTCCCATGCATTCTCTCTGTTTGGCAGTTCGATCTCTATGAGCCCCTATGGATCCAAGGTAGTTGATTCTGTAGGTTGTCTTGTGATATCCTTGACCCCTTTGGCTCCTTCAATCCTTCTTCCTCCTCTTTCACAGGACTCCATGATCTTCCTTCAGTGTTTGGCTCTGGGTCTCTCCATCAGTTTCAACGAGTTGCTGGGCGTGGCCTCTGTGATTACAGTTAATATTAGTCTCTTTATAGCAGATTTTTATTAATAATGTCTCTCATAGCATTGGTCTGAAACTGGGCCAGTCATTTTTTGGACCTTTCCTGAAATTCAGCCTCATCTGTTATTCCTGCACACCTGGTAAGCAGAATAAATTACAGGCCTAAAATTTTGTGACTGTCTTGGTGTTCCAACCCCTCCACTGGAAGTCTTACTTAGTTACAGAAGATGGCCAGTTCAGGCTCCATGTCACTCATTGCTAGGAGTCTTAGGTATGATCACCGTCAAGGATTCCTGGAATTTCCATTGTTCTGTGTTTCTAGCTCATTCCATGGATACCACTTCCTGCCAGATCCAGTTGTTTCTCCTAGTACTCTCTCCCTCCCCCTTCCTCCTACTTTATCCCTCCTGTTCCATCACCACTGAGTCCTTTCTTTCTATTCCCCTCCTTGTTTATGTCTGATGTCTAATTTGTTTACCCTTCTCAGTCACATTGAGGTGTTCCTCCTTGGGTTTTCCTTGTTAATTGGCTTCTTTGGGCTATCATTTGTAGCATGGTTATCCTATACTTTATGATTAATATCCACTTATACATGAATAAATACCATGTTTATCTTTCTGGGTTGGGCTTATCTCACTTAGGATGATGTTTTCTAGTTCCATCCATTTGCCTGCAAATTTCATGATGTCATTGTTTTTAATGGCTGACTAAATTCAATTGTGTAAATGTACTACATTTTCTTTATTCGTTCTTCAGTTGAAGGACATCTAGGTTGTTTCCAGTTTCTGGCTATTACAAATAGAGCTACTATGAACATAGTTGAGGAAGTGTTCTTGTGGTATGCTGAAGCTCTGTTTTGGTATATGCCCAGGAGTGGTATAGGTGGGTCTTGAGGTAGAACTAGTCACAGTTTTCTGAGAAGCCACCAGATTTATTTCCAAAGTGGTTGTACTAGCTTGCACTCTCACCAGCAATGGAGGAATACTCCACTTGCTCCACATCCTCTCCAGCATATATGGTCACTTCAGGTTTTGACCTTAGTAATTCTGACAGATGTAAGATAGAATATCAGAGTAATTTTGATTTGTATTTACCCAATTTGGAATGATGGTGAACATTTCTTTAAGTGCTTCTTGACCATTAGAGATTCCTCAGTTGAGAATTTCATTTAGCTCTGTACCTCATTTTTAATTGGGTTATTAGGTTGTTATTGTCTACTGTCTGGAGCCATTTATGTATTTTGGATGTCAGCTCTCTGTCAGATATAGGGTTGATGAAATCTTTTACCATTGTGTAGGTTGTCATTTTGTTCTTTTGATGGTGACCTTTTCCTTACAGAAGCTTTTCAGTTTCATGATGTCCCATTTATTAATTGTTGATCTCAGTGTTTGAGCTGTTGATATACTGTTCAAGAAATTGTTTACTGTGTCAATGCATTCAAAGCTGTTCCATACCATCTCCTCTATTAGATTTAGTATATGTTGTCTATTTTAAAGTCTGGTCTTGGGGGCAGCAGCGAATCTTCTGGCAGAAAGAAATCACATTTTTATACACTACAAGACTCTGGAGAATTTTTAGTTGCCATCCTGAAAAAGAATCTATTTTTAAAAATGGAATGACCTCAGCAACCAGAGATCAAATACCATCCACAGGTCAAGAAGCATCTGTTGGTCTGTCACAGGCTCTGACAAAAGGTGCAGAAAAGCAGTTGTAGGGAGCAAGAAGACTGAACAAGCTGGTGGCCTCAGCTAGCTTAATCCTAGCTGAGCACAGATATTAGTTTTTGCGAATAACCTTGGAATTTGATACCTCTGAGTCTGAGATCAGGGGATGAATCAAATTCTAAACCCACCCATCATTCTCTGCTGGAGAGCCTAAGAATCCCCACTGATACACATGAGATTCACAAAGGTACCTACCCCTCTGCAGGGACATCAATGTGCAGAAGACATTGAAAATGCAAAGGGAGGTCCTTTGTGTATCCTGAACTCACTGCTGTAGCTGCCTTCCGCATTTCCAGTGCACATAGGAGACACCGCCAGCTGAGCGTTAGCTACCTACCCTAGAGGTACCAGTTGCAGAGTCTCAGAAGCACACAAAACTCTGCCCAGCCAATGGAATGCAGAGCTAAGTGTGGCCAACAGAAGCTGCTAATACACAAAGGAAGAAAAGAACACTGTGAAGATAGCTCTTGGACATCAGATATTTGTCTAATACAGATTCAGAAGCACAAACCTGCTCCCTACATCTTAGTCTCATAACCCTCAGTCTCCAATTTTGGAGTACCCAGATGGGGTCCTCATTTCAACTTCCTCCCCCTGCTGATATTTTAACAAGGCTTTAAACTTATTTTATTTTTATTTTCTTGTCATTCAGATCTGTACATTCATCTAATTTTATGTATGTGTTTTCTCTCATTTGGCAGCAGTTTTTCTTCTTTTCTTTAGTTTTGTTTCTTTCTTTGCCCTGCACCTCTTCTTCTACCCCCTTCTCTTTTGACAAAACATTATTGGATTTTCTTTAACAATCATGTGTTAGTTTTTTATTTATCTTCTTATTTTTACGTAACTTTTTGAAACTTCTTAATTCTTAATAAATTTATTTTAAACATGTTATTACATTTATTTATTCAGTCTCTCTCCCCTCTCTCTCTCTCTCTCTCTCTCTCTCTCTCTCTCTCTCTCTCTCTGTCTCTCTCTCTGTCCCCCCCTGCCCCGGCCGTGTGGTGTGTGTGTGTGTGTGTGTGTGTGTGTGTGTGTGTGTGTGTTCGTACATACTACAGACTGTGAGTGGAGGTCACAGAATATTTTGTAGGAGTTGGTTCTTTTGTTCTGCAGTGTGGGTCCTGAGAATTGAAACCAAGTAGTCAGGCTTGCTGGTAAGTGCCTTTTTACCATATCACTGGATCCACAAATTTATTTTCATGTTCCCATTTTCCTCTAATATTTTTCTTTCTCGCTCTAGTTCCCCACTGCCTTCTTCCTTTCGTTTATTTATCCTGTCTTCTCTTCCTCCATCTTTATGTTGAATCCTCCCTATATATCATTCATTTACTATTTCTTCAATTATGTTAAGTGGCTTTAACTTCATAGCATATTTTTCTATAGTTTTATGTTCATTGCTGTTGTATTAATGGGCTGAAATTTACTGTGAGTGTATTTTTCTAGTTACATAGTTTAATGTTGCTTTCACACGAATTTGACTTCTTCTCAACAAATAACACTGAAGATCCAGGCTTCAAGAGAAGCCTGTTTATTAGCGAGATTGTCTATCATCTCCATAAATACAAGAAGAGATGTCCAATCCAAGTGGTATATAGATCATAGCATAGAAATGCAAAATACATTAAAAAGTAATAAATTCCCCCAAAAGATTGGAACTCCTTACTCAGTGAGTTCAACTTATACTGAAATAGGCAAAAGGCTAGTTGAAGCTTCCAAATAATTTTGGTAAAAATGATGAATTAATAACATGAAAAAGGATACAAACAAATAGATCACTTCACGTTAGAACCTGGAGGAAAAAGCCAGAAACAGAGAAAAAGATCAGCAAAACAGATGCTGCAAAAATTAGGAATAAGGATGAAAGAGTGAGCAACACAGAAAGATTTTCAGCAAGAAAATTGAAATAAAAAGAGAGAAAATATATCAGATGTGAAAATCCTCCACAGAGTAAATAAAAATTACAGAAGAAATCACCACCAATAGACTCAACTAAGCATAAAGAAAGATCAGATAGGATGGATAGCAAGGTTGAAGAAATATTTTATTCACAAGGCTAGGTATGTGGCTGTCAGAAATAGGCTTGCCACAAAAAACATGAGCACCCCAGTTTGTATCCCTTAAACCCATGTAAAAAAAATTAGGTGCAGCAGTACACATACATAATCCCACTAAGGAGGAAGCAGACATAGAGGATCTCTAGGGCTTGCCATATAACCAACCTGCCTGAATCAATGACCTCTAAGTTCATTGAGAGACTCAAGCTTAAAATAAGGTGAAAAATAATTGAGGAACACTCAATGTTAACCTCTGAATGCCACACATGCACCCCCACATATATGTACATAGACACATATCACATGGCAACTATCATATGTCAATTTTAAAAATTGTGAGTATGACCACAATATACAAAATTTCATGATATGACTAAGACAAAACATACCCACGGCATAAAAGAAGCTTAGATAAATACTAAAAGCATAGGGCATCTATTCAATGAAATTACAGCAGAAAACTTCCCAATCTACAGGAACAAATGCACATTCAGGCAAAAGAGGAATTTAGAAAAGCAAATAAGCATGTCCAGAGAAAAGCCTCTCTATAACTTAATTTAGACAAGATGTCAAAAAAGGGACCAGTGAGGGGATGGCTCAGTGGGTAAGAACATTTGTCAACAAGTCTTAAGACCTCAGCTCAGTACCTGAGTCCCACATGATGGAAGGTAAAAAAACAACCTGTGCCAGTTATCATCAGACTTTCACATGTGCACTATTACACATGCATGCCACACACTTGACCTACCCTGCACAGAAATAAATAAAATGTAATAGATTTTTAAAATATAAAGGAAATAATTGTCACAGCTATGATGGAAAACACTGATTCATCAGCAAAGGTAGAAACATAAAATTAACATCCAATATCTCTTTAGCAAACAACAAAGCTATGAAGCAATGACACAATATACTTCAAGCCCTGAAAGTAAATAACTATCAACCAAGATTGCTATATTCAGTAAATATGTCTTTTAAAAATGATGGTAAATAGACATTCCAAGACAATCACAAACTAAGGCAGTGTATGGCAATGCAGAACATATTTAAAACTTACTGTACACAAAAGATAAAGAAAGACAGCCTTACTCCCAAGGAACATAGAAAAGACTATATTTCTTAAGAGGAATAGATGAGCAAAGCTTGGAAGAAATCGACCACGCTCAACACAGTAAACAAACAAATCACTGACACTAATAGTGAAGAAAGTAAGTAAAATAAAATAAACATTCCAACAAACCCGAAAACAACAACCAAAATCATAGCAATTATTGTTATAGTATTCATATAGTATCAGTATTATTTAAATTAATTATAAATAACATCAAATTACCAGTAAAGGACATAGACTCATTGACTGCATTAATGCTGTTCAGGCTCCACTTCCCCACCCTCCCTCCCCTGGGCAGAATGCTTCTTTGACCAGTGGATCTTGAGGAGAAGAAGCAAGAGAGATGGCCACAGCTGAGAGTAATAAGACCTCAGGCAGAGGCGAGTGTGCCAGAAACAGACTTCCTGGGAGGCAGGCTTCAGTGGGACAGCTTGTTTAACTGTGGCTAACAAAGGCTATTTAAACCCTTGGGGATTGGGTAGAGGCTTTTGGGGTGAGGGTACCTCACTGGATGTGGCCAAGGTGCTGGGAATGCCTTATTTACAAGAAATGGGATTCTAAGTGCTTGCTGGACATGACCTTATAAGGAGAGAGGAAGGTTAACCTGTAACCTGGTAGATAGGCTACATAAGCACCTCAAGGGTAGCAGAGGTGGGGGTTGTAAAACTATCTGAGCCTGAACATGCAGGCCCAGGGCAGGGAGGAAGGCAGACAGTCAGGGAAGGAGCAGTAAGTCACATGCTGTTCTCAAGACTAGATTTTTAGGGTTTGGACATGCCTCAACCTCACTCTTGCTCCAGGCTGGCTTCCCTGGTCACACAGCTTCTCAGCCACCCAAGTTAAACGGTACATAGGCTAGAGAGATGTCTAAATGGTGGTCAAAAGTGTTAGCTGCTCCTCTGGAGAACCCAAGTTTCATACCCAGCACCACATGGTGACTCACTACTATCTGTAAATCCAGTTCCATGGGATCTGATGCCCTCTTCTGGCTCTTTAGGCCCTAGGAACACATAGTACAAGACATAAATGCTGGTAAAATGCACATATATACAAAACGAAAGTAAAAATAAACATTTTAAAAGGTAGATTACATTACCTTGCTTCACTGATAAAGACACTCATAGGCTGAAAACCAAATTTTTTTTAAATCTATATTGAATGGAAATGAAAAAACAAGACAAAGGTAGCTATTCTGATATCTTATAAAGTAGATATCTAACCAAATTAGAACAGATAAAGAAGGCTACTACATAATTAATAAAATCACTATGCATCAAATGCATGGCTCCTAATTTGAGACAGGAAACAATAAAGAATACAAAATGTCAGATAGAATCTTATAGAATAACAATGGATGATCTTGATACTCTGCTTTTGCCGATAGTCAGATCATCCAAAATAAAAATCAACAAGGAAATATTAGAGTTAAAATGTGTCATAGAAAAATGGTCTTACGAAATAAACATAGTACATTCCATCCAACTACATATCAGGTGAGCCTTCTGTAAAATGGGCCAATTCTGGGTCATAAATTTAGGCCTAGATTACCTATATTACAAAATACAAAATACATTAAAATTTTTTGTATCCTATCTGATTATAATGTAGTAAACTTAGAGGCAAATACTAAGAAATACTACAGAACCTATGCAAATATTAGAGTCTGAACAATAAACCTCAAATGACCAGTAGTGGGTCATTGAAGAAATCCGAGGAGAATAAAAATGAAATTACAATTTACCAATTGCAAAATAACTAAGAATGTTAAGAAGAGGAACATTAACAACTATTTGTGCAGACTGCTACTGGCCCCAGCCTTCATTACAGAAGCTTCTTTTTTCAGTGAGAAGGTTCATTCAGAGACTCATAAGTGGTCAACGTCCTGAGGATAAGTGACCATTGAATGCTTGGTCTGAAACAGAACATCTTTGCTGTTTCCTCCAAGGCTTGGGGAACATTGCATGAGAGAAAGAGAAGAAAGACTGTATGAGTGGGGAGTTGAGACACTCTAAAAAATAGTCTCTACTGGATATGATATGGCCACTTTACTCATTAACTTACTGGAAATGTAGCTATCCACACAAGACATGCAAAATATTAGGCCCATTGATCTTTCATCATGGATGGTGGGTTTAAAAAATTGAATTTAAGACCTGCTTCATGAGATAGAATCCAGACTCAACAGTGTTGATGAAGCTAATAACCTGTGAAAAGATAAGTCACATACCCTGGGAGAAAGCTTACTATTAATTTTCTGGTGGTCATTTTCTTTTCTCCTGAGACTCACAAGGTCCACCACCAAGCTTATTCTACAAAGCAAGCATCATCCACATAGCATGATCAGGCAAAGTCATAACAACAACAACAAAACCATACAGACTAGTTTTCCTAATGAGGATAAACACAAAAGTTAAAACAGCTTCAAGATTCTATCTTCCGCAAGTGAAGATGGCTATCACCAAGAAAGCAAATGCCAACAAAATCTGTCAAGGATTCTGGGAAAGAAAGATTGTTACACACTGTTCTAGGGAATGTAAAGTTGTTCAGCCACTTTAAAAATCAGTAAGGAAGTTCTTTAAAAATTAGAGGTACCAGGTTAATAGTTGTAGGGTTTTTTTCCAAGTGTCTGTGATTGATGTCAGCAAGGTTATTAGCTTTCTTGACAGCATTAGGCCTAGATTCTATCTCATGGAGCGGACCTTAAGTACAACTATCTTCAAAGCACGGTTGTTAACACCCATAATGCTCATACCACTATTGCATAATTATGTAAATCTTGAAAGGCAGATCATTACTGTGGCTACAAAGACAACAGCTAGATGAGGCTGTTGATTTTTTCCCTCTGTAGCATGTATAGCGCCTTCCAGCACTATGAATACTAGCCAGTAGGAACGAAACTCCTTTTAAGGAAAAGTTTCTTTTTGTTTGCGTTTTATGTTTTAAGTATATTATATCTTTAGCAGGATTGTCTTACTGTCAAGTTCTTGATAGTAACCAATAGCATTGACAATATCCAGTAGTGTTTGATGGTCTGTTGTGGCAATAATATGTCTTCAAATGACTTATTGATATGCACATAATACAGTAGATGTCATTTAACACAGACCTGCATTAGTAAGCAATGTAGAAAGAATAAGAGACTTTGAAATGCTCAGCTCCTACCTAGGTGGTGCATCTATATCACCTACATCACACGCCTCCTCTCAGGGCTCAAAGATGTACTCAAAAGAAGAGGCAGAAAGCTAGAGGTTGTGAGTGACTTTAGGGAAACTATTTTTCAGACACAAAAAAAGGCAGATCAACATATGAACTCACACCAAATAGTATGCACAAAAACATCACAAGCTCAAGACAGAAAAAAAAGTTCTAGCACAGAGGAGAAGTGAGCACAAAGTCCCATGTCTTTCAGAGAAGTTATAGGCATTGCTTCTGGGAGAGGGGAGGAAAGTCAGTTTTCTTCAATGTAGTGACATCTCATGTATTGGCAACACCATAGTGGAAGCACAATTCCTAGAAGTCTGGCCAACACAAACTGGGAGTTTTTGAGAGGGCTAAGGAGATGAAGGGAGGGAGAGAGAGAACAAAGTTGGATACAAGAGAGGTGGGAGAGGAACTGGGAAGAGTTTTGGGAGAGGGGATAGATATGATCAAAATTCATTGTATAAAATTCTCAATGAACAAATTAAAAACATTGTTTTCAAAAATAAAACTACCATATAAGCCACCTATTCGTTCTTGGGTAAATGCCAAGGAATCCTAAGTTGACATACCACAAAATACCTTTGTACTTATTTATTGCTGAGATATTCACAATAGGCAGAAAATCATATCATTGTAAGTCAGATAATGAAAATATGAATATATCTGTAGTGGAATTTGGTTCATTAAACAAAAAAAAATGAAGTTATATAATGTCCAAGAAAGTAGATGCTACTGGGAATCATAGTGGTAAAAGAAACATGCCAGAAACTGGAAGAAAAATATGTTTTCTCTCACATGTAAAATCCAGATTTTAAATTATATATGCAAATGTAGTCATGTGTGTGTGTGTGTGTGTGTGTGTGTGTGTGTGTGTGTGTGTGTGTGTTTAAGCCATTAATAGAATGGGAATTATGAGAAAGAAAAGACAAAGAGCTTTGAATGGAGGTAAGAAATAGGTCATGCCATGTCCCCTGGAGGGGGAGACCTGGTGGCACTCAGAGGAAGGACAGCAGATTACCAAGAAGAGACTTGATACCCTATGAACATATACAGGGGGAGGTAATCCCCCTCAGGAACAGTCATAGGGGAGGGGAATAAGGGGAAAATGGAAGGGAGTGAAGAATGGGAGGATACAAGGGATGGGATAACCATTGAGATGTAACAAGAATAAATTAATAAAGTAAAAAATAAAAAAATAAATAAAAATAAAAAAAAGAAAAAGGTCATGGAATACAGGTGAATTAAAAATAAATTGGTGTGCTCATTAGTCAAATATTAACTTGACACAAATTACAATTATTTGAAAGGCAGGAATATCAATTAAGAAAATGCCTACAGTGGTGGTGCATGCCTATAACCCCAGCACGTGGGATTCAGTGGCATGTGGCAATCTGAGTTTGAGGACAGCATGGATTAGAGAGTGACGTATAGACCAGCCAAGGCTACACGGAGAAACTCTGTCTTGAAAAATAAAAACAAAAAGGAACAAAGAAAATGTCCTCATGGAGGAATCTTCCCCCTCTTTCTCCTCCTCCTCCTCCTCCTCCTCCTCCTCCTCCTCCTCCTCCTCCTCCTCCTCCCCTCCTTCTCTCCTCCTCCTCCTCCTCTCCTTCTCCTTCTTCTCCTCCTCCTTTCTTCTTTGGTTTTGTTTTGACATGGTTTCTCTGTGTAGCCTTGGCTGTGCTGGGACTCCATCTATAGACTAGGCTGGCCTCAAACCCAGAGATCCACCTGCTTCTGCCTCCCTGAGTGCTGGGATTAAAGGCATGTACCTCCATGCCTGGCTTAGGGTGTTTTCTTAATTAGTGATTGATGGTACAGGGCCTGGCCTATTGTGGGTGGTGCCATCCCTAGGGTTGTGGTTCTGCATTCTATAAGAAAGAAGGCGGACCAAGACAGGGGGAACAAACTAGTAAGCCATATCCCTCCATGGCCTCTGCATCAACTCCGTTTACCTCCATATTTCTGCCTTTTTTGATTTCTTGACATTACTCCCCTCTGTGATGGCCTGCTATCTTGAGTATAAGCTGAAATAAACCCTTTCCTCCTTAAGTTTCTTGGGTTATGATTTTTTATTACAGCAATAACAACCCTAAGACACAGGGGAAAGAAAAGAAACTGGCTGGAATGGAATGGGGTCATAGGAGGAAAGCAAGTGAGAATGAGGAGTTAGGGCACACAGGAAGATGTGGTACTGAAGCTCATCGCTCTGTAAGTAAACTTAAAAATTAGACAGAGAGAGAGAGAGGGAGAGAGAGAGAGAGAGAGAGAGAGAGAGAGAGAGAGAGAGAGAGAGAGAGAGAGAATCATTCCTCCTCCATGAGCTAGCTGCAGAGAAGACAATAGCACAAATGGAAACATCAAGTATATCACATCTACCAGAGCTCTTAGATGAATACTACATTGTCTATGAGCAATGGTATTTGGAAGAAATACTTTTTTTTTTTTTTTTTAGCAATAGGTCTCCTAGATTCCATTAGTCAGCACACAGTGTAAACATATGTGCTCCTCAAACTGTGATCCATTTAAAGAGCACAATCACAGTAAATTTAACCTAATTCTGAAGGACTCTGGATTTCTAGGGTGGCAAATGAACACTGGTTTCAACACAAAGTGACCAGCTACATTTGCATCTATTTTGTGAAGCTGTAAAGCCAGATATTTGCTCCTAGGTCTGACTGTTTTAGAGGGCATCTTCTTGTCCTAGAAGGCTGTTTTATCTATGGTGAATGTCAATCCAACAGTATCGCCTCTTTTCTTAAGTGTCTTTGCTAGAGCTGCTGGACAGCTCATAGCACATTCTGCATTAACACTGGCTACCTTGGCTTGTGTTCTGTAACACATAGACATGCTTTCCCCTGAAATCTCATGCGTCAATTTTCTTGATTTTAAATATTTCTTCCTTAGTGTACCCTTTTCTCTGCCTTCACAGAATTGAGAGAATTATGGCTTTGCTCTGAACTAGGTTTTAATTTAATAAATGTTGTGCCTAATTTTACTTTGTCCCTGTAGCATGAAAGGTTTCACATTGGCAGTAGGCTGCTTCATTTTATACTCATTGGATATTTACAGAAGGAGCACTTTCCACTTCCTTCAAGAGCACTTTTTAAAAAAATTTATTTACAAATTTCCTAACTGGTGAGATTACATGACATTGTTCAACATTGAAAGTAAATAACATTTAACTTCCTTTAATTTGAATATGTAGAGACTATTCCAAGATCTAACTTTAATATGTTGTGTCTCATGGAATGTACTGCCACCCCAATTTTGGGGATAGCAGATATTAGAGGCATAGCTGTCATAACACATACCTTATCAATTGTGTGACATGTTATATAGGCATCGGGGTCAAGAGCACTGCTAAACATGTATATTACCAATAGTAGAGGTCAATGAACACAAATTAATATAAAATACACAATTACAACTCTCTTAAAACATAAGAGTTACCAGAGTGAGATACAGAGGCACAAGATGAGCCCACAGTGAAAACTGGGAACAATGGGTTTGCTTGACATAGGATCACCACAAAATCAGTTTGTAAAACTGAAACATTTGTAGAACACAAAAGACTACAGCACAGTAAAAGTGGGGCTTACATAAGAAATTGTTCTGCGTACTTTAGTCACCATGCTGGACATGAAACTTCATTCAAGAATAACACCTATTAAAACAGCGATTTCCTTTTTGGCTTAAATAAAAACAACACACAGTAATCAAGATGACCTATATTCTATATACATTCTGTGCATTGATTTATATGATCCTTGACTGAATTAGAAATATCAGATATTTAAGTGTATCTTAGGCATTGTTGTTATTTTTAATTTTTAAAGCAGCTCACTTCATTGGAAATATTTCCATCTTGTAGTTAGGAGTATGAGCGTTGTTGAACTCTAGAGTTCATCATTACTATCTGTTAATTAAAAAATAATTTTAGGCAAACAGAAACTAAAGCCACCCTGGCTTTGCCTTGAAGCTAACTATACTAACAGGTTTTTATAATTCCTGTCATCTTTTCACTAATTAGTTTCTCCTGATATTTAGAGAGAAAGTGCTGTGTAGGTGACTTTTCTTTTTGCTCATCAAATCGCTCTTGAGTTCTAACTTCACATCTGCAGTCAAAATGCCTATTCTAGGTCAAGGTTTATCAAACCTGACATTAGGGCTGGAACCTTAAAACTTTAAATATGACCCAGAGAGGAAGCTCTAATACTCTCTGTAGATTGAAAAACAAGAATTTATCAGTGATTACCATATGTTTATATTTGTACCAGGTTAGGTTTTAACTTAGTAATTAGTTTCATACTTTAATATATGTAAATATAGAGGAAGGAAAATGAAAAAAATATTTCAATATTTCAGATTTTCGAAACATTTTTCTCTGCTTTTTGAAAATACCATGCAGAATTATGTTCAAAATACAACTTCAAATATTATTTGTTATTAGACTTTTATGAGCTGAAGTATACTCTGTGACTTAAATTCTCACTTAATGTTACTCAGCTATCATAGTGCAGTAACACTAAATAATGGGTCATTTCATAGCCACATAACCACACACAGATAAGTGAAGCAATTTGTAGACAAGTGAAAACCAATATTATTCTGTTCATTTTCCTGAAATTATGAAAACTTCAAGGATATGCAAGTTTAATCTTTTTTGTATTTTGTTTTTTATTTTTTAATTTTTTATTAATTAAACATTTTTAAATTTTTATATATTCATATATATGTGTATATATGTATGTATGTATGTGTATATATATATATATATATATACTACCCATAGGAAGAAGAAACATGACACAATCAAGAATTATATGTTATATTCTTAGTGTTTTGGCTATTTGTATTTGGCAGCCTTGAAGAAAACATTTTTCCTATCTTGTGGCACCTAAAATTCTGAGTGTAAATCCATCTTCATCATATACTGTCATTATCAATTTAAAACATCCATCTAGACTCAAAAACATCTTAACTCCTAAACAGCTAAGCTTCATTGTAAAACTAAACTACCTGCTCTTCAACTCCATCAGAGACTTGAGAAAGAATAAACTTGATTACTTGAGTATGCCATGAGTACAGGTTAGTAGCTTTCCAAATGAGAAGATGACAGAGACAGTTTGCTACCCAAATAGTCACCCAAAACTCTCTATAATGTTGGAGCATCTTCTGCACACTTCTGTCCCAATATATCTCACAAACATATTTGTAAGGTAGGAACTATTGAGGATTTGCTTACCCTGTCTAGGCAAAGTTTGCCCATTGACTCTGCCTGCATCTATGCTTGCCCTTTTTTAGGTAGAATTCTGTCTATGGTAGAAATGAGAACATTTTGTCCAGTGGCTCCTTTGCCACATTTGAAGCCATCTCCATAAAGAAGTTCTTTGATGCTCATCATCCTCTTTGAGGTAGGCTGGGTGTTGCCAGGAGTTAACCTGTCTCATTGTCAGTGAATCTTTAAAATAATAAAACATTTTAAAATGCCATATTCTGCACACCTCTAAATATCCTACCTTATATTTCTATAGAATCATATCTATCTGTTGCACCTAAGATGTATATTCTTGTGATAAACGAAGAATAGTAATTGACATGACCATGATTGAACAGCTAACAATTAACTTGTATAACTTATTTATCCTAAACAGCCTGCAGACAGCTCCCAGGATACTTTCATTGAAAGCTTCCAATCACAATTGGTCCAGCATTCCAGACTGCCCAACCCAGGACTCTACTTAAACCTGGAGTTTCTCAACACTTAGAAACGGGACCACAAATGCTGGACCACCATTTTATCAATTTTACTTGGGCCCCTACAAAGGTACTATTCATTCCAAATCAGCTGGAAGAAACCTTAAAAGAATGATGCCCCATTTCCATTAATGGGGGTTGAGTAGGTTTTTGGTTGCTCTCTTGGCCTATAGAGGGTTATTATCAATGGGAGTTGGTTACAAGTTATTATTGGTTTTATTTAGAGATAAACAATGTTAGACTCAGCGATGTGTCTCTTTTCCTTTATCTTACATATTTAGGTTTGAAGATAGGGTTGAAAAGAAAGAAAGCGGAATATAGAAATATATAGAGAAGATAGAACAAAAGTAGACAAGTGAATCTACTCCTCAGCTTAATGCCTCAATTGTCACTCACAAGGTTATTTTTAATTCACTGTTATAGAATATTGTATATATGTAAAATAAGTTTAATTCTAGATACAGTGGTATAGAATTCAAATGTAAGATTATTCTTCACACTATATATATTTTTCTACTCCAATATGAGGTATTGTATCCATATAACTCAATTATAATAGAAAGTTTACTTCAAATACTTTGAAAGTATTATTGCCATTTTAATCTTTTAGAAAACTGTTTGAGTTTGGACTTTATTTCTCCCCTTGGCTATCATATAATCAATAATATTATTTAGAATAAACTCTACCAACCTCAACTTTTTGAGTGCCTATGTAAGACATGGACATTACAAAAGCAAGGATTTTGTCTGTTCTGGTCATGACTTCATTGAAGGGTTTAGCATAGTACAAGCAGTGGGTTTTACTATTCATTATGTTGAATAAATGAATCCACATGTGATTAGTATATAGCTTATTCAGTAAGTATATCTGTTAATGTTAGGCATACATCTTCATTCATTCTCCACATCATTAGGATTCCTTCTGCTTTTATAAATACCAGATACTTCAATTACAATGATATATATTCTTATTTACAGTACTACTTTGAATATGAATATGAAGGATATTTATGCATTTACGTACATTAAAATAATACTAGGCAGGCACTGTAGTCTGATATCCTTGAGGTTTCAGGGATGTCAAACACTAGAAATTCATCATGTTTTCTTCTAACATTTAATCATGTATAGGAGGTAGGTGAATCCTGTGCTTCAGATTCCTTTAACACCCAACCTGATTTTCCTCCTGTATGTAAGCTTTCCTGTACATCTCACGTTCTTCTCTATCCTCCCAGTGGCTAGAGAGGAGATATATAAAACTTCACCTACTTTCTAGGTTCTTTATCTAGTATATGGCCACATCTAACTCTAAAAAGGGATAGGAAACATACTTTGGCTCTGTGTGGAAAAAGAGGCAGCAGGATGGTGAACAACTGACTAATCTCTCTCACAACCCACTTTGTGGTGACCAATTTTCTATCATTTCCCCTCTCACATATGCTTCTAAGAAACACACTTCTGAGTTCAACAGTGGAAAGCTGCTTCTAACTTCTGACATTGGCACCAAAAAACAGTGTAGGCTATCTGGATGACAGGGTACCCTTTCCATGAGGCGCTTACAAAACTGAAGAACGTATGAAACTAAAGAAAGCTTACTTTCTTCCCTAAATACGCAATATAGAATGGTGGAGCAATAAGGAAATTGCAATTAATTCTTCTACTTAAAAAGGAGATAGGAGAACCCAAAGTAGCCTTTGCTATTTGGCTAGGCAGAGATTTTTGCAGTTCTTTGTCCTGGGACAACTGAAAGCATTTAACTACCCTCCAGTTTTCAACTCTGTAAGTCTACCCCTTGTTCATTACCTTCTGTAGACCTAAGTGTTGGAAAATATCCCTCCAAGAATATCTCAGTATTCAGAGCCACGTTCCTATTTCAACAAATTTGTGAGTTAGAGACTTATGCTGAAATCCAAACAAATCAAGATGTTTAATGTGGGCTGTGAACGCCTGTGGATGTGAAAGTGTATGTGTGTTCTTGTGCATGTGTTATGGTTCCCTCAATATTTACGGTTAACTTCTGGTCTTAGTCAATAGCTATGGATGTTCCAGGAACTACTCGTAATGCTTTCTTTGATGTAATTGCCTTTGTTTTATTTCTTTGATCCTTTGCCTTGATGTCCTCTCTCTCAACTTAATGGACTAATTTGAGGTCATCTGGAGAACTACTTGATGGAAACATAACACTCGGAGCTGATCTTTTCTGTACTTCAGAGTGTCTTTGTTCAGTTGAGGAGTTCCATTGTGGCTGGAAACATTTCATCTTTTATTCTGAATACTTTCCCTCTAGTAACAGATGGTTTTTCGGAGCCTTATGGCCTATATTCTCTCAACTTCAGTGGCATCTTTGATCTCTGAAGAGCTTTTTTTTTTTTAAATTTAACACATTTACCCATGAAATACACCACCAAAATAGTAAAGTAAAAGACAAGTGCATATCCCCTCACTTTTAACCACTATCTCTCAAGCTGCAGGCCATCAGTCTGGATCCAGCTCACTAAGTGTGTTGCAGTGCATGACACAGGTTTCCCTACTTATAAGCTACAACATGGAGATTCTCAAAGCATGACTTTATGAATCATTATTCATTAAAGTAATATGGTAGAAGTTAAGCTTAGTATCTTTGTGGTTAGCACAAGATAAAAATGCTTCTTACCCTCATAATATTCTAATGGTAGAAGGGTGTATAAGCACTACCACGGCCAGTGTTCAACTCTGAGCTGCTACACTCTAGTAGCTTGTTTGTTTGTTTGTTTGCTTGGTTGTTGTTTGGTGGTGGTGGCGGCAGGGGTGGTGTGTGTGTGTGTTCATGCATACATGCATGCATATTTATACATAGAGCTGATTCTCTGATTTTGAACCCAGAGCCTTGTGAATTCTAAGAAAGAACCATTTTAGCACTAAGCAACACACTCACCCAGGAGTTCTCCTTAGTAGGCAGGAAGTATAGACAAGATGGATAGTCATTGAGTAAGTTGTGCTGAGCCAGGCACAGTGGCACAAGCATGTCTGTGATCCTGGCACTCAGGAAGGCAGAGGCAGGCAGATCTCTGTGAGTGTGAGGCTATGGTGATCCAGGATAGCCAAGGCTACATGAGAAACCCTGTCTTGAAAATGAAGAATCAAGAAAAAGAGAAGAGAAGAAAATTGTAATGATTGAACAATTTGTATCACCTATTTTATCTATTCCAATGTTCTGGCATTCCCAGTCCATCTGCATGCACCTCTCTGTGATACACTTTAGAGAAGGTCATCTAGCTATATGCTCAGAGGAAAACAGAAATGATGCAGTGTGGTTAAAAGCTAGCTATTCTCTCCCACTGCAAAGACTCTAACACGTTTTTACAGCTTTCTGTGATTAGAATTTTGACAGGAAAACGCTGGGAGAAGCAAGACCATATGGCTGTCAGTCTAATAACGATTTCTCAAGGTCTGTGGAATAACATGCAGTCATTATGAGTACAGGAAAATTTCTGTTCAAGTTTGACTTTCACCAGAAACTAGAGTCAAGCATTGTTTTCTCAACTTGATTTAATTTCTATCTGAATCAATTTATTATTTTGTTACTTTAGTATATCCTTGGCTGTTGTCAATCTACAGCAGCAAAGAGGCAGAAAGAGAAGAAGTATCCACTTATCTGCTGTTGCACAATCCCTGCTAAATAGGTTGGGAGGGTAGCTTAAATAATTGTCAAAAGCTAGACTGGAAACTATACCTTAACATCAATTATATTAACATTTCTCAATGTTATCGTCAAACCTCAAGTGTAGAATTTAGTAAGCCAACTTATTCTAAAACATCAAACACTGTTATACATTTCCAATTTACCCTGAAAGCCCTTTAATATAACTTATATCAAACCGAGACAGTTCTAGAGATTTTCTTTTATAATTGACATGCCCTTTAGTGAAGTCTAAATCTTACAAACTCTTAAATCCCAGGACATAGGGTTTCACAATTCAGAATACAAATAGCTGTGGTGTGTGAGGAGTTTGCCTGTATTTGTAAGTTTTGCATCTGTTATGTCCTGCATCTGTGCAGACTTTGTTTTCTTGACATTATTTCCTACATCTTATAGTATAACTATTGGTTTATCACTTACATAAGATTCAGGTTTATAAATAATCTAGTGATGGCCCTGGTATATAGGAGGATTTACATAGGTTATGTGTAAATACCACTTCATTTTATGTAAGACATGTGCACATTTATGGAAACCAAGGGAAATTCGCTCCAGGATGCCTGCAGAGGAACTAATCTCCCAGGGACAGTGAGAAACAACTACACTTATTGACATACTTGAAAAGATACATTTTTAATAAAGCAGATAAAGATTTAGAACATGCAGCTGTAACACAAGACTGAACAAGGAGGCTTGTGAATTTAAGGTTATGCAGAAAGATGCTTTCTCAAAGACAGATGAAGGAAGAAAGGACGGAGGGAAGGAAGGCAGACAAGACAAGAGTTGCTGTATGCTTGATGGTACTAAAGGTTTTGTCATAGCTTTCCAGAGGTTTTCAACCTCTGCATTGAGACCCATTTTGGGGGTGGAGCCACCCTTTCACAGGGGACCGCAAAAGACCATCCGAAAACACAGGTAATTTACATGACAATTCATAGCAGTAACAAAATTACAGGTATGTCGTAGCAACGATATAATGTTATGGTTGGGGGGATAACGACACGTGAGGAACTGTATTATAGGGTCCCAGCATTAAGAAGGCTGAGAACCACTGCTTTAGATGTTTACCAACATGCAGTGAAAGATGAGCACCGTCTCCCAGTTTAACCACAAAGTTAGCATCTCCACATGCGCCTATCAGTAAAGACATGAAAACGCTTACTGAGAAGCGACTGGTTCTTGCTCTTAGTGGAGCCACAGTGAAGTTAGACAGACATGAGCCGCTATCTAGACGCTTGACATCTCTGCAGGACTGTGGCCTGAAAGTCAGGGGAAATAGAGAAGAGCCCTGAGAAGCCCAGTTTTCTTCTGGGAAGAAAGTTCTTATTCTCACAGGGAAGGAGAGCCAGGGGTTTAGCAAGTCCTGCTGAGGAAAGGAGACAGCCACCACAATGGAGGGAAACTACGACGGGAATTCAGAGCAGAGTGCTGGAGACAAGGGAGCAACCCTGAGAACAAGTTTCAGAAACTGCCAGGGACCCCTTTTGAGTCTTCTACTAATTACTACACCAATCTGTACACAGTGTGCAAATCCAGGAAGTCATAAAAAGACGAGTTTCCAGGAACCAAGCTGAACAATTTTCTAAGCTTTCACAGAAACAGGCGATACTCAAAATTAACCAAACGAGAGGAAAATATATATTGAATACTTGAAGCTGGAAACAAAAAACTCAGATCATTTCTTAAAAGAATTAGGATGGAAATGAAATGTATTTCTACTCACACCAACATTCGGTTTTTCAAGTTAACTTGCAAAACTGATGTCAGTGTCCTAGGAAAGAGCAAAACACATGCTTGGTAGGGAGCTGGAAAGATGGTGGCTTGGAACTTGAGCAAGGTGTTCACAGCTAAACATCGGCACTACTTGGGCTGTTTCACCCACTAGAGAAGCTTCATATATCTGCATCTTCCTCTTGTCATTTTTACTTGGTAGTTGGTTGTCTAATCATGAAATATAGCATTTCATGTATTATAATAAAACAGTTTTAATATTTAAAGTTTAAGTCAATCAAATATAGAATGTAATTATTTTGTCCTGTACTCTTCTCAGAAAAAAATAAACATGAAAATGCAGGTTTATGAGGGCTGGAGATACAACAATAGCAGGGTTCTTGTCTATCATGTGCAAGAGACAAGGTTCAAATCCTGTCACCACCAAACAAACAAAAGCCAAATAAAAAGTTCTAAAGAAAATGCCGGTCTCTCAGAATCCTCTTTTCCCATTCATATATTTGATTGTATATTTCCACATTCTAGATAATTATGAGCCCTGGAAATCACCATGGGTTTTAAAAGGGGGAAATAATAAAATGTGATTGATAATGTAATTAAATTCTAACAATGGAGAGAACGGGTAGGTAAACTAGGTGATTAGTCACATGAGGCTCAGGGCTTGGCTATGTTAATAGCTGTTGAAGCAGCCATCTCAAGCCACTGCCTTTTATCCAAGGACACTTCCTTACTGCCATGGCACAGAGGAGTAGTTATAATACTGCACAAGAGGCATATAGGGTTTGTTATTTGCCTCTGTCAGAGAAAAGTTGCTAGGCTCTGTTCTTGATGAACCACAACAAAATTAAACATTAATTTTTTCCACTTAATTTAAAAAAATGGCATAACTTCATGTCTTAAGTAAAGTGGGGCTGATAAGATGGCTTAGCAATTCAGAGTACATGCTGCTATCAGAGATGAACATAGCTCAATTTGAAATGCCCAAGTCTACCAGTAAAAAACTATATATATCCAGCTAGAGGGAGATATCCTACCCCTGGCTTCTAGGAGAAGCTGAAGTCACGTAGACCTACTCACACAGAGATGTACATGGGTGCACACAATTAGGAAAAAAAAGTAAATCTTTAAAAAAGAAAAATTGATAAAGACTTTATTTTACAAGGAAATAAATTTATAAAAATTTAGTGTTCCTTAAATACAAAACCAATAAAAATTCCAATCAAGATATTTTATAGAATTATTTGGTGTAAGAATTAGTCATAAATAACTTGGGGTTGACAAGATGGATCAGAGATTTAGAAATGCTCTTCCAGAGGGCCCAGGTTCAATTCTTAGTACCGATATGGCATCTCAAACCTGTGTCTAACTCCAGTTTCCGGGCTTCTGATACCCTCACCCAGATATATATGTCTACAGAACACTGATGCACATAAAACAAAACCAAATTACATACAAAATAAATAAAAATAAGTGACTTTTTGCATTTCATATTTAAATTTGTAATAAATATTAAATAACAACACATTATTAAAAAGCATTCCACATCAGATTTAATAGTTTTAAAGTGATATTCCTTCATAGAAAATTATAATCACATTTGCTATTTCATGAGAATATCTAGTTAACATAGTGTATGTTATATATCTGAGAATTAAGGTGTCTTTAGTTTCCTACCTATTTAAAGAACACAATGTATATATTATTGTTTTTAAAATTATCTGTATTACCTGTAGGCCTGGGTAGCAATCAGTTAAGACACAGACACTTGTTATATTTTAAAATAGCCTTAGTTAACCTGGGCAGGGAAGATATCAATCCTCAAAATTACCTCCCATAGTGGGGCAGGCATGGGATCCCTGTCTCAATCTCATGCCATCTGCTTCCAATTAATTCTATCAAGCTACCTCTCATTTATAATCCCAAATACTTGCTAATGTTTTTCATCTGGGCTGGATTCTCCATCGATGCCAGCCATGTGCTTCTCCTCCATCTAATCCATGGCAGCCTTCCTCTCTTCTCAAGTCTCTCTCCTTCCTCCTCGTGGCCCTCTTCTTCCCAGAATTCCTCTCTCCTAGCTCCACCTATCTCCTTTGCCCTACCTAGGTGGATGGCTTTTTATTAAGCAAAAAGACAGCAAGCAGTAATTAACATCAAAATACATCAGACCATCCCCCAATAGTATACTGAGTGAAGCCAAGTTTATAAGTCTGATAACTACATTCATGTTCACAAAGTTGAGAGTGCATTTAAATTGAAAACATCTTAGATTCAAGGTATATTATAACTAATCACTCCTTTCATTAACCAGAATATTACCTATCAACACAGAGGTTTATATAAAAATGTTTCCTTTCCACCGAAGCCTTACAACAATACTTTAAACTTGCATGCACCTAGATGTTTCTTGGGTGCTGTGGTTCAGAACACATCCATATTTCTCCATCTCTTCAGCACTTGGTGTTGCACCCTCACACCTGGATTGTGACGTGGGTTCTGAAGATCAAACTCAGGTCCTCACACCTGCTCTGCAAGCGCTTTACCCAGTGACCTCTCTCCTTAGTCCCAGCTTAAAGTTTTGAAAGTAAATACACTATGACTTGGAAAAGATGATAATGACCACATAGCACAGGGAAATCATCCTGTCTAATTGCTTTCCTATGAAAATGAAGACATTGGAAAACGCTAAGGCTCTCTCAAAGCAAACTTATGGGTCCATAGATTCCCAGCCACTCATCTAAGAGCCTTCCACATAACAGTTTATTTCTGAGACCCATCTGAGGGTGTTCACAGCTTTCTGTGAATAAAGCAGTTGGAGTTTCATTGGTGTTTGCAGTGGGAAAGCCAGGGGGTGCAAGGCTCTGAATTGCAAGTGTTATTGTGCAAGATCATAATTTTAAATCTGTGGCAAGAAGCACATGTTGACTATAGTTCCTCTTGAGAAAAATTTAGGCATTACAAGAAAAATTTCTTTTGACAATCACACAATAATAGTCCCCCTGCTCTCAATAAAAAGTTTGCCAAAGTGCACCAGAGTTGCACTTGGATAGGACAAATAAGCTCAAGAGCTCCGCCAAACTGCATGATAACTATAGTTAATCATTCTGTTAAAAAAAAAAAAGAAAAAATACTTGAAAATTAATGAGAGATTGTTCAATGTGTTCCCAACATCTCCCACTCAAACCATAAGTATGTAAGATAATGAATGTAGTAACAAGCTTCATTTCCTCTTCTCCACTGTTGTTCTGATGGGGTTTATGTCATCTTGACACAACTAGAATCATCTGAGAGGACCAAACCTCAATTGAGAATCTCTCCATAAACTGGGCTCTAGGAAAGCCTGTAGGGCATTTTCATAATTAGTGTTTTATGAGGGAGAGCCAAGCCCATTGTGGATGATGCCACCTCTGGGCTGGTGGTCCTGAGTGCTATAGGGAGCAAACTGAGAAAGCCATAAAGAAAAAGGTGGTAAGCAGCCCTCCTCCATCAGCTCCTGTCTCTAGGTTCTTGCTCTGAGTTCCCTGGATGAAAGACTACAACCTCCAAGATGAAATAATCCATTTCCTAAGCAAGTTGGTTTTGGTCATAGTATTTTATCACAGCAATAGAAACTCCAAAAAAAGACAACCATTATTTTTATATTAAAGTACCATATATTATACTGTAGGTGTATATAATTTATATTTTCTGCCAATTATACTCTTATAAATTGGGTAATTCACAAATTACCAGTAAAGGGAGTTAAGTATTGATTGGCTAGTGTTCTGCAAAAATCTTATATTTGCAACAAAATAACAGATATAAAAGGACCTTATGGAAAGAATCATTCAGTCAATCATAGCATACCCAACTCCACTGAGAAGAACTTTCTGGAAGTTGGTTGTGGTTTGCACATATAATTTTACATTTGTGTAATTATTAATGAATATCATTTTGGCTTTTTTGTCTAAGTATGAATATTATTCAGTGGCAATTTCTTTTCAAAAAGCCTAATTTAGGAATGACTGTTCCCAAATAATTATTGTTCCTAACTGTAGTACAGGTAACTTATTGATAAATTCTTCAAGGTTAATGACTATTTTGCCTCAATTTATTATTAATTAAAACTATGACATTGAAAAAAACAACCCATTTAAATTATTGCTATAAGAATTTCATGTACTAAAGACCACATTGTAAAGGCATGTTCTCCTCCCTGACCTCAGCTCCCAAAATAACAACTCTGAGGCTTAACTGTGTTTACAGAAGCCTACGTCAGTATTGCTAGGCATGTTCCCTGACCTGCTCATAGCTCACATCTTGTTTATTCTAGTCTGAGTTCTGCCAGGTGGCTGGCTACCTCTGCTCAGTTTCATGTTCCATCCTTTTCAGAATCCTGGGGCAAATCCCTGCCTCTGGTCATCTCCCAGAGTTCCTCTCTCTCTACAGAACTCACACTTCCTTATTCCTGTCTCACTTGCAGACTATTAGTGTTTTATTGACATGTGATGCTTTCCTACAGATACAACAGATGTCTTCTACACACATGCTATTATTACAGTGATGTAATTTGGATAAAGGAAGAACAACTCACATGCACACACACTTCCTTAGAAAGTAGAAAGGCACCAGAATAAGCACTGTTTTAAGTTCGACTTCATATTAATTCAAGCATCACTTAGCACTTTATAGAAAATGCTAGGTAATTTGAAATAGTGAATAATGGTAATGGTATGGAACGACGTATAATTTTCATGAAGAGTCTATTTTCAAGAACTATATTATCACATTTTTCTTTCAAATTATTTTCAAGTATTTTAGCTCAAAATCAATTTTTAAAAAAGTAACATTATAACAAAAAATTTCTATGTGAAAAGCTTTTAAAAGTCTTAATAGTAGTCTACTATTCAAGAACATAACACTTACAGTAAAAAGTTACATTTTATTGAACTAGTATTTAATTTTTACTGCTTATTAATGACATTATTCACATATGTTCAATTATACAGATTTCTATATGTCTAGAGGAAAGAAATCACAGAAGTTTTGGTTTAAAAAACTCTCTGTCTATCTGTCTGTCTGTCTGTCTGTCTGTCTGTCTGTCTCTCTCTCTCTCTCTCTCACACACACACACACACACACAGAGAGAGAGAGAGAGAGAGAGAGAGAGAGAGAGAGAGAGAGGTCTTTCATTTTTTGTATATAGTCGTGGCATGATATTAGAGTTTTGTCCTGTGAAAAGATTCTCATGTGAGCATAGTATTTCTAATTTTGTAAGTGACTCTCCTAAACATTTTAAAATAGCTTAGTGATTTACAAAAACAGAAATCTGACCAAGTATCCACAGAAAGTGGAAAGCATTGATTCAGATAAGGAAGGGAAAGGCATGAAGATAATTTAAGGAAAAGGTTTTAAAAACAGTATTTAAGATACCTGAGACGAGAGATACACTGGCTATGCATTGATGGTTAAGTTGTCAGAGATCTAGACCACAAGTTGTAGTGGGTAGTTACTCATAAGCATTTATCTATCTTGTAACTATCTGGCCTCAGAATTCCCTTCAGGGAATGCCCTACAAATTCACAAAAGAGAAAAATGGAAGAAAAGATAAGAGGCTTACAAAGTGTACTACACAGAGTCAGGCTAAAATAACCCATCAAATGGAATCTCTCATGAGAATTTTCTGTGGCTCTTAGGGATCTCAGTGTAAATTTAATCTACTTACCTTAACACATAACACCTGGAAATACAAGTTGTAGCTTGATCTCTAACTTTTTCATTAAGTATACAGCATTACAAAAAGAATGTTTTTTTGTTCCCAATTTACCTGTCAGTGTGTTGAGTGGCTTTGTAACTAGGAGAGTTGATATGTTTTCACGTGAAACATGAAAACCTATGAAATTGAGTCCATAAATTTCATGCTAGTCTAAAATCCAATACATATATTTAATAAAATTGTTCAAATAAAATGTTTGTTTTACAAATGCCCACTGTGTACTTTATTCACAGGAATATAACTTTTAGGAAGGCAATGGAGTTTTTAATAACCAATGGCTTTCAGTCATTAGTGCTACCAAATATTTATAAGATGATGGATTTTAGTTATGCTTTGATATCCTTATGAAACTAATATTTGCATTATAATCTTTGCGTATAAGTTAATATTGTACAAGTACACTTTTAGGAACTAAGCAAATAGCCAAATTGTTTTCTGAAGACAAACAAAATGGAACAACCTTTGCCTGCTCCGTCAGTATTGAAGTGGAGAAGTAGCTCTGGCTTCTTGGACATCTACACCAACTATCATAATCTCGATGCCTGACAGTTAAAGGATGGTAATTCTACCATTCTGGAGGTTGGACATTCTGGATTAAAGTACAGGAAGGCGCAGTAACCAGTGAGAGTCAGCTTCCTGCCTGCTTTCTGTTTAATAGAAGGCTCTTGTTTTGCCATAAATTGCCAGTTTCAATCGGCAAGCCAGATCACTGCGAACTGTTATGTAAGGCCATGAATTGGCATTCCTCAGACTTCTGCCCTGGTCACCTGAAGCAGCTCACAAAAACTTTAGCTAGCTGCTAATTTTACTGCCTTGATGATCACTAGGTTCACAAGAGCAGGGGGCCAGTCAGTCCTAGCAAGAAGAAAAACAGGTAGCTAATACTGGTGTTATCGCTTTGAAACCACCAAACTGGCATGCATGTTTCCCAGTATACACAGTTCAGGATTTCACTGTTCCCTAAAACTTTAACATTCAACTGTTTCTCAAGTCCTATATTAAAAAAAAAAAACCAAACTGTTTCAAATAAAAAAAAATTTAAGATGTAAAGCTCAGAGAGCATTTTGTTTTCCATATAGAGCGGGCTTCAGTTTTATGTAGTATACTAGTAGAGAGGGCAATTTCTGAGCCAGAATATTTTTAAAAGAGACTTGAAGAATCTCTGTGGTTATGGCAGAACTGTTGATTCAAGAACTGATGTATCAAAGCCCCACGTGAAGAAGCTCATTGAGCCAGTAAGGAATGGCATTCCTATATGTATATTTCTAATTTCATGACAGAAAAAGAGAACAAACTATAGCAGCCTTCCATTATTCTAACCACTACTTTCTCTTCTTATGCACTCTCCCTCAGTAAGAGAAGCTGGGTTGTGTTTCCACTCTCTCAAAAACATCATGATCAATAATAAAAGTACTTTCTCTTGGTGTACTAGTTATGTGTCTGTTGTTGTGATGAAACACCACAACCAAGGAAACATATAGAGGAAAGAGTCTGGTTTCAGACAGATAAGAGTCCGTCGTGCAGGAAGTGTGTCAGCAAAGGGTGGCCATGAAGGCTGGAACAGAAAGCTGCATACTCATATCATAAATGCAAGCAGGAAGCAGAGAAAACAAATTGGACATAGGTGAAGCTTTTCGATCTCAAAGTTTGTCCCCAGTGATTACTTCTTTCAGCAACTCTGTATCCATCCAATCCTCTACAAATAGTGCCATCACCCAGGGACCATGAGTCCAGTGCTGAGACTATGTGAGACTCTTTTTTAAATTTTAATCCTTACTTTTGGTGAAATGGAGGCACAGGACTTTATGGGAAGAATTAATTTAAAGTCCATAATTGTGCTCACTTAAAAAACAATGAGGATGTTACTGGGTGAGATTACATGATCTGGCATAACAAAACCACATTCTGCATGTATGCTTAGTAAATTCCTGATAGCATTGATTATAACAGTGTATTGATCCAGTAAGAAAAATCACTCTACAAGAAAAGGCAGTATAAAATGAATCTAGCTATTTTGATTTGTTGCAGAATAATATTTTTTCTTTGTCTACTCAGACATGTGTTTGAAGAGAAAATCAAAGACAAACAGAAAAACATAAATGTGATCCATAAAAATGTGTCACTTTGATACCCAGGCATGTCTTGTATTCCTCTAGAATGTGTGTGTGTGTGTGTGTGTGTGTGTGTGTGTGTGTGTGTGTGTGTGTGTGTGTGTGTATGTGTGTGTCTGTGTGTGATTTAAGAGAAACTGTGTTGGTGAAATAAACTCCCCATGTAGTAACACACTGCTGCTTGTAACCTTGGCAATCTCAAATTACTTTTCACAAAGTAGTATCAGAAACATTTAATTTGTGAGAAAACCATAGCGTGTGTTCTGAAGTTTGACTAGAATGTTTACAGCTGAGTTACATTTGAAAGTTTAATATTAAAGAGAAAACAGCAGCCATAACCATGATAGTTAACTTATGTGTCATCTTGACTGGATTAAGTCATGTCAAGATGGCTAGTAAAACAATATTTCTGCATATGCATGAGTCAGTGTTTTTGGAAGATATTAACATCTGAATTAGAAGGACACAGATCTAGCTTATATTCATGACTTATATTGCTTATCCTTGAAGCTTGGGACTCTGAAAGAAGAGTACAGATTCAAAATATATTGAGTCTGCAGAAGGTACTCACAGTGTGACTGGGTAACTTAGCAACATCCATTCTGCTTCAAATTAACAACAACAAAAAGGCTGCAAAAAGTGTAGATATTATTCAGTACCACAGTGAACAAAAAGTTGGAAGAAGGCATAATTCATTCCCTTTTATAGAGCAAGGATATGCATGTTGTGTCCATTAGATTCAAGATTCTTAGGTGTTTAGAGTCTGGGACTTCCATCAGGGGTACCCTCTGTTTGGAGTCCTTCAGCTACAGTAGCAGAACTACACAGTTGGCTTGCCTGGTTCTTGGACTACACATCCAGGTTGAATCCAATTTCCTTCCTCTCTCTTCGGTTTATAGTCAACATATTATATGACTCTTGTTCTGGATAGCCACATTACCCAGTTCTCATAATAAACAGGCTCTAAGCGTCTGTTTCCTTGCAGATCTTTAACTTCCACACTAGTTGTGTTTCAAAGTTTAAGGTTTCGAGGTGCAGAAGGAAGGTAATGGTCTTTAAATCTGGCATGTAAGCTCTTTGAAACAGAAGTCGATATAAAGAGGGAAGAGGATGTTTAACATACATAAAGCCCATAAGACTTTTTAACTCGGGACTTGAAACATATTCTCCATACTCCTGGTTGTCTAAATTTAGATTTAGGTATCTCCATCCAATGGTTATCAGTGTAGTAGCATTAAGAAGTAAATCTTTGACATGGATACCTTTATTGTGACACTGGGTTAATACTGTAGGTGTACTGGGGAAATGTGTTGCTATAAAGTGAGCCAATTCTTTGTCCCATCCCTGTTCTATATATAAACACATTGTTCTACTCTCTTTTCGCCTAATAAGGAGCAACATATGACTCTTACCAGAAGCTGACCAGAGACAAACACCAATGATGAACTATGAAAAAAAATAGACTTTATGAAACAGACCAGGATAGAAAGGTACCATTGTCCACATTTCTAAATGTTGCTCTTTCTTATAGTCCTGAAATCTGCAGTAATTTTATTCCTTTCTCATTACTATTTGCTATGCCTACTCTGACAAAACTGACAGCCCTCTAACGACCCTATGTTCAAATCACATTCACGAACTAAGGCAGTTTAATCCTTATCTTTCCTAGGACTTAAAAGACTTTTTTCCTTTTTATTCCTGTGGTGAGCCAAAATTACTAGTAGGAGCGATCTATGCTTTGTACTTCAATTTCAAAACATCTACCATTATCTCTTAAAGTGCTTAATTTAGTTTATTCATTGAATTATTTAACACCCATTTCTGATAGAAGAAAATTGGTACATTATAAACTCACAGGTTTAGAGGGACCCTGCTGATGGTCACACAGGCAGGGAAGTGAACTGGGAAGAAGTGAGGATGAAAACTTAGCTCACATTGACTTCATCAATCTAGAGCAAGACTTTGGATAGTCTGATGCCAGGTAGTTCATTGTCGGCATGTTTATAACACAGTACAATTTGGGGAAAATATTGATTGTGTAGTACAGTCCCAATGCACACACAAAAAAAAGTGTAATTATATCAAAACACAACTCAGGGAGCATGCCAATTCTTCCAAGAAGATGGGTTCTATAGGTAAGCTACTTATACTGGTTTAAGGGTCTTTGGAAAGGTCTGGTCTGATCTCAGTGCTACAGATAGGGTAGAGGTCATTTGAGCTATTACCTATCTCTGGTCCTAACTATGGGAGCTTGGGAGCACCCCTGGCTATAATGTAAGTGTCTTTTAGACTATTAGGTGACTCTGATCCTGGTTACCAGAGTTTGATTTAGCCTGATCCAACAGATAGTACAGATCACCAGGCTATTAATCACTTCCAATTCCCAGCTCTCTGGATGGAAGAACAGCTTTTTCATCTTTCCTATTGGAAATGTGCTTAACATTCCTGGTTTCTTTGGAGATCTGTGAGAACATAGACCCTCATGCTGTTCACCCTACAATAGATAAAAGAAAGAAGAGACAACTCATTTGGTAGGTGAATAAAAATGTTCTACAGAAGGAGCATTTTTGACCTCTGGCTTTTTCAGCATGCATTTTCACATAATTCTTTCCTTTTTATGTGCAAACACCATCCATCTGACAATTGATAATACTCAAAACATACAGGTCATGTCATTCTTCTGTACAAAACCTTGATCAGTTAATGTTTCATTATACCCATTTAAATCCAAACTTCTGAGTACATCAAAAGGTAAACCATCAACTTTTATATGATTTTCTACTTTTCACAAACTACTTTGCTTTTGAACAGTCTTCTCCCTATTGAGATAGCTAGGCAAATCACCTTGATTAATATAATTTTAAACACTTCTTTTGACACCTTGGACTAATTAATCTACAAGGCATTAAGTATTCTTGCTGTCTTAGTTGCCTTTCCTGCTGCTGTGATAAAATACCCTGACAAAACCAACTTGAAGGAGAAAAGGATTTATTTTGCTTCACAATTCAAGGGTGCTGTCAATTATGTCAAGGCAGTCTTAGCAGGACATTGAGGCATCCTAGTTTTACTGCATTCTCGGTCTGGGAGTGGAAAAATGTTAAATGCTCATGGTCAGCAAGCGTTCTCATGTGCATTCCACCTCTCACGGTACCCTGGGATTTTTTTTTTTTTTTTTGGTTCTATCATAGAGAACAAATTGGACACAATAGTATTTGTTGAATTAAAAATAGTTTTAAATGTTGACAGATTAACAGTGCCCTTGAGTGAAATTTCCCAGGCAAGAGAAACTGGGGGAGAAAGTGGTCCAGTTTCTGGGAAAGCCAGTCTGGGGGAGTCATGTGAATAAAGGATTCTTTTCATTAACACTTCAAATATTGTCAGCATTGTTAAAAAATCATCAATATGAGACAGTAAAAGAATGAGGATTTTTTTAAAAGTAGAGAAACTTGTTATGTTTCATAAATTGACACTAAACTACTTATTTCTCATACCCAATCCTTCTTGAGGGCAATAAAGAAACATTCCAAAAACCGTTTGAAAGAAATTTGTTTTTCCTTTAGTATAAGTTGGTTTAAATCAGTATGAGTTTTTAACAGTTATAAAACTGTATGCAAGCTTCCCTTCAACAAGCATCAGTGTGACATTGTGTGCAGGCAGGCCTAGTGACATTTTGTAATAATCAGTATATGACCGAAATTAAAGTGTAAGTGTTTGGCCATATACCTATAGTGCTGATAGTGGAATGTGCAGGCAAGCCACATTCCGGTAACCTGGAGGAAGCACAGCCACGCACACAGAAGGAGCAGTGAGAAAACTTTCTCTCTTCTGTATGTAGGGTAGGCCTGCTTTCTCCCAACTGCTGCCCCACCATTACAGAACAATCAGCATGCTCTGCTCTAGAAAACCTTTATGAGGATTGAAGGAAAATGAATGTCAGGTGTTTAATTAAAGGCTTGATTTCAGGCCCCCAAATGGCTTCTGACTTGAATAAAACCAAGGCATCAATTGATAACACTACCACAGGCTAGTCACTCAGTCAATAAAGAATATCTGAAAATACATCACTGCTATTTTTCCAGACATTTAAGGGGATTTGCTAAGTGTGTACTAGCAGGATATTAGACTATGTGCTGTTTGCTCTCACTACAATGAAGTTCAATCGGCCTAACAATGTTTTGTGAACTTCCGAGTGGCAATTACTGGAAAATGGCAGGTTTTCTAGCTCAGAAGTAGTTAATTCCTACTTAAAAAAAAAAAATAAGCTGAGGAATGAAGTTTACTTTCTGTTTTCTTGAAGATTATATATGGAAGAACATAATTTTATCATAACATATTAAACAGAATTACAGCTAATTTAATGGTTTAATCAAGTAAAACAGAAAAATGGATTTTTCAATGAAACTATTAAGGCTTACAACAATAAGCACTGAAAGAGAAACAAAGGATATATCTTTAGAAACACTAGAAAAAGAAAATGGAAAATAGGCATTTATACTAGTTACTCCTGAACTATATTTAGTATGATAATAATAACCACCAAAGAAAAAACATAATTAAAAAAAAACCTTCAAAATTCTTGCCTGGCTTAGAAAGTGAGGAAGGGCCACACCATTAACAGAATTATTATGAATGACAGATGACATGTGTCACACTTATTATCATAGTTATTCTCTAATGCCTAAGTTTTTAATCCAAGAACTGTTTATTAGAAGTTGAATACATTCTAAAATATTTCTCTGGTTGTTTTACTTTTCATCATACTGACAAAATACCTGAGTGAATTGCATGAAAGAATTACTAATTGGCTCCTAGTTTCAATTCATGGATAGCAGAGGACTCTACTTTGGGGCCCAGGATGAGACAGAACACAGAAGGGCACAGTGGGGGCAAAGGAGCTCATCTCATTGCAATCAGAAAGAGCAAAGGAAAAACGGGCTTCAGAGACAAGATACCCAGGTGAGGGCAGGTGCCCAGGAATCCACTTCCTCCAATCAGGCCCCACCTTTGATAGTTTCTACTACTTCCTGATGTTTTACTCCATTATAAGATCACCTGCACATCGCGTGTACACATTAATTAGCTCTAGTCCTCAAGACTCAATCACTGCCACACACTCCAAAGTGCTATCAGTGTCTACGTCTTCCAAGCGCTAAGAGTGACTCTATCACAGTCTTTTCTGTGCTTTAACTTTTCTGCCTGGCCATGTATTACATGTTTGAAAAGTCTTAACCCAGAACAAAATTAAACTGTAGTTTTGAAATTCTTACAAGCATCTAGAATTAATACCCTGTAGTAATATCATCTTAGTAATCACAAAATACACTCGCTGTAGTTTATTAGGGCAGCTCTGTATTTAAATGACTCGCATCTTAACTCTGAGTTTTGTTTTGTTTTGTTTTTGTAATAGTGAAATTAGAAATACAGTTCATTTTTTTCAGATTTTTATTTCAATTTTATTTATTTTACGTCCTGATGACGGTCTCCTGTCCTCCCAGTTCCTCTCCAACACATCCCCAGAAACTCCATCTACTCTCTGTGTCTCTTCAGAAAAGGGCCAGACTACATAGATATCAGCCAGCCACGGCACATCAAGTTGCAGTAAAACTAGGCACCCCCTCTTCTGTTAAGGTGACACAAGCAACCTAGTAGAGGGAAAGGATCCCTAATGTGGACAACAGAGTCAGAGATTTCCCTTACTCCCACTGTTATCTCAGTGTTAGGAGTTCCACAAGGTCAAGCTACACAACAATAACGTATGTGCAGAGAGCCTAGGTCAGTCCCGTGCAGGCTCCCTGGTTGGCAGTTCAGTCTCTGTGAGCTTCTGTGGTCTCACGTTCGTTGGTTCTGTAGGTTTTCTTGTGGCGTCTTTGACCTCTTTGACTTCTACAATCCTCCCCTCTCTTCCTTGGGATTCCCCAAGCTCTGCTGATGTTCACCTGTGGGTCTCTGCATCTGTTTCCGTCAGTTGCCGGCTGAAGACTCTGATAACAATTGGGCTAGATGCCAATCTGTAAGTATTGCAGAATGTCACTAGGAATCATTTCATTGACTTTCGTTGCTGCGATTGCCATTCAGATTTGGTTCCATTGTGGGGCTCTGGGCTATCCAGCTTCTGGCTCCTGGCTCTCCGAGCAGTGTCATGAGTGGGTTCCCTCTCCTGGCGTGGGTCTCAAGCTGGAGCAGTCATTGGATGGCCACTCCCACAATTTCTGTCATCTACCCGTTTCCTTAGTAAGGCTTCCTGTAAAAACAGATCGAACAGCTAGCTGTCTTTCACGTACCATTGTTGGCTTTTCCTAAGATCTTAGAAAGAGCATCAGTATTTTAGAGAGATTTGTGTGTTAAATCATGGGGTTTATTTTCTTTTTTACTTAAATTACTGAATGACCAAAGTAAGACAACCCATCAAAATTTTATGTGTTTGACTACAGCTCTTCAGACTAATTGTGGTCTAAGTAGGGCACAAGAGGTCAGGCATGAGAAAATAACTTCACTGCAAACCTCGATAATCTCAAAATAAATAAAAACATCACTCCAACTGTACTAACTTATTGCCACAAAAGGGACGTCTTTAACCTGGGGTGGGAGTGGGGTGTTCTGCAATTTCTGATGCCATGTATTTTACTCCTTTGTATTATAACTCAAAAAAAATTGTCCATTACAATTCACCACAAAAGAAACAGTTTGAAAAAGAAAATATCCATATATCTCCCTTCTAGCTCATTTAAAAGATTGGTGTGATATAAAGAAAATAATCTATGCAGTAGGATAATTTGTTAATTCATTTTTGGTCACATATTGTTCAACTGTGAACACTTGCTTTTGCTCGTATGTTCACTGAATAGACCCATGTGCACTCAGAACACATCCGAAAGCAGAGTTCTGCTGTAATACCATGGATTTCCTGTATCACCTAAAATCCCTGCATAGATGAGAACTGTCTAACAAGCTACACCATCCCAGGCAACTGACTATCAGCACAAGACACAAAACATGAAATGACTGAAATACTGAAGCTACATAAAACATTCACTAACATAATGCAAGAATATCTCCAATAACAATTAAAGTGGGAAGTTAGTAAAATTTGGCTGCTACTAGCACCAAGCCTAATTATGGTAATACTTCAAAAGAGAATACAATTTCAGGATGTGTGTGTGTGTGTGTGTGTGTGTGTGTGTGTGTGTGTGTGTGTGTGAACATTATCAATACAGTATATAATTATTTATTCTAATTTATTTCATAGTTGCTTACTTATATGTATATAATATACTGTGATCACCTCTCCCTTCTGTCATTGTCTCTTATCTCTGTCAAATACCTTCTTTTCAACAGGTCCAGCTCCTATTTATGTCTTGAATGTATAAGTCCCATTGAATTTAATTATGTTTTATGTGTTTATTTTTCACTTGAGTATGGCCAATAAACCAGTAGTTATACCACTGAACAATAGAACTTCTCTTCACACAATACAATGACTGCCTCTAGCTCCACAGGGAGGGGTGAGGCGCATGACCTCTACCCACCCATGATGGACTATTGATTGGTCCAGTCGTGTGCAGGCCTTTTGCAGGTAACCACTGCTACTACCATCTCCTGGGTGAAACAGTCATGAAATAATGTTTATTGTTAAGATACAGTGACTGTATTCCATGTCTTGACTTTTGTAATGAGATTAATTTTCCTTTTTTATCCAAACATATTTGAATCTTGAAAGTAATTATAAAGGTAAAGATTTTGATTTAACTGTTTTATCTCTGCAAAGCACACTAATTGCTGAAATACAAGAAATCCCTATGATACGCCCTTTCAGTTATGAACATGTATAAGGAAACAAGCTTAGAGGTTTAGTCTGGGTATTTACTAGATATCTTCACTGTGATATAGGAATCATTCACTCAATAAATGATTACTGATCTCCTGCTTTGTTCCAGCAGTTAAAATATGTCTATTATAGGAAAGGGATAATGACCTCTGCCCACAATGGTCTCCTGGTCCAAAGGCATATGAGTGAGCAGAACTCTGTAAAATAATGCATTCAGTTCTTTTGAACAGTAAGCAGTAAAGTCCCCAAGCTCATCTGCTATACAAGCTGTGCCTGGAGGAACCATCTATTACTCTACTGAAAGTTAGCATTTGATCTTCAGGCAAGATTAAAAAATAAAATAAAAGTCATGTTATAGGGAGGTGTGAAGAAAGAAAGAGTTTCTTCACTCTGGAATCTCTCTCTCTCTACTGCTGAGAATCCAGGAGTCCACCAAATTTGCTGTAAAGGTTGTCTACAAAGATGTAATGTGTAAGAATTAAACTAGCAATAAGAATAGCCACTAAGCTTAAAGCCAGAGTGAATAAGATCTCAAGTATGGCCTTTCTCCTCCCACAGTAATTTCTGAGAATCTCAACAAGATGACTAACTCTTTAGAGTGACAATATCCTATCTTCTTACATCCCAGAGGTCAAGATTTTTGCCTTATTAATTATAATTCTGTGAGGTACTCCTCATGGGCTAGACTATGTTCTTACTCCAATTTGTTAGCAAGTCTTTGAGGGTAACTCACTAGAGTCCTATTGATGACTATGATAAAGACACAGAGCTGAGATTTTGTTGGAGAGACCCATTCCTCCTTTCTTGAGAACCTCTTTTTTTTTTTTTTTTGTCCCATCTTTGCTTAAATCTATGTATTTTTTAAACAGTTTCTTTAAATGAATTACAACCCTGCTGTCACATTGGCTTATCCTAAAACTCTGCCTGTTAAGCTGTGTTGGGGCCTGCTTTATATAAGTGAAGAACTCTGAAAAGAACTCAGGTTGCTGGCATGTTGTGATGTTTGAAGTCATGTTTTAACTTTATGTTACTGGGCTTGAGATCTATAAAACAAAACAAAACAAAACAAAACAAAACCCACCTCTAACTTGTAAGTTCCATTGCCTAAGGACAGATAACTTCCTGGAATGGTAGGTGCTGTTTTTCATGTAAGATAACCAACCATGTATTTTCATTTCTGTGAACAATCTTGGTTGTCCAAACTGTCCGGGGTTTGCTTAATCACACACAGGCAGAAAGTACATCAGGATGGATGCTTGCTCCCAACTGGATGAAGACCGGGTATATGTAACCTATTTCTCCTGTTCTCAACATTCCTTTGTTGCTTGTCTAGGGTTAAGGGCTCATGAGCCCTTATGGGTATGGGTTTTGTCTTTATGAGACTTTGATTAATGTAACTTGTAGCCATACTCTGGGAATCCCAGGTATGAACCTGGTCAGTGTCATTGTACTGGCCAGTATTTAATAGAATTTGCTTCATATTTGGCTCAAAAACTGTGGTAGTGGTCTTATTCTCACCTTGATGAGTTAACAGTGTAGTTGTGTGGTGTCTCTCTCTGTCTCTTACCATGGTGGATAATTTCACTCACGTGAATGCACTTTGCAAGTAGAGATATCCCAGGACCTTCAGTTAGGAGGCAATTATGTCCCCTGTGGTGTATGTTTGGCTCACAGCCATTTTGCTACATTTGCTTTCCCTTGGTTAGCCTGCCTAGTATCTTGCTTCTGATTTCTTAAAAATGGCCTCTATTATCTTTTTTGGTTGACTTCCTCAACATGAGCTGAACAAGGACCACACCAATATATGCACTAACAGGAAAAGAGTCAAGTTCATGAGCTCTTAACCCGAGACAAACAGCAAGGGAATGTTGAGAACAGGAGAAATAGTTTTCCCCAGGGAAAAGCATGGCAACTGGTTATCCAATACTAAATGGTCATCCCTGAAGATACACAAAACATATAGATTTATGCAGACTGTGAAGGTTGTTGTTATTATATATTTAGGAACACACACACTCCGACTAATGAAAAAGACATGAATTTTAAAGAGAGCAAGGCAGAGTACATACAGTGGGTGGAGGGAAGAGGGAAGGTGTATAATTATACTATGATCCTAAAAAACTAAAAAAGAAAACAAAGAAACAAAAACAGCTTTATGAAATTTTACCTACTACCTCTGCTACATCAAATACAGCTGTTCCTTACTACCACTACAGCCCTCAACACATAACACTTAATCAAGTGAGTGCTTATCTACTCTACAATATTGTACATATTACCAAAGCACCTAAAGCCAAGGCTTGGGTTATAGCAGAAACACAGTCTCTGACTTATAAATAGGTGAATGAATGATGTTAAACTTGAGAGAAAGAATAAAAATAGTTTTCTTCACAATTACAAAATAAATCTAGAAGAGAAAAGCTACAAATCACATAGTCTATAATGATGTTTAAAAGAAGTCAGTAGTAAAGTGCTGCCTTCATTTGTTTTGCAGTTAGAAGGATGCTCTGTGTCCTCAATGTGACAAGGACAGGCACTAAAGCAGTTGAATAACAGCAACATAGGAACTGTTGGACAGAAGCCAAAACTTGGCCATAACCAGAAATATCAATTAGGTGTAGAGTATTCTTCATGATTGGATATTTCCTACTATAAATGCTTGGCAGTTAACTCTTAAATCTAGTATAATAACAAGTCTATCATGTTAACAAAATATCAAATATATTTGTAGGAGCAAAATTAATGCCATATCCTATATGTAATGTATGTTCTACAGCTAATGCCATGGTCTGTGAAAAGTTGTCCTCTGGGTGATCCCACTCCTCCCCGCCTTCTGGGAACCACACCTACCAGCACTCTCCAGAAACTCCACTGCAACAATTAGATACAATTAATGCCCAGTGGTCCTCTGAGATAAAACAACTTCCCTGGAGATTCAGCCTCCTGGCCCCAACCTGCCTGAAGGTCAGCATTCCTGAGACTCACAACTTTCCCTTGAGATCCATCCTCCCCCAACTTGCCTAATGGTTGACATTCCTAAGACTCACAATCCCCATTTGTGGTTTTTTCCTTACTTCCATCTGACCCGAACTCCCTAATTAGAGTTTTTCTTTATAAATCCATTACCCTTGAAGCTCCGGTATCATTCTCCTATCCTGCTGCATCAGGAAGGATTGTGATCCAAAGCTCTGAGCCCATAATACAGGACCCTGTGTATATTGCATTGGTACTGAGTCCTGGTGGTCTTTTTTGGGGGGTCTCACGATCTGGATAATCTCAGAATAACATACTAAGTAAAAAGTTGGTTGCTTCAAATAGAGTTCAAAATCCCCCATCTTCGGATGGGTCTACAAACAGCCTCATTTCTAACTCAGCAGCTCATTTTAAGATTGAAGTTGAGAAACATTATAGTGATCCTTTGTAAAATAGGTTCCATGCGTGAGTATGGCAAAGTGACTCACTCTTTACCACACAGCCTTTGTATATAATATCCTGTTATCACAACAAAGTGACTAATTCCCTCAAAACGAGCTAGGCAAGTGAAAGAAGGGAGAGAGGGTAGAAAAAGGATAAGGGGAAGAGGGGGAGGGAAAGAAATGGAGTTGAGGGAGGGAGGGAAGGAGGGAGGGAGACACAGAGAGAGACACACAGACATGAAGACAGAGTGACAGAGACACAGAGAGACTTTGTAAAGGTAAAACCCCAGGCTTCTTGCTGAGAAACTGCCTCTACCTGCTGTGCATCTCATGGCCCTAGACAATGCACTTTAATGGAATCCTGTGTCTACCTCTGCAGGAGCAATGGAAGGCATAATATTTCTTACCTTGATCTCCAACAGTGACAAGGTGTATTTCAGCTTGTCACTGTTAAAGAAAAAGTGCAAGACTGGTTTAAGAAAGATTTAAAAGTAAAAATCTTTACAACGTAACAGCATGTTGACTATGAGCATGGAGTAGATTTGTGGCAGACTGTAAATCAGTGAGAAAAATCCAGAGGGTGAAGAATGAGAAAATAGCAACAAAATAATGGGACAAGAATAAAAGAAAAGTTTAGATTAATTACACATCGATTTTTGCTAGACTTGAGTCACATTAATATGTTTGAGGTCTACAGCCACATAATCTCCTTTACAGTTTGGGTTCTACATTAAAAGGGTTCTCTTTTCTTTAAAGAGGGTCTGAGCCATCTCCCTAGATCCTGGCTTCCTCCTTAATCCTTTGTCTCAGCCTCTCAAAGTGTATGATTACGGTTAAGACATCACACCTGGTTTGGGATCATTTACATAGAAAAAGCACAGTTTTTTATGGTGAGGTCCCAATGAAGTTTTCCCAGTGGTTCCACCCAAAACACCAAATGATTTAGTCAATATTATCCTCACCAAAATGTTAGTAATAATTACCTGAGCAAGCAGCTTCTACCCAGGTTAATCCAACTGTATAATTTGAAACTACTTCAAAGTTAGAATTTTTGTAATGTTTGGGAACTACATGTGTGAAATCTGAAGGTGTGGTGGGCAAGAGGATGAAACCAAATCATTCTTCCAAGTACTTTTAAGAGATCATTTAAATAACATATTAAAAGGGCTTGGCACTTACAAGTGACTTAAAATACTTTAAATCATCATTAGAAGTTATGATCTTGTAAATACTTAATGTGTAATATGTTCCACATAAACAATTGCTATATTGTATTGATTAATGAGTACAGACAAAAGAGAATATACAGTGTTTTCTCCTTAATGTTTTTGATTTCTGGTTGGGGTAGAGTTGAATATGTAGAAGTAGAAAGCTATAGAAAAATATTTTTCAAGGAGTTTGCTATGCCCTCCATTGCTTCTAAATAACTATTTGGGTTTTCTACCCCACTTCAAACTGTTTAGTTACCAAATAATCAAGACAGATATTTTAGAATTATAATAAGCTTTAAAGCACAATAACTGGGCAGATATCAACCATATAAGCTATTTTGCTACATACCCCAAGTTACCTGCTGTAATTGTTCCTGCCTGTATAAGATGCTTCTGTTTCATTAAGCAAGTCCTCGTGGCCACCTGCTCATGGTCCATATTGTCCCCATGGTGAGGCTTCTTCTGCCCTTTCTCTCCATTTTCATGGTCTCCTTCTGACACCTCAAGTCCTGAGAATCTAAGCTCTGCCTACTTCTCTTCTGCCCAGTTACAGGCTTCTAGCAATTTTTTTTATTAACCAATCCACTTTAAATTAGGAAGAAAGATTTATACAACAGTAAACAGAATATGTGAAAACCAGATCTCCCAGGCCAGTTTTTATCATTTGCATACATAGCACCAGACCAACTCTCAACAACAACAACAACAACAAAAACAAAACAAAAACCACTGAAAAGGGGGGATAAACCTGTAACTTTCTATGCTACAAAGCAGTTCATCAACACAGAGCTGAATTTGCTTGCAAGAATGGTGCTTTAATGATGTGCCCTGAGAGGTAACAGGCAAACTGCTTTGGTACACTGGTCGCTAGGTCTCTGGGGCGGGGGGGGGGGGGGGGGGGGCAGGGAGGGAGGAAAGGGAGAAAGGAAAATGAATGGGAAGGGAGATGTAAAGAGTGAGAAGAAAAACAAAGAATGTTGGGGAATGATCTAATGTATTTTGATGCTAAATTCTGTTTGCTGTCTCTGTGACCCACCTTTTGATTAATAAAAATCCATCCCACCTGGGCAGGGCAACTAAGATAGGTGTGGCTAAGGTTCCCAGGGTTAGAGAGGGTGAGGATCCTGTGAAGAGAAAAAAGACAAGAGAGAAGAAGAAGAGATACCAAGCAGAGAGGGAAAAGAGGAAGGCCACTATGGGTTAGTTGGAAGGGAAGCACATGGTTGGCATGGATGGAAATTTGGCCTAGATGAAGAACATTAGCAAGTATTTGGGATTACGGATGGGAGGTAGCTTGATAGAAGTTATTAGAAGCAGATGGCATGGGGTTGGAGCAGGTATGTGATACCTGCCCCACTGTGAGAGGTAGTTCAGAGGATTGATATCTATCCTGCCCCAGGTTAACTAAGGCTATTTTAAAGTATAACAGGTGTCTGTGTCTTAATTGATTGCTAGCCAAGCATATTGATAATACTGATAAATTAAAAAGTACAAAAGAAATAGTTCTTCTTGCAGGTAGAAGCAGAAAGTGTAGGCTAAGAGGTGCTGTGTCTGGTTCAAAACACCAGCAAATTAACAAATCAATCAAATTTTGTATGAAATTGAATCAAGTATCCATGAGGGACAGCATCTAACAATGTGGCCACAACTTCTTTGAAAAATAAAAATCTGAGAGACATTTTTGGCAGTTTGAATTTTTTTTAATTTTTTATTAATTTATTCTTGTTACATCTCAATGGTTATCCCATCCCTTGTATCCTCCCATTCTTCCCTCCCTCCCATTTTCCCCTTATTCCCCTCCCCTATGACTGTTCCTGAGGGGGATTTCGGCAGTTTGAATTTTTAACTATGATGCTGTATATGCTAGCATTTTCAGAGAATGAAATGACCTAATATGTTGGAAATGAAAATAATTATTATTATAAAAAGAAAATAATTTTTAATGTTTTTTTTAATTTTGTAAAATAACAGAGTACTAGGTTTCCATGTGAGGTTTTTATACGTGTTTATTTTAATTGATTCTCACCCTTCCCTACCCACCTTATCTGTCTTCTCATGCGCAGTATTTATTCCCTTCTGCTGTGTTATGTCTTCCTTACTATCATCCTATAAAGCCTCCTAATCTTATGTGCCACCTTCTAGTTTTCTGGCTTGGAGGCACCCTCCTTCTCACCTAGATATACATCTTTACAGTAAAGAGGCAAGCATCTAGATCTCAGCAAGAACAATGACAATGTCTTTCATATTCCAACATCTCTATTTTATGTAGTAATGAACCTGTCAGTTGAAAAATGTTTTATCTATTTTAATATCCTCTTGTTTTCTATAAGTAGATCAATACATTTTTAAGTTGTTTATATAAGAAAGTTGGACACATTAAAAATGCTTCTTTTTAGTTTTAACTGAAGGCTCAAGTATGAAAAAATAATCTATATTTGCTGACTTAGAGGACAGAATGAGGAGAATGAAGCCAAAAAAAGGGATAAATGGCATAATGATTATTCTAGGCATATAGCCAGACCTTTGAAAAAAACAAACATTTTTGATGTCTTCTGATGTTTTACACTGAGATCAGGCTCTTGCTGATGGGAGGTCAGAACACATTTTGTGTTTCAGGAGCCATTCAAAAGTTGTAAAAACCATAAAATAAATCCGAGAATATCAGTTAAAAAATACAAGAAGGGTAGATATCATTAAACCTGATTTTTAAAGCCTTTTGGTTGTACTCTTCTGAGGCATATATGTCTTAGAGGAATGATCCCAACTTAATATTTTTTATTATAATGTTTATTTTTCTTAAAAATTCACACCTAAATATAATGTAACTCAATGAAACTGTCAAGTAATATTTAATCTTTTCCATAGTTTTGCAGATACTTCTTAGTTATTAAAAACAACTTGGTGATTTTTGAAAAATTAAAGTGCTTCTATATTTGTTTTCAGAGAACATATCTGTATCAGAAGAAAAGTCTGAATAACAATGGCTTCTGATCACATAGACATGTCTGGGAAGAGGAAAAGCTCTTAAAGCCAATGGTATATCACTGGACTGAGCACAGGAACTGAAGGACTTCTATCCACAACTTACGTGATAGGAAAAGCATTACTTGGTTTGTTTACTGGTGTTTGAGTTATATAGTTCTATAAGTAGACAATAACCAAAACAGGGAAGCCTTTGAACCAATGGGAACAAAAAGTGTGCTGAATATTTACTGTGTATGATGGCTGTTCTCTGTTGTCAGCTTGACTCTATCTGGAATGAAGTACAATTCAGAAATGGAGGATACACCAGGAATGTGGATCTCAAAGCAGGAAGACAACATGCCTTTGAACTGGATCTTGAGGCTGGAAGATACAGGTTTTTTATTTATATTTTGAGCTGGGATAACACATGCTTTTGAACTGGATCTTGAGGCACACCTAAAGTCTAGGCCACACCTTCTTCTGGAGGCCTATCTAAGGACAATGGAAGAAGGAAAGGGTTTCTCATTTTTCACTTGCCTGCACTTACTTTGCCAGAACATCCATTGGAGCCCACTTCTTTGGGGTTTCAGCTTATACAGAAGATCAACAGAAACACCCTGCCTTGTAGAACTGAACATCTACTAGATTCTTGGACTTTCCATTCACAGATGGCCATGATGGTCATTGGAATGAAGCCTGTACGTCATTTCAATAAATTTCATATCATAGATAGATAGATAGATAGATAGATAGACAGATAGACAGATAGCTATTCATTCCACAAGTTGAGAACACTTACTAAAACACTGTTCTATCTGTCAAAATTCTAACCTACTTCAAGTTCCATTTCTAAATTTCAAGATGTTGCTTTCCTAATAAACAACATAAAACAGGGTTCAAAAATGTGAAAAACACATTGGAATTATCTATAATAAAATCAGAAATCTGGTTACACAATGAAACCCTTCAACTGTAATAAGCAAGAATCAGCACAGAAAACAAAAACTACCTAGCAAATTTAGGACAAGATGTTGTCCTTCATGAATAAACTAATCAGCCAAAAGCCTATCATTAGAAAATGGTGACATAAGCAAGAGTCTATGAGAAAGTAGATGAGGCAAGCTTCACATTTCTTTAGGCGAGGTTCTCTGGTTAGATGAATCCAGTAAAGTCTCCAAAGTTGTTTATGATAATACTCTGATCCTTTTGAGATTTCTTAGGTATAGGAACACAGTAACATTGCTGGGGACAGAGTGGCATTCAGAAATCAATTTTGACAAAGGAGGTCAAATAATGCTCCTTTTGAAAAAGAAGTCTATGCAACTGAGTCAAGTGCTCAGCTCAGTGGATCACAACTGAGAATCAACAGAACAGAGTGAAGTGTGAGGAGTTCCTGAGAATGTTCCGGGAAAGATAATTTTGATCTTACTGTTGGAGCATGGAGAGTTCAAGAACAACTAGAGAAACAGAGTGAGACTGCCCCCACAACTTAAAGAACCTAAGGAAAAATCTCTGCATTGGCATAAGAAACAGTAGTGAAAAGAACGACAGAAAATCCACCAAAATAAATGGAAGCATTTCAGAGAGAGTACTACATAAACATGTAATTTTCAGGGAGTTTTTTTTTTTCCTCTCCTTTTTCATGGTAATACTACCCATATTAGGGAAGAAGTAGTCCACAAAGGTCTTGAGGTTTTTTGTTATTTTGTTTGTTTTTGTTTTGTTTTAAGCTTCATTTATTTTCACATACACAAGTGAAAAATACACATGCAAGTGCTTTCCTTGCATACTTCTCTATACAGCATGTGAGTGCCTGGTGCCTGGAGAGGCTCAGAAAAGGCATCCAGTTCCTTAAAACTTGAATTACAGAGCTTTGTGAACCACCCTATGGGTGCTAGGAGCTGAACCGGGTCCTCTCAATAATCTAAAATTGCTCTTAACCATTGGATTGTCTCTCCAGCCCCAGAAGAGTTGCTTTCAGAATGAATACAGTGAGATGAGGAAGAAAGAGTCTGAGTGCTCGTAAGCAGAATCTCTCATGTATGTGGTTGGCAATAGTCTTAGCTGTGAAATTGGAGGTTTTCTCAAAAGATAGCTAAGTGTGACAATTTAGTGAGATCAAGGAACTTAGGTATTAAGGACTGGGTAAAGATATTGAACCCATGGGTGAGTGTAGATGGGCGTTGGAAAATGTTAACTGACAGAATAGCAGCAATTCTAAGGAAAATTGCCGTTTGGCGAAGAGTTGTGTGAACAGACTGCAAAGATGGAAGCCGTAAGGAATGGCTATTGGACGGTTTGCAGAACTAAAAATGCTTCACTTTGGCACTGAATAGGGACTGGATGGCTTTCTGAGGAGAGATTTCATAATCAACATGTTTTGAAAATATTTGGTTAAAACTCCAAAATGTTAAGAACAAATTAGACAAGTAGATAAATTTGCACTCAATGGAAGCCTAATTTGAAAAATCTTTTATTTTTCTATATATGGGCTACTGTCATAATCACATTTCATACCTGCCTTCCAGTGTGCTCTAGTTCTCATGTCGTCAGTAATTATGCTCAGGGTACAGGACTTACTTGCTTTGATCTTTCTTCTTGGTGGTTATCTTCATTCTTCTAGGCCCATGATACTAGATTTCATAGAGAAAAAATGTTCCTTTGAAACATTAAATTTTAATAAAATATATAATTTTACTTATATAAATACATAATATTAAAATAATTTCAAATATCTTATTAAAAGGAACTAAACCCAATAATGTCTTATATTCTCCTTCATGTATATAAATTCAACTGCTCTGAAAAATTATTCATAGTAAGTTAACTAACTATAATGTAGGGAGACATATATTAAAAATTTTAAAGATGTGCTTTAAAAAATACTATTCTAAAAGCATTTAAAGCTTTCTCTTTAGGCTTGAAACTTGATTTTATGCTATGTCAACACATGGAAATAACAGAAAGAAGTACAGATAAGACCCAAGAGATATTTATTTCTTACTCACTTTTGTAGAAGAAGAAATTAGGATGAATTTGGTCTTCGTCATTTGCTTGATAATGAGGAGAAAATAATTCCCATAAGACAGGAAAGAAGTGATCATTTCTAAGCTTGAAATGAAACATTTAGAACGCTTACCTTTTGTAGCAAAACTGTAATCCTAAAATTGACAGTTGATAGATTTTACAAATACCTCCATGTATGAAAATCCATCAGGAAGATGACAAAATGATAAAGGAGAATGTTGTACAGGAATATTAGTGAAGATTGAAACTTGTGCTAAAAAAGCTATCCTACCACTGAGAACATCATTAGCGCTATTAACCAACCAGTATGCAATGCCAAAGCCACACACTTGGAGTGATGGATTAGGAAGTAACTCAATTTATATTTTGTGCACTCACCTAGAAGAACAGAAATCATATAAAGCTACTGTAAAGTACCAAGATTCTTATAATCAAGAAAGCTTGTATATTTAATGCAGTGAAAAATGAAAAAATGCATTTCCAGTTGGAAAGTTGCCAAGAGTCCTAAGGCAGAAGCAGTAAAATAGAAAGCAGACAGGGTCAGAACCGCTGGTAGGCGCAACACTTAAGCACTCTTTATATCTACTATTCTTTTCATTATAATATCTGACATCAACTGCACATATTTAAAAAGTTACATCTATGGAGATTGGTAGGTGGACATCTGAGGACAATTATGGAGCATGTCACCTCTCCTTTTACCATGTGGATTCCAGGCACCTAACTCAGGCTGTCCAGTCTGGCAGCACCTTCACCCACTGAGCCATTTGACAAAATGATAAAGGAGAAGATGGTACAGGAATATTAGTGAAGATTGAAACTTGTGCTAAAAAAAAAAAGCCATCCTACCACTGAGAACATCATTAGCGCTGTTAACCAACCAGTGTGCATTCATTTTCATTGCATGTATTTCTTCACTCCAAATCTTATATACCTATTAACCATCACCACAGAGAAACAGTATTACTGGGCTGTACATTCTGTAAGTAAGGAATCTCATGGAAGAGTTATTTAGCTCTGAAGGAGAGATGAACATGTTTTTTGTTTAGATCACAAGTGTGGGATGAGGAACAGACTTGCCAGAGAGTAGGTGATGTTTATCCTCTTAGAAGTCGAACCACTTGTTGGGGAGCTTGGTTGTTTGTTACCCACGGAAAAACATCCTTGAACAAATTCTGAGAGGAGATATAAAAGTAAAGCAAAAACAGGAGGAGGGGATCTTCGGAGACTTGGGGTGGTTTGGTTGTTCATTGCTCTACTTCAAAACGCTCCCAGAGAGAACCGCTTGAGGGGAGGCTTCCGGGCTCCGGGCTCCAACTGAGGCTCCAGGTTCCAGTTGCTCCAGGTTCCGCTGCTGACGGTGCCAGGAGAGTCGTTCCTGGGAATTGAAACTCAAAAGGTTTCATTTTTGTGTTTTTTTAATCTCCTTTTCCTCTTGTTTGGGTTAGTTGGGTTGTAAGGGAGGTACGCCCAGTTAATAAGTTCATAATAAAATATAATTGTTAAAAAAAATTGAGCCTTCCTAGCTCTTCCCATGCCAAGCCTTCTTCAGAATGTGGTAGTACAGGGCATAACTACAGTTTGAACTGCAGGGCAGGGTTTTATGATATACTTTGTTGTTGCCATCATACAATGATGGGTCCAATTATGAGCAAATAACTTTATAAAAGAAGAACTTTATCCTAAAATATTCTAACTTAATAATTTTGGAAAGGGACGATATACATAGTAAGAAAACATTTGGCATTCCAAATTAGTTGCATCTCTTTATTCAGTGTTCTGAAATTTTTTCAAATGGTTCAAAAATACTTTGTGTGCTATAAAAAAAAATTTAAAGTTATTAAATTCTTAAGAAAGGCAAAGGGTAAAGGAAGCAGTATGGGTTTTATAAGGAAACAACATGGATTTCCTAGTGACACTGAGAAATAAGCATTACTTACTATTATGTCACTATTCACTTAGTGATCTTACTAATCACTTACTATTAAAGTTAAAAGTACTATAATCTCAAAGAAATTATTAAGAAGAATTTTAGGTCACTGAAATAGTGGTGAGAGTCATAATACCAATTTACTCTGTAGAGTTGAGAATAATTTTTTGCATCAGGAAAAAACTGTACTTTAGTATTTTACTTTGCATTAAGTGCCTATCTCTACTTAGAGAAACGGATAGGAAGACTACCAAATCACCCATCAACAGAGGTCTTCAATAAATGAGCAGTTTGCATTGGCAGTTAACAGCTCTACAAGTTATGCTTTGCTCTTAGGTATCATGTTTATGTTTAGTATATTTAAATCTGCATATATTGGCAACAATTGATGAGTATTATCAAGTCAGCAGTATAATTGTCCTTTTCTATTAATATATTCAATACTCTTTCAAATATTATCTTTTTCTTAACTGTGTGCATTAGCGACATACATGTGTCTAGAGACCATAGGCTGATCATGTGTCTTCATCACCTCTACCTTGCTTTTGGTTCAGTGTCCTTACTGAACCTGAGGCTCACCAGTTCAGTACAATTGGCTGGCCACACGGCAATCAATGCCTGTTTTTTTATATGAGTGCTGAGGATCCAGATTCAGGTTTTCATGTTTATAAGGCAAGCTCTTTATTGACTGAACCCTCTACTCAGTCCTTCAAATATCATCCTGGAAGGATTTTAATTGCTCCATGAAGAAAATAGTCTCTAGCAAACATGTTAATATATGTTTCAGACATTTTCTCTTTCAGATCCATTAGATCAACTTCAGTTTCATCGTGACATAATCAAGAGGGAACCCCAATTGAGGTATTGCTTTTAGCAGCTTGAATGGTGCATGTCTGTTGAACATTTTATTAATTACAAATTGATGTAGTAAAGCCCAGCCCACTATGGGCAATGCAAGCCTAAGACAGGTGAGGCTGGGCTATATAAAAAGCAATAGCTGAAAGCCAGGCTTAGTGGCTCACACCTGTAATCCCAGCACTCGGGGAGGATCTCTCTGAGTTCGAGGCCATCCTGGTCTACAAAGTGAGTTCAGGACAGCAAAGGCTATGTGGAGAAACCTTGTCTCAATAAACAAACAAATAAACAAGAGAAAAAGTTGCTGAGCAAACCAGAGGGAGAAATACAAGTCATCAAGGTTCCTCTGCCAGTTTCTGATCAAGCACTTGCTTTGAGTTTCTGCTTTGGCTTGGTTGAGGATAGATAACAACCTATAAGCCATATAAACTCTTTTATTCCTCAAACTGTTTTCATTTTGAGTAGTTTATCACAGCAACAGGAAGCAGACTAGAACACTGGCTATTCTTAATAATAAGCCAACTATAGATTGCATTTTATCTTCTTGCTTCCTGAAAAGAGGTTCTTCAGGTGACTTTGGGCCCTGACGTCAGCTTCATTGGTAGTAAAGTTCAGAGTGCCAGCAAACAGAAATCTGCAACCAATAGAAACTCCATAAGTATGAGGAACTCCTTAAGTATTTTTCTTAACAATCCTTTTGTTGTTAAACAGAGTTTGGCATTATTGAATAGTTCCAGAGTCATGAATCCAGAACTTCCAATTTTCCTTGAAGAAAAAAAAAAAAATCAAACGGGACAAATATCACAATGACAAAAGCAATAACATTTCATTCTGCAGTAACCACTGCCTTTCATTATACAATCAACACACAAAAGTCACTTAACAAACTAGCAAAGTCATACGGACAATACATTAAAATTTTTTTGTTTCAGGGCTGGGAAGAAATCTCAGTCACTCAAGACTCTGCTCCAAGCATGAGGACTTAAGTTCTAATCTCTACCCCTTACACAAAAGCCGGGAATAGTGACATCTATAATCCTAGTGCAGGGAGTAAGGAGCTCAGACTCAAATGGATCCCTTGAGCTCATTAACCAATATGGTCAATCAGTGAGAAGGCAGAGCAACTCTCTCAAAAAATAAATTGGAGAAAGAGGAAGATATTGACAGCCCACAGCCTCCATACCTTGCATGCACATGTGTAGACATACAAAAGAACACATATACACTATACTCACATATACATCATAATAAAACAGATAAGAATCAACAAAAAAAATACAGCTCATCATTAACCAGTGTTTTCCTGATAATTATTAGTTTTAGAGTAAAATAAAATAACTACTATAATTATATGTAACTTTAATTGATTTCAAACTGTCAAATTGTTGAGGCCTTCTCTTTGGGGGTATCATTGCTATAGATATTTTTATTTCAGGCCCATCAGCCCCATCATCTCAGATCATTGCTGATGTAAAATACTCTCTATATAAGGTCAGGATGACTATAAACTATAGCAGTAACTCCCTAAGGTCTTTAAGAAGATTTGGACCCAAAGACAGATGGCTTCAACTCTGGTTTGTTGTATTCTAACCACTTGGCAAGACTCCCCCCACCCTAATTCCTTGCCTCCTGCTAGGGCCTAGCCTGAACTGTGGACAAACTAACCTGGAGAGTTATTGTCTGACATTGCTAAAAATGAGGTGAGGTCAGTCTCTCCCAGGTTCTTCTTCCACAGAAATAGCCTCTCATCTTCTGTGCCTGATGGCCAGACTGGCTCTTCCCATGGTACCATGAAAACCACGGAAGCCTAGGACAGCTGTCTAGGTGATGGACTAACTAGTCATCTCTGTCATTTTAATTGATATGTAAATTCAGCTAGGTTATCCTTCTCAGGTCTCTGATCACATTGACAGCTAAACTAAAGGTAGCTTGACATCTAGAGGACCAATTGGATGCACTGTTATCTCGTAATCAAGTTGTTAGCTAGTTAAAACTACTAGGTATTGATTAGGTCTCTTAATTGAAAGACAAACAGGTTTGCCTTTCTCACAGACTTCATGTTAAAAGGTAAACCAATTTCAGTGCAACTTTTTACTATTCCTTCATTTAAATGACTGCTCCCAGTAATCAACTGTCAATGTCTCCTGGTGAATAACTGGATAGAAAAAAATGTAAAATCTATATAAGTTCTGAGGATATTGAAGTTTATGTTATGAGGAATGAAAAATGTTTAAAGGTCTAAGAATGTGTTTAAGGGTCTGAGAAAATATTTAAAGGTTGGTAAATGTAAATTAAGACTGGAAGGTCTAAAAAGATGTTTTAAAATATATAAAACTTTAACATTGATTAGTAGAGTCCTGATAAGGTGATGAAGCACTGACTACTGATTATTCAGTCACAAGCTGAAGAGATTAGTTTCCCTTTGGCTGTCTTCTGGAAATGGACTTGGGCTTTTCATTACTAGGTGTCAAAGGCACGAGTCCACTCCTGCTTTCTTACAGACACCTCTTAACTGTTTTTTCTAAAATATGGATCTCAATACAATGGTAATATTAATATACTTCCTTTTGTAAACTAAAATTCATATAAGCTTCAGGGAATCAAAAAGTCATAAGACCTGGATGTGGCTAGCGTTACCGTCTCGTCAGCAAGAACGACGCTGCACACACAAACAGGATCCTTCTGCAGTAAAGCTTTACTGCCTCTTGAGAGGAAGAGCATAAGCTTACAACACGAAAAACGGAGACAGAGAGACCAAACAGCAGAAACCCCTCCCTTATATAGGAAACTGTCCTCCGCTTAGGACGTGTCAGTCCCTGATTGGCTGTTGCTCATCGGGCGAGATGATGCCACGGGAGAGGCAGAGCACAACGAGTGGAAAATCCCTTCGCACATGCGCAGATTAGTTGTTTGTCAGCGTGGGACACAGGGTGTCAGCGCCATCTTGTAATGGCGAATGTGGGCGCGGCTTCCCACACCTGGATCCACCTGTCACAAATCAAATTAACTCCAAATAACTATACCCACCTGTTTGGGAAAATGAGAATTTTCCCCTGGTCTTGGGATTCTTCACCTTCCCCAATTACTAGAAAATTTTAATTCTGTCCCTAGTCTACATTTGTCTCAGGAGATTTTTCACTTTGCTGACAGACTCCATCCAGGGATCACGTGCAAACTACAAGCTGCTGAAATCTGGACTTCCTGACAGCTGATGTAAACTAGTCCAGCCAATGCAATTGCTCCCTATCATTCAACTGGATCAGCGAATCAGATGCTCTTGATAAATGTCCCATTGCCCACCCTTTGAAAAGCATTTCAACCATCCTGGGCCCCTGATAACAATGTCCTAATGTCAGCTGTACAAAGTTACATAGAATTTGTCATCCATTGTCCCACTTAATAGGCTGAAATGATACATCAAAAAGTGCTCCCTAGCATAAGGGATTAAAGGACCCTTAGTCCTGTTCCTACTGGTTACGCTTTATGCCCCTTGCATGAACATAATATTATACCTTACCAAAAAACATCAAAGATTTGATTCAGGTACATAAAGGCACAGGGGAATGTTAAGACCTGCTCCTTTTGAGTAACATAGCTATAGATATTTTAATTTCAGGCCCATCCCTATCATCTCAGCTCATTGCTGAAGTAAAAAGAACCTCTGTATAAGGTAAAGTGACCGTACACTATGTTTCTGTTCAATGAGAAACTCTGTGTGGCCTTGTTGTTCCCAGAAATTCCCCAACCACAAGACCAGCTGCCCCCAACTGCCAGAAACACTTTTAAGGTTAGCTAGAACTTCTTGTTAGCAAAATAACTTGAGTAGGGGCTGACCACCCAGTTCTACCATCCACCATCCCCTCCCATATGAGCTAATTGTGGTTTTCACCTTTAAATATGCAATGCAACTTTCCCTCAGGAACTCTGTTCAGATCCTGAACTAGCTGCCTCCCTGAGTTCAGAAAATAAAGCTTTCATTTTAAGTTTATGTAACTGAAGTGAGTGTCCTCAGCTTCCACCCTGAACCAAACAAAATGTTTAACTAACAAATAGAATAGGCAGAAAATTAATGCTTTATAAAATAAAATTAGCAATTTATTATATTAATTATTATCATATCTGTGACATGTGGGACTCTTTGTGGATAAGGTTGAAGTCTGACTTCTCTGGATAGCCTCTTCACACTCAGTATATGAAGGCAGACTCCATTTGCTTAGCAGGGTTCCCATTCCACCTGATCTAGTAACCCCGGAGTGTCACATAGGCCTAAAGGAAGATTACAAGTCCAACCCTTTCTGACAGGAATTTCTTCAGCAAGCACAGAGAATTCCTTAAAGAACTTGGCCTAGGCCTTGGGCCTCACCCTAAAGCATCCTAGCAAGCTCTGAGAAAGAAATAGGTCCTCAGGGTCTTTGATCCCAAGATCTGTCTGTTCTTGCTCTGGAGGCAAAAAGTTCCTGGACCAGCCCATAGGATGTGGGACCAAAGCAACTTATCCACCAGATGCAGAATGACAGAAATCAAAAGCAACTTGATGCAAGGAATCTACAAACACCCTATATACAAACAGCATGCTCCCTTTCATGCTTTTTAAGAAATTTAATCTAATTAAGTAGCTTTCATGTGGCAAAGCCTTATCATTTTTACATATCTAATATTTGTATCAGTATATTAGCATTACAATTCTATCTTGTTATATTATTTATTTTCTGTTGCAGAACTTTTACATTATTACAAATTTCCAACTTAACCAAAATACAAAAGGCTTTTCATTTTATAATGAAACCCTGGAGGTAGAATAGTGAATTCAGAGTTTATGCTTTGTAAGTTTGGCTAATATTCCTGATTACCTACCTTTAAAAATAATATGCATTTACATTTCAACAATAGAACAATTACATGACTGCTTCATTGTGCCTTTCCATTGTGTTTTAATAAACTTTAGGTAAGTTAATCTAGTTTTGTTTCTTTTAAATTTGTATTATTCATCTGTTCTTATGACTAAAGGCCAACTGCCCATTTACTCTTACATCATGTTATCTACAAAGATGTTAAGTTTCAATTCTCTGCAAGCCTAATAGCACAGATACCATATTCCTAATATTTAGAAACCACAGACACAGCAGACTCTTTGGCAGTTTTTTATTCAAAAAGGCATTACTAATGCATTCTCCACTTGAATTTTCTAAAACACAGTGTTCATCTTGTAAGTTGGTCTTTCTTGCTGATCCTGGAATGCTTTTAAAACTTTAATTCAAGGTATAAGACCAAGAAGTATAGTATAGACACACACCATCATCAGTAAGTCCATCACCAAGACAAACTGGGGCCGTTTTCATTCAGATATGTGTTAGTTTGCTGTTGTTGTTTTGTTTTGTTTTGTTTTGTTTTGTTTTGTTTTTGAGGCAGGGTCTCATTGGGTAGCCCTGACTTTCCTGGAACTTTCTATGTAGAGCTAGATCACTTTGACAGAGATCTGTCAGGCTTTCCCTCCAGAGTGCTGGGATTAAAGGTATGTGCCACCACACGTATCCTAAAATGTGTTTAATACAACTGGATTTAATTGTATAAATTTAAGAATAAGAAATGTTGAACATTGTTCTCCTAGCCAAAATGCCTTGTTAAGAGTGTATCTTCATGAATATGAAGCAAAAACATTTTCTAGCTTTCTGGTGATGTTGGGACAGTGCTGCACTGAGTGTTCACAAACAACACTGAAGCAATAAATCATCTGCTGTATAATTTTAACAGGCAAAAACTCTCCTAAGCGTTAAAAGCATATTTTAAATGAAATATCTTTTCTAAATGTTTCTAGGTAGAAAGCCTCTGAATTAAAGACAACATATTGTACCACTAAAGCTAGCTAGAGATATGGTTTAATAATTATCCTGTACTCCCAAGGAACAATTTTTATGGCTTTGAGTTACAGAATCTCATATATCCTATGACATTAAGGATGTTTCTGTCAAACTGTGTGATTAACATTCATTTAGAAAGTCATGCACTCTACTAAACAGGTGTAACATTTGCTACTGTTAGCATTAAGTGGACTTGGTTAGAGGTCCTTGGAGGCTGGCTTGATGCTTTTTGTGGCTTTTCACAGCCTCTTGGAACTGAATTAGGTAAATGCCTTTTGCACATTGACTTCAGGCATAAAACACATAGCTAAATAAACCCTTTTACAGCCTGGCAATGTGATGTACTGTTCCTTATGTATTTGTAACCATGTCAGTGGACTAACACATTCTTTGCATAACTGAAAGTCAAAAGTCAGAGTGTATATTGTCCAAATACATAACTTAGTAATAGTGTCCCCTTCCCAGCATTTCTTGTTTTTTCTTTCTATTTCTTTGCTTGATATGCAAATATTTTCCACCTACATTGAAATTTTAACTTGAGGTCTCTCTTGAATAAGAACTCATTGAGGGCTTTCACATTTCTAAGACTGCCAAATGATAGAATACATACTGTTTACAACAGTGTGTAAATATTAGTAAATATTTGCCTTAAGAAGAAACAGATAACTGTTACCACTAAGAAAATATCTATCTCCCTACTAGCAAGGTCTCTGTGGACTCCCACGTTCTTTGTAAATGCAGCTCTTATTTCTCACTGAGGAAACTCTCAAATAACATCCCATATGGCACGTACCATCCTTTAAGAGCTATGTCATCCCTTACTCTCTTTTAGGCTGCAGTGGCACAATGTTGCTCTTTCATGATCACACTCAACAGATAAAAAAGCTACTCAAGACTGTTTTGTTTTAATTACTTGTCTTAAGTGAAAGACATAAATTTGATATGTATGTCAACAACGGATATGTATAGGTACTCCTCATCTGTTAACAGGTATCTGACAAGCAACTTGATGTAGGGCATATTTTGTCTCCTGTGTTGAGGGCACAGTACAGCACAGCGGAAAAGATATGTGGCAAGACTGTGAGGTGGGTAAGATGACACCACAGCCTGGAGGCACAGTGAAGAGAATATGGCACATTCAGAATGGATCTTCATTCTCAGATAACCTATGGAAGTGTCCTCAGAGGCATGACCAGAGATATGCCTCAATTATAACCTAGATCTGTCTTCCTTCCTTCCTTCTTTCCTTGTTTCCTTCTTTCCTTGTTTCCTTCCTTCCTTCCTTCCTTCCTTCCTTCCTTCGTTCTTTCCTTGTTTTCTCCCTTCCTTCCCTCCTTTCTTTTTTCTTTTTTTTCTATTCTTTTCTCATATATTACATCCCCACCGCAGTTTCCCCTCCCTTGCTCCTTCCACACTCCTCCTTTTCTCTCCTCCAGATCCACACCTCCATTTCCCTTCAAAAAAAGATATCCCTAGGTATGTAAATAAAACATGACATTACAACCAAACAAGTCACATACAATAAGAGCAAGCACAAACCTGCATATCAAGGCTGTATGAGGCAACCCAGTAGAAGGAAAAGGGTCACAATAACAGGCAGAAGAATCAGAGATACCTTCCACTCCCACTGTTAGGAGTTCCACAAGAGCACCAAACTACATAACTATAATGTATATACAGAAGACTTAGGTAAGATCTATACAGAGGACCTGGGTAAGATCCATACAGAATCTGTGATTGCCTCTTTAGTCTCTTCTGTGTGCTGTGTTCTTTTGGTGTCCTTGATCCATCTGGCTCCTACAATCCTTTTTCTCCCTCTTCTGTAGGGTTCCCCTGGCTCTGCCTATGTTTGTTGTGAGTCTCTTTCCCACCCTTTCACAGCTATGGCATTACTTTTCTTTTGTAGGCTGCAGCAGCACATTATTGCTTTTTCATGATTATACCTAACAAAGAAAAACTCTATTTTTTTTTTAATTATCTACACTTGGATTAAGTAAAAGACATAAATTTGAAAGAAGTGTCAACCATTGAATGTGTATTAGGTACTTCTCATTGGCTAATCAACACCTGACAAGCAACTTGACAGCACATTTTGGTTCCTGGTTTGAATGCACAGTCCCCCAGTTTGAGTGCCAGTTGCTGAATGATGCCTCTCTGATGACAACTTAGCTAGGCACCCGATCTATGAGTATAGCAGAATTTCATTAGGCATGATCTCATTGACTTTTTTTTTCTCCAGTCATGTTTGGTTCTATCTGGGTCTCTGCAGTCCAGCCTCTGGCTCGTGGTCATACAGGCAGTGTCAAGTGTAGGCTTCCTCTCCTGGCATTAGGCCTCAAGTTGGACCAGTCATTGGTTGACCATTTCCACAATTTCTACACCACCGTTACTCCAGAACATCTTGCAGACTGTAGATGGAAGGTTTTATGCCTAGTTTGATGCCCCAATCCCACTTCTGGAAGCCTTGCCTGGTTATAAACTATGGCCAGTTCAGGCTCTATATTCTGCATTACTAGGAATCCTCCCTAGGGTCACTTTCATACATTCCTAAGAGTTTCCCCTGCACTAGGTTTCCACACCATCCCTCTGTTGGCCCCAATTCCAGTTGTCTGTCTCAGTGCCCTCTCCTCCATGCCCCCATCTCTCTTGTCCCATACCCACTTGACCCAGTCCACCTGCCAAATCTATTTTCCTTTCCCAAGGAGATCCATGTATCCCCTCTTGAGCCCTTTTTGTCACTTAGCATCTCTGGGTCTGTAGACTGTAGCATGATTATCCTTTGGTTAACAGCTAATGCCCACTTATAAGTGAGTACATACCATATTTGTCTTTCTGGGTCTCAGTTACCTCACTAGGGATTTTTTTTAGTCTATCCATTTGACTCTGAATTCCATGATGCCATTGTTTTTAATAACCAAGTAATTCTGTTGTATAAATGCCCCAGGTTCTCTGTAACCATTCTTTGAGGAAGAGTGTCTTGTACTTGGGGGTGTTCTACTTTTGTACTATGACTGGAGAAATAAACTCACTGCTATTTGTATTTCCCCACTTCATCCCAACGTACATAAAGGAGCTTTCTCTACATTAGCATCTCATTGAATTCTGAGAGGACTAGCAATAGATGACATACAGAACAGGCTGAGGGGGACTGAGAGTTCTGTCCTTTAGTTATCTCTTCTCCATGATTTGAGAAACAGCTGCACAGCCATCCACTTCAGGCAAGTTCACTGAAAAGATAGCTTCCCTTTCAAATCAACTTAGTCATAGTCTTAAGATAGTATTTTATTACAATATACACATATGTATTATATTTTTATAATATTCATACCAAAAGTGCATGTCTAGTAAACTTGCATTTCTTATAATACACATTAATGTAAACAAACTAAATCAAGAAATAGAACATTTTTAGTCACCAGAGGTATCGTCTATGCCTTTTTAATCATTAAACACCCTCTAGCAAATATAACTATATCCTGGTTTATAAAGAAACTGACAGTTTAGATAGATTGGTTTGCCTATTTGTGTGCCTAATTTAAAAGGAATAGATGTACTTTAAGAGCAATTTCTAAGAGTGGTGTTAGCAGAAAAAAATCTCAGATTCTGTTTGTTATCACAGATTTTGTAACTACCTTCTTACCTTACATTGCAAAGAGACAATGAAATTGCTAACGTAAGCTGCACAGTACATCAGAAAATACACACACACATGCACACACACACATACACACACACAATGTCATATTCAGTTAATATTGTAGTTTGTGTATTTTTCAAACTTATTTGTGCAGGAAGATTCAACATTGAAGTCTAACCCCTTGAAGGCAGAAGGAATGTTGAGCAGGACCAAGAGTCACCATCACTGGTAGAAATGGTTTACAAGCTCCTGTCCAGAGGTGATGTTCTGAAATGAGAAAACAGTAGCATAAGCTCAGGATATTCATTCCTGTCAAAAAGAAAGCATGTTTATGTAGCTAAAGCAGTTAGAAAAACCATGTAAAGACTCAGAAAAGATGCCAGCTTCACTCACTGGTAATAAAGATACAGGCTAAATCAATTGGCTTTCTCAGAGAGATGTCGTATCTTACTTTTCCACACAAACGTTCTGAGAACTATGTGGATACAAGTATGTATATGTGCCTGAATTATTAATAATTATTAAATACATTGAGAGAATTTATTTTTTTGCATTTTACTAGTGATACAAAAAATTCTGCCTGAGTATGCACAGATGTTGTAAAAGAGGGTCACATCTGTTTCAACAGGCTGTAGGGTAATGGAGGAGAACAAAAAAGAGAAGGGACTGAGGAAAGACAAATCATCAAAAGTAAGTTTTTTGATAAATTATGGGAGTGTCACTACAGAAAGAGGCATAGGAGATTTTTAAGTGATTTATTCAGATTACATCTCAATTGTTATCCCCTCACTTGCATCTTCCCGTTGCTCTCTTCCTCCCTTTTTCACCCTTTTCCCCTCCCCCTAGGTCTTTTTATTCATAACTAGAGATTCATTTTGATTTATTTGTAGCATAGTCGTATGGACATGTGTGTGTGTGTGTGTGTGCACGTGTGTGTGCGTGTGCACCTATCATGGTGTACATGCAGTATGCCCATGTGGAAGTTATAAGACAAAGCCCTATATTTGGTTCTCTCATCTCATCTTGTGAGAATTCTGGAATTAAAATTAAGTTGTCAGGCCTGTGTGCAAGAGTTCTACCTACAGAGTCACCTCGTGCCCACAACTGGAATTTTTAAACCACCTATATTAATCAGCTTTATTATTACTATAAGAAATATCAGAGGCACGCAGATTGTTTTTTAAGTCTCTTTTGGTCACAATTTTGGCAGCTTCAGCCTATGATTGGTTAACTTTCTTACACTGAGCCTGTGGTAAGGCTCATTGTGGCAAAAGCATTTACTTCATGGCTACATTTCAAAGGAGAGGAGGAAAGGGCTGTGATCCCAATATCCCTTTGAGATACACCCACAAGGAAAAGAAGCTGGCATCAGGTGCCACATCTACATAAATTCTCCAAGAATGAATCAAAACTTAAAAATACAAAACACCCCATACCGCTCCCTGTAACATCCTGCCCTTGAGCTTTCGGAAGACACAGTCAATCCACAATTGCACTTAAGCTGGAGGAACCATTGCTTTCTCTTAACTTTTATATCTCCAGAATGAAAAGCAATTATAAGCATCAAAGTGTGTTGAGTTTCTACTCATTTTTCATGTGCACACATCTTATCTTTCAAATTAGATTTCCCTCACAGCTATTCCTCCCTGACATGGGCAATGCAGCAGAGCAGAGTTGAGCCTGCGGCACTTGCTGGATCCTCATTGACTGAGTCGGTCCTTTTAACTTGATATAAAACTTGCTGATTTTAATTCAATTCAGATAGACAATGAAATAAAAACTATTTATGAGCAGGTATGCTGTGAAAACAGTTCTGTTATAAGGACCTACCTACAGATTGGCCCCCACGGCTTGTGCTCTCTGCTTTCTCAAAAATTTAAACAGTATTTTGCCTGATGGATAACCAACTTGTATAGAAACCTGAGAATTACCTCCATTAAAACTTAAACTGAAAGTTTTGCTTAGGAAGTAGAGAAAGGATGCACCCTGAGGTGAAATAAGCTGGGCACGCATACATTCATATGCCAGAATGAAAGAAGACCTGGCATATTTTGTCAATAATTGTGCAAAGTAGCATTTCCCAGGAGTATGAAAGTCCATCTACCACGTGAGTTCCAACAAGGTGTGAATGGTAGGAACTGGAAATTAATATGCCTTAATATCATGTCTTCTGAGACTTTCGTTCTACATCTTTATATTACTTATCTGAAGGAGCCAATTAAGTGGGTTTTAAAAAAAACTTTTAGTTGGTTCTTTGTGATTTTGACATCATGTACTTCCATCCCACTCATTTCCCCCTCCCCTCATACCTGCCCTCCACCCTGCCCTACACAACAGGGAGATAGAAAAAACAATCTCATTGAGAGAGCTGTCATGTGTCACAATGTGTCCCTCAGGATATCCTTTTATCTACATTTCTTTGCTTGCAAATGTTCATTCCAATGATTCATTGGTCATCTATGAGGCCTCTGGCTTCTGCTTCTCTTTTAATACTGGAACCTCACTAGGACTCCTCTAAGATATCGTCTTGTTGCCTGTGTCATGGAGATCTTGAAGGTTTGCATCTATAGGACTCACTCCTTCATGCACTCCAGCAGTTCATCAATGGGACAGATGTTGGGTTGGGCCAATTCAAAGCCCTGGATCTGGACCTGAAACATATCTGAGCTGGTCATCCCACTGACTCACCAGCTCTCACGCCCTGAGGACTACTTCACCAGCAACCTCCACAACCAGGGCCAGCTCTATCCTGCTATCCAAGCAAGGTACAGGTCCCACTCTCCCGTGTGTTGCTTGTGAAGGACATGGCATTCTCCCACTCTCGTGACCCCAGGGCGAGATCTCCTGCCTGCCTGAGATAGCAAAGGATAAGAGAGGAGTACAGGGCATCTCTCCCTTGTCTGTGACATCATCCAGCAGAAGAGAGACTGCAGGACTGGCTCTCCTATGCTCATGCACTCTGGGCTTGCTCATCTGCAGCCTCTGCATCCAGGCCTAGCTCCACTGTGCTGCCTAGGTGAGGTACAGGGCCTCTTCTCTGGAATGCTGCAACAAGTCAGTGGCAGGCACAGCTCTCCCACTCTAATGGTCTTGGGGCCAGGTCTCCCATACTCAAGCCCTCCCTCGGGCCTGGCTCACCTGCACTGCCTCCACCAAGGTCAGCTCTCCTATGTGCTGCAGCTGGTGAGAGGCAGGGTCAGCGCTTCTGTTCTTATGCCCCCCAGCAGGGTCAGCTCTCCCATGATGCCCAGATGAGGCATGGAGCCAGTACTGCACAGCCCTCAGATATCAACATGTCCCATGCGGTAGCCCACACCAGGGACATCTGTCTGGCCTTTGATGGTAACAGACTCCTGGTATTGCAAGGCAATGGAGCCTGACATTGTTCCTGGTGGCAGCACAGGCCAGACTCTACCATGGTCCCAAGTGGCATCATCATCTACTCACATCAGGGTGTTCCTCACTGCTCTTTGTTTCTCTTCATTGTGCCCACATCCTTCTGTTTCTCTTTCTCTTCCATTTCTCGGCCTCTTGCTTCTCTTAGTGGTGCCTGCAGCTTCAGAGTGTCTGAGGTTGTCTCAGGAGTGTTTTTTGGGAGTGTTGTGCCTCACTCATTCACAAAATGGAGACAGACAAGGGACATCTCGAGCATGGTCTCCCGTTCCCCACTGCATGCTGCAGACCTGTGAGGTACCAGGCTGGTGGTCATCTCAGGATAGCTCCCTGTCCAGGTCCCATGGTGCATGTCTGGTGGTCATCCAGGCCTCGCTCCTAGCCCGGGCTGCCTGAGTGGCCCATTGTAAGGGCTGTCTGTCTGTCTCAGTCTCACTCGCACCCACGCCCCAGAAGGGGTTCTTCTAATCCCCAGCTTGCTCCTCATCCTGGGAGCCCTGAACTGGTGCTCGGCTCAGGCCCATCTTTTTTTCAGGGAATGTTAAGCTACTGATCATTCAGATGTTCATAGACACAGCCTCTCTCCTCTCTGTCACCTACTGGTGTACAGATGACACCAATGAATTATTTCAAAAAAAATTTTTTTTCAACTAATTTTATCAGTCCTGGAGTTGGTCTGGATAATATGTAAATTTTGGTAGGAGTGGAGAGATGACACAGAGCTCATACTACTCTTTCAGAGGACCAGAATTCAGTTCCCACAACCCTTGTTCTAGCTTGCAACCATCTTTACCTCCAGCTCCTGAGAATCTAAAGCCCTTTTTCTGGGCTCTGCAGGCACCTACATGTACAAGTAAAGAAATAAACACACTTATATACAAGCACACAAACACACAAGTAGGTAATTATACCCTTTGAAAACAACGTTTTATAAAGAATACAGTTTGAAATTCTTGGCTAGTTGTTTTCAAAATTAATGACAGTCAACATAAAGAACTACTAAGACTTGATTAACAGTATTATTTCATACTATAATTAGTGATTAACAATTCATTTGCTTAATAGTTCATACTAAAGGATTATTCTTTGATTTGATGCTATTTTTTTTAATTATTTAAAACAAAGCTCAAAGCATAGATGATAATATTTATTCTTTGGTAGGAAGACCAAAGCTGCAAAAAATAGATTTCTTCAAAACACATTTTTCTTGTTTCTTCAAGATATGTGTATTGCTTATATTAGATATTTTAAAAGAAGAGAGTGGATACACGCAAGCCAAGCTTGCTCCTGTGATATGCAAATGACAAAGACACTTCACTTCTTATCTTCTATAGGGTAACCACTATTCAAATATATTTTTGAAACATTTCCAATGTATACTACCATTTAGTTTCAAAACATTTGAGGGCAACCTATAGTTCAATTTATGCAAAGAACTACAATTGTGTGTGTGTGTGTGTGTGTGTGTGTGTGTGTGTGTGTGTGTGTGTGTATAAGTATTTTCTCCCAGTTTATAAGTTTTCACATCCATGGCAACACTCAGTTTTCCATTATCATATAAGTTTGTGGCATTATTAAAACAATCATATATTTCTTACTTTCTTATAATAGTCATAACTTTTGGGGTTTTACATTTTGGTGTGTGTTCCATTTCAAGGTTATTTATTATTTACTTATTTTATTTTATTTTATTTTATTATGTTGTTTAAAGTCTGGATTCATTCCTCAGGGTCATTTGTTGAGTAGTTTTCAGAGTTTTGGACTACTCATTGCCTGTGTCAAGAAATACAAGAACCTTTGTATTTTATTCCACCTCAGAATTTACATCTGAGTTCTACTGGATTCTTTAACATATTTTGATTCCCTGGTAGTTCCTAAATAGAAACTAAAGTTTGTAAACAAAAATAATTTTACTTCTTTCTTTCTGTCTGTTTACTTCCTGTCTGTCTTGTTATGGATGGAAACTGGAGCTTCACATATGTGAAGTAAGGGCTCTCCAATTGGAAGGTTTTATATGTGTTTTATTTCTGTACTTTTGCCTATTATTCTGGCTACTATTCTACTATAATATTGAGTATAAGTAAAAAGGAAAATATCTTGATTTTACTTCTGGTTGTAAGAAAACCAATTTTATTCTTGTTAAATATTATGTTAATTGTTGTAATTACTTATCTGATTTTTAGTTAATATTTTAATTTTGCCAAATATACTTATAATATGTCTATTGTAATATGCAAGTGTTTTCCACTTTTTACTCTTACTTTTCTGTGTTTTAGAACAACTTATATTTGATTATACTATATACCCCTAGCTGTATGTTCCTGGACCTGATTTACAAAATTTCTTGAAGATATCAATAAAGAATATTTGTCTATATTTTTTATTCATTTTGATTTATAAGTCTGGTTATCAAGTCAATGCTGCTAATGACTGATGCTTTCAAAACTAGTTTATTAAGGCTGATGTGAACATTAAATATAATGTCCATTTGGGGAGGAAGAGACAGGGTCTTCCCATATAGATCAGCCTTGTTGAATCACTGATTTGCCACCCCCTCTGCCTCCTGATTGCTGGGATTTCAGGTATGTACCAATGGTTAGTATGAATATATGAATCAATCCATTTCTCAACCACCATTACTTGCTTGACTATAATTATTCACACGATGGCATGCACACAGAATATCATGGTTCTTCTGTTGCCTGTTTATTTGCTTTAGGCATTTTTATTGTTGGTACTCAGTTGACTTATTTACAGGGTTGCTAACTACTCCTTCTATAAAATGAAGTATGCCCATCTAATGAATTATTCATTTTAGCTATTGTATTTTTTGACTCTAGAATTTCCATTTATTTAGTTTGTAAATTGTTGGCAATTTTGTAGTTGTGTGTAGCATATTACCCAATTATCTTTTATCCCTCACACTATTGGCGCCCCCTCCCTTGTCCCCAAGTGTCCTTCTTGCCCCCTTCCCCAATAGCTTCTTCTGTTTACTACTAGTCTCTATTTGGCAAATATGATCCTATTTTTCCTATGGTTTTTTTTTTTTAGATACTATTTCCTTGTGTCTCTGAACATACTTGTAATTGTGGCATCAAATCTCTTGTTGATAAGATCAACATCTAGGCTTTTTTAGTGATAACTGATGCTTTCTTTTAGCTACTTTTCCTCCTTGGTCTTTGAGCAATACTGACCCGCCTTTCTGGGTTTTCAACTGTTTTGTGTTGAAGACTACTATTTAAAATGCTACAATATGGTAATTTTCAAGTGTAGTTCTATCTCCGTATCTGGTTTAACTGGTGTTTGCTGCTATTTTTTTTTTTCTGTTGCTGCAGCTGATTTTAATTATTGACATCTTTGAGATGATCTGAGTGTGCATAGAAGTGTGGTCTACACAAATGTGTATATGCATGCACAGGGAAGGACATATCTTGATTAAGTATCTTTATTTACGGCTCTCTACCTATTGCCTTCATGCAGGATCTCTGACTGAACTGGAAGGTGGTCATTTGAGTTAGGCTGGTTAGACAGTGAGCGTTTACGTTCCTTTATCTTTATTCTTCAATGCTGGGAATATTGTTGCATGAGAAGATAGACATTTCCTTATTTGTTCTATACAAGTATGCCTTCTACTCTTGGATGCAGGGTTCCATTTGTGCATGTCATTATGTCAATGGTCTGTCATTATACAACACTGTAGTATGTTCAACGTTTTACTCAGGACCTCAAACTCAGCCATGAGGAAAAGACAAGAACTTCTTTAGGAAGTTCTGAGCATATATTGAGCCTTGTAAATGTTTATGATCATTTAGACTGCTGGGGTCAAGTCAGGTACTTTTAAATATTCCTCGAGGTGTTTCATTACCAAGATTTTTCTTTTCTTTTTTTTTTTAAGGCTTTTTTTTTTTTTTGGTATGGTTATTTTTCACCCTCGGCACATTCAATGTTAAACAGCTTCCACAGCTTCCACTGACTTCTTACAACAAACACATCAGTAATGGGGCCTTGCCCACTGAGTCAGCTTTGAGATACACCAAATAACAGTCCTAGGAGGGTTTTAGTGGAGTCCCTAACATCTCAAGCAGAATTTTACAGAGATGCAGCTTTGGGAAGGCACCATCCTTACCTAACCTTACCTGGTGGTGGTCTGCCTCTTGGTGTTCATAGAGAAGAAAATGGGAACAGGGCAGTTTAACTACAATACTGACAGTCTTAATGAGGAGAAGCAAGGTCTCTAGAATAATTCTGAAATTGCTAAATTTAAACCCAAGACTTTGTATATGCTGTGTAAGCCATGTGCCCCCAGGCTATACCCTATCCCCCAAGGAATTGAGTGTAGAAAGTTTGCTCCAGGTGAGATTCCAGACCACAGACAGAAGCAATTGCTACGGTGTGTAAAGCTTCAAGCTGTTTTCACTAACCATCTGGTCAACTACAAAAGATTCCCTGAGCATCGATGAGCCAATTCGTCTTCAGGAGAGTTAGTAATGAGAGCCATGGATTGTTTTATTGCAGAGGTCTTTATTCACAGTAACAGATTACTGGCATAGATTTGGATACTGAAGGTGGAGTCTGTGTTTCCACACTCTTGTGAAACTGGCTTTAAGTGAACAGGTTTAAAAGGCTTTCAGAGTTGATGGAATTCTGAAGGGAACTGGAAAAGCTTTTTGTGGGTACTGAAAGCCTGAAAAAAGACTATGAGAATTCAGAAGAAAGACACTGGTGTGTCCTGGCAGAAGGCTGGACGTTGTTGTCTGCAGTAGAATAGAAACTATGTTTAATGAAGAAGATATCTAGCAAAAGAGATTTCAGGCAAAGTGCTGGAGATGCCACCTGGACTCTTCTAGTTGGTTGTAATAAAATGAGGAAAGAGATTTGTTAATGAACAGATGGTTAAATATAAAAGAACCCAAATTAGCATATTTCAAAAATAAAACTGTTCTTCCTTCCCAGATTTTTCCAAATAGAAAACAATTTTCTAAATCATAAATAACTTCCAGGCAAAGATCAAATTCCAAGCTCTGTAAGTAAAAAATAAGGCAAGACAGTGTGGCTGCTGAGCTCTTTGTTAGGACTTCACAGAGTATTAGCTCATTTCTCAGACTCTTTCCAAAGGCAAAGTGCTCTCCAGGGAGTTTAAGGATGTGCCTTACTGATCTAAATCAAGTGCTATAGTTTCTAAAAATTTAACCCCAGTTCTTCCCGTATACTCCCAGGGAATCTAAGGTAGAGAAGAGTTTACTTCGCAGATTGGAGATTAGATCTTTGCCTGGTAATAAGACCGTGAACACAACTAACAGAGTCTTAGGAGGGGGCACATCGCAACTAAATGGTTGGAAAGACCACCCCACTGCACTACAGGATACAGAGAAGGTACAGAAGCAAAACAGGTCTTTGGGCACTTGGACTCGAGTGAGTTCAAAGCAGACTGAAATAATTTCAGGTATGAGCACAAGGCACTTTTGGGAGAAAACGAAAGACTATTCAGAGAATAAATCTAAGAGCCCTGAAGCCATGGTCAAAATGTATAGATTATGCCCACGAAGCATGAATGATCCACAAAAATGAAGCTGGCAACACGCATGTGGACACTTGAAGATCCTTGAAGATAGAGTGTGTGGACAGCTTTCAGGTTGTCTGCAATGTCAATGTTGTCTCTTGTCATGCTATATATGTTAGAAATTTGAGGCCAGATAATGAGTCTTCATGCACAAATCTTCATGTTGACTGGAAGAAAACTTCTTTACACTTGGACTTCATTTAGTCTACAAACATCTGTATTTCAAGCCTCAACGTAAATCCATTGTAGATGGATAAATGCGTGTATTGAGAGTTCTATTACAAGCATTTTACATTTTTGAGAAATGTGAATTAATTGTGGCCCGATACAGGTTATGATGGTATTAAAATTTGCCTACTGCTCTTCAACTTCGATTATATATTAATTGTGAAATGCAGTCTAGCTCCTCTTTTGTCAACATGCACTGACACTAGTAACTCACTTACAACAAATAATGCTCACTATGATGCTGCATTATCTCTGTAACCAGGTTGCAGAGTCACATATCTGGCTGCCTTTCCTGTGAAGAATATGTCAAGGAAGCCAGACACCACACTTGGGGTACAGTGAGGAGGCATGTGTCACTGCTAATAACATTGGTCGAAATCCACCTACTGGCATTAACTGATTAACACGTATGAGCTAGAGTTCAAGATGATGTCAGGCTCCTTCATACTTTCTTCGAGAGCAAAGAGCAATGCAGTGTTGGTAATTTGGAGGTCACTCTAAAATAAAATTATTTCATCATACATTTAATTTGATTTTAATAAAATATGCTCATGTGATAAGTAGTGGTGCCATGGGATGGATGAGTTCCTGCTAGTTGGCCTGATGCAATTTCTTCCAAAGATATTCTAACCGCTCCCTCTACTGATTCATCCCGTTCTTCTCAGCACTGGGAAACAAGATAAATGGAAAGAGCAAATGGACCACATTCACTATGAAAACAAAATAAATCTCATTGATTCATGATTTCAAAGTTATTCGTTAAATAACAGCAAATAAATTGACTGTAAAATAAATGCTATGAAGACCGCAGGAAGGATTTTGCAATCAAGAACCAAAAAGTCAAAACAAATTTCAAATTCTATCAATAGCTTAAATTAATTAAACAAGCAAACATTTTAATTGACATTAATAGACTCTTGACTGACTTTAAAAACACTACAAAATTAAATTAATAGGGAATTAATGAATTTTTGATTTTATTAGAGAAAACGTTAACTTTCTGGCTAACGTGACATGAGTACTGACTCCAGTGAAAGATGCACATAACTTGAGAAAGAATAGCATGAGCAGCATTCCATTTCTTGCTAAAGGGACAATGTAATACTGAAAAGATCAGTCCAAAATGAAGATGGAGTAGACTGCTGAGATGAAAGTTAAAATTGCTTGACAATGTGCATTTGTCAATTAAATGAGGAAATGTGTGAACAAAGAACAGGAGGCCTGTGCACCAGGTCTTGACAGTGAACCAAAGTGGCTGACTTTGAAGACATATATCCATCATAATCGTTACTCTTTTATAATCACTGCCCAACTCTAAGGGTAGGTACACAGACTGCTCACTATGCCACTCCAAAATAATGAAATTACAGTCCCTAGCACGAAGTTGCTAAGAAATGCAGATGAAAATGATGGCGAATCATCAAGAAAGCCATTACATCTCATTGAGAAACCAAGTAGAAACATGATCTCTACATCATGATTTATTGCGAAATATCAAATGAGGGACTACTCTATAATGATCAAATGATCAACAAAGCAGAACCTCTTTGTGGCAAAGTGGGCATCCAAAGTATGTGCTATGTATAGTCATATGATTGCATTATTGGTTTGTTTTTTGTTTGTTTGTTTGTTTTTTGAGAATATAGTAAGCCCTTTGTGAAAATTTCAAATGTGTTATCAAAAATACAAATCCAGAAAGTACTATATGGAACCAATACTTCCTGCTTCCTAATTTTAATCATACATATACACATACACACACACACACTCTCTCTCTCTCTCTCTCTCTCTCTCTCTCTCTCTCTCTCTCTCTCGTGTAAATTTTAAGTCCACAACAGCTGTCTTTATGTAATATGTAAAGAAGTGTACCTGTCTTACATGGGGCTCTTTAACAAAAAAGAAATACGGAGGATGGTGTGTTATCAAGGCTAAATGTGTGCCTGCTTGTGTTCCTAGAATTTCTTGAAAATGATCTGACTGTGCCTGGCCTCAAAAATATCACTTCAGGATGTGCCTATTGAGCTCACCCAGGCTTGGCTCTTCTAGTTTCCTTATGCAAGAGCAGCCACTCAGCAGTGCTAGTCAGCTAACAATGGATCACCCAAGCAGACTGGGAACTTTCTCTGTGGTTCTGTTGAATAGCATCATTCTGGCATTTTAAACGGATGGTAGGCTATTCCTGTCTAATAAACCAACAAACATTACATATTAGCAGCAGTTATTGTCCTGTGGGATGTGACTCCTTTGGAGGGGTAGCATATCAGATATCCTACATATTAGATATTTACATTAAGATTCATAACAGTAGCAAAATTACAGTTATGAAGTAGCAATGAAAATAAATTTATGTCTGGGGATCACCACAACATGAGGAACTATATTAAAGGGTTGAAGCATTAGAAAGGTTGAGAACTGCTGAATTAAAGGTTTCTTCTCCACCCACCCCCCGAACTTCTATAATGAACAGATTATGGAATGTGCACTAGCACACTAGTGAATCTCATTGTGTATACTGAGTGGGTTCTAGGTCACAAAGTTTACCAAAGGGACAAAACTGACCCCAGCAGTCTTCATTCTCAGAGATCTTAATTGTCTCACAAAGTCATCCTGCCTAATTCTTACTCCTTCTCTCCACTTTAAACACACTGTGTGTGTGTGTGTGTGTGTGTGTGTGTGTGTGTGTGTGCACATGTATATGCAGACACACTCATCTATACATGCACATGTCTGCCATAGGCAGGTTTCTTTTTAAGTTGCTCTCCACCTTATTTTTAAAGCTACATTTTAAGTGTGTGTGTGTGTGTGTGTGTGTGTGTGTGTGTGTGTGTGTGTACATATGGGCTAGGTGTATAAGTGGAATTCAGAGGACAACATGCAGGATTGTCTTCAATCTCCCAGGATTCATTTCCCAGGAATTGAATTCATGGTTTCTGCCAAAGAGGCTGGCTACTGAGGCCCGAGGGTCTACCTGTTTCTGCTTCTAACTTCCCAGTGCTGAGTCACAGAGGCACACCACCATGCCCGGCCTTTATGTGGGGGGCTGGGGATCTGAATCCAGGTCCTCATGCTGCTGCAGTATTGTGAGCCAGGTCGGACTGATGATTGCTCAGAGGCCCTGAAGATGAAATGGAGGTATTTCTCCTCTCACCTTAGACCTGCTCATGCCAGGTAAGGGCAGCTACAGAATGGTGACAGAGCCTAAAGGATCTTGCCCTCCAGACACTGCATCTCAGCATGTCCCCTGTATGTATGTGACCAAATGTTCCAGACACTGAGATGTAAAATACTTTGTATTCCATCCTAGCATGAACCTGGCTAAAGATGAACTTGGGATACTCTGAGCTCCTTGTAATTCTGTCTGATGCACTTTACTGTTTTCTGTTTCCCATTTGAGGGGTATAAAAAGAGCTTTGCGCTATCAACCCTTTCAGCCCTCCTGTCCCTTGCTTTTGACTCATTTCCTTACCTCCACCCCCAGCCCTCCAACCCCCAGTCCCTCTCAGGAACTCTGATAGTGTTGGTTAGGATCAAGTGGCACCAGAACAGGGACATGAATACAAGAGTATATGATAAGGTAGGTATAGCCTTTAAGTTTCAGCTTTAGACTGGCCTGAAGGGACTCCTGGACTGAAGAACAAAACATCAGGCAGGAAGCTTCTAAAGGAGGCTCAATTTTTTTTTTTTTCAGATACTTCACTCTGCCCCATTCTCCATCATGTCAATGTGTCACTGAAATGCTTAGGAAAAAAATTTTGCTTTTGCTCAAAGGATAAAAATAACAAATAAAGAAATAGGCATAAAAGGCCCCAAGGACTAGGAAGCTACTTCAGCTCTTGAATTACTTTCACTTTATGAAGCCTCAGAGGACGAGGGTAAAGTCTTTTTTGACAATACAGTCATAAAATCACTCTAAAAGGCCCCAGCCTGCTTGCCTTGGGTCAAGTGTCCCTCCTCCTTTATCATATAAGGGATTGTTAGATTCCCCAGTTAAAGCCTTTCATTTGCAGAAGTGGGATGAGCCTGAGCCACCTGATAGAGTATTTTGGACTGAAAAGTCTACTTGTTTTTTGGGATTAGTCCCACAACAGTGGGGAATTTCACCTCAGAGTGGGAAGAGGAGGCAAGTTGAAGCAGCCACAGTGGTTTGGGCAGGAGACCATACCTGCAGGGTAGGGTGGGGCTGATTTAAATGTTTTACATGACAGAGGTCTAAGGTATTTCCCCACCTTCTTTTCTACCCCCACTGCTGTCCTTTGTTTCTACAGGTTTAATTTTGCCAACTCAAACTCCTAGATCTAATTCCCTGAACCATCTCTTAGGTACTAATTGGGCTAATGAGCTGGCTCCCTATCAAAAGGCAACTACAGCCAAGTTGTCTTTGTGTCTCCTAAACAAGCAGAGAAGGGATGGAGTATTTGGCCTTTTCACCATTAGATCGTTAGGATTGTGAACATGCTGAAGAATAGACCCCAGATTCAAATAGTATCAATCAACAAAGAATATTTATTCTGCAGAAACTCAGAATGCTGGGGTCACCACTTAGACAAAGTGGCAACCTCTAGATGAGCTCGAAGGCTCTTTTTAAAGACATCCTGGGGAATTCCAGGAAGGGTTAGGCAATCTTTAACATGATTGGAACGTTCAAACTGAAAAAGTGGGGGCAAATTTAGTCAGGGTCATGAGTTAATCATAAGACAAGAGACTGCCAGACAGGCGCGAATCATCCTTAAGCAATTAGACCAGCAGTAAACCAATCTTAAGCAATCTTATCTTTCTCTGGCCAAGTGGCTAAGCCATCTCTGATTGATTGCCCATTCTTTGCAGTGTGGAATGGAGACTTAGTCCTGTTCTAAACTAAAAGAAACTGAAGCCTGTCATGGACTCAGCGAGGCTTAGTCAACCAGGCCTCCTCAAGATAGCAGCATATTTTTTTCTTAATATGTTCTCCAAACTCTTGGTCTGGATCAGTCTGGTACCCTGATTCTTTGATAGGAAAAAGGAGAGCAAACTATCCCTAGAAACCGATCTAAAAGGTAAAAAGTAGCCACATGACTCTATAGCAGGGAGCTGCTGGCACCAAGCTCAATCTTGAAACCGGACTGGCAACTTTCCTTGGGGACTTAGAAAGCTGTCCTTTAGCCGTCATCACCCCCTTCCCCCAGCCCCTCATCTCTTTTGTACCTCTGAGGGGAACCTCAGCTGTGATTCTGACCACTCCATCCGCTATCTGTGAGCTCAGCTTCCTTGAAAATATTTGTTTTGTATTTTGTTTTAATTTTGATAGCTTTTAAGGTAGGTTCGGCTGAGTCTCAGTGCTTTCTGCAGGCCCATTTTACTCCAACTGAGATAAATGGTCTTTATCCCTCATTACTCCGTTTTTCCACATGTCTGCTTTTGCTTTTCCAAAGCTGATGATATGCTGACTAAAGATATGTTGTTTCCCCACTCACACTGAAAATTACAAAAATATAATCTCTACAAAATCCCTACAAACAAATGTTCAAAATCTTGTTTTATTAAAATGCCTTATGTATGATTAAGCACATATTGTCAGTTTATACATGATTACTGTTAAGTTTCAAACCCAGGACAAACTGCTGAGGTGCCTACTTATCATATTGGAGTTTGCCTCCAGGTTCATTACATGCTTGTTACAGGGTGTGGCCGGCACACCCAGCCTCCTATCCTACATTTTCTAGCCCAAGGGCTGGGTTGCCCTTCTCTCAGAGGTTCTCCCTTTATCCAGACATTTTGGTTACCTACCCTCTTTTCCTCTTTTGCTTCTATTGTACCTGTGGCTTCCAGGCTGTTCTACTTGCTTCCCCTTTCTCCCTTCCTTTCTCTCTCTCCCCACATGACTCAGGGTCATGATCACTCTGGACTCTCCCGGATGTTTCTGCCTTTGGCGATGCTCTCCCACATGTCTCCAGTAAACTATCTCCTCCACCATACCTAGGAGGAGTCATGTCCTTTCCTTCCCTCCTTATTTATTTTTCATTCAATTATGGTTAGTTTATTTATATCATGCTTAGAAATTAGAAGTTAGAACCAAATTGACTTATATGCAAATGCTCATGTAAACTAAAAGTAGTTAACTGGGCCCAACTTCATTTTGATTAAAGTAAGAGCTAGATTAAAAAATAATACTAATAATGGTAATGGCTAATGGCCCAGAATCGTTCTTTAAAATAATTAACATGAACTTTTAAACTAAAAAAAAACAACAACAACAAAAAAAAAACGTTAAACTGCTTTAAGAACAAGATAAACAATATGATATATTTCTGGTTGGAATGTTATCCTGGATGCTTACCCCAGTTCTTGCTCTATACCATGGTCCCTATGGCTTTGATAAGAATAACATGTCTTTGCCTTCAAACGTGCTTTATATATAAATGAATGTATACATAAACACAAACGTTTTAAAGATTTTTTTAAGGATACCTTTTACCTCTATGGCCTTTTTTAAAAGAAGCAAACAAAAGGGTTTTTCAAGATGCAGAACAGGCTTCTGTCTGCGGTAAGCAACTGGCATCTACAGGCCCTCAGCTATGCCAGCCTAAATGAGGGCAGCAGGACTTGCTGAATGCAAGCCCTCCTTTACAAAACAGGAGATGAATAGGCTACCCCAGCCATTTTTATAGAGCCAGAAACCTAAAATAGAGAGCGCTCCATCTACAACTATAAAATGTCCTTATATGGAATAAAGACTTTTCAGTGTGACTGCTTTTGGGTCCCCACCACCACTACCACTCTTAACCATGACCCCTTATCACGTCTCTGTAAATAAGCCCCATAAATTCATTGACTCCCCAGGTTTGGGGACATAATAAAGAGGAGATAGACATGACTTCGTAGCACTCTCCCACAAGGAAGAAAATTCTCAGTAACAGTTAATAAAACCATTTATTAATGCTATTATTTCTCATAATACTAAAAAATAAAAATGTTAAATGAAAATGTAAAAGAAAAGTTTTAATAAAAATGTATACATAAATTAAAATGGACAAATAGTTACAAAATAAAAAGGTAAAAATGTTACAAGATATAAAAGTCCAGACAAGGTAACTAAAATATAAAATCCATAAAGAATGAAGTTTTAAAATAATATATATAATATCAAAATCTCTAAGATCTAAAACCAATAATTACAAAAAAAAAAAAGCCAAAATAAGGTTTATTTTAAAACAACTGTTAAATTACTATGCAATAGTTAAACATAACAGTCTGGCATAAATGAAAATAGTTCTATAAAGGCTCTTTTTAAAAAAGTAAGAAGGAGCCAAACATGGTGCCGCACGCCTGAAATCCCAGCACTAGGGTAGGCAGAGGCAGATGGATCTCGGTGAGTTCCAAGCCAACTTGGTCTACAAAGTGAGTTCAGGACAATCAAGGCTACACAGAGAAACCCTTGCCTCCAAAAACAAACAAAAAGAAAAAAAGGGGGGGGAAACTACCTCCTTTAATCCCCTAACTCCACACAACCTTACTAATCCTGCTGTGCTATGCTCATCAAGGATGAGGCAACCAGCTTGGCAAGGGCAGAGGGATTACTGTGGACGAGGAAGTGGCAGAGTCCCGACTGAATGCTCAGTGCTGGTATGGGGGCAACGATGTGTTTGAGTTTTCCCCAGAGATAGTTGATGGGACATGGGTTTCCAAGCAACAACGGAGGAGGAGTCTGTTCCTGCTCAGCCTACATGTGAGAAGGCTGCTCTTGGGGAAAGCCTCGGAGAGACCATCAGAAAGCATCTGGAAAGGACCACTGAGCACTTGGGATCAGATTAAATTGCTTATAGTGGGTGGAATCGCTATAGTTAAAAGTAAAATTCCCATAACCTCAGCCCCACCCCTTTTCCTGGAACTATCAGCTGACCCAATAATGGAGGGGCGGGGCGTTACATTGCTGATTCCCCCAAACCTCACCCAGTTAGGTGGAAGAATCATCTATCTGGATATTTACTAATGATTCAATATTCTTTGGCAAATCAGGTATCTCTCATGAAGTCACTCACATGGCTTAGAATAACTGCTTTTGTTTGTTTTGTTTTTGTTTTTTGTCTTTGTCTTCTTTCACATTCCTGGTCCTCCCTTCTGGACTCTGATACAGCTAGTCTGGATTAGTGCAGCAAGCACTTAACCCTCTGAGCGTCTCCCTACTCCATTTTTATTTTCTTGGTATTAATGTTTCTGTTTCTTGATCTTTTATCTGCATTTATAAAATAAAATTTAAAAAATAAAAATTTCACATAAAAAGCTTCAAATTGCTCCCTCTACGCAGTCCATGTTTACTTCAGGATACTTCTCGAAAGGCAAATTGTATGGTTTTTCTTTGTTTCTTTTTGTTTGTTTGTTTTTATACTTGTTTTTTGCCTTATCACAGTACACATTGTTGGTGATAGTAGTGTGGTGATAGGGTAGATAACACTCAGAATATTCTAAAATTGAGAGTGCTTGGTTTACACATTTCTCATGGGCTTTCCTCTATTTTTCCAAGGTGGGGCAGAGAGCGTGCCAGCCCAGCCTCTTTTTCTCTTTCGGCCTTCTGATTCTGTCTTGTATGTCGGAGGAAACTATATGCATGACTACAGTAAAGAAAACCACCTTCCTAATTTTTTGAAGTATGTAAAGCTTAAATGATAAAAACTTGTTAAGGCCAGGTAACTCAGGATCTGTTATTCTTTGACGGTTTAAAAAAGGTTAGTAGGTAAACCAAGATAGTGACACCACTGTTAGGAAAATTCTATGGTTTTGGAAAAACAATGCAAAGTCTAGATAGGAAGAATTACCTAATATCACATGGCCTGTGTCTGGTCATTTTGCTTTTATCTCACAGATTTCTCTCTTCTACAGGCTTATGATATTCTGGGCACAGAGTACTTATTTATAAGGTAAGACATACTAAATTATGCTCAGGATATTATAATTTTTTCCAGAATTATAAAGTATACCCTTCTTCTATGCTTGCATATGATTTTGACCAGCCAGGTCTGGTCTATTTATCATATCATACTCAGTGAGAATATTTGTGTAAAATTCTTCAACAGACTCAAGCTAATCAGGACCCCTAATTAGTAAAATGGTTGAGTTATAATATGCGAAGCTCCATAGTAACACGCCAGCCTTATTTTAGTGTAAACATTCCATGTTCCTGGTACTCAGGGGCTTCACATATGTTGGGCTCCATTTGTCTGTTACTGTATAACATTTATGATTAGTCTTCCCTACCATTCCTCTGTCTAGATCAGGACTCTATATTGGGCCTTATTTTCCATTCATCTAAAAAGAGACACTGAGCACTGCTTAACTCCTCTCATGCTGTAAGGCCAGTATAGAGACAGCATACTGTTATCTCCATACTGGGGAACATAATAGAGTCCAGAAACATCTGACTGAAAGAGGAATTACTGTCTTATGGATTTAGGGTCACTAAGAGATTCAGCATGACAATGAATCTTAATATAAGTTTATTTTATTTTATTTTATTTTACTTTATTTTTTATTTTTATTTAGGTATTGGGATTGAATGTGGAGTCAGGGCTACACATGAGAGGACTCCCAAGATGTAGCTCCTAGCCACATCAGTCCAAGGCTTATGAAGGGAAACCCCACAAGATTACAATATGTGTTCTGCATATATGTAGGAGGGTCTAATTTTAATATATATGGCTGTTACTGTCCTAGTCACTTTATCAGCAGAGTAAGCAATTTTAATTTTGAAAGTGGAAATAACAGCTAGTCTTATGACCCATTATCTTGCTAGAGCAGCAAATTTTACAAGGTCTTTGCCATGTGGGGAAAAAGGGAAGTGGCCTGCTGGGCCAAAACTTCTGTGGGAAAATTCTATATACTCCACAAGTTTGAATTGTTGTATCCTAACGTGGGTATTCTGTAAAACCTAAGATGCCAAGAGTTACTATTTAAAGAGTATTTCTTTTTCTTTATTAAAGGAAAAGAATTATCAAGATAAATTCACCCTGGGAGAACTTTGTTACAGAAATAACATGAAAGAATAAAAAATAAAGTTTACAATTTGGAAAAATGCAAACCCTGTTTGTAAATTGTAACTTCTCTTTCTTGTCTATCTTTTGGTCTATGTCTTAATAATCTCACCAAAAATCAAACATTGGGATAAAAAGAGTAAACTCATTATTAGTTAAGCAAACTGATTTGCTTAGAGCTGGGTGTGGTGACACATGCCTTTAATTCCAGCACTTGGGAGGCAGAGGCAGGCAGATCGATATGATTTTGAGGCCAGCCTTGTCTACAAAGTGAGTCCAGGACAGCCAAGGCTACACAGAGAAATCCTGTCTTGAAAAACGAAACAAACAACAACAATAAAAGATTTGCTTAGAAAATATTCTTTACAGTGTGTAGCTACTTTAACATTTGAAAACACTTAAGTAAAATATTCAGTTATCATTTTAATAACTTTTGTAGATACCATTTTGAGAAAAAAATCATTTCCTTAGGCCAAATAAATTTTGTATCTTAGCTGGGCATGGTGGCACATGCCTTTAATCCCAGTACTTGGGAGGCAGAGGCAGGGAATCACTGTGAGTTCAAGGCCAGTGAGCCCAGGACAGCCAGTCAAGGACACGCAGAGAAACCCTGTCTCGGCCAAAAAAATAATAATAATAATAATTCATATTTTAAGGAAATTACCTTACAATATGTACAAAATTTATTTTTCACTACTCTTCCATGCCTCTTAGGTTCTGGGCCTTACCAGATAGAGGAAGCGGATAAGTTCTCGTCTACTTTTCATAAAAGCGAAACTAATCCACAAAGCTCAGTTACGAGCTCTGGTAAGTGTATTATTATTTAGCTAAACTGGAAACCGGGATATCAAATAACTGGGGGTAGTGTTTTAAGTGTAGGAAACTTTTTATTTTTTAAGTGACAGCCAAGCCGAAGGTCAAAGTTCTAAATCCAAGATGGTCACTAACAAGAATAAGCCGCACCCCGCACCCCTTGTGATGGCAGCCTGTTGGTTTCTTCCAGCTGAAAGAAGCCCCTGCGTACAGGCCCACCGAGACCTGAGCAGGCTAGAGTGACCCAGCGGCTGCGTGGGAAGGTCTATCTTCAAGTCCTCCTCCCAACTCTATGATTCCCGCAAGGCTTGATGGGTAAGAGAGAACCGCCTGGCCTCCATTTTGCTGCTGGCGGTTGGCGCTCTCGGCTGCTGCTGCTGCTGCTGCTGCTCCTCCTGCTGCTCCTCCTGCTGCTGCTCCTGTTGCTGCCATGGGTCGTCGCCCTGCTCGCTGTTACCGGTACTGTAAGAACAAGCCGTACCCCAAGTCTCGCTTCTGCCGAGGGGTCCCTGATGCGAAGATCCGCATCTTTGACCTGGGCCGGAAGAAGGCGAAGGTGGACGAGTTCCCTCTCTGTGGCCACATGGTGTCCGACGAGTACGAGCAGCTCTCCTCGGAAGCCCTGGAGGCCGCACGCATCTGCGCCAACAAGTACATGGTGAAGAGCTGCGGCAAGGACGGCTTCCACATCCGAGTGCGCCTGCATCCCTTCCACGTCATCCGCATCAACAAGATGCTGTCCTGCGCGGGGGCCGACAGGCTGCAGACCGGCATGCGAGGTGCTTTCGGAAAACCTCAAGGCACCGTGGCGAGGGTCCACATCGGCCAGGTCATCATGTCCATCCGCACCAAGCTGCAGAACAAGGAGCACGTGGTCGAAGCCCTGCGCAGAGCCAAGTTCAAGTTCCCCGGCCGCCAGAAGATCCACATCTCCAAGAAGTGGGGCTTTACCAAGTTCAACGCTGATGAGTTTGAAGGCAAAGTGGCGGCGAGGCGCCTCATCCCTGATGGCTGCGGGGTCAAGTACATCCCGGAACGTGGTCCTCTGAGCAAGTGGCGGGCCCTGCATTCCTGAGGACTTTGCTGGCGGACAGGAAGTACTAATGACTGTTACAGTTTGAAAATGCTAGTTCCGTTTATAGGATGTAGAACGTTGCTTTGCGTGTAGTAGAACGTTGCAGTGGGAAATACCTGCTTTAGAGAAGAAACTGCAGTTTATAGAAAAAGCGTTTACTATTTTGATCCACGTACTTTAAATTCTCGTAGTATACTGCAGTATAGCAAACGTTGTGTTTAGTGAAGGCGTTAATGATACTGTTATTATCTGGGATTAAAAGTGGCCAGAGGAGTTGCAAGTTGTGTGTGGGAAAAAAAAATCCTTGTTTATAGAAAAATAAACATGAAAATTGCATTTTCAAGTACAGCCTCTTTAAAACTGGCTTGTTTCTAAATTTGGTTGTTTCAGTATAAACGTCAATATTATTTTTAGAATTACGTGTAGCCTCAGGTTATCAATCTAAAGAACAGTTGGGTGTACTGAAAAAGAATTTTGTAGACAAGCCTTACATTGTCCCGCACTCAGGAGACAACGATCCAATCTTTTTTTCATCACAGAAAGGTTATAGGTGACAACAGAGTTCATATTGCTTGTATTTGAGTCCCAGTAGAATCAACAAAGAAGAGAAAATGACACTAAATCTGCCATCTGCTCTGAGGGGGCCTTGGAGAGTGTGTGTAATCTGTTTCTGTTTGCCCTGTATTAGAACTACATTGATCACACGGGTGATTTCTCCTTTATTTTAGAAACGGTATAACCTAAAATTACTGGGTTTGTACTGTTTAGTTTTGTTATCTTGCCTATTCTTTGATTCAAAGCTTCAGAATCTGAATCCTGGAAATAGAGCATTTGGTTTTCCTTTACTAATGATGCGTTTTCAGAAGCAACGTATTTAATCGAGGCTGGGGGAGTAAATTGCGTAAGTACATTGGTCATTATTTTGCACTTAATGAAAATTGCTCTTCAGTGAAAAGTTACCACATCTCATTTGTCCCTGTAGGTTACTTGTGTGTTTTTAATACTTATTTTAAGTAATGGCAATACTCATGTTGTAGCTAATTCTCAACAAATAACAACATGAGTTCATTAAAAGGGCTCTCCAACACAAGTATTTTCCTCATCTTTCACTTGATGCTCTGAGAACTCTAGGAAATTAAGTCATGTGCAGTTAGAAAGGTAAACTTTAACCAGATACTTTGACAACATACTGTCTGAAAAACCAAAATTGCCTTAAAGATAGGAAAAAGGACACACTTTTGCTTAGGTGTATATTACTATAGCCATTAAATTTCTCTCTTCTCTGTTTACCCTGTTTAATTTCAAAACTCTTAAACATCTAAGATATGGTAGCGCACACCTTTAATCCCAGCACTTAGGAGGCAGAGGCAGGCAGTTCACTGTGAGTTCGAGGCTAGGACAGCCAAGGCTAGACAGAGAGACCCTGTCTCAAAACCCTCTCCCCGCCCCCCAAAAAAGAATTCTGAGACTTGGAATTTTGCTTTCAATAAATTTATAAAACGACAGTTACAGATAATCAGATTTTTTTGTTGTTCTCAAGATTGGTAGTAATGTTTATGTATATCAATGTGTGAGAATAACACAAAGGGATAAGCTCAGAGATAGTGCGGCATATTCCAGGCTATGTCTGGCTTGGTTCGCTAGCATCACAAAAGAAATCTAAAATACTAGCAGATAGGAAAACAAATAAAAATATTTTACATCATGTTCAAAACTGGTAGGTTGATATCAGGGTTTAGGGGAAACGGCTTTGTGCAATATGAGTGTGTGCATGTATATATTGAATATGTATATACATATTAAGACTAGAAATGTGCCTTTGGTTTTATCTCATTTTATTATTGCACTCATTGTGTATGGAGTTCACCAATACTTTTTTAGTCTAGCTAGCTGGTTTGCTCTTTGGGATCCTCTTTAATTGCTTCTCAGGTATTGAAGTAGATGCTGCTATCATACCTTCTAGGTTTTTTACATGGACTCTGGGAATCCAAGTCCAAATGCCAGTCTTTATGTTGCTCAAAAAGGACTTTGAACACCAAGCCATTTTCAAAGATGTTACCCTTCTGTTTTGAAGATCTTACTAAGATTTGGAGGTTCTTAAACAGGATAAACTGGGTGGCCAGTTTGCCTTAGGATCTGCCACACTCTGGCTTCCCAGTGCTTGAATTACAAGCAGGCCACCATGCCTGGCAAATTTCTGGGTGCTAGGGATAGAACAACAACAAAAAAAGGTTTGCTACTTTTCCTACAGTTTTGCATTATATGTCATTATTTTAGGTTTTTCTAATTAAAACTTTAATTTCAAATATTTGTATCATGTGAAGGTGACAGGGCAATTTCCTTCCACCATGTGTGTCCTGTGGATTGGACTCAGGTCATTAAGTTTGGGGCCACAGGTCCATTTCACTTGAAATAAATGATTACTTAAATTCTTTTCTTTTTAATGCTGAAATAAATATAGTTTCACAGATTTGTTTTTTTTAGCTAAGCTATGAGTTTTTAATATTCTCGATTTGAGGGTCATTTGAAAAATATGAGGACCTTTTAAGGGCTCTTATTTGAAATTTTTTATTCAAAATGGAGAATTTAATTGGGATCCTCTATCCAGATATTTGGATTCGTGTACAACTGCAAAAGAAGTTATTTTACTATTTTCATTTGAGTCTCCAGTGTTTATGGGAAACTAAATAAAGAAAATGAAAACCAGTGGGGCTATACACTATTGGTTTAGGTAGGAAAAATCCATTTCAATGGTGATCAGTTTGTAGTTCATTTTTAGTCCATCAAAAAATGGAACCATATTAATCATATTTAGTTTGAAATGTTCATTTTTAAAGTTAAAATATATATCACCTCTAGCATGAACTGTTTATAGTTGACACATATTTTATACTTTCTTACTACCCCTAAAATAATACAAGCAGGATTTCTGGTTCTTTGAATGCCAATATTGACTTAAGGATTGAGCCTAAAGCCATTATTGAGCACCAATCAAGCCTGCCTTAAAAATTCATTGCGTGTGTATCATAATCACTTAATTTACACTTAAAATAGTTTTAAGATGGGGACTGAAGAGATGGTTTGGCAGGTAAGAGCTATTCCTCATTTTACAGAGGACTGAAATTCAGTCCTCAGGACCCACAAGCAGCTCCCAACTACAATAATTGTAGTTTCACATCCTACATACTCGTCTGCCCTCTGTGGGTCCCTACACTCACTTGGACATATCCACACACATTCACATAGTTTAAAAAAACAAATCTTTATTTTTTTTAAAAAGAAAGTATAAAAATAATAATTTAAAATGTCACATTTAATAATAGATATGAAGGGAAACTGGTATAAAAAGACTGCGTTTTAAGCTTATTTTCATACTGGGAAAAATCAAAACCAGTATTCCTTTATTTGTACTTCTGTGAAATGAGTTTAAAGACACATTTTAGGATTGAATGAAATAGTATTTTTAAGAAATTAAGCGGAGGGTGCTTGTGTACTGGTTAAGAGCGTGTAGTGATCTTCCAGAGGAACAAAGTTAGATTGCAAGCACCCACAGTAGGCAGCTCAGCCCTCTATAATTGCAACTCCAGAGAATCTGTTCTCTTGCCTCCAGAGGAACATGCAGTCATGTACAAATTCCTGCACACAGACATACTATTAAAAATAAAACAAAATGTAAAAATACACTAAAAACTTAGGTTCTAGAGAGATAGCTCTGCAGTCAAGAGTGCTTGATGCTCTTAGAGTAGACTCAAGTTTGGTTTTCAGCATCCACAACCATCTATGTCTTCACTTTCAGGTAATATGACACCCTCTTCTGACCTTCATGGGTACCAGACACACATGTGCTACACAAACGTACACGAAGGACAAACACTTATACACGTAAAACCACTGCATCTAAAATCAAAATTTAAAAGTAACAGCATGGATCAATATACATGGATATGTGAGCAGCACAGATTTTAATCAGTTAAAAAAATGAAAATGAAGCTGAAGTTGGAATACCATGAAGATGCAGAGTGGATCTGAGAGAAGTTAAGGGTGGAATCAAGGTGAAGATGATCAAAATACTTTTAAATGCGCTGTGAAAGAACTTTTAAAACGTAATAAACATACACCAAAGCCACACCCACTCCGCTAGAGTCTGTGTGACATGTGACCTTATCGGCTCGGAGGATGCTCAGACATTGATCAGGTGATGGGCAACCAGATTCGCAAGGGTCCCTGGCAGAAGCCCAGGGATTTGTTGAGGTGAGCATCCCGAGTCCTGGGTGTACAGAGCCTGGTTATTGGCCTACTTCTGCTTTTCCTCCTTCCTTGTTCTTTAATCACTCACGCATTCTTATTAAGTCCACCTCCAGGGCAAGGCTGTTCTTACCCTCTGGACATCTCAGTAACTGAGAAACCTGATGTGAGCCCATCGGGAAATGAACCAATGGTGGCAGTGGATGAAGTAGTTCCGCAGAAAGCTGAACGTCTCATATTAAACATTACCAGAAGCATGACTGTAAATGAAACTACATCTTGGGGTTGAAGGTGTTTGTGCAGTTGATACAGAAAGAAAATGCGACTGTACAGGAGGCACTTGACAAATGGCAACAGCTGGAGTATAGGCTAAAGAGTTCTAGGAAGAGAAGACATATCCAGGAATGTGAGGATAGCGAGGAGAATGAAGCAGTCCCGGGAGTTCCCAGTAAAACAGAAAATGGGACAACTTAGGACTGGATTGAAGGGAAATGGTGGCAGAGACCCAAATACAGAGGACCATATGCTCTAAGAACCACTCCCTACCCTCCATTACCATATATAGGAGTGTATGATGAGGATTTAACACGATGGGTTACTAAGGCTGGTAAAAAGATAAGATATTAGGACCTGAGTCCCTGGGAAAGAATCTTGAGGGCCAGACCTCCATGGTGCACTTTAACTGCAGCAGAGAAAAATGACATAATTATGCATCTCACCAAGGTGGCAGTAAAGTATGGCACCCCGTGGGATTGTTTAGGTTTACAATGTATAGGACTATCAGAAATGTTAAGATGTGTAAAGGAATATAACAACTTTATATAAGTATGGGCTGCAGACGTGCAGACTTGTACTTCTCTCATGGGTAAAAGCTGTTGATAATAACATGCCTGAGAAAGGAGCCAGCTTCGCCTGGCTGACTGCGAATTCTAAGAAAAGCTCATGCCACCTTCTGAGGTGATTAACAGCAGTCTGTCTCTGGCCCTTGTGCATAGCCAGAGGACCTTTTAGTTTCTGATTATTGCTGCACTTTGCACTTTGTAACCTGAACTATATCTCTTAAACTGTGGTTTGTAACTAGCAGAAGTTTCTGTCATGACTGTATAAACCACTGAGCTCAAGTAAAGATTTTGGCAGCAGCATTGAACCTCCCTTGTGTTCATGTCTGTCGGTGGTGCTGAATCCGTCCCCACCTGATACCCTAGGACCCTTGTTCTCCATGGCTAGAAGCCCCCTCGGTGGTCCATGGCACACCAAGGGAGAATTGTTTGCCACAATGATCCAAGTGCCAATATTTTTATAACTGAATGGTAAACTAGAGAGAAGACAATTAGATCATGGTATCATTCATCAATAATACTAATGTTGATTTGAACTTTAAAATACATGTTCACAAAATTGTAGACTGAAGATGAATTTTGGAATTTATTTAAAGTATATATAATTGAATAAAACATCAAAATGTGGTTTAAAAAAGGGAAGATAACCCCATGATATTTCACACATGTTAAGGACATTAATGGATGCCAACTGTTAACAATTGATGTGGGTATTAAGTTTTCATCTGTTCCTGTCTCAATAGTATTCAGCTATCAGGTATTTAACTTTTATGTTATCTTTTTTGAAAATGATATTGTGACTTTAATATTCTGTATTCTGGGAAGCCCTTTGATTTAAATATACTTTCACTTCTAGATTTAAGTGTATTGGATATTTAGTTTCAAGACTTTTGTTTTTATCTTCAATTTTGTAATATTCATGTCTGTTTTATTTTATTTTTGTCCTCTGTATTAAGAGTTTGTTTTGAGGAAAAATAGTGTTTATTTTTTACTAAATACTTTATACATGACTCAATATGGGGATTTGACTTATGTGAAGTCTCATGTTCTTTCTTTCTTTTCTTCCTTTCTTTCTACCTATCTATCTATCTGTCTATCTATCTATCATTTATTTTCAAAAGTATGATTAGTTGACTATTAAAACCACTACTTTTGGGGTCTTATTAAAATATGAATGTTTTCCACAAACTGTTTCATCTGAAAGGTTGGGAATGAGTCTAGTTACTCTTTCACAGGATTTTTGTCATTTTTCATTTACTCTTCTCTCTGAGGGATAGAGTTCAAGGGCTGAATAATCCAATCCATCTACTTCACTGTATCCTAGGGATGGAAGTAGGATGAAGGGACACAGTCTGATGGGTGCCAGGTCATGACTGCTCTAAAAATGTCATTGGGTATCCTAATATTCAGCCTATAATACTTATAGGTTAATCAGCTTAAACGTGTAGTCAACACTCCTGATGTTTCTTATACTTGGTTGTGGAAGAGATAGCATCTTTTACACAGAGGTTTGGTTCTTACAGGAGCATTTTCCCTTTTTATTTCTGATGGGTTAGATATAGGACATCGACTATCATAAAGTAATAATTTACTGTTAACTAAAAGTTTGAACCATTGAAGTGAAATAAAAACAGATCAAATCAGCAACAACAAAAACTTGATTCTGGTGGAGATCAGAAAAGATGTGCAGTATCGAGAGTTTGTTCATGTGCAAGTGGCTATCAATTGGAGATAGCTTCTTGGTTAGGGATGTGGGCATGTATCTACTTCTCTCATCTCTAGGACCCCATCTAGCTTAGACCAGTAAAGATCTTGTGCATATTGTCTCAGTCTCTGTGAGTACATATGTGCATCCATCCTGTTGACTTGGAGGACCTTGTTTCCTTGGTGTCATCCATTTCCTTTGGCTCTTATATTCTTTGCAGCACCCTATCAAAAAGGTTCCCCAAGTCCTGAGAGGAGTTATTTGATGGAGACATCCTACTGAGGGCTGGATGTTCCAGCATCTCTCACTCTCAGCATACTGTCTGGCTGTGGGTCTCTGTTCCTATCTACTGCAATAAGAAGCTTCTCTGATGGTGTCTGAGGAAGGCACTGATCTATGGAGGAAAATCGTTAGGAGTTATTAGGCAACATCCTTTTAGTTCTTTTTTTAGTTCTTTTAGTAGTTATGTCCCTGGGCGATCTAGTCCGAGGTTCTCCGTCACCCAAGCAGCCTTGGATATGGGTTTCATCTTGTGTCAAGAGCCTTAATTTAAGTAAGACATCTGTTACTAAGTCCCACAAGTTTGTGCCATTATTCTACCAGTGTATCTTACATGTAGGTAACTTTTAGGTCAAATAGTTTGTAGCTGGGTTGGTGTTCTACTTTCTTCTTTGGTAGCATGCAGAGTATCTTCCAGTATAATGAATCTGTAAGAGTGAAGGTTATAGGTCCCAGTTTGACTTCTCTGTGAGTTCAGGAAGTTGTGTGGGTATTATATTCAGCAATAGAGCTTTAACTTCAGTTTGTGGAGAACTAACAGTAGCCTCTGCAATAGCCTGGGTTGTTTGTGGGTTTGCATGGGGTCCCTTTGGCTAACAACTTGATTATTTGTAATCTCTTCCATATACTGGAAGCTTCATTTGGTGACAAAAGATATCTAGAGGGCTTTCTCTCCATAATTATTTGCCAATTTCATTGAGTTCACCTTCATATGTGTGTGTGTGTGGGGGGGGTGGGTGGGTGTATCAAACTTGTATTATATTAGGTTTCCATAGGAGCCCTCAAATGCTTTATCTTAGTTTTATCTGTCTCCCTATAGTCTCACCTTTACTTCATCTAATCTCTCCAGGACTTTTATCATGAAGGGGCGTTGAATTTTGTTAATAGCATTTTCTGCATCTAATGAGATGATCATGAGTATATTTGATTTTTCAGTCTGTTTAAATAGTGGATTATATTTATTGATTTACATATGTTGAACTAGCCCTGCATCTTTGGGATGAAGCTTTCTTGAATATGATGGATGGACTTTTTGATGGGTTCTTTTTTGCAGGTATATTACTGACAATGTTTGCATCTATGTTCCTAAAGGAGATTGGTCTGTAATTATTTTGGGAGAGTGTCAAAGCAACTGTGGCTTAGTAAAAAGAAATGGGCAATGTTCCTTTTGTGTCTGTTTTGTGGAATCATTTGAAAAGTATTGAGGCCAGCTCTTCTTAAAAGTCTGGTAAAATTCTTTGCTAAAACTATTTGGTTTGGTTTTCTTTGTTCATTTTACTGTTCTTTTTTAAATATCTTTTTTGTTGTTATTATTGAAAGACTTTTAATTATTGCATATATGATCATATTTAATTTTTGGTACATGGTATATATATTTTTTCTTTTTTTAATTGAAAAAGGTACATGGTATATCTTGAGAAAATTATCTTTCTAAATTTTTTTCTATGTTGGTGGATTTTTTAAAGCATTTCCTTTTGATTATCTGTATTTACTTGGTATATATTGTGTCATTCTCTTAATCTCTAATTTTGTTTATTTGGAAATTCCCTCTCATCCTTTGAGTTAATTTGTCTGTTTGTCAAGCTTAATGATTTTCTTAAGGAAGCAAATTTTTGTTTCATTGATTCTTTGTATTGTTATTTTGCTGTTGTTATTTCTATTTTATTGATTTTATCCCTGAGTTTGATTCTTTCTTGACATCTATTCTTTCTGGATGTCACTTCTATTTTTGTTCTAGATAGTTCATATTTGCTGTCAATTTATTAATACAAAATCTCAAAAATTTTTTAATATGAGCATTTAGTGCTATGAACTTGCCCTTTAAAACCTTCTTAATGTGTTCTGTATGTTTGAATATGTTGTGTTCATTTTCATTCAATTTTTAAAAGTTTTTAATTGAGCTAACCCATTTTTCTTTTTTCTTTTTCTTTTTCTTTCTTTCTTTTTTTTTTTTAGTAAAAACACTTTTATTTTACTGTGATATTTGCTTTATATCTCACTTACAAAGTTATTAAGTTCACAGCTTTTATACCAAAATGAACGAAGGCTGTTTAGAAATATCTTTACAGTCAAATGTCACCTGACATTTCTTCTAATCCATATTAAATGTTGAAAAACAGTAAGAAACCAAGGTGAGGGCAGCTCTGGGCAGCTCTTCCTCCAACAGCCTTTTCTTCTCCACTCTCTGCCTGCACTGGGCTGCTTCTGGGGTGGGCCAGCCTGGGCCATGTCCTTGGGGTTGGAACTGAAGAGGAGGTTATTGTGCGGTAACAGGTGGGGTGGCTTCAGTTTACACAGTTTCACACCCATGTGCATATGGAACTGAGTGAGGCCCAAGGCACCCCCACCACAGCGTCCTCCCTCAAATCCAAAATTCTCAGTGATACTGGTGGTTTCATCCATTTTTTATTCAGTAGTGAGATTTCTTTCTTTCTTTCTTTCTTTCTTTCTTTCTTTCTTTCACTTTCCTGAATTTATAAAATTCTGTTGTTGATATACAGCTTTAATCTGTAGTGGTCAAATAGAATACAGGGAGTTCTCTCTTTCTATCTTTCTTTTTTGTATCTGTGGAGATCTGATTTGTGTTAGAATACGTGACCATTTTTGGAGAAAGTTCCATGAGAAGGAACTATATTCTTTCCTGTTTTGGTTACATGTTCTGTAAATATGTTAGGTCTATTTCATTTATAACATAAATAAGCTCCTCCATACTTCTGGTTTTTTGTTTGTTTGTTTGTTTGTTTGTTTGTTGTCTGGATTATCTATCTATTGGAAAGGGTAGGTAGGGGATTGTTGTCATCCACTCAGTATCACTCACTGTATGGGGGCTGAAGTGTGATTAAGCTGTAGTAATGTTTCTTTTACAAACTTGGGTGCCTTTGCGTTTGATGCATTGATGTTAATTGTATTATCTTCTTGAATATTTCTGTGGATGATTATCTGGTTACCTTCCTTATCTTTTCTGATTATTTTTGGAATGAAGTCTGTTTTGTCAGATATTAAAATAGGTATACTGGCTTTCTTCTTAGGTCTATTTTCTTGGAATATATGTTTTCATCCCTTTATGCTGAGGTGATGTTTATTCTGTTAAGATGTGTTTCCTATAGCCAAGTACAACTTCCAGATCCATAAAACATTCGATCCAAAAATTTCCCTGCCTACAAGGTGTGTAGGGATAAAAATGGAGCAGAGATTGAGGGAAGGACCAAGCAATTCTGTCACAAGTTAAGACCCACCCGATGGCAGAGAGCCCACCCCTGACACTATTAAAAACACTCTGCTATGTTTGCAGACAGGGGCCTAGCATAACAGTCCTCTGAGAAGTTCCACACAGCAGCCAACCAAAACAGATTCAGAGACGCAAAGCAAAACATTAGGTGGAGCTTGGGGAGTCTTGTGGAAGAATTAAGGGACGGATAGAGTGACCTGGAGTGGATAAGAACTCCACAAAATACCAACAGAGTCAGCTAACCTAGGGCCATGGGGGGCCACAGAAACTGAATCACCAACTGAAGAGCATGCATGGACTGAACTTAGGTCTCCTACACATATGTAGCAGATGGGCAGCTTGGTCTTCATGAGGGTCCCCTTGCAGTTAGAACTGGGCCTGTATCTGATATGGACTTTGTTGCCTATTTTTAGATCACTTTCCCCTACCAGGGCTGCCTTGTTAGGCCTTAGATGTGCTGGAGGCAGGTTGGTAGTGGAGTGGGGCTCCCCTTTCTGAGGAGAAGGGATGGATGGGGAAGAAGGTAGAGTGTGTGGCCAGAAGGAGAGGGGAAGAGAGCTGTGATAGAGATGTAAGTGAATAAATAAATTAATTAAAAATATGTTCTTGATTACAGCAGGAGGATGGATCCTGTATTTGTCTTTATTATATTAGTCTGTATCGTTTTATTGGGAAATTGAGGTTATTGCTGCAGAAAGTTACCAATGAACATTGTTTATTGATTCTTAGCATTCCGTTTTTATGTTGTGTTTTTTTTCTCCCTATTTTGATTTGGTGGTCTGAGGATACTTATTATTTGTATTTCCTTGGCATGATTAGCCTCTTCTGATTGGAACTTTCCTGCTAGAATCTACTATGGGGTTGGACTTGTAGATAGATATTAATTAAACTTTGGTTTTAACATGGAATGTCTTTCTCCATCTATTTGAAAGTTTTGCTAAATATGGTCATTTGTGCTTTCTTAGAGTTTGTAGCATATCTATCTAGACACTTCTGCCTATTGTAGTCTCAATAGAAAAGTCAAGGGTTACTCTAAATGGTCTGTGTTCAAATGTTATTTGCTCTTTTTCCCTTGTAGCATTTAATATTTACTCTTTGTTCTGCACATTTTGTGTTTTGATTATTTTGTACAATGGGGAATTTCTTTTATAGTCAAGATTTTTGGTGTTCTGTACCCTTCTTGTGGCTTGCTGGGCACCTCCCTTAGCTTCGGAACCTTTCAATGATTTTGTTGAAAATATTTTATTTGCCTTGACCTGAATTTCCTCCTCCCTCTATTCCTATTATTCATAAACGAAGCCTTTTTGTAGTGGTACTAGGTCTTCTAGATTTTTCCCCAGGAGTTTTGTAGATTGAATATTTTCTTTGAACAAGCTTTCCATTCCTTATAGTGTGGAGGAATGCTGAGTGGATGTATCAACCGTCAATAAAGGACTGTTAATTCAATCAGCTGGGCAGAAGGACAGGAAGTGGAAGACAGGGCTTGCTGGGGGAGGAACAGCAAGTTTGGCAGTTGAGGAGAGAGACAGGTTGACTGAAGGGGAAGACGAAGCGGAGAATGGTCTGATGAGCATCTTAGTGGCAAATGCTTGGGGTATATGTATTATATATAAGTTTAGAGTAGTTTGCTTACCTTAGTTTAGGAATAGATTTGTATTAGTATAGTTTCTGCCCACTGTAGAGCTGACAGCCTAAAAGTACATTTTAGACTCTGTGTCTTTTATTAGCAAACCGATCCATTTTTATTATAACACTCTAGCTTGTCCTCAGTGATGGAGAACCTTCTTCCATCTCTTATAGTCTGTTGATGAGGCTTGTATCTGAATTTCCTGTTTGAGTTCCTAAACCATCTCTTTCCAGTTTTGCCTCTGTTTGAGTTATCTTTATTGATTCTAAGTCTACTTTCAGGTCTTGAACTGTTTTATCCATTTCCTTCTACTGTTTGTGTTCTCATAGATTTTTTTTTCAGAAATGGATTTATTCACTTACTTCCTCATTGATGACCCCTAACATAAAGGCTGTTTAAGAATCCTTGTCGTGTTTCAGGCTTATTGGGTTTTTGAGGGCCTACTGCAGTAGAGTTTTGGGTCGTTAGTGTACAGGTATTGTCTTGGCTGTTATTGAAAGTGTTTTTGTGCTGGTGCCAAGGCATCTGAGTTTCAGATGATTATAACTCTAGGTGCTGATATCTGGTCTTGGCTTTGTTATCTGTGTGCTTCTTCTCTTGTTTGTTGTTACCCTTTTTGGTTCTTAGGAAAGTATGATGGCTTCCAGATGTGACCATTGTGGGGGGGGCGGGGTCTCAGTTACAATGTGTTTCTTGATACTGGGAGCTGACAACTAAGAATGGAGAAGGGCTGGAAGTGGAGGAGATCAGGGATCCATGAGAGAGACAAAAGTAGCATGCACTACCAAGATCTCCATAGTTTTGTGGGAAAGAGGGCAGAGAGGGAGGAGAAGCCACAGCCAGTAATGAGCCAAAAATCTGAAGATGAGATTGGTGGATTGGATTCAGAGGAGAGGAGGGAGAACAAAGATATCACTATCTTCTAGCAGTTTCTCTGGCTAGAAAGGCCCCATTTTTTTTTTTTTTGTATTAATATTGAATTTAACATGATCTATATAGGAAAGATTAAGCTTTGTCTCAGGTGGAAGCAGTCTTGACGGGCTTTATCCTTGGGGCACACCATGAATACCTTGTGAGAGACTGTTTGGAGCCTTCCTGGGCTTGGAATTCAGGAAGCCTACCTAGGAACCCCACCGTGGCTATTGTTTTCCTAATTGACCCTCGAAGGGAGAAGGGACCGCCCTTTGCATATGACTGGGAAGGTGGGGGAGAGAGAAAAAGAAGAGGTAGAGAGGAAGAAGAAGAAGGCGCGGAGAGAGAGGAAAGGACCGGACCAGCTCGTGGGACTGAGACACCTAAGGACCCGTCCTGCCGAACGGATTCCAGGAGGTTTTAATCTTCTGTCCCTTTAACCTTTTTTTCCTTCTTGTATATGCTAGTTGGGTTGTATAATAAAGTTTAATTGTTAATAAACTGAGCCAACAGATCTATCAGTATGGCCCAGGCTGGTATTTAAGTTGAAGCAGCATTAAGTTCTAAGCACCATTTCCTGAGAGCATTGACTTCTGAAACAGAAGGAAATGCTAGGAAAATATTGTCCAGAGCATTTCTTCCATGATGCTAGATGACGGCAGAGAGTGAAAGCAAACACCACTTAACTATGATTTCCGTTTGGGGTTCAGGGTGAGAGAAAAGAAACTCTAGTACCCTTTAAATAGCATGATAAATAGATCCCTACGAGTCAGCAATTGACTACAAGTACTTGGGAACCAAGTAAGAGCTTTGTAAAGATAACTGGTTACAGGTGAAAAGGAAATTGAATATTGTCAGAACTTACATCATATTATCAATAACCTAAATAAGGGAATGGAGGAGAAAAAAATCAGAAAATTATAGGAAAAGATAATTTTCTCTTTTTTGATCTAGGTAGTTGAAACCGTGAGTGTGGGTTATTATACTAATGGAACTTATAATAGACTTGAATGGGCTGGATAACAATTTTGATAATTGATAGAGACTAAAAAAAATTATAGGATAAGGCTTACGTACAATTAAGGAAATATATTTGGGGGAGCAATAGAATTCCGGTAGAACAGAGTTGCTACTTATTCCAGAAATATAAAAATTTCATGTCACTTTCTGCTGTCAAACCTGTTACATAATTACTGTGATGAATATCTTTTACAAATCACTTCAGCAAATATTCAAATTATTAAAATTTGAAAGAACATTGAAATTACATAAAAATGAAATCTAATTTAAAACAAAGAAATTTTTCTAATACTTTTTGAAACAAATCGATCTTCTACTGTACTCATAAATGCACTAAGTATAAGCAAATTTAACCTGTACATTCACTAGGCCTCCTTTAAAGAGTTTTAATACACTTTAGTTACTTTTTCATCATAGTTTTGCATCTCTTTATAAGGAGTTATTCTTATACGTGTTCAATTTTTGATTGGTAATGAGAAGATGTGACTTTAAAAATCCGTTTTAAGCATCATACGTCATGGCAATTTGGAGCATGAATCAGGAGTATAATGCATTCAGAGACAGACATAGGAAGATGACCTATTTATTTACATAGGAAGACCTATCTCCAAAACAGTTCATGTTTGTATGGCCTTTGATTAATTCTAGTAGTCTTCTAGATCTCTTACTGTGTTGGTATAAACAATCAGTTTATCTGCATTAGTTATTTTACATTTTCTTTCTAATACATATACTTTTACAGATTTAGCTGTTCTTAATACAGTAAGCACTTAAGACAATTTGAATAGAAAGAGTAGTAGTGAAAAATAATCTTATATTAATCTTGAATTTAAAGAAATTGCTTCTAACTCCTTATCTCTAAAGGATGTTTCTAGTCTTTATAATGGAAATTCTTAGGGATAATAGAAGTTTAAATTGTTTTCAATTTTGCCAGAGAATAGTATTATTTATACCTTCTTTCAAATTAGTAAATGGAATTGAATTCATCAAATGTTTTTTACAAACACACGGAGCTAGATTCAATTTTTCTCTATAGTAATATATGAACAATATGCATTACATGCATACATTTTGGTCCTCATAAAACATTCTTGGCTACCTGGAAAAAATACAAATCTACTTCGATCGTTGTATAACTTTTGATACTTGCTGGGAAAAGTATTCATTTTTAATGCTATTATCAGTGTGGTTAGTAGGATAGTCTCCAACATATATTGGTTTAGAAAGTTTTCTCACTCTTTCTCACTATAGAAAAAAAACTTATTATAAATAATCTTCCCTGACTGGTGTGTCAGATTTCTTTTGTAAACATTTGAATCTCTTGTATTCTATGTATGTGTTTTTCTGAGTTGTGTGTACATGAGAATTTTAACTACTAATACCTTAGGGATTATGGAAGTATAATGACTTTCTATGTTTTGTGGCAACTTATATAAATACACATATATGTATATAAATATATATACTAATTATATTAAAATGAATGTGTGTGTTTCTGTTTGAGGTTTTTCTTATATTGTTGATATAAATGTTCTAAAATTTTAGCTTTATTTTTAATCTTGTTTGTATCTATTTTCATGTTTTATGTCATGAGTACCTAGATGAAGAGAAATTGACCCCACAGACTCATAAGAAGTGGCCTAATTGGAGGTGTGGCCTTATTGGAGGAAGTGTGTCACTGGGGTTGGACTTCGAGGTTTCAGTAGCTCAAGTCAGGCTTAGTGTCTCATTGTCTTTTCCTGCTACCTGCAGATTAAGATGCAGAACTTTGGTTACCTATCCAGAGCTATGCCTGCCTGCATGTCAACATACTTTGTACCATGACAATAATGGATTAAATTTATAAACTATAAGCCACTCAGCCATTTCATGGTTTCTCTTCACTGTAATAAAACCCTAAGACATTTTATTTTCTCTTTTCATTCTGATTGCTATCTCTTCATTGGTGTCTGTTTGTTGAGCCTTTGCTCAGTTAGCTATCACTTTTTAATCCTTTTAAAAATATTTTATTGATTTATTCATATTATATTTCAATTGTTATCCCATTCCTTGTATCCTCCCATTCCTCCCTTCCTCCCATTTTTCCTTTACTCCCCTCCCCTATGACTGTGACTGAGGGGGACCTCCTCCCCCTGTATATGCTCATAGGGTATCAAGTCTCTTTTTGGTAGCCTGCTGTCCTTCCTCTGAATGCCACCAGGCTTCCCCATCCAGGCGAAGTGGTTAAATATGGGGCACCAGACATCATGTGAAGGTCAGACCCCACTCTCCACTCAACTGTGGAGAATGTCCTGTCCATTGGCTGGCTCTGGGTAGAGGATCAAAGTTTACTGCATGTATTGTTCTTAGCTGGTGCCATAGTTTGAGCAGGACCCCTGGGCCCAGATCTGCCTATCATAATGTTCTTCTTGTAGGTTTCTAGGACCCTCTGGATCCTTTTATTTCCCCATTCTCCCGTGCTTCTCTCACCTAGAGTCCCAAAAGGATGTTCACCCCTCTGTCCCAATTTCCTGGTAAGTGAAGACTTTCATGGGACATATCCCTTGGGCTAGTGTCCAGATATAAGTGAGTATATATCATTTGACTCTTTCTGCTTCTGGGTTAACTCACTCATTATGATCATTTCTAGTTCAATCCATATGTCCACAAATTTTGGGAATTCCTTGTTTTTAATAGCTGAGTAGTATTCCATAGTTTAAATGTACCACAGTTTCTTTATCCATTCTTCTACTAAGGGACATTTAGGCTGTTTTCATGTTTTGGCTACTATGAATAAGGCTGCTATGAACATGATTGAGCAAATGTTCTTGTTGTGTGTTGGACTATCTTCTGGGTATATTCCAAGGAGTGGAATAGCTGGGTCTTGAGGAAGCCCTATTATCAATTTTCTGATATAGTGCCAGATAGATTTCCACAGTGGCTGTACTAGTTTGCATTCTCACCAGCAATGAAGGAGTGTTCCTCTCTCTCCACATCCTTGCCAGCATGTGGTGTCGCTGGAATTTTTGATCCTTGCCATTCTGATGGGTGTAAGATGGAATCTCATGAGGCTGAGAAGCCTCTGTAAGGCAGGAGACACTGTCAACAGAATGAAGCAACAGCCTACAGACTGGGAAAAGATCTTCACTAACCCCACATCTGATAAAGGTCTAATATCCAAAATATATAAAGAACTCAAGAAATTAAACACCACCAAACCAAATAACCCAATTGAGAAATGGGGCTTGGAACTAAACAGAGAATTCTCAACAGAGGAATATCCAGTGGCTGAGAAACACTTAAAGAAATGCTCAACCTCCTTAGTCATCAGGGAAATGCAAATCAAAACAACTCTGAGATTCCATCTTACACCATTCAGAATAGCTATCACTTTTTTTTGTTTGTTTGTTTTTTTTGGTTTTTCGAGACAGGGTCTCTCTGTGTAGCCTTGGCTGTCCTGGACTCACTTTGTAGACCAGACTGGCCTCGAACTCACAGTGATCCGCCCACCTCTGCCTCCCAAGTGCTGGGATTAAAGGCGTGCTCCACCACGCCCAGCTTATAGCTATCACTTTTATAAGTCTAATTGGTCATGTAGTTTTGTTGTTCTCTCTGGAATTCAGATGCTATGATTTGCCGGACATATTATCTATCTTAATTTTTCTTATGTTTCCTATATCTGTTTCCTATATCTGTTTCTCAACATATTGCTTTAAAGAATGCTTTGAGTGTTTCACTTTCAGGAGGAATGTTTCTTTTTCTTTTTCTTTTTTTTTTTTGGAAATAACTGTATTGCATATTTTCATACATATCTATATCTACACAATTTGTATTTTATAATTATTTCAAGATCAGATGTCACTACAGATGTAATTTATTATTTTTTTGCTTTCGCTTCTATTCTTATTTTATAAACCCACCTTAATTTATTGAACTTTAAAATTCCGAGTTCATATTTTCCTTAACCTCTGATCTACCAAGACCTACACTAGATATCATTTTTCTGTAAAAACTTACAGATTTTTGCTAATTGCTGGTGTTGCTATCATTTTTGAATTGATTTCTCTTTTGTTATTAGAGGTAGAGCATGTAGTTTGTTCACTGCACTCTCTTTTGTACACTCCTAGAAAATCTACCCCCATATTCTTCTAGCCATTCGTAGCTAGGTTCTTCAGTTCCAATGTGCTGTTTGCATGCCTTTATTTTTCAGCTCTTAGATATTTCATTATTTTAAATTTAACTAGAAATGTGCTCCATTATAAGATAACAAGAAGGTCCTAGCTATACTTTGGTGGGAGGATCATAGAGTATATAGCCTTTCATATTGCTAACTCAAAGTCTTTAAGTGCTCCTAACAAACACCATAATTACTCTACACTGGACACAGTTACACTAACGAGGAGAGAGACATTAAAGAACACTCTCAACAAAAGCAAAACAACCCAAAGCCACACACACACACACAAAAATCAGAACAAACAAACAAACCAACAACACAAGGTGAAACAAAAAGTCCACCAAAAAGAAAACAAAACATGAAGTTTGTTTTCTGATAGCTAAGAATTCTTGAGCATGGATCTGCCCTGGAGTGTAGTTGATGCTCCATTGGAGAAAACTGATTTCTCTTTGTTATCAGGTATCAGTTAATAATTTGTTAGTCAGGGGTGGGACTCTATGTCCACTTACTCCTCTCAGTGCTGAGATGCCATATGACTTTAACTTGGGTAGATCTTGTGCATTCTTCCACAGTCTCTGTGGGTTCATATGTGCACCCACCCTGCTGTGTATCGAAGACACTGTTCCTTTTGAGTCACCTATCCCATCTGGCTTTTGCAGTCTTTCTGTCTCCTCTTCTATACAGAACCCTGAGCCTTGAGGAGAAGAGTTTGATGAAGAAATCCTACTTCGGATCCAGTGTTCCAAAGGTTCTTACTCTCTGCGCATTGTCTACCTGTGGTTCTCTGCCAATTTCCTTCTACTGCAAGAAACAACTTTTCTGGTGAGGGTTGAACTGAGGTACTGAACTGTGGGAATAACAATATGCCACTCAGAGTTATATTATTGCTTTGTGCCTTTAGCATACTAATAGTAGTTAGGTTTTCCCATAGGCCAATGACCTTTCTAGTTACAAGTTCTTGGCCACTTTAGCAGAGTCAGGTATGAGCTCTATCTCATGGAGAGGATCTTAAATTTAACCAGAAAGCTGTTGGTTATTTCCATAACATTTGTGCCATTATTGCACCAGTATATTTTATAGGCAACTCACTGTTATAGCTTTTGTAGCTGAACGAGTACCTTTCTCTTCCAGTAGTGTACAGAGTACCTGCCAGTACCTTGAAACTGTGAATGCTAGTTAATAAGGATGAAATTTCCAGTTATTCACCAGCTTGTTTTCTCAGTGTTAGATGGCACAAACAAGTGTTTATTTGGTCAAAAGTACCTTTCCATCAGAATATAGTAAGTAACCAATAATTTTAGCAGTAGCATGTATAGCTGGGGAGGTTTCATGGACCCTTTCGGACAATGATTCACCCCATCTTTGGAGGTTTACCTGTGATAAACCTAGTGACATAAAATATCTAGATGGATCATTACCACCTCTATTACTTGATAACCATTTACACACACACACACACACACACACACACACACACACACACACACACATATTAGGAAACTTCCATAGTAGTGAGTTTTCATATGATTTTTCAAATACCCTTTAGTGTTAATTGTTCCTCCCCATATTTTTCCCTTAACCTTCTCTCCTATCCCATGTCTCTCCTTATTAAACCGCTGTTTACTTTCCCCTAAATTTATCCATTAAACTATATCCTAATTCCTCTCTCTTGATAGATTGTCTCCTCCATGCTGGTCATTAAGTACCTAACCTCTGTGGTGATGCTGATTGTAGCACATATATGAAAAGTTTAAAATATAGCATCCACGTATAAGATAAAACAAAGTATTTTTCTTTATTCTGTCTGGGTTTCCTTGCTGGGGATATATTTCTAGTTCTACCCATTTAGTTGCAAATTTCACATTTTCAATTTTCTTAACAGCTGAGTGATAATCCATTGTATAAATGTACTACATTTTCATTATCCATTCATCAGTTTATGTACATATAGACTGTTTCCAATTTCTGGCTATTATGAATAGCACAGCAATGGATATGGCTGAGTGAGTATCTCTGCAATAGGATATAAAGTACTTTGAGGTATATGCCATGAGTAGTATTAGCTATGTTTTATTATTATCATTATAATGGCTATAAACAGAAATCTAAATTTCATTTCTACTTTTGAGAATCTCAATTTTTCTTATGTTACTTTTGAAATTCATGTTTAAGATAGCTGGTGAACTTATTCCTCTCTAAGTAAACAGCTCAGAACCATTTGAAAGAGTGTGTAAAGGATGAATAGCTGTTGTGCTCACTATTCTTTCGCAGACCATGAATTTCTAGGGATGGCACTTTTTTTGTGTTTGAAAGAACAGCTTAAGACATTTTGCCACATTTAAATGTTTAACTACCTTCAATGTGTATTTAAAGCACTGGTACCTACATTTTAGTTATATAAGTGATGTGATTCTTTTCTGGTAGAAGGGACCGAATGAAAAGCCTCAGACGTGCTAGGTTAGTATTATTCATACCACTTAGCTACTATATCTCCCGAATCAAAAGCTGATTATTTCTGTGTAAGTTTAAACCATGTTCAATAATTTATTTGCATGTATACTTGCACGTGTCAATTTTTAATGAACTGTGAAGAGTTATGATTAGGTTAGTTATTATTATTATTATTATTATTATTATTATTATTATTATTATTATTATTAATTGTTTGGTTTCTTGAGACAGGGTTTATATCTTGGCCTTGATATAAAAAGTGTCCTGAACACACTTTGTAGACCAGGCTGGCCTTGAACTCACAGAAAGCCCACTTCCTCTTCTCCCCCGAGTGTTGGGATTATAGGCTTGACTACCTTGCTTGGCTTATATGAAATATTTTAAATTCATCATAAGTGTGTTTTAAGACATATGTTATATGTAAGAGTTAGCTGAGATAATTAACCCTTTATAATCAATTTTTTGAAATCTTAAAAATATTTATCTTAGATTTTGTCTTTCACTTTGGAACACAGTAAATTCATGTATAATTGCACTTGGTTTTTATGCTAGATTCTCATATATAAACAAATCTATTAGTTTTTGTCTTTATTGACCTCTCTAATATATGACACACATGCACATACCCATAAATGTACACATTTTTCACACCTATACTTGAGACTGAAGACCTGTTCTCATTACATTTTTATTTCCCTTCTATGTGCTTGGATTTCTATATTTAATAGAGAACCAGCTGTTTGGTTTTGAAATAAATGGAGGAAATTATATTAGAATCATGCTTAATACAGGTTTGTATGCCTACTGAGGCCTTCAATAGCAGAAGTACATAGAGAATGCCTAGGTCCTTGAAAAAGCAGAGTTTATGATGCTAACTTTTTAGTGAAATCAAGATAAAAAATGCAAGAATCATAAACAAAGAGAAGTCAAGAGCTTGTAGTGGGAATAAAAAAAATATGATGCAACTGCAAGAAACCACAAAGATACCTAGAAGATCGCATATTGGGTGTGTTTGGCAAGTGGTACTTTCACAGAAAATGAGTAACTCTGCATGTTGCAACATTTTCCAGGAGAAAGAGACATTTATTTATTTGCCTCCTGTCACTTCCTTTTTAGTGACTAGCTTTCATTAATAATTAACTTCCAAGGCATAACATCTGATGGTATAGCCCTTTCTGATAACCCAAAATATATATCACTACATCCAAGATGCAGTGGGTAGTTACTAACCAACAGAGAGGAAAGACATTCCTTCTAATCCATCATCCGTCATCTATATTTTATTTTTAAATTAACGGACTGAAATCAACATTTACCTTTATATTTACTCTATGACTTAATAGATATATTCTTTAATTAAAGTAGTTCATTTCCATCCAAAGGCAAAAATTTGATCAATAATGACTATATGATTTATGCAAACAAGATGTATAATAATCTTCTTTGGTCTGCCTCTATCTCATAATAAATATCACCATGTCAGATCTACATGAATGATACTCAATGAGATGCGTCTGCCTCAAATTTGTAGTAATTGTTCGTGTGAGTTCTCTTAACTTGGTTTAAATACCAGCTTACAAAAGCATTTTTTATTCCTTTTGAGTAATATACCTAGAACACAAGACCCTCGTCCTGTCACCCTGTTTTTGTTACAATATGACTTTATCTTATCCTTGATTATTCAAAAATGTACTGCTCTTTTTGAAAATCTCTGTTATGGATATGCCACTGGCTGTACTTACTTTTCAAGTGCTTATAGTCAAGTTGCTTATTATGTATATAACAAACTGTTTTTCTCATTACTTATGATTCTATACTTATTAAGTACTCAGAGGTGTCAATAATGTTTAGTTGTTTGCTTTCTGACAACCGCACCCCAATTTGTATCTCTTGTGTCTGTAGCTGTCTTTGAAAATTTCTATGGGGTTCTTGAGAAGCACCAGAGTAATTGTGCTTCCACGTCACATAAGAAAAGGAGCTAGAATACATGGACTTATTTGATAAGTTACCTTTGACGAGTTACAAGAAAAATATCCCTAATTACAAGATTCAACTAGCTTTGCATCAGTTAAATTTATAAGTAAAATTTACTAACACGAACACTTAAGTAATCACATGATATATGATGAGCTTTACTGATATGCTTGTGTCCCCCACTGTCCACAGCGTGCTTCCATCCATCTCGGCCACGTCGCTGGTTAGTTGACAATTCTATGACGTACATTTTGTAATTTTTGATATTTTCTAAAATGCTCACTAGATTCCCTTGACATAAGAACTTAGAGATTTCAAAACTTCTGCTGTGAAGATTGCATCACTTATTGTGTGGGCGATACCTTCCAACAATGGCATGTTAAAATTTTCATCTTCAAGATCTCATAATATCATTATATTTGGAGAGAAGGTCATTAAAGAGGTAATTTAATAAGAGTGTGTTATTAGGTGGATCCATGTCTATAGGACTGATGTCTTCAATGAAAGAGAAAGTTGAACAGAGACAGATGCAGAAGGAAACTGAAGTATGTGCATAGAAGATGATCATCATTGAGCCAAGGCGAAGTACCTAAACATATACTTTCCTAATGGTCCTCAGAAGAAATCGGCATTATATTCTCTTGATCTCAGATTTCTAGTCAGTAGGACTTGGACACAAGCATAGTTCTGTTGTCCAAGTCACCACATCTGTGCTTTGCTAGATAACCTTAGCAAACTAAGATACTTCCTTATGGGTGTGTACTATTACATGGACACATAGGGGAGACTCCAGGTTTCCAAACCCATTTACTAGAAAGCACTGCTGTATTTCTGGTATACTTTAAATATATGGCTGGCATAGTGTAATATATTATACTTACACTATTCGGTAGCTGAAGATTTTTCTTTGTAAAGTTTATGGTCATTTATTTCTAATAATCTTAATTATGTTTATAGATATCTTGTATTTTGGTATGTCATATCTGCATTTAATACTTTATGTTTGATGACTATGCTGCTTTATGATGACGATTCCTGAGAGATCTTGCAATCAGCTGCTGAGTGCTGGGTCTGCAGAAAATGAGTCCCATGAGTCTCATGAAAAAGAGTTGATTACAGAGTTTTGATAACATTGTTCAAAAATGTCATCATTGCTCAGACCCAACTAGTAGTGAGTGAAGATTTTCCAGACATTACATAAAGGCTTGGAGAATATTACCAAGAAAAATCAACATTCTCTCTTTTCTATCTTGTAGTATCCTGAATAAAATCATCTCATTCTTGTCTTTTATAACACACTCCCCCCCCCACACACACACTGAAAGAGAGAGAGAGAGAGAGAGAGAGAGAGAGAGAGAGAGAGAGAGGTTGACAAAAATATATCAATATAAACTAATGACAGCTTTCCATAGTTAGTTATAAAATTAGATAATTCTAATGTCTGACTCCTATACTTGTACAAATATTCAATCATAATGAAGAAATGAAAAATAGACTATAATAGATTCAAAGAAGAAACACATTAATACATCAGGAACATTAAAATGAATGCATAAATGGGAACTAAATTGACTGCATTCACAGTGGAAGGGGGAAGCATTGAGTGGTAGCTTGGCAAGGTAATTTGTACATCTAATGGAAAAACTTTTTAGTTTTTCTATAAGTCATATGCAATTTACTAGTCTGTATAATAGCTCCCAGAAAAGCAAGTTGCATATAAAGCAGAAGGTTGTGCTGGGTACAATGGATGATTTTTCATGGTAATGATAATTTTTTCTCAATGTCTTAGTCATCTTCACTTAGGTGATCGATAATGTCATATTAGTGTGATTGTGATTGCACGTATAAGATGAACATTGTATTGTTATAATTTTCTCAGCTTGTTCTTTAACACAATTGGAATGCTCACATGGTCTTTTACTGTTGCATTTTTATGTTCCATGTGCAGCTTGTACAGCCCGACATTATTTTCTCATGCATATTTCTCATGCACCTATTCACTGTGGATGTTCTTTGTCCAAGTGAAGACTTTGTAGTGCTTTGGAAGCACTGGGCCTGAGAAGCGAAGAGAATCCTTCTTTATCGGACAGTTGATGCATTTCAAGAGCATATTAATGGTTGCTCTGAGCTGTGTAACTATGAGCTTTTGAGATTGTGTTTTCTAAGCTGTGGTAGTCCTGTTCCTGCTACACTCACAGCTACTACTTCAAGATTGCCCTTGCTTGTCATTATTTGAAAGCTCCTTTTATAGATGAAGACATTTTAATTTAGTTTTGGGAAAAGGCTTTGATTTTGGCAATTATATTCCATTTCTGAATTTTTATTTAAGTCAGCATTAAGTAAAAACACATTTTCCTAATTTGTTTTGCAAATTTAAGGCAGGGCACAGGTAACGAACTGACTGGTGTGCATGCAGGGTTTGACCTCCTGATCAGACTCCATCTAACACTCCTGTGCCTGAGTGTGTTGCTTTGCTTTTAGCTGTTTTTGTTTCTCTACTTACCATCTTAGCAACTCAATATCTATTCTTTGTTTCCCTTTTCTGCAGGGGCACCTGTATCCTTTTGAATAAAGTTCATGATTTTTTTTTCATTTTCATCAGTTATTACAAGCCTAAGTACTTGAAGTCCTAGTTTCTTCTTATATAAAATTAAAGATAGAGCTTAAATTAAATAATAGCTGTAAAGTCTTTACATGCTGATCATAAAACACCTGTTTTAATTCCATACTGACCCTATAGCTTCACTCTTGGGTTCTTCGAGATCACTGAATATAAAATTAGAGCACTAATACTACTGGGAAGATAATAAATGTGAAAATTCTACCTAATATTTATTAGGAATTCATAACAATATTGTATCTTATCTGTGGGCTATACACTCTGTAAATGTCAGTGGATTTCCAAAACAGGAAATGGTGATGATTCATACATATATAATACATATATGTATTCCTGCATTTATATATTTAGGATATATATATGTCAATATTTCTCAATGTATATATCAATATAATATATATTTACATTGATATATGTATTTCCTTTATACATATATCTATATAAGTGTTAGCTTAAAATGTAATCACAAAAGATTAATAATTAGTAATAAATCAGAACAATTATAATTACATAGTTAATAAAAGTTATATGAATGTATTCATTCTCATATTACCTAGCCAAATTTCTTAGCAATCTTATCCTACAATGTTTTCTTTCTCTCTTAAGCTAGGATTTCTCATCTTTTACGTAAAGGAAGCACTTTATAGATTTTTTTTTGGCACATCCAAGTGGCTAGCATCATAATTAAATAAGTATTACTTGAACACATCCCTGTGACAGTATGCCAGGATATCTGATAATCAAGATGAAGGGACACATGAGTGGGTGCTGTGCACACCATGAACTCCAGGGACCAAAATAAAATAATTCATGCTTCAGAAGAAATAGGACATAAAGTTAGGAACTAAAAAACTTGAATTGCTAATATCTGGAATTTGGTATTTAATATTTTCTTTCCACTGATGACTTCAGACACCTGAAATTGGAAGGTGAAGTTACCAGTGAAGATGACTGCAATGTCTAAAATGTACCACATCAGTTACACAATGTACCACATCAGTTACACAATGTACCACATCAGTTACACAATGTACCACATCAGTTACACAATGTACCACATCAGTTACACAGTGTACCACATCAGTTACACAGTGTACCACATCAGTTACACAGTTTGTTTTTCATTTTATTTTATTTTAATTTTTTATTAATTTATTCTTGTTACATCTCAGTGGGTATCCCATCCCTTGTATCCTCCCATTCTTCCCTCCCTCCCATTTTCCCCTTATTCCCCTCCCCTATGACTGTTCCTGAGGGGGATTACCTCCCCCTGAATATGCTCATAGGGTGTCAAGTCTCTTCTTGGTAACCTGCTGTCCTTCCTCTGAGTGCCACCAGGTCTCCCCCCACAATTTGTTTTTTAAAATGAGGTCTCTAGTAGTGGAGCACATTACCATAATCATTGTCAACATTTTTCTGTTACCTTGCTTTGCTCATATTTTATTAACAGAATATTTGTTCCTCATTTTATTCAACAATGGGCATGGCACTCTCAAGAAGAGAAATGAAGGTTCAGTTCTCAGAATGATTCCCTTAAAATGGGCCTTTAAAATAAGACAGAAGGGACAGATCAATGACAGGAAGATTTGTGAAAAGAATGAAGTTCCCCAAGACACATTATGTTTTCTGTTGCTAGCATGAAGGGTGTTGTTTCTCTAATTTCTTTCTCGTCTTGATTGCCTTTTGTATAAAGATGGGCTACCAATTTCTATTTAAATTGCGTTTGTGTCCAGCCACTTTCCTGAAGGTGTTTATCAGTTGTAAGAGTTCCTTGGTAGAATTCTTGGGGTCATTTATATATACTATCATATCATATGTCAGTGGAAGAATTTGACTTCTTCTTTTACAATTTCTATCCCTTTGATCTCCATTTGTTGTGTTCTTGCTCTAGCTAGGACTTCAAGTACTATAGTGAAGAGCTCTGGAGAGAGTGGACAGTCTTGTTGTGTCCCTGATTTAAGTAGAATTGATTTACGTTTCTCTGCATTTATTTTGATGTTGGCTATAGGCTTTCTGTATACTGCCTTTACTATGTTTAGGTAGTGCCTAGTATCCCTGATCACTACAAGACTTTTAACATGATTGGGTGTTGGATTTTGTCAAATGCTTTTTTTTTTTTTTGGCACATAATGAGATGTTTGCTTATATGATGGATTACATTGATGGAGCCTATGATTCTGTTTTAATGGATTGTTAAACTCAATGGAAAAACAATATTTCTCCATCATGGTAGATACCATACCTTATAAACATATTATAGTAAGGCTTGCCACTAGAATTTAGATTTCTAATGATCTGATTTGGAGACTACTAGACTGCTTTGGATTATCTAGGATCCTTAAAACATCCTTAATTTACAAGAGAGGCAAAAAGTTAGAATCAGAAAGGAAACTCACACATAAGAAGGACTCGGTTGTTAGTCTCAGATTTGAAGAAGAAAGAGATCACATGCAGGCTGGAAAAGTCAACAAAATAAATTCATCCCTATCACCCCCAAAGTGGAACCCAGATGTTGATACTGCAATTTCAGTCAGTTAGATTTACATTCTGAACTGAACCTCAGAACTGGAAGACAATAGGTTTGTTCTATCAAGGTGAATGTTGACATCTACCAGTAGTTACAGGGGACATTAACAGAGGACTTCAGAGTAGAACCAGGTAATTATGAAGGCCCAGGAATGTGGTATGAGGGTTTATGAAACATGTTGGTAGGTCACAAAGAATGGGGTTGTGAAAAATGAGTGAATTAATATTGACCATCAGCATATGAGTGACATGAAGAAAGACTACAGAAACACCAGCACTGAGGCCAGGAAGTTATGGGTTCTGTTTCTGGAATGTTATATGCAAATTATTTGATGCCCTTCAGACAAAAAGAATCTACCAACAAATACAAGAACACATCATAGATATCATTCACCGTGACCAGGTAGGCTTCATTCCAGGTGTGCAGGGATGGTTTAATATCCGGAAATCTATCAATGTAATCCACCATATAAACCAACTGAAAATAAAAACCACATGATCATCTCCTTACATGCAGAGAAAGCATTTGATAAAATCCAACAATCATTCATGTTTAAAGTTTTGGAAAGATCATGGATACAAGGCACACACCTCAACATAATAAAGGCTATATACAGCAAGGCAATGGTTAAAATCAAATTAAATGGTGAGATACTCAAAGAAATTCCTCTAAACTCAGGAACAAGGCTGTCCACTCTCTCCATATCTCTTCAATATAGTACTCGAAGTTCTAGCCAGAGCAGTAAGACAACAAAAGGTGATCAAGGGTATTCAAATGGGAAAGGAGGAAGTCAAATTATCCCTATTTGCAGATGACATGATAGTGTACATAAGTGACCCCCAAATTCCACTAGAGAACTCCTACAGCTGATAAACACCTTCAGCAAATTGGCTAGATACAAAATTAACTCAAAAAAGTCTGTAGCCTTCCTATATATAAATCATGCAGAGGAAGAAATGAGGAAAATCACACCCTTCACATTAGCCACAAGCAATATAAAATATTTAGGAGTTAGTCTAACCAAGCAAGTGAAGGATTTGTTTGAAAAAAATTCAAAACTCTGAAGAAAGAGATTGAAGATGACATGAGAAGATGGAATGATCTTCCTTGCTCATGAATTGGGAGAATTAACATAGTAAAAACGATCATCTTACCAAAAGCAATTTACAGATTCAGTGCAATCCCTATCAAAATACCTATACAATATTTAAAGACATTGAAAGTTCAATTCTCAACTTCATATAGAAAAACAAAAAACCCAGAATAACTAAAACAATCTTGTACAATAAAAGATCCTCCAGAGAAATCTCCATATCTGATCTCCAGTTGTACTATAAAGCAACAATAATTAAAACAGCATGGTATTGGCACAGCAATAGGCTGGTTGATCAGTGCAATTGAATCAAAGACCCAGAAATGAATCCACACACATATGGTCACTTGATTTTTGACAAAGAAGCCAAATCTATTCAATGGAAAAAGGATAGCATCTTCAACAAATGGTGCTGGTCTAACTGGATTTCTACATGTAGAAAAATGCAATTGGACCCATACTTGTCACCATGCACAAAACTCAAATCCATGTCGACCAAAGACCTCAACATAAAACTGGAGACACTATATCAGTTAGAAGAAAAAGTAGGGAAGAGCCTGGAACACATTGGCACAGGAGACAACTTCCTGAACAGAAAACCAACAGCCCAACAATTAAGGTCAACAATTAATAAATGGGACCTCATGAAGTTAAGAAGCTTCTGTAAGGCAAGAGACATGGTCAACAGAACAAAGCGACAGCCTACAGACTGGGAAATGATCTTCACCAACCCTACATCTGACAAAGGTCTAATATCCAAAATATGTAAAGAACTCAAGAAATTAAACACTACCAAACCAAATAACTCAATTAAGAAATGGGGCTCAGAACTAAACAGAGAATTCTCAACAGAGGAATATCAAATGGCTGAGAAACACTTAAAGAAATGCTCAACCTCCTTAGTCATCAGGGAAATGCAAATCAAAACAAATCGGAGATTTCATCTTACACCCATCAGAATGGCTAAAATCAAAGTTTCAATCGACACCTCAATGCTGGTGAGGATGTGGAGAGAGGAACACTCCTTCATTGCTGGTGGGAGTGCAAACTAGTACAGCCACTTTGGAAATCTATCTGGTGCTATCTCAAAAAAATGGGAATAGGGCTTCCTCAAGACCCAGCTATTCCACTCCTTGGAATATACCCAGAAAATGCTCCAACACACAAGAACATTTGCTCAACCGTGTTCATAGCAGCCTTATTCCTAATAGCCAGAACATGGAAACAGCCTAAGTGTCCATCAATAGAAGAATGGATAAGAAACTGTGGTACATATACACTATGGAATACTACTCAGCTATTAACAACAAGGAATTCCCAAAATTTTTTGACAAATGGATTGAGCTAGAAATGATCATAATGAGTGAGTTAACCCAGAAGCAGAAAGACTCAAATGGTATATACTCACTTATATCTGCATATTAACCCAAGGGGCATGTCACATGAAAACCTTCAATTACCAGGAAACTGGGACAGTGGGGAGGACATCCTATTGGGACTCTAGATGAGACAAGCATGGGAGAATGGCAAAGTAGAAGGATCCAGAGGGTCCTAGAAACCTACAAGAAGAACATTATGATAGGCATATTTGGTCCCAGGGGTCCCGCTCAAACTATGGCACCAACCAAGGACAATACATGCACTAAACTTCGAACCCCTACCCAGATCTATCTAGCCAATGGACAGGACATTCTTCACAATTGAGTGAAGAGTAGGGTCTGACTTTCAAATGATCTCTGGTACCCCATATTTGACCATGTCCTCTGGATGGGGAGGCCTGGTAGCACTCAGAGGAAGGATAGCAGGCTACCAAGAAGAGACTTAATACCCTATGGGGGGAAGGAGGTCCCCCTCAGTCACAGTCATAGGGGAGGGGAGTAAGTAGAAAATGGAAGGGAGGGAGGAATGGGAGGACACAAGGGATGGAATAACAATTGAGATGTAATATGAATAAATTAATAAAATATATTTAAAAATGGAAAAAATAGAATCTACCAACCAAAAAACTTTGAAGAAACAAAATTTTGGTACATTTACTGGGCTTAAACCACGTTACAGACAAAAACTTGACAGAATTTTCAGTATAACAAAATTCTTGGCCAGAAGAGCAATGTTTTCTCTCACACAGCTTTTGGGGCCATTTCTAAAATAGGACACTAGATGTTGGAAATACAAAGACAAATATGCATGTTATGTTCTGATAAAGATATTATTAAGAAATCTAATTGTAAACCACATTCACACAGTGATGTGTCAGAGGCTCTCACAGCATTTATTTGAATTTTTGAAGAAATTTTGCTTCTTTTTTTTTTTTTTTTTTTGAAGCAGGGTCTCACTTTGTAGTTATGCTTGGTCTTGAACTCACAGAGATTGGCTTGCCTCTGACTCCAGAGTGCTGGGATAAAAGGCATAGGCCACCAGAACTGATTTAAAATTTTATTTATTTTTAATTAAAACATATTACTTCTTAGGAATGGCATTAATTTTAACAGGAGAGGATGTCTAACTTGATTATGATATTAATGGCAAGGTAATCCAGTAGGCTACAATGTAATTTATTGGTCATATGACTATGATTCATTATATATGTAAAACACTGAGGTCTGTCATCTCTGTGTTACTTGAGATTGGTAAATTTTCTCAAGTTTAACCAATACCAGCCTTAATCTTCCAGATTCACTAAAATGTTGGCGGAAGATAGGGCTTGGGAGCATGTAAGTATACTTAAGTCATCCTTTGTTAATTAATTATATTCGTCACTGCTAGTTAGTGCTAGAATTGGAACCTTTTTTTTTTATACTTTTTTTATTAATTCATTCATTTTACATCTCAATAGTTATCCCATCCCTTGTATCCTCCCATTCCTCCCTCCCTCCCTCTTTCCCCCTATTCCCCTCCTCTATGACTATGACTGAGGGTTAACCTCTTCCCCCTGTATGTGCTCATAGGGTATCAAGTCTCTTCTTGGTAGCCTGCTATCCTTCCTCTGAGTGCTACCAGGCCTCTTCATCCAGGGGACATGGTCAAATATGGGACACCAGAGTTCGTGTGAAAGTCAAACTCCACTCTCCACTCAATTGTGAAGAATGTCCTGTCCATTGGCTAGATCTGGGTAGGGGTTCGAAGTTTAGTGCATGTATTGTTCTTGGCTGGTGCCATAGTTTGAGCAGAACCCTTTGTCCCAGATCTGCCTGCCATAATGTTCTTCTTGTAGGTTTCTAGGACCCTCTGGATCCTTCTATATCCACATTCTCCCATGCTTCTCTCACCTAGAGTCCCAATAGGATGTCCTCCCCTCTGTCTCACATTCCTGGTAAGTGAAGACTTTCATGGGACATATCCCTTGGGCTAGCGTCCAGATATAAGTGAGTATATACTATTTGAGTCTCTCTGCTTCTGGGTGAACTCACTCATTATGATCATTTCTAGCTCAATCCCTTTGTCCAAAAATTTTGGGAATTCCTTGTTGTTAATAGCTGAGTAGTGTTCCATAGTGTAATTGTACCACAATTTCTTTATCCATTCTCCAACTGAGGGACACTTAGGCTGTTTCCATGTTGTGACTATTATGAATAAGACCGCTATGAACATGGTTGAGCATATGTCCCTCTTGTGTGCTGGAGTGTCTTCTGGGCACTGGGCCCACATTGGAACAGAGTGCAGGGGATAGAATTGGAACCTTAATCCAAATTTTCTTGCCACAATCTAAGGTCTGCTTTGGTTTTTGACAGCATAGCACATGTGGCTAGTTATCTCTAAGAATTAGGCATTTGTGAGAATGCAAAACAAAATATAGAAGTTCAAATATAGTCTTAATAATAAATGAGAGACTACATTTTTAAAATCAATACTCTCGAGCTTCTCTCACCCACATCTAAATGAGGGATATTTCAAAATGGACCTAATTAATACATAATGACCTCTATCCCATATGAAGATAAAAATGCATTTGCTTTCACTCCATGTTGCATTCCTTATTAGTTTTTCTATTTTAAAAAGATTTATTTTATGTAATTAAAACTCTTCTTTTATACACGTGGGTGTTTTGTTTATACACTTGTCTATGCACTGGTATTCTTGGTGCCAGTAGAGGCCAGAAGAAGATGTTGGATCTCCTTGGATTGGAGCTAAAGATGACTGTTAGCTGCCATGTGGTTGATGGGAAGCAATCCTGGATCCTTTGGAAGAGCAGCCAGTCCTCTTAACCATCGCGCCATCTCTCCAGCCTCATGACTTGTCTCATGTTACATTATATGTTTGTGTATGAGTATATGCATATGTATGTAGGTACCTTTGGAGATCACAGGTGTCATCTTCTTTGGAGATGGAGTTACAGGCAGTTGTGAACCATGTAACATGGATGCTGGAAACTGAATTCTGATTCTGGGCAAGATCAATACACAAGCTTAACCCATCAGACATATCTCTAAGCCATATTTGAGAACTCTTAACCTAAAGGTTTAACAGTTTTGTGATAGTATTATTTTATTGAAAACAAAGATGTGTGTGTGTGTGTGTGTGTGTGTGTGTGTGTATTACAAAACAGGTTTTATAACATTTGTTTTATCTGAAGTAGTACCAGAAAGTTTGCATCCATGGTTACTCCCTTTGCTAATACCTGAAGAATAACCTCTGGAAGTTTTTGAAAACAGTATTATATTAAAGGAAAGATATTATCACAGCATGAAATAAGTTTTCCCTTTAAAATTTTGTATTTTAAGGACTTACTTTTGTTTTTAAACTATGTGTCTGAGCACACAGATACATCTGTTTATGGGTAGTTGTAAGTTATTGTTGTGCTCACACAGGCCATAAGGAAGCATATACTGTCAAGCTGGCGTTAAGAGGAGGCTGTGGGCTGCCTGACATAAGTGTAGAGGGTTAGATTTAGACCCTCTCTACTACTCACTGATGACCATATTCCCAGGCAAGAGCATTGTGAGTCTTTAAAAGGACATTTTTTGAAGACATACTTGAATCTCTATTGTCTATTGTAGCTAAATATTTTACAAGTGATTATTTGATTTTTATTAAAAATATATTTTAAAATATAATATAATTAAAATATAATTACACCGCTCCCTCTCTTTTCTCTCCCTCAAAACTTTTCCATCTGTAGATCACATTTACTACTTTGTAATGTAAAATATGCTGTTAAAACATTATGCAGAAACAAGTAAAAACAAAGAGAGCCAAGGAAGCAAGTAGCTGCAAAACTTCCATTAGAAAAAAATGTGTTAAGGATGAAAACACCCTAGGAAGCCATCCTTGAAACTCTCTGATTGGAGGGCATGAAAGCATTGCCTTAGGATGGTGAAAAAAATTACCCAGTACAAAATGAACATATGGGCAAGTAAGGTTTTGGTTCTACCAAAAAATCTGGGTCAGGGTTATTCCAAAATGACTAAACGAGAAATAGAAATCAGACAAGAGAATTTGCCTGGAAATAGCTAACACGGAAGGAGCAAAACTGCTAGCTAAGCGGAGAAGGCAGAACCATTGTTCTTGTTCACAGTAATGGCTCAGCAGCTTCCCAGCTCACTAAAACTCTCTGTAATCACACATTTTCCTTTGCTACTCTCTATCACCCTCATGGCCAATTTATCCACAGCAGCATATTTACAGGCCTGTTTACAGAATTGAAATTCTTCACCAGTACCGATGCTACATTGCCTCGGAGCACTATAGCATTAATTGAACCAGCATGAAAGAACTGATGAATGGCTTTGCTCACAAGGAAAGTGGTGCAGGGCAGAATTTCAATGGACGGTTTTAGCCAATACTCAGCGGCTGGGATACAAAATTGCCTGCTGTTGCAGTGTTATCTTTTCTTTCCAAGCTTACATGTGCCTGATTATTATTTTCTCTGACACACGCCTTTGGCTTTTTTTTTCTTTCCCCATTTTGTTTACTGTCAACCTGTAGCTCAAGGCCATGTAGCAGGCAGGGACAATTCAGACATAGGTGCAACCTTCAGGCACATGACTTTACTATGCCTCATTAAAATATTCCAAAGGAAGGGTACGTTTGGATCATTGCTGCTCCTGCGCAGGGCATTGGAAATCAACTCTAACCAAATTAGATATTTATACAGCATGTTCCTGAAATATACATGTGTGCCTACTCCTTTTAAGTATTGGTAACATTCTTTTATCCCCATTTCATTCAGTTTTTGTTTATTATAAGTTCCCTCTTCTTGCCCACAGGTGGCTTCTCAAATCAAGAATCTACTATTCTCTTCGCTGTATTCTTCCTCAGGCATTCTGTGGTCAGAGTCCCATTTAGAATCCTGATGGCAGTTCTTTGTTTTGCTGTGCCGACTACCTTTACTCCAAGTCTCATAAGACAAATATTTGTACAGAGTATTTCCTGAAGTCAACAATTCTCTTAGCATTTATTTCTGGTACTAGGGTTTCAAACTTTGATCCTCATTCTCTTTTTTGTTGTATGTTTTTACTCTTTCTTCTATTTGAAGGGAATTCTTTCTTGTTTCACTATGTAATAAAAATTAAGCAGGAATCGCTCTTATTTTCTCTTTTTGCGCTTTTCACCTTTGAATAAATTCAAGCTGTAGTTGGCAAAGGTCTGCCCAGTTTAAGTTGTTGAAGAATAAACTGTCACCATGAAAATCAGAAGTTTCAGTATTTTAGGTTAATTAGGCAAAATTGTATTGAATTGCATCATGTACATTGATAATATGAAAAAAAAAAAGGGTTCTTGAAAATTCTTCCTGAAATAGGAATGTTTGCCAACTTATATATCACTTTTAAATATTATTTTTATTTCTTCTTCTAAACCAAACAAGTTTAACTCATTTCCTTTTCAAATCACATTTGCATTTTGTTTGGATTCATTTTTACATCCATTTTGTTACCTTTGAAGCATTTACGGTTATACACTACCATACAATAAAGCAACATTGAAATAGTTATAGGTGATATCTGTGGAATCAAGCACCTGCTGATGGGCTGGGAATGGACAGAGAGCTTATAGACTGTTTGCAAATAGAAGTAATGAATGTAAATACAGTAGAAAAAGTAAATTTCTAAATCTAAAGTATTATTGTGATATTGTTGAGAAAACTGCTTATCTTATACAGTGACTCTTTGTTTCAGAATATTGAAGAGGATTTTACACTTTCTGATATTTTTAACAATATCTCTAAGGAAAGACCTAAGGTGCGTCAGACTATGGTAATAGCTTCCAAACAGTTTGAATAACAGATCTTTTTATGTGAATATCTTAAAATAAAGTAGAAAAAAGATTCTGGTAGCTTTCTCTGGTCTGTGAAATCACATTTCTTACATTTTAGCAAACACCACTCATTTTCTCAGGTTCAAGGTGAGGAGGAGGAAATGGGGGCACGACGCACCCGTCTGGCCTTATACGCTTGTTTCTTTGTCATTGTATTTATTTTTCAATTAGTCCAATTTACATCCCAGTTGTAGCTCCCTCATCACATCCTGATCCCACCCTCTCTCCTTTATACCCTTTCCCTCCTTCTCCTAATATCTGACCTCAGCCTATAAAGTCTCATCTGGACTGCCTCTTTGCCATTGTAAATGCCCATCCCTCTACACACAGCCCCTGGCCAGCCTATGGCACCATGTGCATACGCAAAGACAGCATAGTTTTTGCTTTAAGTTAGAGATAACAGAGTTACATTGGCCATTTACTCTTCAAATGTAGATGGAATTTTCATTTCTATTACTTGAGGGTGGCTGTTATCAAGTTTGCTTTTCTTTGGAAACTCATTTTGTGGTGGTATCCTCTGTAGGCTCAGGAAAGCTGTCCCCCACCACAGGAGACAAATGCAGAGTTCCCCACAGTGAACAGTGCTGGGGATAATGAACCTTACCTGGTTATGGTTAAAGGTTAAAGCTTCTGTTTGTAAACACAAATTCTATTGTGTTTGCACAGAAAGACCCTTAATCATTTAATTCAAGCATGCGTGATTTTAGACTATCCTTGTTTATAAATAGGATTGTATTTAACACAAACCATGACCTACTATGCTAAATTCTTAGGATCATTCTTCACTTAAAAAGTCAGCATACTTGATAGCAGTTGTTGGAAAGATAAATCAATGAGTCTTAAGTATTAATTTGTGTAAATGGACTGGGGATGAAATTTTCAGAGAAAATATGCAGTGTTACTATTTTGTTATAGCTTTCATATGCAAGAAAGTCTTACCAACCCTACTATCAAAGCTACAAGTCCAAAGAGAAAATTAAAAAGATTAGATACTTTACTAGCCATGAGGTGCTTAAAAATAATTTTAAAATGTAAATTGTAAAAGGCAACTAAGAGTGTATACAATTTCTTAATGATATCTGAAAAATCATCAATCTTTAATAGGTTTATATAAATTTATATTCTATTTTGAAATGGAAAGAGAAAACAAATCTAGAAATAAATCTCCATGTAAACATGTGAAAGTTTTACTCATATCCTGTTATGCACAGCCATTTATTTCTTCAACACCAATATTGATAAAGTTATTTAAATTGTGAAAAAGATATTTCTGTTACCAAGTATTCAGGTGAATATAAACATATTCTTAATAATTATTAATGCAAGTTTGTCAAGTATTATGAGCACAATGCAGCAACATTCTATCTATATGAAATAAATAGAATCACAGACAAGAGTAAAATAAAATTAAGATGACAATTATTTCCATTAAATGTGAATAATTTAAATATTTTAAAGTTGTATTTATCAAATGATTGCGTCAAGGCAATATTGGCTGCATGTTTTTCCACTCTGTGGGAGAATGATCTGAATAGTATTTTAATGTAATCTGTATATATCTTATATATGTTTTATGTAAGAAAAGTAAAACAGAAAAAATAAATAAATAAAAAGAAAAGTAAAACAGATCTTATTTTCTTTTTTACACTTGCTTTTACATCCATTTTTATCCATTCATTGATTTGTTTATCCATGAGTGTGTTGGCGCACATGACAGTTTGTGTGTGTGTGGGCAGAGGACAACTTATAGGGGAAAACTCAAACAACAACAACAACATAGCTCTTTTCTTCAACTGTGTGAGTTCTAGGATTCGACTTGGCTCATCAAGCTTGGCTGCAGCCTTTACTAACTAAACCATCTATCCAGCCCTGGACTTTATTTTCTTGCCAGAATTTTTATATAGTTCAAACTTTAGGAGGTTTATTTAAGAACCAAAAATGTACAGAGAATTATAAATATGATATACAAGACCATTTCCTCTTAAAGAGAAAAACTGAAAAAATTTTGAGTATTTCCTAACCAAACTGCACACAAAAAGTGATATGAAGATAAAATACATAATTAACTCCTATGTATCTGTTTTTCTGGATGAGAATTTTAATAATTTTTAAGTTATAGTTTCTCACATCTTTGCCTTGAGTCTTGCATACAAATGCTTGCTAGTGATTAAGCAACATGCTACTGTTTGTAAAATATGTATCAAGATCCAGTCTAGAAAGTAAAATAAGTAAGTAAGTTAAATAAATAAATAGATAGATAGATAAATAAATAAATAAATAGCATGGCAATGAGTGAAATAGCACCAGTCTCAACAGGTACATGTATTGATTAGCAAAGAGCTAGTAAGCAAGGCGCCAAGTCACTCTTCAACCTGTGCCTTGCAATTGGCTGAAATATAAAATCCGAAACAGTCTGTTTCAGAACGTTAGAGCCTGGGTCCACACAGGTGACACTTACTGGAAAGCAGCAGCCAGCTTCCATATGACATAGACGCTGAAGTTTAGATCAGGCACTGGCATGAGAACAAAGCTGCTTGAAGGACCCAAACAAAAGTCTCTCCCACCTCCTGTATTGTAGGGCTAAATGGATAAATGTTGTTTGTAGGAATCTTGAGAGCTTGAACTGTGTTCTCAAAGTGCTTCCAGATGGTGGACACTGGTGAAAACCCTTTCTCTTTGTATAAGAGAAAATCCAGTGGTCAACCAACTTTCTTTTTTACATTTTTAAAATGTATTTATTTATTCACTTTACATCCTGATTGCAGGCGCCGGTTCTCCCCTCCAAGAGCTCCTTTCCACTCCACACTCTTCTTCCCGTTTTCCCCTCTCCTCCTCAGAGAAGGGGTAGACCTCCAATGGGTACCAACCTGCCATGCAACATTAATCGCTGCAGAACTAGGCACATCCTCCCTGGCTGAGGCCATAAATGGCAGCCCTGTTAGGAGAATGGGATCCAAAGGGAGGTATCAGTCAGAGAAGTCCCTGGCTCTAGTTGTTGGGGGATCCATATTACAACCAAGCTGCGCATCTGCTAATCATGTGCAGGGACCTAGGACCAGTCTGTGGATGCTGTTTGGTTGGTGGTTCAGTCTTTGTGAGCACCCATGGGCCCAGGCCAGTTGATTCCATGGGTTTTCTTGTGGAGTCCTTTACTGCTTCAGATCCCTCAGTTGTCTACCCAAGCTCTGTCTTGAACTTGTCACACAACTCCCTGAGCTCTGTTTAATGTTTGCCTGTGGGTCTCTGCATGTGTTTCCATCAGTTGCTGGGTGAAGCCTCTCAGAGTTATGCTAGGCTCCTGTCTGTAAGCATAACAGAGCAATATTAATAGTGTCAAGGATTGTTTCTTTCCCATTGGATGGGTTTCAATTAATGCCAGTCTTTGGTTGGCTACCTTCTCAATCTTTGATCTATTGGAAATGGAAAGGGGGGCATTACAACAGACACCGAGGAAATCCAAAGAATCTTTACATCTCACTTCAAAAGCTTATACTCCACAAAATTGGAAAATCTAAATAAAATGGATAATTTTCTTGATATATTTCACTTATCAAAGTTAAATAAAGATTTAACAAGTTAAATAGTCACATCACCCCTAAAGAAATAGAAGCCTTCATTAAAAGCTCTCAACAACAACAACAACAAACAGCCCAAGTCCAGTTGGTTTCAGCACAGAATTCTTCTAGAGTTTCAAAAAAGAGCTAATAGCAATATTCCTCAAATTATTCCACAAAATAAAAACAGAAGGAGCATTGTCGAACAAATTCTATGAGGCCACACTCACCCTAATACCTAAACAACACAAAGAAACAACAGATTTCAGACTAATTTCCCTTATGATGCAAAAATACTCAATAAAATGCACACACACCAAATCCAAGAACACATAAAAATATCATAAATCAACTTTCTATACTCTTGTTTCTTTTAAGATTTTTTTTTGGGGGGGGTTGGTGTTCTGTTGTGGTAGTTGTTTTAATTAAATTGGAGCATGCTGTGGAACTCAGCCCTATGTGTTGAGACTTAAGGAGCAAGCTTTCCTTTCACAGAACAAACAAGACGATGTAGAATTTGAGAGGTTGTAAATAATTACTATAGTTAATGCAATTAATGTATCCATCAGATTCTTAGTTTACCTAAATGTTTGCCTACATATGTGTGGATTTCATACCTACTCTCTCAGTGTCCTTTCCTTATACAATACAATATTATTAGCTATAGATCTTCTGCAGAGTATTACATCTCTGTACTCAAACTACTTAAGAGAAAGTTCATAGTCATTGGTCTAATTGTTTTGTTTTCTTCTCCTTTTAATATCTAGTAATTACATCTCTGCTTTCTGAGCATATTTGGCTTTTAAAATTCCATATATAAATGAGATAAATAAATATTTTTCTTTTTGTCCCTATTTTTGATTAGACATGCCAGATTCATCTACTTTATTATAAATGCTAATATCTCCTTTTTAAACCAAAATATTCATATATGCATATATAAATAAATAAAAAGAAATTGTATATATACACATGTGTATTTGTTCATTAAATAATATATAATCAACTTGTATTTCAACTCATCTATCAGTTAACACTTATCTTGGCTGTTATGAATAATATTGAAACAAACCAATGGATGTAGAGGTACAAATATCTCTATAAGAAATAGAATTTATTTATTCTGGACATGTACATAATAGTGGAATTATTGAGTCATTTGGTAGTTTTATTACTTTTTGAGGGACCATTTTCCAAAATGACCTATTCATATATTCACCAATGCAGATAGTATGCAGGAGTTCTCTTTTCTTCATACTATCATCAGCATCAGGAATATCTTTATTATTTTCTGAAGTCTGTGAACTTGAGTGAGGTATGTCAATGTAGTTTTAATTTGAATGTACATGATGTTTAGTGCTTTTGGGTGTGTTAAATTTCTTTGATATATGCATTTTAAGTCTTTGATACATCTAAACATTTGAATGATATAATCTTATTTATTTTGAAAATTAATTTTCCTACATGATTGCCTCACACTGAAAATTAAGGAATGCACAGAAATCAACTCTAAATACACAAAAGGCTTAACTGGAAGAGCTAACATCATAGAGGTGCTAGAAGACATAGGGGAAATGTTCCTTGACATTGGTCTTGATACTTAGACAAGACACTAGGAATCAAACAAGAAAACAGCCAATGGTATGAACCCAAACTTAAAGCATTCTTTGTAGCTAAGGGGAAAAAAAAAAGAAAATGAAAAGTAACATTTGATTGTGAGAAATGATCTGCCATCTGTATTTAAACTTAAATGAAGAAGAGAATAAAGGAGTCTGCAAAGGCCCCTAGAATGGTGCACATATGTTCCATGATCATGATAGGAAGGTGTTTAGAAAGAGCTGATGCTTTGCTCCAGCTGGGAAATCCAGGGAGGAGAGGGCTCTACTCTGATCATCCTACTCCCAAAAATCCCATACTTAAATTGCTGTCCTTCAGACCTATCTTTTCTCTTAAAATAAGCAGATATAGCAATTTGTTGTGTGAAGGATTTGGTTCAGGAGAGGTGGAATTTGATCAGTGTACACTGTGTGCCTGTATGTAATATAACACTGAGTCACACTTCCATGTGGAACCACTACACAATAACCCTGAGCAGAAAATAGATGAAGAGGTCAAGTGCCTCCCTCAAAAGATTTAAAAAACAAGCTGTTGAAATATGTGTAGTGGAGACTGTGACTCATACACCAAAGCATGTGCTGACTGTATATCTAAAATAGGGCAAGAAAAAGAAAATAAGAAACATCTGCTTTGTACCTAGATACATCAGCTGTTTCTAAAGTTAACAATCTAACCTTCGTAATTGTCCTACAACATGTGCCGTAGTCTCCATTTTTTAAGTTAAAAATTTAAATTGTCATAGAGGCATAGTTCCCCACTAGCACAGGTCTGAGAAGCAGAAACTGAAGGTGAATCCAGAACTTTCTTAATGGAATGCTCATAGATTAAATGGAAGTTTCACATGAACATCTTGTAGCAACTCCAAATACCATCCAGGTCCAACAGTTGGAGAGTCAGTCCTTGTTGGAGGCTCAGAGTCCTTTGGTTTCAGAACCATCTCTGTAATCATTTTTCATCTCTCCAGGTCATGTGCCCTATAACTCTGAAGGAGACAAGGGTCACAGAAGAACTTGAAATGGAGCACACTTCCTAGAAGCTACACAGTGAAATTTTGTAAAGTCTCTGTACAGTAAAAGTATATTGCATATAGAGCTCTTTTTTTCCCTTAAATTAAGCCTACAAAAGACTTGGTGAGTAAAAAGTTGAAGTATAAAAAGGGGGAGGGTTTATTCAAGAACATTATTGTCTACAGCTTAGTGGCTCACTCTCTGGCACAAAATTGAGCTGACATACTTTCATTAAATACAATAATTTCCTTAAATTAAAAGAAATCTTAGGCTGTTTCAAATTGCTTTGCTGAGTGTTTTCATCTAAAGAACAGCAGGTGAATATGAACAACTTCAAACCTATTTTTATTTTCCAGTAAATCCCAAATGCCTTAGCTTCGCTAGCTAATAGCATCCAAAAACACGCTGATCTTGGCAGTAATGAGAGCCCTGAGAGAGGCCAGGCTGAGTGAAGGAATACAGGGCTGGGCTTTCATGAGGAAATTTAAAAGCAATCAATTGAAATACAAAGACTTTTAAGTTCATCTCAGCCTAACTCCAAAATTTGAAATAGTATGTAAGAAACAAATTAGCCCAAATTTCTTCTTTTTTCCTGTAAAAATATGCAAAGATAAAGGAGATATGGCAGAGAGCATGCAGGTATGCATCCTGAAGTAAATGAATGAACATTGACCATATTTTTCTGTATATAAACTTAAACCAGCCACAAATAATTATGAAGCACTACAGTAGCAAGACATCTTCCATATGACGTTTACAGATCAACTTCTTAGAGTGTATTTCTTTACCCTTTGTTGAGAATATGTTGCCTGAATTGTGTATATCTGAATTTCCCAATTAAAAAGTTAAATGAAGATTTTATTTGTTCTCTGCTCCTTGAGTATGTTTCCCAAATTACGTGTCACTATGACTGAACACTTTCTCCCTCATTTTGATGTTTGCTATTTCAGTTATTTGGGAACAAAACATTTCTTATAATTACAATATATAATACATTTTAGAATGAATTAATTTACCATTGGGCTGTTGAATGGATGATTGATGTTGTTGGCATATGTTCCATATGTAGCTTGGAAGAAGAGCTTTCTATACTTTTGCTATATGAAGATCAATCCTGCAGTGAAAATAACATACTACTCATAAATAACAAGAACATTATATATTTTACATTTTTAATTTTTTTAGATTTTTATTTTTGAGAAATTTATACATGTATATGATAAAATGTTGTTTCAACTTTCTACCACCACCTATGTCCTACAACAGGTTTTACTCTCAGATACATATTCTTATTTTTATTAATAACCTAGTTAGAACTGCCAATACAATATATTCACAGGTGTGTGGTCATCCATCAAAGCATGGGAAACCTGAAAAGACCACATTCTCAAAGTTGAATGAATCTCTCTTCCTCAACAGCTATCAACTGCTGATAAGGGGTGGGTCATGGAGATCTTCTACCCGTCCCTGAGAAGATTTTGGTTGTTAATTTTGTGTTAGTCTTGTGCAAGTAACCACAGTGACTGTGAGTTCATGAGTGTAATAACCACACCACACCCAGAAGATCACATTTTACAACATTCCTTGCCATTTTTTGATTCTTACATTCTTTGAGTTTCCTCTTTCATGGTATTACCCTAATCTTGGTGGTGGGGACCTACTATAGATGTCTTTTTTAGAGCTGAGCTCTCAATGTCTTATTCAAAGTGTGTTAAACAATTAAGCATCTTTCCACTGACTATTGCTCACTGCAAAAAAGATTCTTTTATCAGGGTGGAGAGCAGCCCAAGTTTATGTGTATAAATGTAAATACTTAGAAGTCAATTTTATAGCAATTAGCCAAATGGTAGTAGATTCTGTTCTGGGACTTATGACTTCCACAGTCAGACTTTTGAACAAGACCAGGCATGAATTTCCTTTCTGTGAAGCAGGCCTCAATCCAGTCAGAAAGTGGTTAGTTACTGCACTAGTGGCCACCTGGAAGATATGTATTGTAGTATTCCAGAGATGTATAAGACCAGGAGGGTAGCCATCAGGGAGTATCAGTTTAAGATTGAGTTTTTTATGTCCTGATGGAAAAGTATGTGGTATTTTCAATCATAAGGTCTCACCATGTTGTTGTGGTGTATAACAAAAAGCAATGGCAGTAAACTTTGTTGGTTGGTAGTCCTCTGGGATCTTTGTGACTGACAAGTCATTGGAAGTATATCTCCCTTGTATTACATTTTTCATTTAATATTTTTTTCTTGGAGTGATCTGTTCTCCCATGTGAGGTAATTTAATTCAAGCTCTTATTAAAAATTGTATTGTGATATTACCTAACTATATACTAGGCTTCTATAAGGTGTTTTTATAGATCCTTAGTTTTCATTAATCCCCCCATTATACTCTCCTGTCTCCATCCCTCCATGTCATCCATGCTCGTCCTTTAACTCTTAGTATTCTGTCCTCCTCTTTCATTTCATATATGCCCTACTGGCCCTCCACCCATATTTTCATTTTGAAAGTTGGGTTGTGAGATAATAGGTGTTTAATGCCTCTAACTTTAACTCTCTCATTCACCTTTTGATTTTCCTCCTGCTTCCCTGTCCACCCCCTATCAAGCCATTCTACCCCCGTACTCTACCTCACCATCTTGATTTTATCTACAATATCCTCCTCCTCTCTCTAATTAATATGTTCCTGCCTCAAAAGGCTCCTTCCTAATTTCCTGGCTTCCACCTGTGCTCCAAGTTAAACAGACATAACACAACAGATTTTAAGGTAGAGAGAAAACAGAAGAGATTAAAAAAAAATGGAATTATAATGTTAAAAAAAAAGAAGAAAGAAAGAAACTAGAGGCCTATCTTTCACTGTGCATAAAATTCAGCCCCAAAGACATAGGAAAAGGATATGATGGCCTGAGTCTGCTAGAGGACAAAGTAAAACAGGCTTCAGCTTACATGTAAAGCTAAAGACTTTCTGAGTAAAACTCTGTTAGCACAGGAGACAGTACCAACAACCAACAAACGAGATCTCATGAAACCCAGAAGCTATGCACAGCAAAGAAAACTGTGAAGCAAATGGTAGGCAGCCACAAATTGGTAGGAAATCTTTTCTAACTATTCATCTGGTATATACCTAGTATTCTAGAATATTCAAAGATATAAAAGAAAATCTAAACATTAAGAAGATGAATAACCCAATTAAAAATGGGCTTTGAAACTGAACAGACAATTCTCAAAAGGAGAAATCAAATGGCTAGGAGACACTTTAAAAACTGAAAGGGAAAAGGTGATGGAAAAACAGGGAGGGAATGGAGGAAAAGGGTGGAAGGGGCCATGATCAGGATGTAAAGTGAATAACTAATAAAAATATTAGAAAAACATAACCAAACCAAAAAACTGAAAAAAAAATAGTTACCAAAAAAATACATATTAGAAGTACTTTAAGATACAATTTCACTCTAATCAGAATAGTCATAAGAAATACAAATGAAAATAGCGGCCACAGATGCAGCAAAAATGGGGAAGTTTTATACACTCATAGTCAGGGTCTAAAGTGATATCAACACTTAGGAAAGTAGCCTGGGCATTTCTAAAAATCAAACCGTCACATGTCCTAGCTGTGCCACTGCCGGGAATACACCCTCTGGACTTTATCTCCTACTGCAGAGGCACTTACACTTTCAGGTTCATTGCTTGGGTCACAATATATAGAGAATAGAATCAACTTAGATGATTATCAACAGATGAAGAAATTGAAAATGTGATTGATATGTATATGCATATATATGGAATATAACTCAGCTGGAAAAATGAAATTATAATATTTTCCAGAAAATGGGTGGAACTGAAGAAAATTATATTGAGTAAGGTAACATAAGCTCAGAAAGATATATTTTATATTTTATGCAGACATAGTGGGAATTTTCTCAAAAGAAATTGCTTTCTCCTTATGACAAAGATGATGAAATGATAATAAAAATGAAAAGTTCTCTGTAAAAGACCCATCTGAGTTTTAGAAATGGATATTTCTTCAGTAGCATATAAATAGTTACAGCAATTAGACATATACATAACCATAAAGGCCTTGATGAAGTATAAGTCACAATAATGGGCAGAGCATGGGGGTATTTCAGATAAGGACATGGATTCTTCAACCATCATTTAGGACACATCTGTCAATATGATAGAGAAAAATAAGTACATAACTCAGCTTACAATTGGTGTTTCAGCCAATATGCCAGCGTTGTATATAGGTGAATGGTGGTTTTTTTCTCTTTTACAGTTGGTGGGAGAGTGAGTCAGACCCTAGACAGAATGACCATAGAAGTAGTAGTCTAGAAGCTTACAATGCTGCACCAATCAGAAGTTTTATTTTAATTGTCACCATATCTTTCCAAAAAACAAACTTTCTTTGTGCAGTCTTCTGTTAGACATTAAAAATTTGAATATATACTTATTTCACCAAGTAACCTTCTATTATTAATAGCAATGATGAAGAATTTCAATGTCTCCAACGACACAAGAGGCAAAAATCAACACTATCAATACTTCTGCAGTAGCCCATCGAGAACTAAGCATTACTCTAAAATCTATTATTTATGCTAATTAAAAGCAGGGAGAAATTGCAAGGGAAAATTTGTACCCAAATAGTTATAAAAGCAATGAGCTCAATGGAGTGTATATAGACAGAGAAAAGGTAGATCACAATATTCTCTCGACTTATGTTTCAACAACTTTGGGACATTCAGACTGATATATGCAAACTGGAATTCATCCCAACAATCAGTTAATAAATATTGGTAAATGTTAGTGATGTATCCTGCTGTGTTGAAGGACACTGTGATAACATCAATGAAAAAGGCATCCAGCCCTATGTAGTGTGTAGAGTAGCAATGGAAATGAGATAATGAATATTCAAGTTGACAAAAGAATTCCGTTTTATAAGATTATTAAAAATTGGCAAACTGTTAGGAAAATTGTGAACTACTTACAAAACAAGGTCAAAATAATATGTGAAATACAGAAAGGTATATCTGGAGCTCCAACTTTATATTGTTTTCAGAAAGAGCAAGACTTATTACTACTGTTGATTTGAAGGTTAGCTAGTGAAGGCCCATCAATATGACTTGGTCATAACAATCTTTCAAGTGAGAAAGAAAAAGGGCTAATAAACCAAACCAGAATTGTATGTGGGAGATAAAGTGCACAAAGAGCACAGTTCCGTATAACGTGGGAGTCTGTCAAAGTATGAAGGTAGTCAGTGTAGAACTATAAAGGAAGGTGTTGATACAATGTGGAATAACAATTTAACTAGAACAGAGGGAGAGTCATGGGACTTTACAACCATTCCTTCTACAAACTTTACTTTGATGAAGATCCTGATCTATGCACAACCATTTCATTGTCAGATATAATTTACTTATGCATGAGAAAAGGGAAGTTAAAATATAGAAAATCGAATAAATTTACTCAAAGTCATAAAACTAATAAAGCGAGAGTCAGGATTTGATCCAGTGAGTTTGGGTGCCAAATCCACGCTCTTTGCCCCTATGCTAGAAGTCTACTGAATACATACAGTGCTCAGGTCTCTTTGTATACAGAATCTCACCTAAGATTAAAAAATCAATCTATGTAAAGGTTAAAATTGCCATCCCCACATTCAATACTAGGAAGGCAAAGCTTTGTCCATTTTTAAGAAGGAATTAGGCATGGAGATCATATCTATCTGTCCTACCCTCCTAATCTTCAAGTGCTCTTTGCACAGTAACTCATCATTGGGATTCAAAAAAGATCAATAGTTTCCCACATTTAAGCGTGTGTGTGTGTGTGTGTGTGTGTGTGTGTGTGTGTGTGTCTGCGTGTGCATGAACACACATACAAGATGCAGCATGATTTTATTTCTTTAGCTCAGTGATTACTATTTGAACAGCTTTAACTTCTTTTTTTTTTTTGTCTTTAACTGTGAACTGTAACTACAAATGATAAGTCTCATACTCCCATCACTCCTCGAAACTGCAGCACCATTTAATTAGTGTTTTTGTTATTATATAATTGAATATACAATTTAATGCAGTATAAATGATTCATACTCTTTTTTAATTGTACCTATTGCAGCATTTTCAAGTTGGATGACAATAACTTCTTATTTTCTTTATGATTTTGAAATAATGTGCAGTAAGCAGAGGGAACTGACTATAAATTCACAAATGAAATTTACTTTGTTCCTTAAAAACTAATCATCAGTAATGAAAATGTACAATTAGGTATTGATTTATGTAGAGTTTGCTTTTGTTTAAAACATAATTAATTTAGCTATATGAAAGGATAATTATCATTACAAATTGTATTTTGTATATAAATAATTTGGTTAGGCAAGAAATTGTTATTTGATCTTAGATAGTCTATAAATAGGTATATTTCTCTACATAACAGAAGAGACAGTAGAGCATAGTTGGCAAACACGAATACTTTCCATGGAGAGTAAGAGAGTATTTGTTAAATAAGTATTTGGTTATGATTGTTAATACCAAGTTATTTTCAATCATTGTGAAATTTTAATGAAATAATTACACAAACTTTAAGCATAAAGTTATATTACTGAGTCAAAATGTGTGGTTTTGTTAAAGATTTTCATATTTATTTTACGGGAGGAAGACCATCTGCAATCATGGTCTAAGAACTACTAAGAGCCCAGCCCTGTAGAGCAACTGTGCATTCAGGCTAGTGCTCTGTACGTCATATGGAACCTATAATGCCATTTACAGGCAGCCCATGTATATTCGAGACTAAGTAATATGCAGCTTTTTAAAACTCACACTTAAAGCACAGAGACACCTATGACTATGCTGATGAGTGGTGCTTTAGATAAACTAACCTCTTGAAATTCTCCAAGCAGCTAAGGCCATAACAAAAGTGACTTGGCTTAAGCTTTGATTTCATGCACTGTTTCAAGTAGAGGGGCCTCACACGCTTTCATTCCCTATCAGTAATAATAACTAAAAATTGGCACAGGATGTGAAAAAATTGCTATAAACTTAGCAATGGATCTGAAACATAAGTTATTCATTCAGCTTTTTCCATCTGAATTCCTGGCTCTCTGAGCCTTGGTCTCACTACATATATTCTCCCTGAAAGAACTTCTTAATTGAAATATGGTGCCAATACATTCAGAAAGTAACAATTATATATAATACATATATTATATTATATTTATTATATTGTATTATATTATATATATATCAATAAGAACTTGACCCAAAGTTGTTCATTCCATGTTAGAAAACACAAACCTACCAAAGTTCTACATTTGTATGTCCATCTCTCTGAAAGTATCAGTGAATACACATCTGTAAAAGAAAATCTCATGAAAGCTCATTATAGAAATGTTAGGAATCTGAAAAAGTGGAAAAGGGTGCTGACTTCCCCCAAAATATATATAGGATATCTATATTCACTAAATACTAGTCAAAAAAGGGAAAAAGTGGATGGCCGGAGTGTAGAATTTGATGGGACTGGCAGAGATGGTGCTTGCATTTGGGGAGAAAACTACACAGAATTTGCCGAGGCATCTGAAAAGAACATGTAATTCAGAAGAGTCTCTGTGAAGATGCAGGCCCTTGGAGACAAGCCATGACCAAGCACGCATTCTGAGTGCTGAGAGAGAACAGTGCATCTCTAACTTCTGAAAGACCTGGGTCAGCTCATCTCATATTCAAGGCCACAGAAATTGGGTGAAACTGCTAGTCTTTAACTCTTGTGCATTGGAGAACTCTCCTCTGTCCAACACTATTTTCAGTGTCATTCTCCATTAAGCCCACTATAAATATAGATCAGTAATATCTAATTTTTAAAATATTTTCTGATTTTTTAAATATATATTTATATTATTACACATATATACAATAAACTACATACAACAAGAAGAACCACAGAACAATCAAGAATTATATTAATGTTACATTCATAGTGTTTAGGTTATTTGTATTTGGCAACCTTGAAGAAAACATTTTTCTTATTTTGGAGCATCTAAAATTCTGAATGAAAATCAATATCTATCATATCTCATCTCTTTCAACTTAAAACATCTATTTAGACCTAAAAACATCTTAACCCCTAAACTACTAAGCTTAGTTGTAAAACTAAACTATCTGGTCTTTAACTCCATCAGAAACTTGAGAAGGAATAAACTTAATTATCTGAGTCATTATTTGACTCTCTCCTTTCTTTCTTTTAACTTATTGGAAGTAGTTACTAGCTTCTCTTTTGCTCTTGTCTGCCATTTTTTTCCAATTAGACGTGGCTATTCTATAAGACACCTGAGAGTATGAGCTATTTCTAATCAAAGTTCTTTAATGAAAACTCTAGTTTTTATACTAGAGTAAAACCACCAGAACTTACAATAGTCAGGAAGACATGAGCCTGACATCTGTGGTTTCCATTGCATTTCTTGCTGTCACTTCCCTGCAACCACCCCCACTGGCCACAAACCATGTTGTTATACATATGTGGAGTCCTTTGATAGATTCTGAAGGACTGTTCTTCACTTTCCATACTTCTTAAGGTGTTTGCTTTGTTGCTTTTTCCTTGAATTTATATAGTGCACTCCAATGGGAATCTGAAGCCATACCCCTTGCAGCAAGTGCCAACTCTGTTTTGTTTTCACTGCACAGGATAACAGGATATATTTAGCTTTGCCAGAGCAAATGTTGTACTGGACAAAATTAAATAACTAGAAAGGAATTTATTGCAGCAGGGAGCACAAAGCCTCCAAATTGTCTGACTTCTATTTTGCTGAACCAAAAGCCTGGAGAGTTTTAAGAGCAGGAGTGGGAAGGACCATAGGCCGGCTTTGTATACAAATTGGTCTTACCCTAAAGAAAAGTAAAGTCCCTTAAATCTTCAGGGGTAGGAAGGCGTTTTACAACATGAGCCATCTAAAGTCAGGCTCACAGAAACCTGGAGGCAAGAGCGCTATCTTTCTTCACGACTATATTTCAAAATATGAAAAAAAAATTACACCTCAAAGCAAGACAGTGCTGTGCTGTAAAACAGTCAAGAGGCTACGAGAAGATTTATATCTCGAAGAGGAAGAGAAAGAATTTACACTTTTAAGTTTTCTAAAGTATATGTTCCAAAGAAAGGAGTGTAGATAACTCCATGGTCAAGCCATCTGGATTCTGTAAGTACTGAGAACAAGGTGGTCAGAAGCTTAGCAGTAAGAAGCCAACGAGGCCGCCTTTCATTGCTGTTTGGCCTCCTTCATAATATACATTCCATCTCCAATCAGAGGGGACTATCTCCTCTGTCTTACTCCACAGGCTGGAGAGCAATGCGAAGAAGACCCCTTGTGTCTGCAGAAACCAGTTCTAACTAAACTGGTTAGAAATGCAATCTTGTGAAGAGACTGGAAAGTTGAGGTCCAGACCTCATTTACCTTATCTTGGGCTAGTTTTAGGCCCCTGAATAGCTATTCTTCACCCACTTCTGTCTGAACTAATATCATGTGACTAGCAGATAAAATCCTTTTAGAGTCTGTTATCAGACTCACAGCTTTCACTAACCCAAACGCTAAGAATGCCATTGTATAGCATCTGAGACCTATAGAAGCCTTCCCCCACCCATATCTTGCTATATGCACCTCTCTGATGTACCCAGCAGTGCATTTTAAGTTTGCCTTGATTTATGACTTTGTTGCTCTGCAAAATTATAAAAGTTCATGAAACTGCTTCCATGTTGGAATATTACATTTGGGAAGAACTAAATGCATGTTTCTGGGCCATGGCCACTCATATATGGCCCAGAATAATCTATATCTTTTATTTCTTTAGGACAAGAACTGTTTTTCTCTATGACAGAAATAAGGTGCTGAGTCTAGCATATAAATTCTAGTATGAGGCAACAAACGAAAGAATTTTGTTGTGGAAAGGTAGTAAGTAAGAAGACTATTGCTTAAAGGGGCATGCCCAATTATATAATTAAAATAACAAACAGCCTTCTACCCTCCCCAAGACAGCTCCTATAAACATTCCATAATCTGTTTTAGTAAGTTTTACTTTAAACAATTGTTTTTTTCTGATTAATTTATAATGTTTCAAAACTATGCATACATAACCACCATTGATTAGTATGTGGCATGTTTTACCTTCAGATTCCTTTCAAGACTTCAGTTTATCTATTTCTCTCACAGGCATTTGTTTTCCATTATACCAAGAACTCAAATTGTATTTAAACGATGTGTGATTCTCCTTCCATTATAATATCATTTGTTTATTACTCACATATTTGTTACAAGCATTGAACATTTTAGTACAGTGACAAAGTAATTAAAATGTATTATACATGTCAAAAGACTTTATTAGCTCAACCAATTTAAGCAAATCTTAACATTATAGTCTCAAACAAATGTGCTATAGTTATGGGATACAGAAAATGCAAAGATAAAACACAGTAGGAAGTGTTTGCTGTGAAGTGAGAATACAAATTCACTTAGACCTATCTTTAGAGAAAGGTTAAAACTAAGTGTTAGAGACAATCGCATCTTACCTCAAATCATTTTTGAAGATATGTCTGAGTCAAAAGCTGTATTGTTTTCAATTAAAAAAAAAACTTCAGCTATTACCAGGAAACAAAGAACCATGTTGCTCATTTCAGACTGTCTTTTGCTTTCTTCGCAGCTAATGCATTGATGTTTAACAAGTGTGAAAGGAATGGAATAATTTATTCAATGAAGTATGTGATAATTTGAGGTTGATGCATGTAGGAAAATGAAATAAAGAGATGGCTGAATTGGTAACGAGACTATTTTGCAAGCTTGAGACCTTTAATTTGATTTTTGTTATCCACATATTAAAAATGACTTTATAGGTTATTTAAATGAAAATCCCAGTTCCAGGAATGGGCAACTTCTCAAAGACTTTTTGGTCTGAGAGGCTCCCATGGTCTCCAAAGTACAAGAAACTGTCACCCTTTTTGGTTGCCCGCCAAGATGAAAAGGTAAAAATCTGTTGGGGAAGAAATTGCATACTTTTCTTTCAGGGCCCAGAGAAATCAAACTGGATTTGTTCTTGGAAGTTTCTTCCTGTTGACTAGCACTTACAGTGCTGAAGTGTCCATGCTGTTCTCCAGTGGATAATTTTCATCAGTCATTTTACTTAGCTCTGGACTGTGTATACAGCAAAACCTACCAGCCATGCAGAATAAACTCAATGGTACAATAGGGCCAAATTTGTTATGTGGGTAACATACCACTTTTCAGTTGGATTTAATGGTCACTCCACAGAAGGGAATTAATTTTTGGTACTGTACAACTGTTCAAAAGACTGTGAGTAAGGAGGTCGAAGACCCTAATGGGGGAGCTGTGTTTTTTCTAAATGAACATGATGTGTCCATCAACTTGCCTTCTAAGTAATAGCATTTGTTCTCATGGATTAGTGTTATTGTCTACTTTGGATGAGAAAAGGTTCTTGATACTGTGGCCAGCAGTGACTATAGAGATTCATAACTGGTCAAAGAACCAAGAATAAATAAATGTTGATTGCCCAGCCATAGGTAGGACATCTATATCACACCCTTAAGCTTCACAGAACATTGTAAAAAGAGGATCAGAAAGGATGTAAGTGTCGAAGGAAGTTAGATAGGAGCAGTAAATTGGCTTGGTGAACTGACAGTGGTCATAACTAACTACACAAGATACACACAACATTACGGACATCAGCATTCTGTTCTGGATGGGGCAGGGGCTCATAGGCCATACCAACCCTTGAAGATTTAAGCTGATGCGAGGAGGGACATTTTTTTCATCTGATGTTTATGAGTATGTAGCCAGTGGTTAGGAGTCTATAGTTCTGTAATTGACATCCATGCCCCTGTAAACAGCATCAATGAGACTCTTTGGAACGAACACACACACACACACACACACACACACACACACACACACACACACACACAAAAACATGAAAGCAGTGTGGCTTTAGTTGGGAGAAGGTTACTAAGGGCAGTAGAGGGACAAGAGAGGTAAAGAAAATCATGGGATGAATATAATTGGAAGACAATTGTTACTGAAATACATTATATATATGAGAATAGCATATTGAAATCCACTTTATAATTATATATCTCTATTATATAATTAATTTGGATTAAAATATTAACTTCTGCTAAAGTTTATATTAAGACGATAAAGATGGACTGGAGAAAAGATTGCTGTGTCTCCTTTTTTTTCCCCAGTGTGACCACAATGAACTGAGCTCTGTTTCTTCTTGTTGAAAAAACAAAAATAAAAGTGGAAAAGAAGACAAAAACAAAAAACAAAAAACAAAACAAAACAAACAAACAAAAAAGCCAAGCATAGCAGCACATGCTTGTAATCCCAGCATTGAACAGGTGCCAGTAATAAGAAAGATCTCTGGACTCTTTTAAGCAAGCTTCAGGCCAATTAGGGAGCTTCTCTAATAAATAAAGAATGTGCCTGCTGAGGAAGACATCTAAGATTAGCCTTTGGTACCTACATGTATGCACATACTCATAAACACCACATGAAATAAATAATATGTGGAAAGTTATCCTAACAGCAATGTGCACTTAATATGAATTTTAAAGATTAGATCTTTACAGGTAAACATTACTTACTTATATTTATGGAAAATAGCTGTTGATGTAGCTCAGTTGTTGGAGTGCTTCTCTATAGTGCAAGAAACACTGGGTTTGACTCCCATAAACTGTATTTAGTGGCAAATGCCTGGAATCCCAGCACTCTTTGGAAAGTGATAGAAGGCTAGAGTTCAAGGCCATCTTTGGCCAGTATGTGATACTTAAGTCAAAGTCTCAAAGAAACAAAAGAAAGCAAAACAAAACACCATCATTTAAAAACAAATGGAATTATTAAACACAAATAGAATTTCATACTGAGAGCTCTTGGACTTTAAGAAAAAAGAATATTTGTCCCAGAACACTTTGTCAAATGTGTTAAAAAAAATATTGGTTATTTCATTTGGTACTGGGCTAAGTACTTAACAGTACTAGCACATAGTACTCATGTGGCCCAGGAAAATTTGTCACTGTTGATTTTTCACATATTTTTAAATGTCATTTTTTTGTGGAAAATTCATCTTCTGTTCCTCAAAGGAAGGACAATCTTAGTGGGGAGAATTTTGTATTACCAACTGCCCTCTAATGCAATCTTCAGGAGCAAAGTTTCTCCATTATCCAAATCCTATGTTGCTTATAATCAGAACAATCATGTTTCAGCCATGTCTTACTGATTCTCATTTAATTGTTCTTAATTTTTAATTGATGAACTATAAAGAGCCTTCAAACCAGATTTATTTCCCCTTGAGAAAAGCGTTACCACACTATTTGACATACCATGAAAATTTCATCAGGAAAGTAGCTTCTTTTATACCAAAACCAAAATGATGTCAATGAATTTTGAAGGTGTTGTGAAACACTTAATTGAAATCCTATTCTCTGTAAGTCTCTGAAGAAAATTTATGCGAATGATGAATTAAACTGTTAAAAAAAATGACACAATGCATCTGAAGTTTAGTTGCCAAAAAGACCTTTTTCCAATGCTCTGGGACAGTGTAGTCTACTCTCAAATCTGCATTTTAAAGAACAGACATATGAACAAGTATAGTCTAAGCTTCTTTTCTATAAAGATTACTATATAAGTGATTTCTATTCTTTGTATTTTAAGAAACAAACTGCTATCTAATAGGTTATAAGAAGACATAGAGAAACAAATTAAATAAAACCACCAGAAATAAATGAATTTTTTATTAGATATATAAATCTTCTGTTCTTTTATTAAGTCCTTCAAAGATTTATTAAATTTTCCATGATTTGAGAAACACTGCAGAAATGTAATAAAAAAGATGGATGGATTTTAATTCAGTTTTTATAATGATCCAATGGGTTGATTGTAACATTTTGACGTAGAGGATATAGTGATAGTATAAAAAAGATTTATTTTTAAATTACATCTTTGAGTGCTATAGTAGGTTCTTCAGCACATTTAATTGTCATTAGATACTGAGTTTTCTCTTTAATATCTCAGTATCAATGATCAATTTTTAATTCCAATGAATTATAAGGAGTGCACTTATAAAAAATTCTTCAAAATCTATCAAAAATAAATTACTTGAAAACATCACTTTTCTGATATATGTATACATACAGGCACACTAGGTAAATAAAACATTGCTCTTGTACTATAATTCTATTTTTGAGAATGCTCTTCATTATGCTACTCTGCTTAAAGCCACGAGTAAAACATCTCCATTTTCGGCTACTTTTTAGAGTGTGCTTCCAAAAGGTCCATTTCTTTTTGTCACTGGCACTGTGAATTGTGTGTGAAGATACAAGTGTGTCACACAAATTATAAAATTGTATTTTCAGCTTTTTCCTGGGAAGACAGTTGGCTTGCTGTGGTCGCACTGTATTCAGCTGGCAACCTGCACTCAGATTCTAGTACAACTGTCCTCTTGTCTGCACTGGCTCACTGGACAGAAAAGTAGAAATGTACCACACAGAAGGCTCCTGTTGTAGATCCTGGGCTTCAAACTTCTCATTAAGTCTTCCGTCGGGGATAATAGAAAGACAATAAACAAATACACGAATATACCTGTTACGTGCTAATAAGTGGAGTGAGACTAAAGGGTTAAGAGAGATCTGTTGAGAAAAAAAAATAGCCTGAGTAATGACCAATATAAAGTGAAGGGTTAAATGGTGTGTGTTTCTGGGGCGCTATACCTTCCTTGTGAGGACAGCTTGGCTAGGAGGAAGCAGATGACAGGCATAGATGACAGAGCTTCTAGTATAATCCAGATGCTGGATGGGCCATTCCTCTGAGTATAGTCAGTCACACTCTTAGGGAGAGCACTGAACACCATTTAGTTTGTGTTTCTAATGATGGTTTGAAGTGTTTGTGAAAGACACTTCCAAAGTACAAATGTGGGAGGTAGGGATAGAGCCCAGTGACTGAGTACTTGCCTTGCATGTGAAGGACTCTGGGTTTAATCTCCAGTATTGTTTGTAAAATCTGCCTGTGCACTCTACTTCATGCTGATAACATCAGCGGCATGCTGTTGGAGATAGATGTCTCAGAATTACCTCACGTATTTGAACTCTAGAGACTCTCTGCTCAAATGCTGATGAGCCTGTAACCCCTACTACAAGCCCACCAAGCTAAGATGGCAGCCTGGAAAGTAGTGAACAGTGCCACTGGAGTTCCAGCTGTTCAAAACTGATAAACCATGAAAAGAAACCTGCGCTTTCACTGTAGAAAAATATTTAAACAGAAAATTTTAAATTCATGAAAATTTGTGAATGAAAAACAAATAAATAAAGGAAAAGAAGTATTGACTCTATACACTAAGCAAATGCCAGATCAAGTAAGCAATGTTTGTCCTAGATTTCATGATTACATAATTTGAAGTATTTCTGTTTTAAATTTTGTAACTCTTTACAGTGGGATAGCTTGGATGTCCATTTAGTTTTAAGGAACAGAATTGATAAATGATGAAGGTTCTGAAATTTGGATTATAAAATTCTTTCTTGATAAAATTTCCTTAAACAGTGGGGAAAAATAAGTAGTTGGATGAGTCAAATGTAGCTTCTGCTTGTGATCCAGTGCTTGGGAGACTGAAGGGAAAGAATTTTGATGAATTAAATGGCAGCCTAGGCTTCTCTGTGTGTTCCATACTGGCTCTGGCTACAGAGAGAAATTCTGTCTCAAAAAATAAGATATCATAGTAATAAATATAAAGAAACAGAAAACATTTCAAAGCTTGAGGCTAGTTAGCATACTGATGGGCTGGTAGAAGTGAAGTTGATAAGATATGGAAACTGTTTACTGACTAGATGTGGAATGTGAAAAATATCCTAGTGATCATACCAGTTTTGAAGCATGAACAGCTGAATTGATGGAGTTTGCTATCTACTGACAAGATAGATTTGGGAGGGATATTGTGAGGCTTTCTTTGGACAGAGGCCATTTAAGGTTCCTATTAGGTTTCCAGGAAAATTCAATAGAGAATTGGATAAAATTTTCTTCACTAGACCTTTAGCAGGAATGCTCAGTTTCTAAATCTGTCTCTTTCCCTGTCTTCATTCCCAGGTTATGCTATGTGGTATCATCAGGTAACTAATTCAGAAAGGATGGGCTACAAGGAACAACTTCCAGGTGGAAATGTGAATTTCCATCAACCAAGGCACAGGTGAAAATTTAAAGACACAAAGTGCATGAAATGACAGTCATGGGCAAAGCATGAATGATAATTATAGCTTAAAGGCTGGATGGAGGCAGTACTGCCTTAAAAACATTTACAATGTTGATGCAGAGAGGAAGAGAGAAAAATAAATTCTCTGGACAAAAATGATTGCACATGAGTAGGCAAGTTAGCTTGAGATCCTTTAAATGCAGAGTATGAGATAAGGACTGGGGAAGAAAATTTATTTGGAAAATATATTCGACAGTCTTTATTGGAAAGTGTTATTTAATAGGTTGGCATATGGAAAACAGTGCTTTGAATATAGTAAATGGTTAATATATGTTCACAACCATTTTTCCTTATTTTTTATTGTTAACATGCAACACCAAGAATAACCTGGTATAAGAAAGTAATAGTTAAAGGATTAACCAGGTCAGTTTGGCCTATGGCCTTACTTTGGGATAGTTTCTTTGATAATTTACTCATATGGGAGGGTCTAGCCTACTATCATCAGTGATACGTCTGGGTTAGTATCCCTGAGTAGCTGCTTGAGCATGGACCAGATGGAAAGTGCCAGGAAACAGCATTTTCCCATGGTTTCTGCACCACATTCCTGCCTTTAGTACTTTAGTGCTCAATGAGGAACTGTGACCTGGAGATATACATCAAATAGAGCCTTTCTTATACAAGTTGCTTATGACCATGTTTTGTTATTGTTGTCAAATCACAGTAACAGAAAAGTAACTAACACAATTTATCAATGATGGCCATTAATAACAATGTAATTAACAAAAGATTTAATTATTCAATATCAAATTGGTTCTGTAAGTTGATTTTTTAACTAGACTTTTGGCAAGAATACACTGTATTACAAATAACTTCCTTCAACTCTTTATATACTGTGCATTGTGATAAGAGATATTTGCAGGTAATTAATTCAGAAAGATGTGTGAGCTATAAGAATTTTTGAGATCTGTTGTGTCTGAAACAAGTTGAATCTATTTCCTTGCCTCAGTGATTCACTGTTGGTTTAAAAAGTCTTTCTCTCCGTGTGTTTTACTGACATCTTAGAACTTTTGAGCTGTCCCATGGGATTGCCCAAACTCATTCTAGTCCATCTTTCTGTCAACTTTTATGGCAGGAAAATAGTTTCTCTATTTCTAAGCTGCACTTACAATCCAGAGCATAGATCCATGGAAGGAAACATGTAGAGAAAGAAAGGCCACTTCTTACAGCTCTTGTATCACCATTCCCCCGAAAACATGTGAGGTGAGATGCCTGTCCCATCCGTTTCTACACATCCAAGAACTCACGCCTGAGTACTTGGTCTTGCTGGATACTTGCTGCTTTCTGAAAAATTTCTTACAACACAAAATGTACTCAAGAAAAGAAAGCTGTGTCTTGCCTCACATTGTGCCACTTTGAGTGATCAAATTCTCTTATTTCTAGGTCTAAAACACATGCAGAACCATCCTCATATTTGTGTAGGATATTCATTTATAAAGGCATTATTGAATTTTTTTGAAAGAAAAAAATCTAGTTTCTTCTGGATAGAGTCAGGGATCTGATAGAAAGCTGCTGGTGAGGAACCCCTATTTGAAAAGTACCCCATGGGACTGCTGCCATCATACACTTCATGCATGTCATCATTTATTTCACTTTCACATTCACATGGGCAGGGCACCAATAAGGAATGGGGGAAGGCTGGTTTTAAAGATAATGAAAACAAATAATCAGTTTCACTTCCTTTGAAAATGCCTGTGACATTAACTGATCACTAGTGCTTCAGTGAGTTTGTAGACAACTTGAAAAACTATTTGAGTTGCACCTATATGTCATTTATAAAACTATTGACTCTTCTAGAGCTTTTCATGTTTATTTTGTTCAAACTCTGTGGGTGAGGGGTAATTATAACTTCTTAAACTTAACTCAAGAATCAGATCATAGTTCTACTACGAAATAGTCTGGAATGGTTATTTTAGAATGCCCTGGGGGCCCCCTTAGAAACTTTAATACCATCCTAGGAACCAGGGAAGATCCCTTAGCCGACTGAGAATTAGAACTGCAAAGTGAAAAGGAGTTGTCATCTATATAGGGTGAAATGAAACAAGGAGAACTCTGCGAATGAGAGTTGAATAAAGTTACCAATATACATACATATGGAAAAACACTGTAAAGACAGACTCATCGACTTAGTCTGTGATAGGCTCTATGGCAGGGGGACTAAGGACTAAACATGTTTTGTATGAATCTCACCCCAGATGACAAAGATAACAGAATGGAGAGGAAGTGCAGATACTAAGAAGGATAAGTAAACGTGGAGCTTCACATTCATTCTGGAAATGGACTGATCACATCACCTTGGGATGGATTGCATTGCTCCTGGTAACCTTGAAAATAAACTTCAAGAATTAAAAGCAATATCTAGACATATTAGATTTAGAGAACAGTCATGTTAAATCAATTGATATATTAAAATATAACTGTACAGCTGACATCAATAATGTAAGATAATGAAGGAAAAAAAGAAATAACAAGCCTGCTTAATGAACTTTCAAAATATACCATTGATCCCTACCATTGCTTTGCCTTTTCAGAAGTGGCACACAATACAGATCCTAGCTGAGACTAAACAGAGCTTATATACTGTGATGAAGAGTGTTGATCGGGGCTAATTTAACAAGTATGATGCTACCTTTTTAAAGATCATTATTATAAAAAAAAGAAGTGAATATATGTGAAGTGTTGGTTCCTAGAAAGACTAAATATGATAAAATTTTAAACTGTTCTAAGGCAATAAATAGACAATTGTGCTCTAATTAATAGTCTTGTAGGGGGGTTGTAAAACTTCATCAATAAAAACAAACTTTCAGAAAGAAATAAGAATATCCTTAAGGTATAGATGTTACACTTGCTCTCCATGTTGTTGGACTATATCAAAAGCATCTAACATGGATGGTATTATATTTAGTATAAAAGACAATACTCTGTCATATTTTTCTAACATTAATTCTAACTCATTTTATTTATTTATTTTTTAAATTTTTATTATTAGTTTATTCTTGTTACATCTCAATGGTTATCCCATCCCTTGTAACCTCCCATTCTTCCCTCCCTCCCATTTTCCCCTTACTCCCTCCCCTACGACTGTGCCTGAGGGGGACTTCTTCCCCCTTTATATGCTCATTTTAAAAGCAGGTGAAGAACTAACAATTCAAAATAAAATTGTGAGTGTCATTGTAATTTTAAGGGTTAATTAAATTTAGGTGTGAAGATAGTATAAGTTTGAATTTATGTCACATGTCAATATATGTGAGTGAAGAGGTATTTGTATATTAGGGTAATAATTAATCAGAGTTGATGTGTATATGCAGATTAACTGAAGAAGTTTTAATATTAAAACTTTAATATTCCACAAAAAGACCAACAGAGCTAACAAATCTAGGCCCGGGAGGGCCTGATGAAACTGATGCACCAACCATGGACCATGCACAGAGAGGAGACAGGCCTCCTGCTCAGATGTAGCCAAGAGGCAGCTCAGTCGCCATGTGGGTTCCCTAATAAGGAGAGCAGGGCCTGTCTCTGACATGGAGTCTGGTACCTGCTCTTTGATCACTCTCCTTGGTGGATTGCCTTGCCAAGCCACAGAGGAAGAGGATGTAGGCAGTCCTAATGAAACTTGATAGGCTGGGGTCAGTTGGTAGGGCAGGAGGGCTCCCCCTTTCCAAGAACTAAGGGAAGGGAATATGGAGGAAGAGGGAAAGAGGGTGGAACCTGGAGGAGATGAGGGAGATGATGAGGATCAGGATGTAAAATGTATATATTTTAAAAAATTTTTAATTAAGTTAAAATAAAAAATTATGAAGTAGTCATGTATTCTATTAAAATATATATACTATATAATATAGTGTTAAAATGAAATAGGTAAATATGTTGTGAATACATAAAAAAGCCTTTATTGCTCTTGTTCTTTGTTGTTCTCCAAGAAGTAGAAGTTAAGTTTTTATCGAAGAAGCCAGGTAGTTCAGTCACAAGATACAGAGGTCCATGAGTTGTATTGACCTGAAAGCCTCCTCCCTAAGAACTAGCTTTCATGGTACTAGAAGTAGACATGCATGCTTCCAAAGAAGGGAGACAACCAACAGCCCTACCCAGCTATGATGCCTATGAACTATATCAATGACCAGAATGGCACGGAGACACCAGAAGAACTAAAATGGGATTTTAGGGTCACCGGGGCAAAGGTTAAGAAATAGGACTACAGGAGAGACCAGGTATGAGACGGCATATCTGGACAGCTGCGAGGAGGGAGGAGGAACCCATCTGGCTGCATTCCTTTCTGCTCGCAGGAGATAAGGTTGCTAGGAAACCAAACCAGAACTGTTCGTAATTTTGGCACCCTCTCACAACCAATCATTTTAAAGCACAATATCCCTTTTGTATCTCAACTAATAGGTGCTTGCCTGAATGGAACTCCCCTGCTTTGGGCACCCTGGGAAGGAAAGGAACTAAAATTTACCCTCAGCTCAGAGTTCGAGGCTCATTCTGGATACCACTGCATTGGTGATGGTCAGAAACTGGATCGAGCCACAAATTAAAGATCCTCTTGTGCTTGCATCAGTATTGAGTCCTGGTGGTCTTTTGAGGGATATCACAATCTGGGTATAACAGCATATAACCTTAAGAGTATAGTAATGGTACACATAAGTTGCTGGTAACCAACAGCTCGCCAATCAGATTTAGAGCCTGCTCAACAAGAGGAAAAACATACCTGGTACTGGAAACCTAGCTAACTACTCAATGCTCATGAAGCTGTGGATCTTGGAGAAGAACCTACAATTTTACTAAACCAGCACAATTGCTAACTACATTCCAGATATTTGTTCTCATACCCACAGAAAATAGCAGTCATCGCCCCTCAAGGAAACAGATCTTGAAAAACAACTCAGCAATGAGCATGATCATTATACCTGAAAGCACTGGAACAGAGCCTACATGCAAACATGGAATCCATGGGGGAGGAAAATGAACTTTTACAGACATAGAAACTATAGCAGGGCATAGAGAAAAATACAGACATACAAGAAAAGTCACTTAGAATAAAATACAGATAAAAAGAAAAGAACCTCTTTAATACACTTTACCATTTAAATGTCAAGGCTGTAGAATAAGGAAAAAATTTTAAGGTACAATAGAAAAATTCCAAATCAATTATAAAAGCAAACTAATCAGAATAACATCACATTTCTCAGTAGGAATATGCTCAAAGCAAATAACTGCCAATCAAGATTTCCAAGTAATTTTCCAGAAAGTTACTTTTAAAAAATCAATGTAGAAATTAAGACATTTCAAGACAAACTCAAATTAAAGAACTTTATGACCAACTAACTAGTACTTCAGAAAATATTTAATAGAATTTTAAACACACAAGAAGAACAAAGTCATTCCATTCATTACAGCATAAGAAAAAGTAAGCTTCCTTAGAGAAATGAATGAATAAAAGAGAATTGGGAAAGAATTAGTTATGTAGAACGTGCAACTACAAAATTTTATAAATAATGGAAATTGAATGCTAAGATCTTAATGGTCACTGAGTCAATGAAAATATCAGGAAGGATAGTTTTATTCCTAGAAATAAATGGAAATTAAAATTCGACATATATATACCTTTGGAGTATACCAAAGCAGTGTTAGGAAAAATGTTTATAGCTATGAGCATTATATAGAAATATTAGAGAAACCACAAATTAACAACTTAATGATGTACTCAAATTCTTGGAAACAGAAGAAGCAACTAAAGCAAAGTTAAAAGATGAAAAAGAAATAATAAAAATCAAGGCAGAAATTAATGCATACCAGTGGAGAAATACAAAGAATTTTTTGAAGAGATAAATAGAATTGAAAACAGTAGTTAAACAAATTAATAAAATGCAAAGTCAGTTCTTTGGAAAGGAAGAAAACTGTCAAACTTACCAAATATCAAAAGAAAAAGAGATAAGTCCCAAATGATGAGGTAGAAATGAAGTATCACAACAGATACTAATGTAATTTGGATATTTACTTGAGGATATTTTATAAACCTATATTTAGGAACAATAAAAAACCTAAAGGAATCAGATAATTTTATACATATATGATTTAACAAAAGTAAATAAAGAAGAAGAAAATATAAGAAACAGTCCTACAACAATGCCATCAAAACTGTAAAACACAAAAAACAACAACAAGAAAGCCCAAAAAACCTGGGATCATTGTTGAATTCTACTACATATTTAAAGATAAATTAACAATAGTATTTTCAGTTTTTCCATGAAACTTAAGTGAAAGGAGCATTTTAAACTCATGATATGAAACTACTACTATCCTGATGATAAAATTGCGTAAAGACACACATGCAAACACACACATGAAAATTATAGACTAAATCTTTGCTAACTATGCATGCAAAATTTCTTGATAAAATATTTGCAGATGGAGTTCAGCAATACAACAAAAATTGTTTACAATATTGAGGGTAGATTCATTTAAAGGATGCAATCATGCTCTAACATTTGCAAATCAATAAATGTAATTCAGTACATAAATAACATCAAGAAGAAAATCATATCCCCCCCAAAATTTCATTTGTCAGATTTGGCTATCCCTTCATGATACAAGTCCTTAAGGAAGATAAGGAACACACCTTAATATAAAGAAGGTTGATTATGACATTATTGTAGCTAATATAATTAAACATGGAGACAATCTAAAAGCATTTCTTGTCAGACCTCCATCCGGGAGCTCAGACTCCCTAGCTTTAGGCTTTCAGGTGAGCAAGGCGCTCAGCTGTGACCATTTGCTCCTCTGCTATGGCCTGGCTGGCAGGCCCATAGGGGTACAGGGGCGCGGGGTGGCCTGTAGGCTTTGTGCCGCTGATTCCCAGGTGTGTGTGAAGTGCGGTGAATCCAAATTAACACCATATGTTTTCATATTAGAAGCTTCGTGGTCAAATTCTAGGCACTTTATCATCGCCACTGGACGAGAATGACTACAATTCCTAGGGAAAGGACATAATGATTGAGATTTAACCTCTAAAGAGGGATTTGGACCTACGTTTCCTCGTGGGGGGCAATTAAGAGTGAAAACTACCAAGAATAGCCCCATTTTCGGTGGAAGAAATAGCTCCTGTGAAACGATAACGTGGCTGTGAGAAAGAATCTGGACACATAAGATAGTGCTATCGATTGTCCATATTTGTATCTGTTAAAGAAATGGAACAGAATGTGTCAAGTATTGATAAAAAAAAAAAAAACAAGCCCTGTTGCCAATACGTGGAGAATAATCAGGTGACCATGGAGCCTTCATGGGAAGTCTATGAAATAATGATCTGTACAATCAATGAAGGATTTCAATCAAGCTATAAATCTATAAACATGGATCCAATTTTCCTTAATGAAAAGTTTGCACAATAAGAACCCAAGAAGTACCTGAAAAGCACATTGGACCACAGGCCTCCGTGATTGAAGAAATATCAAGTTGTGTACAGGCATTCACACCATTAGGAACAAACTCCCAAATCTCTTAGGTTGTGATTACTATGCATAATGCATTTTGAAAATATGGATCTATGTTAGTATTAAAGCAGAGGTAGATAACAAAAACTCAGCTGATTCAAGGAGAGTCAACACTCTGTTGCCACTGAGATGGCTAAGTGGGTAAAGACACTGTGCTAAGCCTGACAACAAAAGGTTTAAAACGGAAAGAACCACTTCCTGACAGTTATCCTCTGACCTCTATGTATCCAAATGCACACACACACACACACACACACACACACACACACACACACACACATACACACACACACACATACACACACACATACACACACACACATACAAATACACACACACACATACACACACACATACACACACACACATACACACACACATACACACACACATACACACACACATACACATACACATACACACACATACACACACACACATACACACACACATACACACACACACATACACACACACATACACACACACATACACACACATACACACACACATACACACACACATACACACACACACATACACATATACACACACATACACACACACACACATACACACACACATACACACACACATACACACACACACATACACACACATACACACACACATACACACACACACATAACACACACACACACACACATACACACACACACACACACACCCCAAAAAATAATTTAAACAATAGTTTAACAATAATTGAAAATAAGTCAAGGTCCCAAAGAGAAAAGTCCAAGTAATCTAGGACAAAAGTTGGAGTTTTCAAATAAAAAGCTGATACCCAATACCAGAGACTGTGTGACTTAAACAAAAGTAATGTAGTTTTTCATAATTCTGGCATCTGAAAAGTCTAACGCCAAGGATCATTTCTTATTAAAAGCTTTCTATCTGCCTTACAGAACCTTCTGCTTTGTTTATATCATGGAGAGAGAGATCCTCTGCTTCACTTGAGGGTCTCTCACTGCTATTTAAACTTCACTGGCCCATCTCCAAAAACCATCCCATTGAGTTCTATATATGAACTTTAGTATTTTAGAGAAGTACTTCAGTCTTCTCTAAAGTTCAATCTGAATTTTCAGTATGATTCAATTAAATACCAATTCATTAAATTAAACATTGCTTAATATGCTGTAACAGAGAATAAACTCTGGATATGATGTTCTGATTGAAAAGAATGCAGGGAAAGGCAGTACCATGGTTGAAAGTGGGGAAATTGAGAAAATACACTATGGGAAGTAGAAACAAGAAAAACTATGAATTTTTAAGAAAAAAAAAAGCAAAGCAATGGGGCAAACAAGTACAAAATACTAAAAATAACAAAAATATCATCAAACACATTTGTTAAGAGACATAGATAATAAAAAGACAGGGGGAAATGGTTACCCAATATAAGTGAAAGCTGAAGGTTTTGATTGCATATGGCAGCTGGGTGGAAGGAATGTCATAGAGGAACTAAAGACACATGTGAAAGCTGGTCATGTGGTCTGATGGTCACAAAAGTGAAGGCAAGAGAGGGTGTCTGTGTCTTTATTCATTCATTTAATTTTAAAAATTACTTATTTTTTGAAATTATGAAATAGTCACATCTTTTACCCTTCCCTCTTGTTCCTCAAAAACCTCCCTCCAAACCTTTATATACCTTCCCTTTCTGGTTTTAGAATTTATAACCTCTTTTTCATTAATCATTGCTACCCACTTGCATGTGATTGTATATGTATGTGTATATGTATATGTATGTGTATGTGTATATGTATATGTATGCGTATATATATGTATGTGTATATGTATATATGCATATGTATGTGTATATGTGTATGTATATGTGTATGTATGTGTATATGTATACCTAGTACAACCTGCTCAGTCTGTATGTTATTTGTATGCAAGCTTTTAAGACTGGTCATTTGCTATTGGGTAACCAATCTGTATTCTTTACCCTGGAGGAGAAAGACTATTTTTCTGCTCTCATCATTTCTTCATTGTCTTCTCAGTTCCAATGGGATAACTTTATGATAGAACTTCCATATCTAATGCTCAGATATCACTGCAGAAGAGGAGGACAATGAGGAATTTGCTGTGAGGTCCTGTCCCTTGGGAATGGTAGAATTTATACCCATATGTTCTCCTCACATGACTGCCTGAACATGAGATTAACATGGGAAATAACAACTGGCATGCCAATACGAATGAGAGGAAACCCGGGAAGCCTCAACAGTATATTTAACTTCTAAAGGAGTAGTCATATTTTAGAATTTTAGTTTGGGTCCCTAATTCACTGATTTGCACATTTTATAATAATACCCAATGAGTACAGGAATGAAGCTTTTAAAATACAAAATACATTTTAAAACAAATTTATACTATTTTAAAATTAAAATTCACTCTATTATTTAATCAACAAAAAAAATTGTTTTTCTGACAGTCTGAATATTCAAGTGTTTATTTTCGACATAAAATTGATGCAAAAAGACACTTAAATTGTCCATTCTGCTTAAGGAGTAGGGCAATGGCACTACAGTTATGCATGTCACTCAGTTAGTTGTGTTCCTGGGAGCAAATCTCTTACCTGGGCCGATTCACATTCTCTTTCACATGTTCACAGCACTTATCCTCACTGTGTCTTCCCAGAAGTCTGTTTGTTCCCCTGTTTGACCAGTATACAAATACCTACACAAGGTGTCAGTTTGCTCACATCTTTTGACAACACTCAGCATTCTTACACCATGGTGCAGGTGTTTTTCTTGCTTTGAGCTATGGATATGAAATCATTTATTGGAATCTCACAGATTTGAAATAAAAAGAAAGACTCAGAACTACAGACAAGCAATTTTTAATATGAAGAGATGGCCCAGCAGTGAAGAGCGTCTCTGTCCTTGTAGAAGAGCCAGTTTCTGTTCCGAGAACCTGGATGGTACATAATAACTGCCTGTTACTCTAGGGCCAGGGGATTTGATGCTGTATTTTGATCTCTTTGGATTCTTGCATGCATGTGGTTAACATCTATTACCTCCACCAAACACATACACATATAGACTAAAATAAATACAATTTAAAACAATAGCTTATGGGTATAATATTATTACATTGTATATACATTAATCACACCCTTTAAGAATAACTTATCTAGGCACTGTAACTACAACACTGCAGGAAAAGCTTTATTTTCTTCTGTAATCAAAAACAATTACCAACACAAAGCTAAAGATCAAGAAGCACTTATCATTATAGTTATTTCATTTGCTAGAGAAGGTTATCAATAGGTCCTCTGGCATAGTTTGTGTAATGTCTACAGAAACATACCGTGGCTTTGGAATAATTTTTAAATGATTATATGTTGATCCATTCATTCTCTTTATTTCAAATCTGCAAACCAAATACCTCTGTTCTGATCACAGCAGGCTTCTGAAGTGCAGTGTCATGCCGGAGCTTCAGCTCCAAAGAGAACCTTCCCTTCTCTACAGTGGTGGCGCACGCCTTTAATCCCAGCACTCAGGAGGCAGAGGCAGGCGGATCACTGTGAGTTCGAGGCCAGCTTGGTCTACAAAGTGAGTCCAGGACAGCCAAGACTACACAGAGAAACCCTGTCTCGAAAAACAAACAAACAAACAAAAAACAAAACCAAAAAAAAAAAAAAAAGAAGAAGAAGAAAGGAAACTTGTGCAGTCACTCTGCAAATTTGCCAAGTAGTAGACTTTCTTAAGGCACAAACACTCAGGGATCCAACCTTTCTTAAAAAGTGTTGACATGTTATAGTACTGATAGTACTGATGCCTATAAAGTCAGACTATCGTGTAAAAGCTTTCTGGATTTTTTTAAACATATAAATTTCTTAAGTAATAAAATGTTGTTATTGTTAAGCTTCAGCTAATATGTACATGTTTTTCTATTATATTAGTTTTAAATATTATAGACAAGAATGCATTATCCAGTTATAAACAATAGAAGTTTAATAATTATAAGCACTTATAATTTACAATAACACCAAAACTTATAAGATTTAAATGTTAACAATTTCAATATTTATTATTTTTAATTATCTAGAGTGCTTTTAAATATACCCATTGCTTATGTTATTATGGGATTTATCTTATGATATTCCTTATTGAAAAGACTTTGAGTGCATATCAATATTTTACAATTTCACCATCTCTGAGAGCATAGCCATAACTACAACCTGTTGCTTTTGGAATCCTTTAATACTCTAAACCATTAGCTTATGATATATATTCTATTTGAACTGTAAAAATATTGCAATTTTCATATTGAAAGTTAACTCCCTTGTCCTGTTCCCACTTTGATACATTTTCTTCACAAAAACTCAAGCCCTGATTTGTATGTAACATCTCTATGCTAAACAACTGCAACACAGTCATTAACATAAAGGTACACTGTGCAGGCTGTCTTCACCACAAAACATTCCTGAGACCATGAAGCCATTATATTTAATTGAAGTGTTACAATACTCTCATTCTGTAGAGACATGTTATTGTCTTTTGGAAAATGAAGAACATTTTCCCAACCCCATATGCACCTGAATACTTTTGTGCAAGTTTTCTGAGAACACAAAAGTAACTAGATATCAATCAACATCAACATAGAAAAAAAAACCTGCTTCTTTTTTTTCCTATATTGTAGATGAACTACTGTTGTCATTATCTAAAACCAACTGCCCTACTTACACACACACACACACACACACACACACACACACACACACACACACACAGGACCTGCCAACACACACACTATTCAACAACCTCCTCATCTTCTACATTTCCAGTTTCTTCTCTTTTTAATGGTTCATTCTCACCAGCATAAAAGCACGCTGAGATTTCTCTCTCCTCAGACATTAAAAACAACTCTAATCGACTTTAAAGTCATTTATAGCTTTATCTCTGCCCTTAATCAATGGTGACACTCTTGCAAAGTAAAGTCTATATTTACTGTCTTAATTTTTTTTCTCTTCTGTGTTGCATCCAAGCTTCCAACTTACAGCTCCATGAAAAACATTCTGAATGTCACCATTGGATGGCACAGTGATAAACACAATGGTTATTTCCCAGGAATCCATTGCTTTTACCTCAGCAGTGTCTCAGAGGATGGTCAACTGGCCCCCTGAAGCACTGTCTTCACTTCCTTCATAGAACATAGACTCTCATGTTCTACTTCATGGATGGTTTCTTCACACATTCTCCACAGACTCACACTTATGATCTATAACTAACTAAGTTCGTATTATTGTGTTCTTCCAAGGTCAAACTTTGAATCTCCTTTCATAGTTTCTAAGGGCCCTTATCTCATCCCAAATACTCCAGTATTATCTATCAAAAGGCTCTGTTTCCAAATACCATTAAATGGAGAGTTATGGCTTTAGCATAACTCTATGTCACTGTCACTATATATAAGAACTTAATGTGTTCCTTGGCACTGATTTCAAAGACTTTTTCTGCCTTTTCTTTTTCCTGGAGATGCTGTACTGAAGTTCTGTGCCTCCCAAGAATTCACATATAACCAAGACTCATTTTACATGCAATCTACACACTGTACATAATGTTCATCTTATAGATTAGAATTCCTATAGATGTGGGTTGAAGAAATGGCTAGCTGTAAAGAGCACTTGCTACTCTTTTAGAGGGCCTGACTTTGGTTGGAAAACTCCACAACTATGATTACATTAATTCCAGTAGATGTAATACCCTCTTTTTTTTCTGTAGAAACCTGCTTACATATGCCAAACATTCATACACACACACACACACACACACACACACACACACACACAACCACACAAAAATAAAATAGTTTTAAAGAGAAAGCCCACAGTTGCCATATATGTATTAAATACCATAAAACAAATAAACACACAGTAACAGACAGAAACACACATACACATACACAAACACACACATACACACACTCACACAGAAAAGAAGAAGAAGAAGAAGAAGAAGAAGAAGAAGAAGAAGAAGAAGAAGAAGAGACAGAGAGAGAGAGAGAGAGAGAGACAAAGACAGAAAGACAGAGAGACAGAGAAACAAGAGAGAGAGAGAGAGAAATTAGTATGCCAGTCAAATGCTAGACTTGAGGCATAATATGGATTTTTATCTTTCTGATTACACTTTGCACATTTACTACTTCTGTTACACTTTCTTGTATTCCTTTCCATTGATTCCCTGACTCCTCTAAAGTAGTCCATTTTACAGATTTAAATCAGCTAATTACAAAAATATTAATGTGTATAAAATACAAATAGACATGACAATGCCTTAACAATATAGTTTCCCATGCTATGCCTTTTAAAGATCACTGTTTCATAACAAAAATAAACTTGTAGACCATATTTCATGAACTTGGTATGACTCAAGAATGTGTGACTTCCATGCTTTTAAAAATGCTTCATTAGGGTACCAAGAAGAGACTTGATACCCTATGACCATATACAGGGGGAGGTAATCCCCCTCAGGAACAGTCATAGGGGAGGGGAATAAGGGGAAAATGGGAGGGAGGGAAGAATGGGAGGATACAAGGGATGGGATAACCATTGAGATGTAACAAGAATAAATTAATAAAGGAGAAAAAAAAGAAAAAAAAGAAAGATAAAAAAAAGCTTCACTTTTAGTCTCTAATTTATTAGCCTTATAACTAACTACTACATTCCTGATGAACTCTTGCAATTTATAAGAAAAAGGTCAAATATCATAATCATGGACATTATTCATCTACTCAGTAACAGGATATTTCATTGTTTTCTAATTAAAATTCAACATATGCATGCATCCAATAATGTAAATATTTTAAGAGGGTAAATGCATAACCAGTTTTTTATTTCATACTTAATTTGTGTCTATGAACCTGAGAGACCATGAACTATAAATTTAATATTTGATTTACATAAACCAAAACTAAGAACAATTTAAATAATCAATAAAATATCTTCAAATGTACCATTATTACTTGTGTTTTTGTTTTTGTTTTTGTTTTTTTAGAAAATGAGGAATATCTCTTCAAAAATTCTTGCAGTATAGTGATCATTAAAAGAATTTTATGGTAAAAATGTACTTAAATTTTCATAGAAGTTAAAACAAAGGTCACTATTTCAATAGGATATTATTACCTACTTCTAAAAGGAAAGAAATTGGCCCACTGAGAAATGACAAGGGTATCCTACAAAGTCAAGGACATTAGTATTTCAAAGAATGGAATGAGTCTTTCAAAGTACTCAGGAGAGACATTAATGTTACAAAATAATCAATATGAAGTCAATTATCTTACAAGTAACTGTGGATTGAGACCCCTTTTGAGATAAAGAAGAAATATGGAGCAGACCCATGCATCAAGAAATCGGGATGATTTAACCTTGGAATTATAAAACATTTAAGATTAAAAAGTACCTTATAATTTTGCTTGAGGAAATGAATCATTACTTTCTGGCCATAATAAGATGTTTATTCTAACTCTTTAATAAAAGATGGAGCAGTTGACACTTAAGAAATAACAAAACTAGTAAGAGAAACATAAAAGAATTACCATGAAGAAAACTTGAAGAAGCTCAGAAGACCACTGAGACAAATATGAAACCTAAATGTTAGAGTTAAGCCATGGAGGCAATTAAAGCTTTGACCAATCAATAAAAGAATCACTCGGAACATGTGACTATGCCACTCGGAACTTATTCCTTCCTTTCTTATAATTTGGTAACCATTGTGACACCTTATAACTAATACCTTTTGGCAAGATTTTTTCAAGTATTTTATGAACAAGTAGAGAATCATGACTCTGATTCTAATATAATTATATAAATAAGTCTTTACCCAATCAGATCCTAATGGTTCTGACAAAAAAAAAGTCTTTATCATCACTTTGGACTTATTATTTAAATATTCTGAAATTTTGATTTGGTTTAAGTGATAATTGCTCCCCAAAGGCTTACGTGTTTGAACACTTGGTCACCACCTGGTGGTCATGTTTGGGAAGGTTGTGAAACCTTTAGCTAATGTTGCCTTACTTTAAGGAATACATTAAAGGGGGTGAACCTGGAGGCTTTACAGTCTGATCTGAAATCATGTTAATATCCACTTAGTGAATGTAGATGCAGTGTGCCTAGCTTCCTGCTCTTTCACTAGGTCTTCTTTGCTGTGATAAATTGTAGCCATCAGGAAAGAGAAACTCAAGTCAACCCTTCTTCTCAGGGCATTTTATCACCAAAACAAGCAATACAAACTATAGGATATAAGGATAAAATTATTCAAAGGAATAAGGATGAAAAAATACACAGAGACTAAGTATGGAACCAAAGGAATACTTTTAATCTTCGCATCTAGTAGAAAGATGTATGTGTGACATTTAAATTGATTTGTTTATGTGTGTTTTAGGGTAGCTAATTGACTTTGGACTGTATAATTAGAAGCATATGTCTGAAAACACGCCACTGATTGTCTATACAGTTCATGGAAGGTGCCACACTGCCACTTGTGTGCCAGTAGAAGAGTTCATGTTCTGCTCATCTTGAGTAAGTTTTAGAGATTATATGCCCACAGTCTCTCTTTCTCAGAGCATTCACTTTAGGAAATTGCATTTGCAAATTTCTTCTTGGCAGTGTTGAGATAAAACTCGCATAATTTTTTTGGTCAGTTTTAGAGCCCAGGAATATTTTTTTCAAGGATATACAAACAATTCTTTTGAGATTCACTCACCATGTAATCATCACAGAGAATATAATTCTACTTCTTAGTTTCTGTAGAAGATCAGAAGCGTAGTTTAGACAAATGCCATCTAGCAAGGAAAGTTGCTTAGAGGTTGAACACCATCCACTCAACCTTATTCTGTATTTTCACACCATCTCTTTTAAGCAAAGCTCTAGACAACCTCTTTTCTATTAAAACAATCTTGAACTAAGTCTTATTTAACTTAACAAGTGCAATGTGCCTTAGCAACCTCTTTAAAAACAATATAATCCAAAAGCTATAAATAATGCCAGCAAGGTAGTCTATCAGTTAAAGCACTTGACATGCAAATAAGAGGACCAGAGTTCAGATTGCCAATAACTATGTAAATGAAGGGTGAGTGTAGCAGCACTTTTATAATCTCATCCATAGAAGATAGGCACAGGAGATTACTGGCTCGAGATGGCTAACAAGACTAACAATATTAACAAGCTTTAAGGTCAGCTGAGAGGCTTCTGAATAAATAAAGTAGCGAGGAATTGAGGAGAACCTCCAACATCAACATCAGTCCTATGCACACAGATATGTACTCACATACACACAAACAGGCATATACAAATGAACATATACCATACATACACACATACATGCACACCTACACACACTTATGCATTCATAAGCATGCAAGATGCATACATGCATGCACACACATCACACACACATACATGAAAAAAAAAGAAAAAAAGAAAACTGTAAGCACACTGTATATACTCATAGTAGGGTAAAAATGTAACAAAAAGTAAAACATAATGAACAATGTATAATGGATATCTAGTCTTCTTCCCAGCCCCTTATTTTTAATTTATTTTGAGGTAGTTTAATTTTATGAGATCAGTTTTAGCAGGCTTCTATACAGTTTCTCCTCACATGGTGGGTGATAAATTTTGATTTTGAATTATTGTAGCTGTAATATGAATACAAACCCACATGCCCAAAGATATGCAGATTATCTTCCCCAACCTACTAAATGCTTTTAAACAAGGACATTTCATTCACTTTTTGTTTGATGTAGCTTTAATTTCACTTTTTGTGAGTGCTGGGGACGTGAGATGTGAGATGTGAGATGTGAGATGTGAGAAGTGAGAGATGAAGTCTCTGATTTGCCAGCTTCCCATCTTTGTAAAATAGTTCTTGTAGACCTACTGGTCATTTTAGAATCTTGGTAATCACACTTGATAGTCAATGTTATCCAGGGCTTTGATTTTCCACTGTGACACATCATTACTTGGATTAGATTATTAGAGAAGATTATAAATTGGCTACCTCATCATCAAACAAAATTCTTGCTCTTGGATTAGACTGCACTCTAGCTATACGTGGTTTGTGACTAACTTCTGCATGTAGAGTATGTCCCAGTAACCCCAGACCTTTCAGATGTGAGGAATAACTTGCATGCTGGAAACTTATGTGGATATTTGAAGCAGATAGCTTGTATTTTAGTACCTAAACCATTGGTGCATGTCAAGCCACATTTCACTGTAATGAAAGAGTCTATCTGAGATCATGGGATTTAAGCTGAAGTAGATGAAGATGAATTTGCACTGTTTTTCTTGAAAAAGGATGTGAGTGCAGTGTATGAGCTTGGTAAAGAATGAAAATGGGCAACTGCAAAGTAGAAAGTCAGACAGATAACTCTCAGATAGGGATACTTGTCAGGTGGAAGATAGGCAAGAATGGTAGGGATGGAAGAAAAAGCTGTACAAACAACCTACATCTTATTTCCTGCTGGTGCAACCTGCCAATCTATTGTGCAACCCTGCCACAGCCTGCAGTGTTAAGACTTCAATTTAAAAACATAACAAAGTGCTTAACCCTGGGGCAACAAATGTCTTCATTGATGTAGTCATGATGTCAATCTTTGGAACCATGCACACTCTCAGAAAGAAGTTATATGCGATCACCAAGAAAAGAGCAGTTTCATCTCGGTAACTATGATGCTTGACAGTCAGATTACTCCTGTGTGCCTGAATGCCACAGAGGCTGCAGATAGGCTGTTCCCATTATATCAAAATCTAAAAAGTTTCAGGAGATATCCCCCCACACATATACACTAACAAAAGGTTTGAATTAAATACCATTAACACTGTAGTTTTGATTCCTTATTATGGGATTTTCTAAAGGTCACACAAAAGAATATCCTAAAAGGTCGATCCTGATTTGATATATGGAAGGAAAAATGGTCATTTTATCCAACAAATATATCACCCACCTCAAAAATAATTCACAAAGTCCACTGAATCTTGTTTATTTGAGGAACCAAGGACTGTGTATCATAACTAGTGACTAAAGTTTGTTTCTTATAGCTATGATACTCTTCAAGCATTGTTCCCAGTTAGATTTGGCTACTAAATTTGTTCTTATTAATGTTAAGCATAGTGAAACTGTGTATATTATTTCAGAATCAAGCTTTGGAGGAACTGGACTTCTCCTTTCATACTCTTTTACCCCTGCATGGCTTAAGTGGAATATAAAATATAAAAGCCTTTACAAATTGACTAAGTCTCCTTCAGTCTATGCACCTGAAAAACCATGAAGGAGAGATGATGATTCAAAATCTGTTTTCCTGCTCAAGAATATTCCAACAGGCATTAACTTCACTTGTAGCCAATGCTTTGTGTGTTGGAGTTTCTGTCTTAGTAGTTTGAGAGTTACCAAATGTCTTTCCACTTAGGGAAGCTAAGCCTGGCTGTTATACAGCTCAAGCTATAAGTTGTCCTAACTAGGTAGGGTGTACTTGAAGACATTTAGTATATAAAAATTTAGAGATTGCAAAGAGTCTACAATATAAAGGAATTCTCTGCCCACTAACAGATAAGTTGCCTCCCTAAAATATTAGTAAAGCTTAGGTCTTCCTAATTAGCTTCCTAATTCCATTATTAACTTAATGTGCTATACATCTTTGGAAAAACTGCTTCTTTTTGAAAATTTTAAATTATATTTCTTTTCATGTATACTTTTATATTATTACACATAAACAATATGGCAGGTTAGCAGCTTTCAAAACTAAAAAAATGACAGAGACAGTTTTCTGCATGAGCAGTCACCCGAAACTCTAGATAACAGTGGAGCATCATCTTTAGCCTTCTGGCCCGATATATACGACAGGAACTATCAAGGACTTGCTTACCCTGTCATGGCAGAGTCTGGTTGTCGACTCCGCCTGCATGGCTTGCCCATTTTTAGGCAGAATTCTTTCTGTGGCAGAAATGAGGACATGTTGCCCAGTGGCTTGTTTGCTGCATTTGAAGCCATCTCCTTAAGGAGGTTCTTTGATGCTCATAATCTTCTTTGAGGTAGGCTGGGTGTTCCCAGAGGTTAACCTATCTTGTCAAAGAATCTTTAAAATAATAAAAACATTTTTAAATGCCATATTCTGTAGGTCCCTGAGGTTTCTGAAGACCTTATCTAACTATTTTACCTTATATATCTATAGAATCATATCTATCTGTTATATTTAGCATATATATATATATATATATATATATATATATATATATATATTCTTGTGATAAAAATAGAGTAGTAATTGACATGACCATGATTTGATCAACTATGAATGGCTAAGATAAAAAACTCAAGTGACAACACATGCTGTCAAGGATGTGGGAAAAGGGAGCACTCCTCCATTGCTGGTGGGAGTGCAAACTTGTACAACCAGTTTGGAAATCAATCTGGCGCTTTCTCAGAAAATTGGGAATAATTCTACCTCAAGACAGAGCCATATCATTCCTGGACATATACCCTAAAGATCCATCATCATACACAAAGGACATTTACTCAAATATGTTCATAGTAGCTTTATTTGTAATAGCCAGAATCTGGAAACCACCTAGATGCCCCTCAACTGAAGAATGGATAATGATTGTATGGTTCATTTATATAATGGAATAGTATTCAGCTATTAAAAACAAGGAAATCTTGAAATTTGCAGACCAATACATGGAACTAGAGACAATCATCCCAAGTGAAGTAATCTAGATCCAGAAAGAGAAGCATGGTATATACTCACTCATAAGCAGATATTAGCAACTTAATACAGGATAACCATATCAAAATACAGAGAGCGATGTGCCAACCAAGGTCCATGTATGATGTGGACCTAGACTCTCTGCTCAGATGTAGTAGAGAGGCAGCACAGTCCTTGTGAACCCCACAATATGGGAGCAGGGACCACTTCTGACAAGGACTCTGGTCTCACAACATTGATCACTTGCCCCCTGGCAAGGTGGCCCTGCCAGGACATAGTCACAGGACACAGGTAGTACAGATGAGACTTGATAGACTGAGGTCAAATGTTAGGGGAGAAGGGCTCCCCTTTCTGAAAAACTGCTTCTTTAATAAGAAGCTTTATTAAAGACGTCTATGTACTTATGAATTGTATTCAAATTACGATATACCAATAGTTAAGTACACACAAAAGAGTTATTAACCCCATGTTGTATGTTAGGACATATAAATAATATTATTTTTAGAAGAAAAATTAAATTTTGATGTTATAACTATTCCTTTTATGTTTTAATAAAATGGAGGTCCCAACAAAAACTTGAGTCATGGGTTGTCTGGACAAAGACTGCATTGGGCCATTTAGGTTTTGTTGGATTTTTGGAAGATGGAAAAGGGGAAAGTGCACAAGTACCATCACTTTTTATAAGCTCACTACTTTGGAACTGGAGTGATTCCTCATGAGGAAAAGGGGTTAATAAAATAGTACAACTTCTGGTTAATTTTCATTAACTTCATTACATTATTTATTTTTTTTACAGCAGCAGTGCTGGGAATCAAGTCTAATGCTTCATGCAAGCTAGAAAAGAGCTATACCACTAAGCTACAACCAGGCCCCGTATAGAGTTTTCTCTAATCCAGTTACAACAGGTAACCTGGCTCTTGTCAGTAGCACCGTGAAGTGGCATAAGACCTGGGAAGTTTGGCTGGGCATCACCATAGATGCTAGAGTCTGGTTTGGATTGTTACTTGTGTGGTTCTTCTATCTGTGTGACAACCACACCTGCTTTTAATCTACCTCCCCACTGACTTGGCTGTCACTTGAACTCACAAAAAATATCATCTGAGAATATATATTCTATGCCAAGTGTCTTAAGACATAAATTTTCTTCTTCCATCTTTTGAGCTCTCAGCCTATTTGAAGAAGGTGTTGGATTTCCTGAGCTGGAGTTATAAGCAGCTGTCAGGCAAGAGAGTGGGTGCTTATAGTCAAAGTCTGGTTCTCTGCAAACTGTATGTGGATATGGGGTCTTCATCACTGAGCCATTTTTCTCATCCCTTTGTGTCCTAGGCTGGGTGTAGAATTTTTGTATTGGAATGTTACCTGAGTATTTACTGCTTGTTGCAATAAAGGGAAGGAAACATTTCTTTCACCATCCTTCCAATTCTCAGACATCCAACTCAGAAAAAGCTGGTTTAGAATAAAATAAAAAAAACTAATGGACATTTTTTAAGGAAAATTGATATTATGAAATGAGTTTTGATATAACATAAACCCTTGGTAAGTATTGGTAATATAAAAGCTATCAAGTCATGCCATATTTACATTATTTTCATAAATATTAAATGAAGCAAAGAAAAACTGCAATGTTTGGCTTTTTCACTAAATGCAAAACTTATATTAATCTGTCGTATTTACTTTATGACTTCATATGAAACTCGAATAACACATATAGGCAATAGTACTTACATAAAGAAAACCATGAGTAGCATAGACCAGATGAGTGGATATCTGTAAAGTAATTTCTGTAAATATTTAATCAAAAAGTAGTTAAAGTATATCCTCTATACTGTGAGACTATAAACTCCAGTGAAGGTTTGAATATTCTCCTCCCCCCAATTCTTACTATAGCTCTAGTTAGAAGGTATACTTACTGTCTTAGGGTTTTATTGCTGTGAAGAGACACCACCACCACGGCAACTCTTATGAAGGAAAACATTTAAATGGCCTGGCTTACAGTTTAGAGGTTTAGTCCATTAGCATCATGGTGGGAAGCATGGTAATGTCCAGGCAGACATGGTGCCGGGGGAGCGGAGAATAACAGCTTGATTCACAGGCAGCCAGGAGGAGGCTGGATGTGTTTCCCACTGGGAATAGCTTGAGTATTTGAGACCTCACAGCTCATCCTCCACAGTGCTACTCTTCCTCTAACAAGGCCGCATCTCCTAATAGTGCCATTCCCTATGGCCAGTCACTCACACACATAAATCTACTGGGGCCAAAACTGTTCATAATACCATACCTGTCTAGCTTTACCTCTGTAGTTATTTATCTACCATTTTCAGTTCTTCTCTGCCTACTCATGCCCTGTACATACCTGGATACATAACATGTTGTTAACCTTATTCTCTGCTCAGTTGTCCTAAGTAGATTCCTTCATGAGTAAAACTGATTTTTAACACTTTTCACATCTTACTTTATTAAAGCAATGGTTAGCAATAAATTAAATATTGAAAAAGATATTATTAAAAAATATTTGTTAATATTTATGCGTGATTTATAACACGTTATATAATTAACATGTAAACTATATTATATCTCAGTAAAAATAAAATTATAAATATTAAAGTCCCCCCACACATATGCATATGAACATGCAAATAAATAAATATGAATCTACAATATGTATTTACATTTGTGCATTTATGTGTATTTTATACATACATACATAAATGCATATATATATAAATTAAGAAGAAAATGAAGCTTCTGAACCAAATGAAGATATCTTATCATCAGCTAGTAAAAATATATATATTTAATCATCCTTGAAAATGGTTAATTAGTACTATATATGTAAAAATAAATATAAAGTTCTCAAGTGCCTCTATAAATGAGGACATACAGAAGAGCAGATATTCTGAAGCCAAAATTTGGCACATTAAGGCAGTGGTGCCCTGGGGCTGAGAAATGGCTCAGTTGTAAGGAATATGTACTGCTCTTGAAGGGAACCCAAGTTTGGTTCCCGGTACCTACACCTGTGGCTTCAAACTTCCCAGCTCTAGGGAATCTGACATGTTGTCACACCTGCACACAAAAATGCACACACAGCAGTACACATAGCCAAAAATAAAATATAACAAATCTTTGCCAGGCATGGTAACTTAGGCCTTTAATCTCAGAATTTGGGAAGCAGACATGGGCAAATATCTGTGTTTTTCAGACCAGTCTGGACTACCTTTGAGGTTCCAGGCCTCCAGGGTTTTATGGTGTATCTCCCCACACACACACTCACTCTCTCTCTCTCTCTTTCACACACAGTGAATGCACTCATTACTTCCGTATGAAAGTGCAAGTTAAATAAGACAATAAATGGAAAGAAGTTCTTGCAAGGTCTCCCAAGAGGATGAATGTGCTTATCAATGGTCAGCAACGAACTCCAACACATTTATAGTGAGCTGTGAAATGACAAACAAAACACTAGGGTCAGCAGGGCAGGAGACAGATGCTGGTGTCCAGTTACTGTTATGTTGCAGGGGTCTTGTGATGTGATGAACAGTCTACTAATCACCACCACTGAGCTAGCATTCCACTTGGTCCATGAAATTCAATGGATTCCTTCTTTAGTTCTTCCACTCAAATATGACTCAAGCTAATAAATCAACTTATTAAATTTTATTTTAGATGTGGTGGATAGTGGCTTTTGAAATAGAAACTCAGCATAGCCTTTGCATCATTTTTAATAGATGACAAAGGTATCAACTAAATATTTAGTGAACTTCCACTTTAAGATTCTTTAAGATAAAAAAGAAATGATTCTGAAAGTACTTTGTACAATGCAAACATTTTGTTGCTGTTGTTTTGATGAAATCTGGGACTACAATAAACAATTAGTGTACCACTAAACACATGCTCCATCCTGTTTTCTCATTTACTTTTTACTTTTTAAATTTTAGACAAAGTCTAAGTTGTCTTGACTAGTATTGTATGCAACACAAGGAAAAACCTGTAATTGTTTTTCCTCAAACACCTAACAGTTGGGATTTTCTTCCTCTACTACAATACTAGACATAGAGGATAACAGTGAAAAAAAATCATATTACTCCAATGATCATGACAGTTGGTGTGTGTAGTTTAATGCATGAGCACAAAAATGTGTCAGTGTGAATGCCTTAATAATAATCTCAGAGCACCCAATTATGTATCAGTGTCATATTAAAATGAAGAAATTAATAATGCCTTCACCTTGGTATGATTTTACTAAGAGTGAGCCCAAATATGAATTGTCTACTTCTTTGTCCCCATGGCATCTATTCTCTGTTGTATGAGTCTGAATATGTGTTTGCCTGTAGGTTGTTGTGTGAATCTGTCTGTCCTTGATTCTCTCTTTTTTTCTCCCTCTCTCACTCCTTCCCCATCTCTCTTTCTGTGTGTGTGTGTGTGTGTGTGTGTGTGTGTGTGTGTGTGTGTAACCAAGGACTTTGCTCTTTCTTTTATTAACAGCATAGAAAGAATCACATGAGGGATGAAAAGGAAATGCTTGACAAAATCTTTCAGATTTTTTACAAGTTATAAAGTCACTGATTCCAACTGACCCCAAGACCCAGATAAAAAAACAGAATCTAAACATCATTACTTATTGAACAATACCTAAATATTGTTTTCAGTGTTTGTGGTTGATATTCATTTTATAAGGTCACTTTCAGCCTGTTCTATGTTTCCAGCAAATGATAGCACATGTAGAAACACACATGAGTTACTTGCAAGTCAGTTTTACACCAGGAGTGCTACAGTTATTCATTAGCTTAGGGTTTTTTTTTCTATTTTCATTTTATTGAAAACATTCAAATATATGCCCCTTTTTCTGTCTTTAGAAAATAAATGGCATGTAAAAAAACAAGATGAGATAAAATAAAAATAAACTAACCAAAATAGGACAAAATAAACAGAAGAAAAAGATCCAAATAAAAAGCACACACAAACACACACACACACACACACAAATCCCCACACATATAGGTAAGGAACATGTTTGCACATGTTTGCACACACAGAAATCCAATACAATAAGACCACATAATATGTAATAGATAGAAATATCTATAAGGTAAGAAACAGAAAAAAATGTCCTGACAAAGCAATAGTTTATGTTTAAAACATTAATTACATTGGATAAGCAAGGCAAGGAAGGTGGATTGTCACTTTGCTCTGCTAAAGGCTGGTTAATCAAACAGATTGAGAACACAGTCCCACATCAGTCTTAAGTTTTAAGTGACCTAAAGGTATATTATTTACTCTGGCTGTGAGATCTAGAAAACGTTCAAGTATATTTGAGTGTAAAATGTTTTCATAATAATACATAGCCACAGACACTAAACAGTATATATGACCAAAGATATAAAGGCATATGTGACATAGTCTATGCTGTCAAAAGCCTAAAAGAAGAACTACAAGACGCATGAGGAAATCAATGATGGGAAGACTCTGAGAAGCATTTTGAGAAATGTGTGGATAGGGTAGTCCCAGGCTATAGAGTGTTGTCCATATTAGACCTTTAATAATAGTGGTCTACTGTGAGATGAGTGACTACATCTTTGGAGACAAGGAGATATACCTTGAGATTTCCAGATATAAGTCAGTCATATATAGTTGGTAGAAGCATGTAAACCAACACAAAAAATTACTGACTCTAACCTTTTTTATGTGACCAAATATCCTCTATCATAATTCCATTTGATATTTATGAAACCAAATAGACTCACAGTTTCATTGGAATGATACACAAGGAGTTTGAGTGAAGGCTCTTATAGAAGAAGCAGATTCAGTTCTACCACCCAGATCACATAGCTTACAATAGCCTGTAAGTCTAGTTCTAAGAAATATAACACCCTAAAAAAAAGGGCAAGCTTGGATGCAGGCAGAGTCGACGCCAAACTCTACCAAGACAGTGTAAGCAAGTCCTCAGTAGTTCCTGCCTCACAAATATGTCTGTCAGATATATTGGGCCAGAAGGTTCAAGAAGATGCTTCAACATTATAGAGAGTTTTGTGTGAGTATTCAAGTAGAAAACTGTCTCTGTCATCTTTTCCTTTGGAAAGCTACTAACCTGCACTGTCGGTGTACTTAGATAATCAAGTTTACTCCTTCTCAAGTCTCTGAGGGAGTTGAAGACCAGGTAGCTTAGTTTTACAATGAAGCTTAATTGCTTAGGGGTTAAGATGTTCTTAGGTCTAGATAGGTGTTCTAAGTTGATAATGACAATATGTGAAGGAGACTGATTTACATTCAGAAATTTAGATGCACCAAGGTAGGAAAGATGTCTTCTTTAAAGTTGTCAAATACAAATAGCCAAGACACTAAGAATGTAACATTTATATAATTCCTGATAGTGTCACAGTTCCTCTTGCCATAGATAATCTATTGTATATATGTGTAATAATATAAATATATATGTACAAAAATAGTTAAGAAACACACACACACACACAAAAAAAACTATGACACCCTCTTCTGATCTTTGCAGATAACAGATTGAGGATGTTGCACACAATCATATATATATATATATATTTACATTCAAAACTAAAATGCTGCACAAAATCAGTTGTAACTTAAAGTTGGAGGATATGTAAATCAAAAGGATTATTAATTTTAAGAAACACATCCTTAGCCAGGCATAGCACATGTCTGTAATCCCAGCACTCAGGGAGGAAAAGGTGGGGGATTTCTGTGATTTTTGAGGCCAGCCTGGTCTACAAAGAGAAGCCAGAACAGCCAAGGCTACAGAGAGGAACCCTGTCTAGAAACAAACAAACAAATGAAAAAACAAAAAGAAACACATTCATGCTACCCTTTGCTTTTGAGTTTCATCTACAATTAGAATTTTGATGAAAATTTACCAACCACAGCTGGTAATACCCCCATCCCACCTTCAGCACCCTTTACTGATTAAATTATCCTTAAAAATGTGTGGACCTAGAATCATTCCATTTCCAGTATGCCTATAGAAACATCAAAAATTATCAATAGCATTCTTTTCCTCATTGAAAAATGATCTGCCTTGGTTAAAAGTATCATGTGGTCAATATCCAAATGATATTGCATTTCTTCCCAGTATTTAGTTGAAATATGGAGGGAAGATTGTGATTACATAGTCTTATTTTTCTTGTTGTCTTCCAAAGTTTCAAGTAACAATTTATTCTTCAAAAGCTTGATGGTAGAGTTTTATTTTCTCCTAACATCATACCAATGACAGAATTTCCACAATAGTCATAAATAACACTTAATATGGTAATAGCACCTGGTTTAGCCTTAGGACAACAAGCCAGTCAATTGTTTAGAAGCAGTAAAGATGGATTTTGCAATGATTATATGGCTTAATCCTCCAGTTATATGAATTAAAAATGACACAACATTATCCTTTAGGCTGTTACAGAGAATTTAGTGTTGTGCTTGAAAAAGGAAATAAAGGGCACTATTGCTGTCTGTTCCTCATAGCAGTGTCATAAACTACATTTTAGTACCATATTTTTATGTACATGACTGCAAGAGTAAAATAAGGTAATAGAAGATAAGATTTAGAGTTATTAGGATGAAGAAAATGGAGAAAATGACATAGAGATATATGTGTGTATGTTCATCTAAAACATAAATATGCACATAGTGTGAGATGGGCATGATTATATAGGAACAATATGCAAATGTACGAGTTTACCCATTTTTAATGCTTTATGGATGCCTATCTTTCCATCACTATAAACTCTACGTAAGTGGTATTATTTTTCACAGTCTAACTATGGAAAACTTCAAGAAGAGAGATGTCTAGTCAAATGTCACATATTTCAGTGTTAGACCAAGAAACCATTTGGCTCCATGAAGCTTTTTTTAAAAATATAACTAATATTCATACATGCATGTAATGCGTTTGAATCAAATCCATAATCCATTCTCCCCCTTACAATCCTTTCCTATATCTCCATCACTTATCATTTGCTCTTTTATCATTAAAGAATATTAACTCTTTTTTTCCAGCTGCCAGCAAATAGCTCCTCAGATACAGAGGAAACTTCAATACCTCCTCCCCATCTCATGTTGGGATTCTGACTGGCTTGCTCTTGTTCATGTAGTCCCAGTCACTGTGAGACAATCTGTGCAACTGCATGATTGTATGCAGGAAACAATGCTTTGTTACTGACATCTACTCACTCTGGATCTTAAAGTCTTTCTTACTTCTTCTCTGTGGTGATCATTGAGCATTGGGAGGAAGGGATATGATATAGCCTTCCCATTTAGAGCCTATTATGCTATAGTCTTCTATTATTGCATTTTGAGCAGTTGCGGATCTCCTTATTAATCACCATGTCTTTCAAAAAGAGACTTCTCATTAAAGATTGAGGGATAGACTAAGTTATGATTATAAATACATGTCCATTTAGCAGACTAATAGGACTAGATTTTACGAATGTCTATGACCTAGCTACCTAAGAATGTGTTGATTCCGTTCATGGTACCAACAATGGGTTTAAATCTTTTGGAGTTGGCTTTACATTTAATCAGAATGTGATTAGTTACTCTTGTAACATTTTCAGGAATTTCAATATTTCAGGAATAAGTTATCACTCACCAGACCAGTAGTTGTTGTAGCACATAGTGTTCATATGTGGGTAAAGTTGTTAACAACTTTTTGCCCATGATAGGATGTATAGAACCTTCTAGCAACTTGAAATTTAGACAGTAGGGATGAAGATTTCAAGTTAGGCCCAACTTGTATAGCCCAACAGGTATAGGCTTTGTCTGTAGCAATAGAATCTCACTATAAAAAGAACCATTGTTCTAAATCACCAGACGAGTGATACAGAGGAAAGGGAAGTTGTTAAGTGCAATTGAGGCTTCTTGTCTTAGTTGTGAAGAGCATGGAGAGCAAAAGTACTGGACAACTCAACAGCCTCTAGAACCATTCCAAGTAAGTGGCTTCTGCGTCCTTCACTGGCTCAATTTGAAGATTAAAATACATAGAGTACAGAAAGGTGAGTTTTAGAAAAGAATTCATTACAAGTTCATAGGTGAGGACTTAGAGGACAGTAAACAGAGCTCCCATATATTAGAGCGCCTATATATATTAAGAGTGGTTCCCAGGGAAAGGGGTGTTATCAAGCTGCAAGGTTGAGGCATTTTATAGGACCTGTGCCAAAAACTGGCATTAAGATTGGGCTGCTCTGAGTTTCATTTGGTTTCCTCTCAGATTGTTTCCCTGCCTGTTGTGAAGCCTGCACTGGTCCTCCACAGGTTCCAGAGATTGAACTCAGTTACAGAGCATCTCTCAGATCCAAGGTCTATACTAAAATACTAGCCTGTAATTTTTCTTCCTTGTCAATGTCCTTGCTGGGTGTCAGTAAAAATAGTCAGTCTTAGAAAACTGCTGTTAGTGGTCCCTCTTTGGAAGCAAGGACCGTGAAAGAAGATTTGAAAGTTTGTATCACTTCTGCCTTTATGTTGGAATTCTATGCCATACATCTAGATGTGTACTTTCCTGTAGTTTTTCTGGTCTAGCATTTTATTTTTTTGAGAAAGGATTTCTCTGTGTAGGCTTGGCTGCCCTGGACTGCTCCGCAGACCAGGCTGGCCTAGAAAACTCAGAGATCCACCTGCTTCTGCCTCTCTGAGTGCTGGGATTATAGGCATGTGTCACCACACCTGGCTCAGTGTAATTTCCAGAGTTGTACAGTCTATATTTATTTTATAAAATATTATTTGAACATGTTTTTCCTGTGATCTTAGTTATAGTAGATGTTGTTTATTAAATAATTGTTCTATTTTCTTCAAATTACAATATTTATTGAAAAGAGTTATTTCAACATGATTTTACAGTGGTACATGTCTTGATGATTTATATTTTTCATTCTTTGTATCAACCTGACAGTATTTCAAACAAATCAATTTTTATTTGATTATTTGAGACATGTATTTAACTTTGGCTTAAATCCCTGTAATGGTTTTATTATTATTATTATTATTATTATTATTATTATTATTATTATTAATTATTAATATTGTTTTTACTTTCTCAGTTCTATTTTTATTTATTTTTAATTTTGTATATTATGGTTTTTAGAGACAGGTTTTCTCAGTGTAGCCTTTCCTCTCCTAGACTTGCTTTTTAGAGGAGATGGGCCTTGGACTCACAGCAATCTGCCTGCCTCTGCCTCCCTGAGTGATGGGATTACAGGCATGTGCCACCAGAGCCAGGCTAAGTTTTCTGTATTTTAAGACTATCATTCATGTATAAAATGAAATGTGATATTGCCTATTCTCACATATTTCTCACCTCAAAAATATCTCCATTTACTCACAATATATACCAACTTCATTTTTTTTTAAACAAGTCTGGTTAGTAATGCCAATACTGAAAAGGTTTGGGACCATCCCTTGGAGCTTGGGAAGCCTACAGTTGCCACATCCTCCAAACATTGATTTCTCCTCCTCCCTCAGCTTCTTTCTACTGCTGATAACTACTCAGAAAAGTGTGAGGCCTGGGATTTGGGTATTTAGGGTATCTTGATCTTGTGCAGATAAACACAACTGTCATGAGTTCGTGAGTGTAAAAGGCATGAATTTCTTGTCTCGAAGACAGAATTTCTTAACACCCTTTCCCATCCTTAGTTCTGACATTCGCTCTACCTCCTCGTATAGGACATTTTCTGAACCTTGGTGATGGAGAGAGGACATTAAAATAGGTGTCCTGTTTAGGGCTGAACACTGTATCTTATCCACAGAACTTTAACTGTTGGTGCATTTCTTTATAGACTGCTGTCCACTCCAAAATTAAACTACCTCTATTGAGGTTTGAAACAGCCTAAAATTATAAACACCTTGACCATTTAGCAAAATGATAATAAAAGTTCAACCATAGGACCTATGACCGTATCAGCCATGAGATTTTCATCAAGATGATTGTACCAGGAATGAAATTTCCTCCAGTCAAAAGTGGTTAGTTACTCGATATTGCTTACCTGCCACGGGGGCATGATGCTACCCAGGGCCACATAAAAGGACAAAATTTCAATGTGACCTCTTCGCTCTGCTCTACTCTTTCTCTCTTCTTCTTACTGTCCCTGTCTCTGTCTCTGTCTCTGTCTCTCTCCTTCCCTCCCCCCCTCTCTCTGGGGTACTCCTCTCCCCTTTTCCTTCTCCCCCCATGCTCATTTAATAAACTCCATATAACATAATATCTAGTGCCTTGTATCTATCATTATCTTCTTCTCTATCTTCTTATTAAATATAAAACAGAGTCTATTTGGGGCTTCCAAGTTCTAGCATATTCTGAGAGAGACTGTCCTTCATTCAGGGAGACAAGTAGAAGAGGAGGCCAAGTGTTTTTATATCTTCTTTTGCCATGGTTATTGACACTTTGCTTTTCCTAAAAATTAAAAAAATAATAAATAAAATATGTGGATGCACTGTCAGTTATCATCATGAACCTTCTTTGCCAATTAACACTACTTAACTGAAACCCCTGGGGAAGGCCCGTGACCATTGTCACTCAGACCAATGAACTCTATCAATCTCATTATGTTTTCTTATTTGACCTCTAAGAACAGTAGGAAAGTGTTCTTTAAGTTCTGCTTCTTTAGAGTTGCCTGACTATCATTCCATAAGTTGATTTTTAAATTTAATTTCAATGAGGAAAGAGTTAAGCTTTATTATATTTCGGCACATGGTAGTTCTTAATAAATCTTTCTGATGGTTGAAAGGTGCAATGGCTGGAACTCACCCTGTTTGGCCGGTGACAACTAAAGTTGCAGGAAGCAAAGCATGGACCTTGCTTGTCTGGTCTGCCCATCCTGCCAGAGATAGTGATGCTACATGAAAATCACCACCACAACTGGAGATAGCTTTCTACCTCCTTTCATTCTTTAATATTTTTTTGTCTTTAGATCTTAAGAGCACAATTCAGAATTGTTGCCTTTTCCTCTGAAATAAGCACTGACATGTTTATGCAATGCCCCAATTTTGATTAGATTTCTTTCTTAAAATTTTTAAACATAATATTTTGATTAATTAGTTGGGAACTTCTCATGATGTACACAGACACACTCACTCGCCAGTCCTCCCAGGCCCACCCCACCTTTGTAACTGGCCCCTCCCCTTAAAAGAGAAAAAAAAAGGGCAGGATGAATATCTCAGTGGCCATCCCTTTGAAGAAAACTGAATCCTTACACAGCAGAACCTCTAGCAGAAGCTGTCCACTGTGGAGAGCTACAGAGGATATTTTATTACAAGTTTTAGAAGTTCTCTTTGGTGGCTTCCTCTCTAGGTTGTTACTTTTCGATTTGTGGAGGAAAGGAGGTGAGGTTTTTGTTTTTGTTGTTGTTGTTGTTTGTTTTTATTTTTTGTAGCGTGGATTGCCACAGAAGCCTTCTATGACTATTTCTCAACTGTGAGTCTGTATCATCGATATGACTGTAAAAGTTGCTTCCTTGCCCTTGGGTGACATCATAGACCACGTTCATCCACATGGTCTCTGGCCCTCAGCATGGTGTCTGGTGGCAGCACAGACCACAGACATTCACAAGGCCTCCAGTGGTAACACTGGCCATGGATGTTAACACAGCCCGTGTTTGCATCAGGACAATGGACTATAACATGACTTCAGATGGCCCCACAGGCCACTCACATCAAAGTGGTCCCTGTCGGCTGGGTGGCCTACGGACATTAACATGGCTTCAGGCTGTGGCATAGATTACAGACATCTCCATATGGCCTTTGACGGTAACACAGGCCACAGACATTGACAAGGCTCCTGGTTGCAGTAGGATCACAGACCCCAACATGACCCTTGGCGGCTGCACAGACCACAGGCATCAACGTGGCTTCCAGTGGCAGCCCAGTGCACAGACATCCACATTGCCCAGAATTGCAGCACAGACCACGGATACCAGCATAGGCTCGGGGACAGCTCAGACCATGGACATCTTTTTGAGGAGGTTCAATCCAGAAAATGAACCATTCCTTATCTCAGACAACCTGTTGCTGCTCAGAGCCAAGGCAATCATGTGGCTTGGTAGCATGTTTGGGGCCTGAGTCTGCATGAGCTCCAGGCTGCTGTATACCACCCTGTCAACCCTAGTAGCCAATGACATGTTCCCTAATAGACTGCAGCCGTCTCTCACATTTGTCACTGTCATTGTCTATAATTCTGCCTCTCTCTTATTCACACTCACCACTCTATTCCTTCATCTTTCCTGTCTCTTCACCTCATATTCATTCATCATTGTGGCACTAGAAACTGCACTATGTCACACAGTGCTGGTTTTTGTTGTTGTTGTTGTTGTTTGTTTGTTTGTTTTGTTTTTTCCCCAAGCAGCTTTAAATGCAAATATTCATCTTAATGAGCTGTTGGTCAGGGTCAAGGTTTCTGGTTTCAGAAGCACCATAAATACTGGACCATCCCCAAGACTCCTGCCACTGCCCAGGTCAGGAGGGTATTGTGGCTAGGCAGGCTGTCCAAGGACAGATTCTGTGCAAGCTCCAGGCTGCCACACCCCTTTCCACCCTCAACGATACCTGCCTGAGGCTCAGCTTTTGTGCTTGTAGGCTGCTGGCAGCACGGCCGCTCCATGCTCTCCCTCTCTAAGCACTGGATCTGGGCCGACCACAGCTGCCAAGTTTTCTAAACGGGCCTCAGAGGCCTCTTCCAAGAAAGGTAGATTTCTTTTTTCTTTTTTCTTTTTCCCTTTTCATAATATTTTTACTTTTTATTTGGGAATGTCACATCATGAATGCCAATCACACTAAATTCCCAGTCTTCTCAGGTCCACCCCACATTCTTGTGACCACCTCCTACCCAAAGAAAAGAAAAAAGAAAAAAATGTGCTGCTCATATACTCACTGGAGCATGGTCACACTTCCAGTGGCGAGCCCCTTAGAAAAAATGGAGTGCTTCCCCATGCATACCCCCTGCCAGAGCCATCAACTGCAGTAAGCTACACTTCAGAATTTTTTGCCTCAATTTTAGCCTATTGCCATACCACTACAATGTGCAAGACCTGAGAAGCTAAGCAGATTCAGGGTTGGTTAGTACTTAGATGAGAGACCATCTAGATTTCTTTTCCTAAAGTTTATTTCTTGTATACATCATGTTTTCTCTTTTGTTTGTCTTATTTTCAACTTTAAAAATTATTTATTTACTTATTTTTGTATTTATGTCTTTATGTGCATGCACACATGAACATGCATGCCTACGGCTGCTGGAAGTGGGTGTCAGATCACCTGGACCTGAAGTTACAAGTGGTTGTGGGTTCAGGGAACTGAACTCAGGTCCTCTGCATGAGCTGAGCCATGTCTTCCGGCACCGATTTCCAATTTCTTCTGAGTATTTAAAAGAAATTTTCTGTAATAGAGAGAATATCACATGTTTAGTTCTTTTTTTTTTTCTAGAATGAAATAGCATTCTGGACAGAATGCTGAGAGTGGTATGGAATAGCAGGGGGATGGAAGGATGCAGAAAGTCCAGGAACCCCACAGGAAGACCATCAAGGCCAGTGGATCTGGACCAAGGGGGCTGGAACAAATTGTTGCACCAACCAAGAACAATGTGTGCAGAGACTTTAGACCCCTTGTTCAGATCTAGCCAATGGACAGCTCATTCTCCACAGTTGTGGGGAGAGTGGGCACTACCTCTGACATGAACTCTAGTGCCTCTAATTTGATTACTTCCCCTTGTTGGGGAGGCCCTGTGGGCACAAAGAGGAAATGGCTAGCCAGATGAGACCTGATAGTCTGTGGTCAGAAGGTGGGTGAGAAGAGCCCCACCCCAGTCAGAAATCTGGGGAAGGGGAATAGGGTGGAAGAGGGAGGGAGGGAGGGTGGGAATAGTTAGGGACAAGCAGGGGATAACAATCTGGATGTAATTAGAATAAACTATAATAAAAATAAAAAATTAAAAGCGAGCCCCAAGAACAAAGAAGCTTTGTTAATCTTAGTGGTTATGCAATGTGTTGTCCATTGTATACTCTTTCTTATAACTTTTTACATTATTCCATCTCCTCCATTATAGTTTTAGCAACATAGTATAGCATTCATTAATAGCTTACAAACTGTAACTATACATACTTAAATTTCTTTAGTTTTTTTCACCATCCCTTGAAATTACTAAAGTCTGAAAATTTAATTCCACTCATTTGCCAATGGAGTTTATTTTATGTTTATATGCTTTGCTCTCTTAGTGTTCTTTACACATCATACTGTTATTTCTTAGAAGTCAATATGAACTGAAGGATTTTTCTATGATATCTTATTAGAATTTTTGTTCAAATCACTCCTTTTACTAGCCATAAAAATTGAGTGAAAGAAATTGAAATGTTCTTCAAATTAACACATCTTGCCTTAGCAAAGCCAAGACTGGAAGCATCTAAATTCTAGATCAGTGACCATCTCTGTATAAAAACAGTTTCGAGTATTTTGAAAGTGAATCCTAGCTTTTACAGCTATTGACATACATATAGTTATGACTATAAATACTAACATCCAGAAACAAAACGCTCTGCTCAACAGCTGCTATTGGAACAAGAGCCATGCTGTGCACACGAATGAGACAAGAGGTTTCTCCAAACAGGACAGCTTCCTAATGCTGTCTGCTAAGGGTATAAGATGTGTTTTACGTGAACTATCCCCTTCTGAACCACTGATTAGTTAAAGGTGTTTGACAAGGGGCATCTATGCAAGGTCACTCTGAGCTTCTTGTTATTCCCTGAAGGACAAAATGAATGCCCCAAACAACTGCTATTTTCAATTTGCTGGGAAGATGGATATGGTTATATAACAAAGAGGAAAAAGAAATCTTATGACATCAACACTCTTTTTTTTTCTACTTATTTTTGTAAACAGAGACCCCAGTCAATGCCCATGTGTAATTCATATAGTTGCAGTTTACAAATCTTTATCCAAAGCAATATATAATGCTTTTATTTATGTCCTTCATTGCATTCTGAGGATAGTTGTCCCACAAATATGACATGGATTTGCATGCTTTATCTAGTCAATCTATCATATATCTATCCCCCTCTTAGATCTGATTGAGATACTGAAATGATAAAACTTGATGTTTCTGTCCTGTAAATAAGTTTTATCAACATTCTCTAAGACTTACTATGGATTAGGTGTTAGGTTTTCTTAGGCAACGTCCAGTTCCAATAACTATGTGTTAACCATAAGATGTGTAACATTGGGCCTATAGATATGGATGAATGAGTAAGTGTGCTTGCCCTACAAGCTCATGTCTTCAATACTTACATAAAAAGATAGGCATGGAGGCTGAAGAGGTGGGTTGGCAGTTATAAACACTTGTTTTTCTTGCAGAAGAGCATGTGTGACTCGCAGCACACATGCTGGGTATCTTACAACCACTTATAACTCCAGCATAACTTCAGGGGATTTGATAACCTCTTCTGCCTTCATGGACATGTGTACTCAATATCACATTACCAACCACATACACATAATTTAAAGTAAAATAAACCTTTTTTAAAAGCTGAGCATGGTTTTCATTAGTAGAAGGACAAAGGTGGATCCCAGGCATTTACCGATAGACAATCTGCTCAATATGAGTAGCTTCCAACCCAAGGGGAGACCTTTTCTCAAGGTAGTAACATGGAAAGCAAAAGAAGGACCCAGAGTCCTGTTCTAGCCCCCATGGGCATTCACAGTGCACACAACACAATATATACTTATTTGTTCTTATCCTAATGCATTGAATAAAAGAGCACCAGGATTTTTTATTCAAACCTACATATTTAGCTGTAATTTTCAATTTTCAAAGACAGATGCCATATAGAGGCAAAGGACTTCTGAATAGTAAGCTCAAGGAACCAGGGCCTACTACTAGAACTTTGTAATCCAGTGTTTGTTTTTCTCTGTCTATGAGGAAATCAACTAATGAGCAGGTCTCTGAAATAGTTTCCTGGATATAATCTTTGTTTTAGATTGACTCTTGGATCCTCAAATATAATATATTTATAGGTCACAGATGCCAATGCTGCTGGGTTCTGCACAGGCACCACTGCTTTGTACAAAGCCTCACTGCTAAATGCTATATATGGTAGTTTTATGTTGTCCCCGTATCACAGGTGTCAAACCCAGATATATTTGAAAAGCAGGTCTTTCAACTTTAAGAGTTAATAAAAAATATCAAATTGTGAAGAAATCACTTCAAGGTATTGCTGTTTAGATCCCACTGTGTCTTAACAGGGTTTGTAACAGGAACTAATCTAATGTAAAATAGAAGCAAGACAGAAATGTCACAAATAGAAAATAAATCCTATTTTCTGGAAGAGCTTTTCAATATCTGAAAATAGAATTGAAAGATAAAGAAATTTAAAAAGTAGATCACTTACAAGAAAATCTAACAAGGCATTATAGGAAGACTTAGTTGAAGGGAAGAGAGTATGAACAAGAGTATATACGGAGAGACTCACACAGGCAACAGCCAAATGCTAGGAAAACAATGCAGATATAATTCTTCAAGGCAGAAGGGCTGGTTGAGCATTGAAGAAAAGAAGAAAACATTTCCTTTCAAAAAGTTATTGTGTTTTTCAAAGTTCAGTAAATGAAATTATTAGTGACCTCTCTGTCATTGTGATGAAATGTCATGATCAAAAGCAACTTAGAGGAGAAAGGACTCATGTTACGTTACAGTCCATTGAAGGAAAGCAGGAGCCTGGCCTGCTAGTAGGAAGCAGAGAGATCACATTTTATTCACACACAGAAAGAGAGCAAAATGTCAAGACACATACTTTCTTCATTAAGGCATAACCTTATAATGGCTCCATAACCTCCTCAAACAGTGCAAAGTGTTGCAATATTTGAGCCTATTGTGGGTAGGGGAGACTCTTTTCAAAGTCAACACAGTAGGAGGGAATATAAATATGACTCACGGTTTAGTACTAAGTTCAACTCAAGATCTTAGATTGTGTTCCTGTATCCAATGGACACAAAGGCATTAAAACTGTAGACTGACTTGAGAGACATTAATCCAAACTCTGTACATTATAGAAAAGGCAATAAATGCCTGGGAGGAAGTACTCCCTAAGGCCAGAGAACTAATTAACTGGCAGAAGGATAGCTAGAATTTATGTTAATCTGAAATAATTTGTCAACCCTTTGAGACATTACAACACGGAAATTATCGTCATTCCATTGACTATGTCACTCCTTCTTCTGTCTTTGGGAACTAGCATCCTTTCCTAGTTGGTTCTACTATGACCAGAACCAGAGTCTGTTATTTTCCAGGAACTGTGTTTTTTTTTTTCTGTGAGTCATACAGTTTATCTTTAAAAAATGTTTCAAGGCACATGTCATGTTTCAAGGAGCTAAATGACAAATAATTGTGTTATCTATATTTTTTTTTTACTACCTGAATTTTCTAAAGTAATAGGTAGGAGTCTGCAGGCAACATTTTCCAGATTCCTTTACAAGGTTGCTTTGTGATATATGTCTTCAGCTAATGTGGAGCCTCAGCAGGTAATTTGAAGGCTAGAACACAGAGGCTTTTAGCTTCGACTAGAGCAGCTATTGTTGCTTGCTGTTGGTAATTGCTTGTATTGCTGGAGTCGAGACAAAACGAAGTAACAGAGAATTGTGTGGGTTCTGTCAGTGCCTGTGTTTTGTTGCTTGCTCACAGCCCTGCTGTCCACGGCAATCCTTTAGCAGTTCAGAGGTTTGCAACACTGGCCTCCAGCAGCCGAGCCGGAGCTACAGGATCATGTGTGTTAGTCCACTGCAATGGTGGTCTTTGGGAGAACACGCTCACTCTGCTGTTCCGCAGGTGTCTTTGCTACGTCAGGCCTTCTAGTGCAGGGCAACAATTGTCTGTTTAGACACTGCTTTGTTGGAAACACTGAGTATATTTCTGTTTTCTTCCCTGTACCTTGACTGATAAAATTTCTAAAACATAATGACATGTTTACTTCTAGGAAAGAAGAATACAATGCTGGACTCCAGAACATTTCTAGTTGCGAAAATCAAGCTCATGTGTAAGTTCAAGATACAAAAATGCCCATAGAAGAAGAGCCATGTCAGCATACAAACAAAACTTGGCATCTGTATCTTCCCAGCAATAGCATTTTTTCCTCTTTGGTGAGAGCGACTAAGTCTTTTTTGTTGGGGAGATATCCACATTTTCTCAGAAATGTGGGTTCAAATGGAATTAAAACTAAAATTCCCTATAGTGACCCGAGGGGAAATGAATCATGTGCACTGGCCATGGCTGGTCTATAGACATTTTGCAGTCTGTGAAGAAGAAGGAGGAACAAGAGTGAGAGAAATGTGTGAGAGAGGGGAAAAGATTGTTCTAGATGGAAGTGAACACACCACACTGCCCTTAAGAGAAAATTTACTAAAACACATTCGTGAAATAGTTATTTATAAGACTATCAACAACATGTTATAAAGTTTTGAATAGGCCTACAATAGAAAAAGGGACTACAGAAAAACTGAGTATTTCTTATGAATGTAAATAGCACCATACATCAAGGCTTTCTTTTTCACTTTTTCTCGTCCTTCATATAATTGCAACGTATCTCCCTTGCTTTTTCTCCCTCCAAACTCTCCCAAAGAGCTCCCCTTGTTCTCTTTCAAATTTGTGGCTTCCATTTTCATTAATAGTTCTTACATGCATATTGTATATGCATATTCACAGTACATAATATATAAATGTAATCTGTTCAGAGAGTTAAATGTTACTTCCATTATGTTTCCAGGGACGACCATTTGATATTGGGTAACCAGTTGGTGTGCTCTTTCCTGGGGATGATTATTTCTACCACTCTCACCATTTCTTAACTGACTGTAGTTGTAGCATTGAGACCCCAGGGCTGTTGTCACCATCCACTTTGACATGGCCATTGTTTTCCTTGTTCAACCCATGTTTAGGCAGTCATGTTGGTAAGACTTTTTGAGTATAGCTTCTGAAAGGGTGCCTCCTAGTAATGTCAGAATCTAGGTTGATTTTCTTTAGAAAAGTATCTTTGAGGTCAATATGTTTTTTTCCTTTGGAGAAAAAATAAGACAACAATTATTCATGAAATTAATACCACATAAAAATAAATAAATGATTAAAAATTCTAATGATTCTGAGGAGCAACCATCAGTCTCCAAGTACAACCTTATTCCTTGAAGAACAATAAAGAAAAGTGATATTGTAAAGATACTAATTTGAACAACGGTGAAAACAATGACACCTTCTGAAAAGAATAGTGAAAACTAATCCCACTAGACTTAAAACACAAAATACCAAAAATATGTCAGAGAACAAGATTGTTAGATATATTTTCACTTCAACAGATCTGTAAGTAACAAGGTAGGGGGGAATCCTTGAAGACTTCTATGAGAGGAAAGAATGGAAGAGAAAATTCCTGGGACAAATGGATATAAACTAAATAAAAAATTTTAAATATTAGACCAAGAGAGAATACTTAACATAGCCTCTGAATAAATAAAAATAATGATTTAGTCATATTATAGTCATATTAGTTCTAGACTCTTGGATACTGGAGTGAGGAGTTTTTCCCTGAATTTCATTCTACTTCTCAAAGAAAAATTTCACTTATTTTCATACATGTCAACAATAATTAAAATAATATGGCTTTCACAATTTGAAACTGTTATTTTAATCTTCTATACAGCAGTATTTGTAGAAACAAAAACACCAACATTATACTTTATGGAAGCAAACTGTTGAAAATTCAACATCTAAGTTGAATAGAAGCCAGATTTATTATAATATTTGATACTTGTATTATTCCTTTGTCCTCACAGATTCTTTTACTGAAGACTTGTTCCAGATGCTGAATACAGAAAATGCCTGTGATGCTTAAATAATTGTAGCCCATTCTATAACCTCAAACAAATAATGCTTTTGATTTAAGATTGTTTAATCTCAAAGAGATCAGTATAGAAAACAGATTAGAAACGTGGATGGAGTGCTTTCGAACAGAGGCTCCATTCAGCTAGGAAGCTAAGCAATGGCATCTCTCAAAAGATGGCTTCGTGATGGGAAGTGGAATCAAAGACATGACTGCATTCCTTTGAATTTAAGAGAGCCTTTAAATCAGAGGGTGAGGGTATCAAAAGCAGCCCTTTGTGAAGGATTGAATATGAGCCAATGCTAATTTTATATCTTTGCTCTCCCAGGAAACATATAATAGTGTGAGTGAAAAGAAAATGAAACTCTTCTTATATTTTAAAATCAAAATTCACACTGACAGAAATGTTTTATCACTAAACTTGTGCTCACTGCCAAGATACCCAAGTTCACATGAATCACCACAACAGAAATAACAGCAAAAAAGCAATTTCGGCAACCACCGCCAATATTTACTGAGTGAGCAGTGTGAGGCACCGATTCTTTTTAAGTATTTTCAGGCGTTAATTTAATCTTCAAAAACACTGCATAATTTAACAGAAAAATAAATGGGCCACTGAACATTTAAGCTCAAATGTTCCCCGTCCTTAAGCTGAGTAAAATGTGGCTTCTCTTCTTCATAATTAGAATGGCATGTTATGATTTTGATATATTTAGAAATTTTGAATTATATTTTATGTGCTGTGTATGGGAGGAGGCTACACATTTCATTTGAACAGCCATGTTGGTACCACAGTTATAGGAAGGTCAAAGGACAACTTGGGGAAGTTGGCTTTCTCCTTTCCCCAGATGGCCTCTGGGTGTTGAACTCAGATCCTCAAGCTTGAATGAAGCACACGTACCCACAGAGCATTCGTTCCTGTTGGTATTTTTACATATTTTGCAAAGCCATTCACACAAACAGAGCAGTTAAACTAAGAAATAAAACCTAGATCACATAATGGTACACATTTGCAACTTATTATTGCACCAATGCTCCTGCATACACAAAGGTCTTCCATAGAAAGCTAGATTTCAGATCCCTTAGATGTCTCTATAACACAGGTGGACTAGAAATAGAAAGCAATTATAAATTAAGAGATGATAATTTAACTAATCAAATACAGCATGAAAATAAGAACTGTTTTTATGTTTGGGAATGAAATTTACTGTTTCCAAGCAGCTCCAGCAAAATGTAAATCAAAGATAGTGTTTTAACTATGAGAGGCAGTCTATAGTGTGTGTGTGTGTGTGTGTGTGTGTGTGTGTGTGTGTGTGTGTGTGTGGTGTTGCTGGTTTTTACCTTTAAAATATTGCTAAGGGGGAAAATTTCAGAATAGATATTATGAACAAATCTATGGACCAGTCTCCAAGAAAATTATTGTTAACTGAAGAAAATTTCTTTAGAACTCAATCAAAATTATTCCAAGTCCTTGAAAATTGTTCCAAGAAAATGGAGCAAATGATTAAAAGCCCAACTAGTCTTGGGAGTGTATTGACTCAGTAAGAATAGCTGGTCTATCACACTTGAGTCTAGGTTTGCCTTTGCTTCCTGAAATTAAAGTGGAGATGTCCACTACAGGCAGTAAGGGACAATAAGACAGGACTCCTTTTCCTATCAGATCTTTGTCAATGGACATTGCATCTCTCATATGAACATGATGCCAACATTTGCTACTTCCTTAAGCTATGTATAGCAAAGACAGAATTCCAGGTGAGTTTGGCCAAAATGCCAGGTGAGTTTGGCTCATTTGCCTATCTGGTGCCTACTTGTAAAGTGGAGGCTCTAGCCCAGGCATAAGAGACCAAGAACTCTAGAGCCCCAATATCCTTTGCCACAACTTTCTCTGAGTGTAGGTGCTTCATAGAGACGTAAGCTGTGGGGCTGGGGTAACTGTTTCTGTTCAGCATTCTATACAAAAAGCAAGGAAGCCCCTCAAACATATATATATGCTCTGAAATAATCCATGAATAAAAGATGCAATACATATTAAAAATGAATATTTAAATCATAATAACCTATAGGAGGGATAAAAATGCAGATAAGATTGTAAAAAGGCTTTTGGCTACAATATTGGGTTCTTTAACCTACAGTCCTTCTAACTTCTAACCAAACCCTTTTAACTTCTCAACACTATGTAGGAGAGAAGGAAGTATAGAGGAGAAATGGAGTGTAGAGCTCTTTCAATTACTTCCTGCTGATTAGAGGTGTTGAGTTCCTTGGGGCAAGTCCAATCTCTAACATCAGAATATCTCCAACCAGGAACCAGCAATACAGCAAACCATAAACGGCAACCAGAAACCAGCAAAAGCAGCAACAGGGACCAACAGCAGCAACAGGGACAGGCTGCAGGTGGAACAGCAGCTGCTGCTTCTCTTGGGGCTCTGACATTTCTTATACTCTCTCAAGACTCCAGAATTCCAAATGTAAACTATTTTCAGCAAGCAAAATCACACCCCTCCTACAGCATGAGACAAATCATAATTAGCTTCTGTGGACAATCTTAAGCAACCCCATATCTCACACCTGGAATTAAAACATATTCACATAACATAACTGTGTTTCTAAAGAAACCAAAACTCTCACTGCAGAAGATGTAAGAATCAGTAAGGCACAGGTTGTACATGCGTTAGAGTGGTACTTATTAATAATGATACATGTTGTCTTGTGCTGTGCCATAGACAAACTGTAAAAATACCATACAAAGCAGAAGAACACAGTCTCAAAGACAGTGCATTTTTATGAGTCTGTCTTGTGTAACCATTATAAACTGACATAGGGAATCCAAAAAGAATAGTGGTTACCTAATGCTGAGGTGCTGGCATGAAATGGAGAATGACAGCTGATAAGTATAAGATTCCCAGGAGGGTAGTGGAAATTTCTAAAATTTATTGTAATAATGGCTGCCTAATTCTGAATACTAATGCCCACTGAATTGTATGGTTTAAATGCTTAGATTGTATGTTTCTACAATATTCAACAATGACAATACTGGGTGACTCTGTCTCTCTGTCTTGCTCTGTTCTTGTCTCTCTCTCTCTGTGTTTGTTTGTTTGTTTGTTTTGAGACAAGGTTTCTCTGTGTAGCCTTTCCTGTCCTGGAACTCACTCTGTAGACAAGGCTGACCTTGAGCTCACATTGATTCACTTGCCTTTGTCTCCCAAACACTGAGATTAAAGGCATGTGCCACCATGACTGGCTTTACTTGTGCCTTTCAAGTGCTCATTTGTAGAGTAGCATATTGAAATAAAATTTCTCTGTTAAGACATAAATGACTAAGATGCGTAATAAAAATCAAAAAAATGGTAACAGACAAAGATATCCATCAATAGAATTGAGATTATATCTACGTTGTTATTTGGACCAGTTAGAGGTTACATACACTCTTAAAGACTAAGAAAGAAGAGGAAATAAAATATTCCCACTACACAAAGGGAAGCAGGAGGAATTCTAAGTCCTTGGACTCTTACTTCCCCTATATACAGACTTCTCATATTCAGATTAGAAATATAAAGCATGAAGAAACTATTCAAGCCACTAATAATCTTTGGGAACATGTTCCCCTCAAAATCCATGTGATGAACCGTAATCAACAATGTGATGGCATTAGAAGATGGGGCCTCTGGATAGTAAAAATGGGCACTGTCGTGAATTGGATTAAGGTCCTTATAAAAGAAACTTGGGGGAAGATAATTTGCCCCTCTCTACTGACTTGAGGCTAAAGCTGGAAATTACTCTCTGAGAACCAGAAAATGAGCTCTCTGAATGATAATATCCCCAGTTCATATTTATATCATCTATACCTTGATGACTTCTATGGTAGGAAAGACAAGATCTCTTTTTAAGGGACATGATCTTTTTCTTTAGGCCTATACATTTTCTCTTCTGATAATGGAGCAAGGAGGAGTACCAAGAAAGACGAAGTATAGAAAAAATATTGTTATCTTATCAGACATTTGTTTTCTCATGAGTCTATTGATGGGGTAAGTGTCCTTCCTTGTCCTAGATTTGCTTTAACTCACCTTCCTTTAAATTCAGCATCTGTAAACTGTATGCAGTTGTCTTATGCAGGCCAACTTATCCCGATGTTATGGGTAATAAGGGGAAATGCTGGCAGGAGGGGACTCAAGGACAGATAATTAAAGGTGTGCAGTTAAAAGGGGCTGCTGAAGCATCCTTCATCAGACAAATTCAAATTCAATCATTCATTCATTTTGTTTTTTTTTTTTAACGCACCTTGGAAATGAGGTCATAAGTAAAATTCCCCACTACTACATGACAATGCTCACAGTTATGATATTGTACTTCCCTCCTCTTATGTGCCTGGGACACCTCTAAAGAGCTGTAAGATGACACTGACTCACAGTTTGTGTTGCTTTCTGTACAGTGTGACTAACCTTTTCATTCCTCACATCTGCATCAAGGCACTGAGAAAAGTCTACCTAGATGGTTTTTCATTTCTACAGCCAAAGAACCAGAACATCAAGATATGCTGCTGTTAGGTAACTGGTTAAACGTCAGTGCATCAGTGGCATGTAATTATAGGAAATAACAGTCACTAAGAAGGAGGGAGCACAAAAAGAAATGGGTGAAATTGTTCATTGTTCTCCTATCAATATTGATTAAATTTTGATTTTTTTTGACAGGTTTTTACTCTTTAGTATGGGCTATCATGAAACTCATGTAGCTCAGACTGGTGTTGAATTTGTTGCAATCCTATTGTGTCAGCCTCCTAAATGCTGGGATTTGTTTCAGTCTCCTATGTGCTGGTATTACAGGCATAAGCCCCCTTGTCAGGCTGGAATTTCATTTTTTGATGATTTTTCTGTTTTACATACACATTTATATTAGTAAACACATATATAATAAACTACCTACAGCAAGAAGAACCATGAAAGAATCAGTAATTATATAAATGTTACATTCATAGTATTTTGGCTATTTGTATTCATCAGCCTTGAAGAAAACATCTTCCTATCTTGGTGCATCTAAAATTCTGAATGTAAATCCATGTCTATCATATCTCACCAGAATATACATCCTAGGTTTAAAAGATAGATATGATTCTATAGAATAATAAGGTAAAATAGTCAGATAATGTCTTCAAAAATCTCAGAGACTTACAGAGTATGGCGTTTAAAGATGCTTTTATTACTCTAAAGATTCTTTGACAACAAGACAAGTTAACTCCTGACAACACCCAGCCTACCTCAAAGAAGATCATCAACATCAAAGAGCCTCCTTATGGAGCTGGCTTCAAATGTGGCAAGCAAACCACTGGGAAAAATGTCCTCATTTCTGCCACAGACAGAGTTTTGCCTAAGAATGGGCAAGCATGGATGCAGGCAGCATTGACAGCCAAACTCTGCCAAGACAGGGTAAGCAAGTCCTCGATAGTTCCTGCCTCACACATATGTCTGTCAGATGTATTGAGCTAAAAGGCAGAAGATGATGCTCCAACATTTGTAGAGAGCTTTGGATGACTGTTTAGGCAGCAAACTGTTTCTCTCATTTTCTCATTTTGGAAGCAGGCTGGACTTTCTTAAGGAAGACAGAAGCTGTAAATTTGAAAGAGAATGGAGAGCTATTATAGGTATGTTTGGAGCAAATAAATGAAAGAGGAGATATAGTAAAATATCAAAACATAAAAGAATAATAGTTAAAATTATCAGACAATAAGAAATGATAACAATCATACATATGTGAAAATAGAGACATTTGACATAACCCCAAATCTCAGGACAGTGGAAGTGTCTTTCTCACACTGAAGGGTAATCAGTTGTAAGGAAGATCCAGGCCAGGTGTAGGAATTGGTGACTCCTATGGACTTTAATTGAAGGGGTACCCTACAATCCTTAACACACTGAATGCAGCTAAGCACACCTCACTAGAATGAATAGAGACAAGGAAGAAGAGAATTCAGTACGTTTTTGTGGGTCAAGTTGCCCATAGCCCACTGTGTATTGTTAGTGGTATGTAAGGAGAACCATTGTTCCATCTCATTAAACATCCATCAAAAATAGAATTATATAAACTATTTTAAAGCATTATTGGGTTGGGTGTCTGAGAAACAGATCACCAGTTGTTCTAGATCTAACTGAACTACAGACTCTATCTTTTGTTGTTTGTTTTCCTGGCAAGAAAGAACAAATTACCAATATTTGTTCATTCACTGTTCTTTATAAGAGTTGAGATTAAAGCTGAGGATTACTCTTTGCTTATTGTTTTGAAAGCTACTCTCTCTTATGCAATCAAGGACAATGGCTGATGTCACATCTTGCACCCTTAGGGGTTGGGTTTAAATGGACAGAGTCCAAATGGAGCTCCACCTGATCTAGTCTACTAGGGAACTATCTCTCAGAAAACAGACACTGGATAATAGACCCAATTTGAAATCTGCTGGTGTGGTTGGCACATGGAACCAGCTTCTTTTCCACTCAAAACTGGATTTCACTGAGTTTATTTAAGGAGTTTGAAAAGTTATCCTACACTATGTGAATGCAGGGACTTCCACCTAGCTCACATTGTAGAGGCCAAGAGGCAGGGCTATATGTGTTATATGTATCTTCTTTGTGTCTAATAAGGAAAAAAGTGAAGTGCAGCTGTAGATGTGTGTGTGGGGGGGTAGTAACTGTGTTCCTCAAGCTCCAAATTTGAGCCTCATTGAAAGGATCTCAAATCGCTTGTAAGAAGCATCATCCACAAGGATTCCTGAGTACTAAAGGAAGGATAAAGGATGGAGCCCAGCCAGAGGAGAAAAGAGAGGGCTGAAGCCACCCTGAAGCTGATGCACATCAGAGATCTTCTGATGCACATCATAGCATCTTCTCTCAAATAGACCAAGGAGCTAGGAACTGTTCATATACCACACAGAAACCAGATCTCAAATGACAGCTGATGGACCTAACCAATCATTTGTCATTTTTAGCACTTTTTCTAAACTAAATCTCTTAGTATCAGAAGCATGGCAGCCTAGCGAAGAGAAATAAGAACAAAGCAGCAGCTGGCTTTGATGGATCTTAAAACCTGCTGCCTGCTCCCCAGTAGCACATCAGTACTGGGCGCTCTTTAGCCTTTCACTACATTATTCGGGTGAAAGAGCTCTAGAAGAAAGTCATAGCCTTGGGATTGACAGTAACGGGATGGGGTTTAGTGGCTGAAATGGAAGGTTTACTGCAACTAATAGGGACCTATGGAGTTTGTAATTCCTAAAAATATGATTCAAAGAATGGAGTCTGTGTTTAAGGTGATGTTAACAAAAAGTGTAAAAGTCCCCTTTGCCTGTAACTAAAGGAAAGCATATCTTGCTACAAAACAAAACAATTATATTCAGAGTTACTTGAATTTTTGTATTTTCCTGTCATGTATCAAATTTGCACAGCAGAAAAAAAGCTGTGTAAAAGTGTGTGTGTGTGTGTGTGTGTGTGTGTGTGTGTGTGTGTGTGTGTGTGTGTGTACCACATCAGTGTATCATCCTGATGTTAAGACAAAGGATCAATTCCAACAATTCAGTCCCAAATGTCAAACGAGATGTCTGGCACAAGAGAAGCATAAACAACTTTGACATTGACTGAATTTTTAACATTTCAACCCGTTATTTGAATGGCAGAGAGATCAAAATATAAAATTTGGTGACCTAAAGCTTTAGCCAAAAGGTTGTGTTTTCAGATGCTTTATATTTTATGCATTATAGATTAATTTGCTAACTAAACAATTTCTGCTGGCTTAGCCTTTTAATAATTCATAGGCAGCTCATTGAGTGCAGATAAGTTCACAATTAGTTTCAAACAAATATTTTAGGACTCTATAGCGTAATGATTATTTTGGAACAATCATCTACAACACGAGAGTGTCATTCATCTAGTCAAACTATAATTAATTATCATTCTTTTTATTCCCACAAGCTACAAATACCACGTTATTATTTCCCATAAAGTATGGAGCTTTTTTTCTCTTGGAAGCCTGATACAAACTAAGTGCTTAGGAGATTTGCAAATGTACAGAAGAGTGGAGAAAACACCAGGCACACTCTAACACATGCTTTTGCTATGTGACAAGGCGGTTTGCACTCTAACTTTCATCTCGTATCTTGTAGAAAATATGAGAAAATGTTATCACTTGTCATCTTCTCCTTTATGTCCTATGTTTTCTCTCTCTCTCTCTCTCTCTCTCTCTCTCTCTCTCTCTCTCTCTCTCTCTCTTTTCTATGTCTCTCTTGTCAAAATACCATTATTTATCTGAGCATCTATTGTGTGTAGGTGTATTAAAGATGAGGAGGATGAACAGAGGAATATGGGCTGACATTTTCACAAAATATTTGTAGTCTTATGACTGATATTACAAGTAAAGAACTATAATTTAGTCATCTATGTACTAAAACAGAAACATATGTGCCTATATAAATAAGCACAATCTTTGGAAGTTTTTTTGAAAACAGAGATCTGCTTCATAAGAAAGACTGACTCCTTAGCTATACTTCATACCATGTAATACTGTTCCTAACTGCAGAAAACCCAGATTTTCACCGTTACTGTAACCCTTTAATTTGTGTGTGTGTGCATGTAAGTACGTGTGTGTGTGTGTGTGTGTGTGTGTGTGTGTGTGTGTAAGACAGAATTCAATTTTGGATGTCTGTCTTTATAGATCTCCACTTTATTTTCTGAGACAGGGATTCTCCATGAGTATGAGCTCACAGGTTTGGGTAGGCTGGCTGGCCAATGAGTACCTGGGACCCATCTGTCTCCAGTTTGGTCCAGTGCTGAGTTCATAGAGGTACCCTGTCATTTCTAGCTTTTTATGTGCTTCTTGGGTAACCAAGCTCAGTTCCTCTTGCTTATGTATCTAGAATTTTCTCCACTGAGCCATCTTATCAGCTGGCTGTCTATGTAGGTCCATGGGTGTGTATTTTTGTGTATTCACATAGGTACATGTTTATGTAGGTCTGTGTGTGTGTGTGTGTATTTTTATGTATACACATTGGTACATAGTGTAGTGTGTGTGTGTGTGTGTGTGTGTGTGTGTGTGTGTGTGTGTGTGCGCGCATCCACCTTGTTTTTTTCAGACAAGATCTCTCATTGTTCTGGGAATCGTTATTTAGTCAAGCATAACTAGCAAAGGAACATCAAGGATCTTCCTGTGCCCATCTCTCCAGGACTGGAATTATGGAATGCATGCCAGCAATCCAGGTGTTGTATGGGGTCTTTGTTTCACGGGTCTCGGGACTGACCTAAAGTCTCCACACTATGTGGCAAGTACTCTACTGACTGAGCTATCTTCTCAAGCTCTCATTTATTGTCTTTGTTTTAATCAGAAGCTTATTTACATAGATGTTTGTTTATGTTTACATCACGAACAATTCCATAAATCCATATTTAGATGTTTATCCCCAGGATAGAGAGAGATTATACTTTGAAAAGTTATTGTTAGTACAAATGACAAAGGATTCTGGTATATTTCCTTGATCAATTGATAATGAACAACATAATTAGAAGCTAAAAATTAGGGTTTTTTATTCAGGAAAAAATATTACAGACCCCCTGGTAGTTAACTTTAGGCACAATTATTGATGATAGCTCTTTAAACCATTTTGGTGTTTTGTTATTAATTCAATTTTCTTTGCAAGTGATTGCCTGTATTTAACACAAAGTACCTTGTAATGCTGGCCAGAGAGTTTGTGAAGTCTGATATTTCTATTTTTAATTTGTATTAAGTTTATGTGACATTGCCTGTCAATAGCACTACTTGGTTTATTAAAGGCAAATTGTGGGGTTGAAGAGGAGGCTTATACTAATAGACAATGCTATTGAATGGACAGTTAGTCCTTCTTGGTGGAACATGGAAAATTTTCCATTAATTAAGAGAAAATTATGTATTCTTTACATATATTAACCATGGTAAACTATAGTAAATTGAAATACACCAAAACAAATGTGATTATATACTTTAAAGATGGCCTATATGATTATAAATGAGGTTAAATAAACTTCAAATTTTCTACCCTCAAAATTACTTTGATCCTCTTATGAATAGCAGATGTCACATGATCAAAAATATGTATGGCTTTTATTGTAATGATAAAAAAACTAAGCCACAAAATTAGACAAAATTAAATTTGTTATCTCTGCCATGTAGAAAAATTTTAAAATAATCTAACTAGCAGAAATTATATTACTTTTTATGATTCTATGGTTGATTTTAAATGTTGAGTATATTTTGGTGAGAAGGAATATTAAGTAAACAGTGATTAGATCATTGCTCATAACCTCATTCTTGCAGGAGAGTAATTCTTATTCAGGGATGAGGCAAAGTATACAAAAGGCATGAGAAATACATTCATGTTGATCTTTTGGAAAATAATCTCATTTTTCAACATACTGTAAATAATCTCACCATTGAATTATGCCACTTATAAACTATCAAATATAAAATGAGAATTCACATATGAAAATCCCATCCTTGCAGTAGTCATGCCAGATCTCACTAGTAGAAGGCCAGTGTAATACAATTAATTTCCAAATAGGTGGATGTGGGGCACATGGACCATGTTCCCAGAGTAACTGGTGAGGTAGAACAAGTTCTAACCCTGGAAATCTCAAAGTGAGACTTGAAGTCTCATCCTAAGGCCAGCAGGAGTGAGACGGGCTCCTCCCTGTTTCCATGCCTGCCTTGGAGCAGGTAATTTGGCAACTCCCAACCAGGTCATACATGGGACACCTGGATGCAAATAGAGCATCATTAGCATGACATCCCCAACCAAGGAAGGTATTCACCCAAAAAACCATCCATACTTTCCAAGGTTTATGTAGTGCTTGTTCACCATGGAAAAGGGGAACCTGAGCTGCTGTTTCACTAGTAACTGAGGACAAGCTATTTCATCACAGATCGTGATCTCTCTCTCTCTCTCTCTCTCTCTCTCTCTCTCTCTCTCTCTCTCTCTCTCTCTCTCTCTCTCCAAGCATTCATCTTTGGGCTCTGACCACCTGCCTGGCTAGGCTCTGGTTTTTGCCTCTTCACGGCCCACTTTGCCTGACCAGGCACCTGACACCAAACTGCTCTTGCTCATGCCATTCCTATCACCCGCCTAGCAAAAGAGCTTTAATCTTTAATCTAGGAGGTCTTCTTCTCTGCAGCTGGACAGGGATTCTATAGTATTCCCTGGTTCCAGATTCTGCTTCATACTTTCAATCTTGGTGTCCAAAAGTATCAGGACACACTGCCCTCTAAGGTCTGGTTTAGTTCCTGTCATTGCCAAGACCCTAATCTGTGAATAGATTGAGAACAGATTATTCTTTTGAAAATGTTGGGGTTAAAGCAGAATCACCCATGGCTGGTATATATAAAACCTAATGCCAGTGAGTTCATTTTAAATGGAAATGGGAGCAGCATTGGTAACCATACACTCCACCTTCAGGATCACCATAGTCTGCACCAAGAAAGCAGGCTACCAGGAAACAGAACAACAGAGCAACAGGTGTGCTCATGGGAGCTGAGCTACCTGAGTGAGCATTTGACTTTCTGTGGTTAGAATTGGGATGCTTTGCACTATATACAGGTATGACTTCTTTATGACTTTTTTTTTTTTTTTTGCACAATTTTGTGTAGCTTTCCTAATCCAGGCCTGAGAAAGCCAGCTCTGACTCTCCACCTCCAAGGTACAAACAATAGTATCTCTGTTTGTTTGTTTGTTGTTTTATCTAGCTACTTATTCTTCTACTTGTTCTATTATTTTTTGACCATGATAATGAACAAACGCACAGACTACCTACAGTCATTTCCTCTTTCTTATATGAGAATTACTTTTAAGAGTACTTGAGATTTTGAATAAAAAAAAAGACATTTGGAGATTATTTTAAAAAAAAAAACAAAGTGAATATTAGTAGAAGCAAGATTTTCAGCCATTCAGTGATTCCCCTTCACAAACACCATTTGTCTCTTCATTGACTCAAGGCTTTTATATCAATAAAACAGTATTGTCCACATTCTGGACTTATCTAATGTTTTAGTATTTTATACTTTATATAGGGATTATGTTGGATCTTCTTTTATCGTAATTCATTATTGATGGTATCCAGAAAAGTTAACATTGAAAAATTCCATTTAAAACATTCTCTTGCTATCCTTCTCTTTCATTCTCATTTTTTTTAAATTGGGGATTTCATAAAAGGCTTTGTGATCATACTCATCCTGTTTCCCAACTCCTCCAAGATCCACCCTGTGTCCCTAACCATCCAACTCTGCATCCAAGATCCATGTTCCTTCCCTAACCATCCAACTCTGCATCCAAATCCACCCTGCTTCCCTAACCATCTGACTCTGCATCCAAGATCCATGTTCCTTCCCTAACCATCCAACTCTGCATCCAAATCCACCCTGCTTCCCTAACCATCTGACTCTGCATCCTTTGTCTTTATGTCTAAACAACAATTCCACTCAGTGATGCTCAAATATACTTGGATGTGCGGGCACCCTTGAATGTGGTTGCCCTACCAGGGCCCACATTATTAGAGAAATCTGACTCTCAATTGCCAGGAGGTCCTCAGATAATGGTGAGGATTCATGCCTCCTTCCCTTCTTCCTGGTAGAATTTTGCCTGGCTTGAGCTTGTGCAGGTTCAGTGCATGTTGGTGAAGGTTATTTTTATGAAACTATACTTGTTTCTCTTAGTTTCTCTCTTAACACAGCTATCAAACAATTAACTGAGACTTTTCGTTTAATAAGCTTCACAGCACAAAAACTGAGCAGTTATTAATCTATTCTTTTTGTTGTTATTTGTTTGTTTTTGTTTTCGTTTTTGTTTAAAAGCATGCACCACCATGTCTGGCTTATTAACCTTGTAAGCTGATTTGGCTTCCTCCCAGGGTATATCCCAGTGATAGTTGAACTTTGTAGCTTTCGTCAGTTCCAGCTCCTTCCTGATCTCTCATGGACCTCTTCTGTGCTTAATCCCTTACTTCTTCTTCTAACTCTTCCTCCTATGGGTGTTAGGGAGTCCAGTTCTAATCTCTCCCCTGTTGAGTGTTTGGCTGTAAGCTTCTTTATTTGCATTCCAGGGAACAATTGGAGAGCAGTGCTTATACAACATTGAGACAGGAGATTCTCAGAACAAGGATTGCAAGCCTATATGGCAGGGGGCAGTACAGAAATCAGCCTTTCAATTACATAATAACTCTATGTCTACAGCATGTAGTCCAAGTGTTCATATTTACAACTGCCCATTTTGGGTCCAGAAAAACATTTTTTGCTACCTTTCATAATTCCTGAAGGTACAATGCATATTCCTGGAATGGGGTGGAAAACATCACTGGTCTTAACTACTTTTGACTTCTGTTAATTACAAAAAGGACTAGTGTGACAAGATATGCCCATGTGTGTAATAGTGGCATTGATGTTATGTGGGTAACTGATTTCTGATTGAATGTAAGGCCTTGTTCAGAGAAAACAACACATGTCTGATACATCAAGGCTGGTCAAGAACCAGTGTTTGGGAAGCTAAAATGTCCTAGGGGTGACCTTAAATTTAATATTTTGCTTAATGATCAGGACATAGTATAAATTTTTTCTCTTAATTCATATCTCTATACCTATAGATTAATGAAGCTTTTACTCCTCACCAGAGAAGTTTCTTTGAGAAATGGAGATCAGTTAATGGAGAAACTCAGAGTTGGTCCATGTCCAGGGTATAAGGGTCAAGAGGCAGGGGGTGCTCAGCCACAAAAAGGGCATCTATATCATGTTACCCTTGGAATCATACAAGGATTAAGGATCATCATGGAAAAGGGGGCTGAAAATACTGTAAGATCCCCAGAGGTTATGAAATATTGGAACAAAACCATGTCTTCTGGAAATGACAGAACTTCTACACTCATGAACTCATGACAGCTGTGGTTGGATGGACAAGACCTGTATAAGAACAAGAAAATCAACATTATAGCATTGAGAAGGTAGGAGTTCAAAAGCACCCACCATTAGTTATGAAGATATTGGCAGCTGATGGCTTCTTGAGAAAAAGAATCTGTTTCTTTTAAACATGTAAACTATGGTATGTCAACTACATTCCAGTGAGTGGTCCCACACTTATAAGTAACACAAATAAAAGTCTGTATTATTTAAAAAGTAAAGATGACATGAAAATGGAAGGTGTTTAGTAAATTATGGGGTACATATGGGAAGAATTGTGAAAGGGAAGAGGGGCTAACTTGATTAAAATACACTGGAATTCTTAGAGAATTCATAAGCTTGTGCATTATTCTTTTATGTACTTAGTTTGTTGAAACATCTCATCATTCTTTGCTCATTAAACTACTACTCTAAGTTTTATAGTTATGTTTTTACTCAATGAGGAAAGATTTATGATCTTATATCAGAGCATGATGTAAAAGTCTGGAGGCACAGCAATAAGAGCTTATGACAATTGCAAAAAGCCAACATGTTCTATAATGGGAAAAGAAAATAACAAAACTGGGTTAGAGAATCACACTGAAAAGTCAAGAAGAAAACCAATGAACACGGAGGCCTTTAAGCAGCAGGAAGAATAGTAGAACAGGTATGATATGACACTAGAGGAATGAAATGCTGAGGCAGAAATATTTCAGCAGAGAAGGGGATAAAAGAACTGAGAGATAAGTGGGATAGAGGAGGGCTATTCAAAGCTCTAAGGAAGCATGAAAACGTGTAACACTTACTACTTTGCAAACTAATGTCAACAGTGGAACAAAGAAACATTGAATATCATTGAAGAACATCATTTTTGCTCTTTTGCCTGCATTTTATTTTGTTACTTTGATTATGTAATCCAGGAATTATAATTAATTAATCAAGAACACTCAGTGAATTGTGCTATTTATCTACTACAGTGGATTCAGTCTCTAAAGAGACTTTTCAGTGATGGTGAGGCAAACAACCAAAAAGCTGGTGTTTGGTTTCATATTGTCTAGCTTGTAGAAATTGTTTACAAAGAAAATAACCTGGATACTGTTGAGGCACATTTCAGAAATTAGAAATATATGAGGAGATTATTATTACACAATTATGCTGACTGTAAGCCAACAACACTACCTCCTGAGTCTCAAGGAGTAAGCAGACCAGCCTCCTAGCTCTGCTGAACTATAACTTTCATTAACAGAGTTCTCACCTGATCTGGAATTGACCCAGAAGCTCTAATTACTTCCCATTTAAGTATAATTATGACCATACAGTAAATGAAAGATTCAGACTCAAGTGAATTTAAATATTCAACTGTGAAAATACAGATTCCTGGAGCTCAGACTGTACTAATATGTAAATCCATAATGATTTTCACCTCCAAAAAATAGAGGTTATTTTCCTCTCAAAGTAATTACTATCATCCTGGCTACATGAGTATGCATTGTTAATGTATTGTAAGACAGGCTGGTTCCAAACTTTACTTTCTCTTCTATTTTATATCTTCACTACAGTATTTTTACATTGATTTATTCTCATTTAAAAATGTTTCCATTTTATAAAACACAGCTACAACTGACCTTGTTAACAACAGTCTGTTTTTATATAAAATTTCAAACTGGTGAAAGCAGGTATAGAGGAAAATAGGGCTGTAAGCAGTGATGTTGTTCAGTCTATATTCCAAGCATCAACTTGACTAAATGGCCCTCTTTAGCCCAAAGTCCCTATCCTAAGGTTATTCATTCCAAAATGTATTTAATGAATACCGTGATGAACTAAAGGAATTACAAAAGATGTTTATTATATGACAGTTCTCTGAAATCCAAAATTGTTTTGAAAACCTAAGAACTGAGCATGAATCTGGAACTTGAATTTGCTGAGATATATATGTAGAAATATTTTCTATTTTCTATTCACTACTATTTAATATTAGCAAGGCTTGGCCACAATTGATCTTTGATTGACATCTTAATTGTGAATAAGTCAACAAGCTTATCTTGTTCTTCATAGAAACAGTCATATTTCCTAAAAGCTTCGTAATATCTGATGTATATTTAAGGAAATTATCATACCAGCTAATCACTAATTATAGTCTTTGTTTTGACATAAAAATAATGATCACATAAAGAATGATTATGGAACAAAAGTTGTAAGTCATCTGAGGTAACTTTTGATAGATTTATTAATTAAAAGTAAAGAAAGCACCTGATTTAAATCAGGCAGACAAAGCTCTCTTGGCTCAAACCTCCCATCTCATTTTCTTTGACACTAAAACATTAAGGTAACTAATTAAAATTTCTGTATACATATGCCAGTAAGCTAATTTGTTTACATTTTAAAAATAATGGTCTCCATTTTAACCCACATGTGAAGACCAAAGAATTTATGCTGTCCTTCACGCTCTAGCAAAATACCTGACAACAGAGTAAACCAAGGTATGCTAAAACTGGACTGTTTATGTATATTTGAGACAGATGAATGGGATGTTAAAATTGATAATCTCACAATGAGCTTGACCATAGTGGTGGAAGGTTGTTAATTAAGCTATCAAGGTGACTGATGCAATTGTACTGCTCTTTATGGTGGTCCTACAGGTAAAACAAACATTCAACTGCAATGCTTCCATGAAGAAGGCCTGCACCAAGTCAAAGCAATCCATTAAAAAGACATCTAAGCATCAGGAGAATGGCAGCACTATACATTTCACCATTCAATTGTTCTTTTGTTCATTGAAGAATGAAGTTTTGATCCATACATGGGCTTAGTTTTCCTACAACATGGAGATGGATATCTGTGATGACTCCTAAATAGCTGTTTATCCTCTGTGACTAACTCTTCTAGGAAAAAAATGATTAAACAGATTCATGCATCATAGAAATACAAAGGTGCAAAGGCCATTTCTGTAACCAAATAAACTGTCATTTAGGGATATTCTTGATTTTTAATACCAAAATAAAAGGATTCCATGAACCTTAATCCTTTTAGTTATTTATATTTTAGATATACTTACAAAGGAGATTAAATTGAATATTTACATGTTTTGAAAGATTAAAAGACACATTTCTGATAATGGTACTTTAAATTTTATCCTGAAAAGTGGTCAAGCCACATAAAAGTTTAACTTTTATTTACCTTGAGTTCTTTACTCCAAATTCTCCTGTAACTCATTTTTATTTCTGAAAATATTAAAATTTAAGACATTTCACTCAAAGTGATCAGTATCCTCAGATTAAAATATTGAACCAACAAGAAGAAAACAAATAAAACAAAAACAAAATGAGCCTTTTAAATAAATTTCAAGGTGTAGACTGTATGGTCATTATTCTTCCTAAAATCTATGTAAGTTATTTTGCTTGATGAATGTTATTCATTGCCATATTAAGCTTATATGTAAATTATTTATAAATAAATATTTGACAGACAGTGAATGAGGTTCATATTAAATCAACGATTACTTGCTTTGAATTTTACATTTATTTTAACTTACAGTGCTCTACAATTTTATTTCCTTGTCATGTTGTTTTCTGTTCAATAGTTCTATAATGATATATTTTCTTGTTTAGAACAACAGTCAGGATGATGATAAAATAGTAGCCTAATAACTTTTATAATTCCATAAGGACTTGTCTTCTTTTGAGCTATTTTTATTGTTTCCAAGTGAAGTTAAAATTCTAAATACTGTTCAGGATCTGTCAACTCTTGTAAATACATAAAAATGTTTCACCTTGACTCACTACTAAGTAGGAAGGTTAGTAGACACAAAACAATATTTATAATTCTAACAATTTAAAAATATATTTAAATAGCTAAAACCACAAAGTCATATTTTCCTGAGAGATTTTTTTGTTTCAGAACTTTTATCCTTCATATTTTAGAAATAGCAGGGCTATGTGCTTAAATTTAATAGTATAAGTCTAAGAGATCAGAAGGACATGAAAATGCATAAAAATAATGTAATATTCAGCAAATGTGACATTTAAATTTACTGGAAGAAATGGGCTGTTTACTGAGTAGGTTTAGATATTTGATTATATGTTGGATATGGGAATAAAACCTAAATATCTAATGAAATTTTCATAGAAAGAATCTTCTATAGATTATAGAGTTACATAAAATAAAATATAAATATATTAGGAAATCATAAATATTCTTTTTTAATTACTAACTTTAAATTTTAGGAAAGCTTTTTCTTTTGCCAAGAATATTCTCGAAGCTTAAAAAAAGGACATGGAGTCGACAGGGAGATATAATCAGGAATCTTGGGGAAAGCTGAAAGGAGGTAATAGGGGACTGATGAGATTAAAAGCCTCCAATATATGTGTGAGAAGATCTCCAATATACATGTAAGAAACTTTCAAATATAGGTTAAAAATTCAAAGACATATACATTTATACACATAATATAGCAGTGCACAATATAGCAAAACATATGATATTCTATAACTTTGAATTTAGAACTTTTTATGTAAAGAAGGATTTATGAAGGAAAAAATCCTTTCTAACTAGAATAAAATTTCATGTTGTAAAGCAACAAAAATAATTCATATTCAATATATGTTTGTAAAAGTGAATAAAAACAAACAACTGTCAATAAGACTGAGATAGATGACCTAGAAAAATTCAGTTTTCAAGACACTCTTCAGGGAAACTGGTAGGCTAACAGCAGATCTTCTCTCTCTCTCTCTCTCTCTCTCTCTCTCTCTCTCTCTCTCTCTCTCTCTCTCTCTCTCTCTCTCTCTCTCCTCTCCTCTCCTCTCCTCCAAATCCATCCCCTGACTGTCACCAACGTTTTTGTAGCAAATCACCTGCTGTCACTCCCTTTCTTCCTGCCCCTATTTCCAGGTATTGACAAAAATCTTCCACTCCAAACTCCCCTCGCCCCTCCCAGCCATTGATTTTTCCCAGTACTGAACCACAACAGAAACTCTCTGTTAACCAACAGGCCTCTCTGACTATGGAAACAGGTAGCCTAACTCCAGGTCCCTGTCTTTCCCTCCACTCTTCCAAATCTAGGCTTCCAGACTCATTCCAAGCTCTGTAATACCCCATATGTTGTGGCCTCTCTTCACTCTTAATCCAATTCTGAGGGGACCCACTAACTGCTCTTTCCCATTCCTAAGGTCAGCTCTTAATACCTAGAAACACATTTTACCTGAAACCCAATTGGCCACACCTATTAGGAATTTCCTACTAGGCAAAGCACAACTACCACATCTTTCTGAGGACCAGAAAGGGAAACAGAAACCAAAGGAAAATATACTCACCTATCAAAGACCAGACCACACATTAACACCTAGAATACATGTATGGCAAAGATACATGCCTAAACACCACCATAAAAAAAAATCTGCCAGGACAATGTGTCTCCATTAGAGCCCTGTAACCCTACTAAAATAGATTCTGAGAACTGTGGCCTAAATGAAGCACATGACAGAGAGATTAAAATAGCGTTTTTTAATAATATAGAGATCCTTAAAGAAGGAAATTAATAAATACAAACAAGAAGTGGAAGTACATGAATAAAACAGCTCAATGCTTGAAAATGGAAATAGAATAAAGAAAATTCAGAATGGAGGAATTCTGAAAATGAAAAGAAATGAACTCAAACAAGAAACTCAGAGGCAATTCTCTCCAATTAAATATAAAAAATGGAAGGAAAAAATCTACGGCATGAAAACATGATAGAAAAAATGGATACCTCAGTTAAAACAAACAAACAAAGCATGCTAAATCTAAAAAAAAAAAAAAAACCTAGACACAAAACATCCAGGAAATATGGGATATTATGAAAAGACAAATCTAGGAATAAAAAGAATAGAGGAGAAGATGTTCAGGTGAAAGTCACAAATAACATTTTCAACAAAATGATAGAAGAAAACTTCCCAAACCTAAAGAAGGAGATGCTTATCAAGGTACAAGAAGCATTTATGAAGCATTTATGAAGGTAATGTAAATTAAATGGCAAAATACTATAGACAAAGCCCCAACTGGCTATCACTTGTAACCAAATGAAGCTTCCAATGTGAATATTGGGTTACATTTAATTGAGTTTTTGGTGAATATGGTTCCATGGCAACCAAATAATGCTATGTTCTAGTAAAAGAACACAGTGTCCTGTAATGGCTTATGAGGACCAACATCCTGTCCAAGACCTTTCCACTGGTGAGATGTGGCCAAGGTTATACCTTTGCTGCTGTCAGTGCCAGTGCCAGCCCAGCCTGGAGAGGGCACTGCAGAGTCAGCCCCACAGCAGGGGAGGACCCTCTCATTCTCACTTCTGTTGTCATTATTGTTTTTACTAATCGGTAGTAAAGCTTTAGAGTTTGACTTCTTTGAATGAAAAAAAAAAAAAAAGAAAAGAAAAGAAAAGAAAGAAAAAAGAACATAGCAGTGAAGTGACTCATATTGACATTCTACTGTTAAAATATATCAGTGTCTTGTTCAGCCACCATAAGATAAGTTTCCCCTGCAGCAAGAGGGAACATGTATAGAGACCAACAAACAGACATAACTCAAGCAGTAAGAGATCTTGGAACACTTAACCATAAATGGGATACCTCCATGAAATCTCTCCCCCAGTGACTCAGGGAACCCTATGAAAAAGGACATGTAATGTGTGTGAGAACAAGAGGAATGGAGGATACCAAGAAAACAAGATTCTTTATATAAACATGACCAAAGCTCATATGAGCTCAGAGACTGAGGCAGCATGAACAGGGCCTTCGTCGGTCTCCTAGATGTGGTCCTAGAGCTGAAAAGGAAAGTGAACAAATGCTGCATTCCTCACTGAGAACCTATATCCATTTGATAACCTCCTGCAAATGGAAATTTAGTTTCTTCCAAAGGAATTTCACTGGTGTGAGTGTGTGTGTGTGTGTGTGTGTGTGTGTGTGTGTGTGTGTGTGTGTGTGTGTGTGTTTAACCCTAAAGGTCGTTTGTATGTATATTATTGTTTCCAGTTTAATGTTTAATGGATTCCTGCTTGTGAGAAAAAGTTGGTCCTGGTGTCTGTATTTGTTTCTTAGGCCTTTTCTTTGGCTCATTTTCTTCTGTAGATTTGTGTTGTATTATGATGTGTTGATTTTTGTTTTATTTTATTTATTTTATTATTCATTGGAAGATTGTTTTCCTTTTTCATTGTTTTTTATTAGATTTTTAAAATTTTGTTTACTTAACATCTTGATTGTAGACCCCTCCCTTGTCTCCTCCCAGTCCTATTCTCTCTCCCTCACACCCTCTCCCTCCCTCCCCTAGTTCTCAGAAATGGGAGCCTTCCTCCCCTAACATCTGACCTCAGCCTAACCAGCCTCATCTGGACTGCCTGTATCCTCTTCCTCTGTGACCTGGCAAGGGTGCCCTACCAGGAGGAAGTTATCAACATGTCCGTGCCAGAGTCCATGTCAGAAGTAGTTCCTAGTCCCCATATTATAGGACACAAGGAGACTGTGATGCCTACCTACTACATCTGAGCAGAGAGTCTAGTTCCTTACCATGCATGGTCCTTAGTTGGTGCATCAGAGACTGCAGCCCAGATTTGTTGGCTCCATTGGTCTCCTTGTGGAGCTCCAGACACCTTCAGGTACTTCTATTCCTCAACCATTCCATAAGACTCCCTGCATTCCACCCTGAAGTTTGGCTGTGTGTTACACCATCTGCATGGACCTCATGCCGGGTGGCGTCTTTCAGAGGAGCTATATGGTAGACTCCTATCCTGTCCCTTCTCTTCAACTCCTTCCAATGTCTATTCTATTTGTTCTTCTGAATCAGAATTAGGATATTCCTTGTTATGTAGTTTCCTTAGGTCTGTGTATTGTAGTGTGGTTATCCTGTATTATTTGGCTAATATCTGCTTGTAAGTCTTTTGGGGTCTGGGTTACCTCACTCAGGACGATCATTTCTAGTTCCATCCATTTGCCTGCACATTTCAAGATTTCTTTGTTTTTAATAGCTGAATAGGATTCCATTGTATAAATGTTTCTTTGTATATTCTTTAGTTGAGGGACATCTAGGTTGTTTCATGATTCTGGCTATTACAAATAAGGCTGCTATGAACATAGTTGAGCAAATGTCCTTGTTGTATGGGGAGCATCTTTTGGGTATATGTTGGAGAGGTGTGGAATATGGCCATCTAACCAAAAATAATCTCCAGATTCAATGTAACCTCCATCAAAAACCCAACATAATACTTTACAGACCTTGAAAGAACAGTTTTCAACTTCATTTGGAAAAACATAATACACTGAATAACTAAGACAATCCTATACCGTAAAAGATCTTCTGGAGGAATCTCCATCTCTAATCTCAAGCTGTACTATAGAGCAACAGTAATAAAAATGACATGGTAGTGGCATAGAAACAGACGTGTGGATCAATGGAATTGAATCAAAGACCCAGAAATAAACCCACACACCTATGGACACTTGATTTTTGACAGAGAAGCCAAAACCATACAATAAAAAAAATTGTAGAATCTTCAACAAATGGTGGCAGTCTAACTGGAGGTCTACATGTAGAAAAATACAAATAGACCTTATTAATCACCCTGCACAAAACTAAAGCCAAGTGGATTAAAGATTGCAACACAAAACCAGACATACTAAAGCTGTTAGATAAATTGGGGAAGAGCCTTGACTCATTGGTACAGGAGACAACTTCCTGAATAGAATGCCAATAGATCAGGCTCCAAAATCAGCAATTAATAGATGAGACCTCACGAAACTGAAAAGCTTTTGTAAGGCAAAGGACAGGGTCAACAGAACAAAGCAACAGCCTACAAAGTAGGAAAAAGATCTTCACCAACCATACATCTGACAGAGGGTTACTATCCAAAATATATAAAGAACACAATAAATAAACATCACCAAAGCAAATAACTGAATTAAAAAATGAGATATGGAAATAAACAGAGAATTCTCAACAGAGGAATATTTAATGACTGAGAAACACTTAAAGAAATGCTTAATGTCACTAGTTCATCAGGGAAATGCAAATCAAAATGACTCTGAGATTGCATCTTACACTTATCAGAATGGCTACAATCAAAAGTTCAAGTGACTGGGCATGCTGGCAAGGATGAGGAGAAAGGGGAACACTCCTCAATTGGTGATGGGAGTGCCAACTTGTATAATCACTTTGGAAATCAATCTGGTGGATTCTTCAAAAACTTGGAATAGTCATAGCTCAAGACTATTTGTTTTCTAATGAGAGACATAAAGGAGGTGGAGCCCAATGGAAAAGAAACTGGGAGGAGTAATGGGGGGATCATAAACAGGTATATGAGAAAATATTTTTATTAAAAGAAAAAATAAGAGACACTCTTCATAAAATGTGAACATGTGTAAACTGTGCACACACATATTTAAATAACAAATAAATATTTAGTTTTAACTTTAGAAAAATATGTTTGTACAAGAATGAAATAAGTAGAACTATCTCTTTCCACATTAAATTTTTCTAATAATATATGTTTGTGTGTGGCTGTTTTATGTGTAATAAGAGAAAAGAAACCAAGAACTGTTTGCTCTAGGTCCATGCTGGAAAGAGAAAAGGGTAATTAAACACTATGATTTACCTATTTTATATGTTATATATTAATGTTTGATATTTAAACATATAAACATGTCAGTCTAATTTTAAAATGAAGTCATGTTGAAATACTAGAAACTATCTTTAAATTTAAATTTACCCATCTTGATTTTCAGATGTAGTTGTCAAAGCTTTTAAATATCTTTTTAAATGCATATATGTTATAAATTTAGATATATTATTAAATTGTTAGGGATATAAGGTAATTACTTGCATGCTTAGGCAGAGAGTCATCCATTGAGTTGTCCATTGTCTCATCCATTTCACAGAGTCCAGAGTTCTTATTCTATGGATTTATGCTTTTATTTTTGTTTGTAGATTTTTAAATTGTATCACAATGAGAATATGTGCATTGATTCAATGACAGTATAAAATCAATGTTTTGAGTAACTATGTAGGATACCTTCATGTAGAATATGTATTTTCCAAATAGATGTGTCCATAGAGCTTTGACAAGAGAGATATAGGAAGAAAGACCCAAAGAGATGGCTCTGATTAAGATTGTAGATTCTGTACAAATGTACATGTTTTATGACTAGATGTGTTTCTTTTTCTCTTTTGTCCTTTTATTACATTTGTTGTGTCCTGTTCTTTGAGTGGCTTCATTTTAGCTTATTTTATCTTTGTTCTTTAAGTGCCTGTTTGTTCTCTAAGGAGAGACAGAAAGAGTCTGAATTCTGATAGGAGAGGAAATGCATAAGATCGTGAAGAGTTTGAGAGAAAATCATAATTAGAAAATATTGTATGAAAATGTGTTTTCAAAAAATGAAAATGGAAAAAAAAAGAGTGTAATGTTCTTGAAGAAGACCCTTGCTCAGTTCCCAAGAGTTCCATCAGAAGGCTTACAGCTACCTGTAACTTCAGATCCACAGGGTCCAACATCCTTACCTCTACTTACAAGCACAATGTCTCTATGCAAATACATATAATTTTAAACATCTTAAAACAAATTTGTAGGAAAAAAATGAAGTAAAAAATATTAAGGTATGAGTAGAAACTTCAGTTAAGTGAACAATTTACCTATGATAAAAATGCAAAGTTATAAATAAGTATAAAGCAATTTCTATGATAAAATTAAACATGTTGCTATGTAATCAACTAAGCACCAAAAAAATCAAAGTTCATTAAAAATGTAAAATCAAAAGGCTTTTTATATGGCTGATTATTAAAGTAAATTTTAGCTTGCTATCACAACTGGGGTTCAATAAGTTTTTAATATTTATTAATTCAAAAATAAATTGCTGGTATCACTAACTTCTTCTTTGTGCCTGAATTTATTGTGAATATGATTCATAGACTCTTCATCATTATAGGCCTAGGAATTGGTTATGTGAATCAATGATGCCTGACAAGGCTACCATCTAGTGGTGGTTACTTTAAACTTTAGATAGTTAACTCAGGACCACTTATATTCCTAAGGGAAGGAGGCTGAGGAATTCTGCTACAGCAACAAAATTCATATAGGTGAATAGTTGACTGCAAAAAGCATAAGACTCTAAATAATGATGTTGTAGTCTACGTCTGCACTTTCAAATGTGCCCTATTATGGAAAGTTGTGTTGACTAATATGCGCATGATAAAACAGTCTTACTTAATTTGTGGACAAGTAAAAAATAATTGTTAATATTGCATCCCATTTAGGAAAGATGTATTATTTTCATTACTTTATGTGATTATCATATAGCATAAAGCTGTTCAAGCCATTGTTCATTGTTTTGCAGAAAGCTGAATAATTTTCTTTAAAATAATAGATGGAAATAAGTTAACAGGCAAAATCAGAAACACTTATTAAGATAAATGAGTAGAAAAAGACATCCCAACTACCTTATTCCACATTCTATTAAATGTTTTTTAGCCATGGATCTTCAGGGCAAACTTGGTTGTGTTTGCAATTTTGGACAGTGTAGTATACAGCGTGCTAATAAATGGCTTCCATGATACAACTCACATCCCATCACAGACCTCCATGTACTTGGAATTGAGAAGAGAATCTCATGAGACTTTGCACTCATATACAAAGGGCTCTAAAGGATGACTTTATGCTGGTTTTCTCAATTAATTACAGCAAATGTCACCATGGACAGCTTGCAACAACTAATTGAATTTGACAGGTTAACTTGAGAGTCCTTTTTTTCTGAACATTATTAGGGAGCTCAGGCAAGCAAAAGGCTGCCCAAGACAGAAGACAAGATGCAAGTGAAAAATGAAGCGGAGTGATCACTAGACAGCTTGGAAATACTTATCTGTGAGTGAAAAGGCTTTATCTGTGAGATGTCAGGTCATCACTCTTGGACAGTTCAATTCATTTCTGCTATGGGCATTGCATTTTGTTTATTAGTTTAAAAGTCAGCATAGAGAATAGTATGTTTCCTGATAGTTTTTTTCAGTTACTCATCTACACTGATCTTCCTGCCCCACTGGTCTCTTCTCTTTTCTTTAACCCACTCTCCTCAACCTCCCCTGAGCCTCTTCCCTCTTCTCTCCCTGGCCCCAGCCACTCATTTCTGCTTTCAAGTCACATGCACTCTATAGCCCACTACCTCCACCCATATTCTCTTTTCTACTATGATGGGAATTTCAGGTATTTCTAAATTAAAATTTTTAGAATTTTTGTGCCTTTTTGTATTATGTGAATATCTCCATAAAATAAAAAGAAATTGCCATTTCATGCTTGCTATTGAGTGTATTCAAAAGGCTTGACCAGTTGGGTGTTCAAAATATATTTCATTTTCTTGCTTTCCAATTGAAATTATCTCATTTACCTATATCTCAGAGGCTCGTGAAATGGTAATATCAAAACACTCAATCAGATCCCATTACAATTTTTTTTATTTTTTTACATATACATTTATATTACTATACATATATACAATAAATTACCTGCAGCAAGAAGAACCATGAAACAATCAGGAATTATATAAATGTTACATTCATAGTGTTTCCGCTATTTGTATTTGGTAATCTTGAAGAAAACATCTTTCTTATCTTGGTGTCCCCAAAATTCTGAATGTAAATCAATAGCTATCATAGCTTATCATTAATACAATGTTAACTTTTTATTTTCTTTCATAAATCATCCATTCATACCTCTAGTAATTTCCATTATTCCTATTTCACAAATCCTTGAAATATCTGATAATTAGTGTTTACGGTTCTGATTCTTACTATGTTTGCATGTTTAATGATAATGCTAAGAAACTGTATTTGATAATCTTGCTTTTATTTTCTCATCTTCTAAGTTCTACTGCCTTAAACTCCATCTTCTGCACGATTATAATATGACTTTCCCCTAAAATTAAAATTCTATTATTTTGGTTACATCTACAAAAGACTAAATAGTGATTTTTATATGGAATTTAAATAGGTATATGTAGACTTGTGGTTACTGTATTGCACACTACAGGTCTGAGAAGAATACAAAATATAAATTAAAAAATCAAATAAAATTCTAAAGAGAAATTTTGCTTACTCAAATGTAGGAAAATAAATGGAAATAGGACAAAATCAAAGGAAGATAGAAACAAAAGAAATAGAGACCAGGATAAAGCCTAAGCAGTTAAGAGCCCTTGCTGCTCTTTTAGAGGACTCCAGTTTTATTCCAAGTACCCAGGTACAATGATTTACAACTACCTAAACTTTCAGGGATCCAACACCTTCTTCTGGCTTTTGTAGGTACTTCACTCATGGAAACTTAACATATACAGAGATACACACATGCAGATAAATAAAATAAAGTTAAAACAAAGCAAATGAAAAACAATAGTAGAAACAATCCAATAATATAAGCAAGTGAAAGTATAAAGTTTAGGTTTGTTCTCCATCATAGTGTAAATTGTGGATAGAAGTGCTTTACCCATAATCTCAGTTCTCGAGAAGTGAGGATTCTCAGAAGATTTATAGCTAAATACTTCAACTATAAACAGAAGAGATATTGATACTACATTAGGAGAAAGTGCTAAACCAAAAGTCTTTGAAAGATACAGTGGCAGCCGGGCGTGGTGGCACACGCCTTTAATCTCAGCACTCTGGAAGCAGAAGCAGGTGGATTGCTGTGAGTTCAAAGCCAGTCTGGCCTAAAAAGCGAGTCCAGGAAAGCCAGGGCTACACAGACAAACCCTGAATCAAACAAAGCAAAACAAAACAAAACCAACCAACCAAAACAAACAAAAAAGATACACTGGCAGTTGTTCTAAGAAAGATGAATTGATTGGGAAACATTAAGATCATATAACACAGTTCTTAGTCATTTTAAGAGAATCAAACTGAAGAGTATGGAATTTCTAGCCTTTGTAAAATTGAATTAGCAGGAAATTACTCCTCCATTGATGCACAAATCAATTAGTTGAGCAGTGAAATAGTTCAGTGTATGAGAGTGCTTCCTGTGCAAGCCTGACACAGTGAGTTTGATCGTATGATGGACTGAGAGAACACAGTCCTGAAAGTTCTCTTCTACCCTCCATATCTACAGTGTGGCAAGCACAAATATATATGCGAATAACACAATAATATAATAAATAATAATATCATAAATATAAATAAAACCATTGAGAAGTTATAAATAATAAAATCTTATTTCACTGATAGTTCAGTTAAAAAAAATTGAAATCCACGGTTTGGGAGAATGTATTTGCTTGATGTATGTGATAAAAGACAAATAAAAGATAATCAAATGTTCTTATCAGTTATAAAGGAAAACAATCTGATATAAATGAGAAAATTTTTGGCAAATGTTTGATAAAGGAAAATATACAAAGGTCGTTAATAAAACTAGACAAAATGCCCATGGGCTATAAAAATCTGTGTCGGATGATGAGAGCATTATTGATTAGGGAAATACAATCTAAGCTCACAAGGACGTATCATAGCCATGAGCATGACTGAAAGATTGACCGCATTCAAGGTTGGTTGGCTTTGGGAAACAAACACCATAATGCATTATTAATAGTCCTGTACATTATGTAATTATTTTGGAGAGAGGTTGCTGATTTGTGATTAGATAATATCCAAGTATTGGCCCCAAAGAAATGACCTCAAATACCCACAAAATGACAAGACAAAATAATTTATAAACTTTATATTAGGCCATTTCAAAATGAGAATCAAATGCAATGTTTATCCAGAGGAAAACTTGTACATTAGTGTCTTATTCAAACTATGGTGTACTACTTAGACATGTTAAAAAATTAAATACTGACCTGAGCATCATTAATATCATGGATGAATTGTTGCAGAAATAAATACAAAAAAGAGTAGGTAATATTCCATGTCAATTTACTTGAAAGGCAAAACATGTTACAAGATTGCTGAAGTTAGCTCTTCACAATTGACGGCTTCTAGCAGGGGGCAGAAAGGGAAGAACTCAGTTACTTAGTTCTATTTAGGAACCAGGCCACTGAGCAGTTTCCCATGCTCCAATGAATATATAGATAGAAAAAACTGGTCTTGTTTTATTTTTTAATCTGTTTCTTTTACTTTAAAAATGTGAGGGATATACATGGAAGGACTGGGGATGAGTGTGACTGGAGTACATGACATACAATTCCCAAAGAAGTGTGTGTGTGTGTGTGTGTGTGTGTGTGTGTGTGTGTGTGTGTGTGTGATATGTATATATATCCCATGAGAAAAATTTCTGAGATAATGAAAATACTTAATACCTCAAATTTGGTGGAATTTGCATTCACGTACACAATGTCCTTGTATCATGTTAAGCTGTTTCATTACCTTTTCCTGCCTGCCACCGCCCCCCATGGTCTCCTCTTCCTGCTAAGAATTCCCTTTCTATTTTCAGAGTATAATTTTTAAATTTAGGTATCGTATGAAAAAATTTGCAATACTTGTCTTTCAGAGTGTGGTTTCTTTTGCTTAACACATTTATCTCCAGTTCTACCTATTTACCTGAAAAGATGTGATTTCATCATCTTTATGGTCTAATAACATTGCATTGTGCCTATTGCTTCATAATTTCATAACATGATTGTTGTGTATAGTTCAAGGATAAACATTGATATATAAGTATGAGAGAATGTATCTTAAGTATCGTTACCATATATGTGTGCATGTGCATACACATATACATGCATATATACATACATGCACATACACATACATACACACACATACATGCACACATATACACGTCTACATGCAAGCATTCTCAGAGGCATGCACATATACATGGTGATTAATGTATTAGACAACTTTATTACACAAATAATTTGTTTATATATATATATATATATATATATATATATACACACATATACATATTTGTATACCTATATGTGTATATGTATCAAATCATGCTGTAAACCGTGAGTATATAATTTTTATTCATTAATTATATCTCAATAAAGGTAGAAAATAAGCCAGATGTTTATGCTGATGTCTTGACACAGTATGCTCTGAATGAAAATTTATCCAAAAGTTACATGGCCATCTGACATCTAACTATTTTATATGTGGTTTAAAATAAGGTAAAATATTTGTTTGGTGAAGGTGTTTAATTTTTATTCAAAAATGGTTATTTACAAAAACAATTGACTATTTACAATTTTTCTTCTACTTAATTTTTAAAAAATTTATTATAATTTATTCATATTACATCCTCATTGCTATCCCTTCTCTTATATCTTTCCTTTCCCACCCTCCCTCCCTCTTTCCCCCTATCTCCCTCCCCTAGACCTCTGAGAGAAGGGCCGTTCCTCCCCCACCATCTGACCACAGCCTGTCAGGTCTCATCAGGATAGCCTGCATCTTCTTCTTCTGTGTGCCCTCAGGGGAAGTGATCAAATCACAGGCACCAGAGTTCATGTCAGGGCTAGTCCTCACTTCTCCCGCAACTGTGGAGAATGAGCTTTCGATTAATTTATTCTTATAAGATTTTTTACACAGAATACAAGACTATTAGTTAGTTAGTTATTATGGAAATAATAGGAAAAAGTTATTTTTTAAAATCCAGAATTTTACTATTTGAAATCATAATAACAAAATTTATTAATTTCCATGGAGATCAAATATTCATATAATACTTAACAGAAGAATGTAGCTGTAAAGTTATCTAAATGAGGAAGTTTTAAATGATAATTTGCATAAAGAATGGAGTGAGGGTTTTTTTTGTTGTTTGTTTGTTTGTTTGTTTGTTTGTTTTTTGCCTTCTAGTAGGTGTTGCATGAGTGTAAATGTCTATGATATCTATGGTTTTCAGGTCAAATTGAGCTTGGATATGTTAGCCAGGTGCAGTGGCACATGCCTGTAATCCCAGCACTTAGGGAAGCAGAGGCAGGCCGATTTCTGTGAGTTTGAGGCCACCTGGTCTACAAAGGGAGTCCAGGATGGCCAAGGCTACACAGGGAAACCCTGTCTTGAATAACCAAAACCAAACCAAACAAACCCCCAAAAAGATAGGATATGTTTTCAAACATAACTACTTAGTATCTTAATACTAACTAATTGATATGTTAATGTGAACCCATGAATGAGTGTGGGGAGCCCTGGTAAATTCTGCCAAGTTAGAAATCCCTTGCTCAGGCTGCACACTGTGACCTTTGAGTTGCTGACCCTTGCGGAAAGAGGTCTTGTGTTCTATGCTATCTTTGGGTTATTTACCTTAGAAAGAAATAGGGAAGTTCATACAGGGAACCACCCAGAGGATAGAACCACCCAGGGAGCTATTCAAGGATATTGTATTCTTTCCTGGGGGCTAAGGAGAGTGGAATTAAAATAGATCCTATTGACCTTGCGATACATAGACTTACCTATTTGCATTAAAGAGAGTCTTGATCAGAAATTTCCAGACTTGACTCATTATTTCTCGTGTCTCTGTACCCCACTTTCAATCCCCACTCCCTCTTTCAGGTGAACCCTGGTTCAATTTGTCCAGAGGGCCGGGACATATCAAATGAGAAATGTAGGAATAAATTATCAGTGTGAATCTGCTAAATGGAGACTTCCATGGGACATGCCTCTTGGGCTAGTGACTAATTATAAGTGAGTATATACCGTGTGAGTCTTTCTGTTTCTGGGTTAACTCACTCATCATGATCATTTCTAGTTTCCTCCATTTCTCCACAATGTTTGAAATGTCCTTGTTTTTTATAGCTGGTTGTAAATGTACCATTGTTTATTTATCCATTCTTCTACTGAGGGGCATTTAAGTTGATTCCATGTTCTGGCTATTATGAATAAGGCTGCTATGAACATGGTTGAGCATATGTCCTTGTTGTGTGCTGGAGCATCTTCTGGGTATATTCCAAGGAGTGGAATAGCTGGGTCTTGAGGAAGCCCTATTCCCAGTTTTCTGAGATAGCACCAGTTAGATTTACAAAGTGGTTGTACCAGTTTGCATTCCCACCAGCAATGAAGGAGTGTTCCTCTTTTTCCACGTCCTTGCCAGCATGTGTAGTCCCTTGAGTTTTGTATTTTAGCCATTCTGATGGGTGTAAGATGGAATCTCAGACTTGTTTTGATTTGCATTTCTCTGATGACTAAAGACGTTGAGCATTTCTTTAAGTGTTTCTGAGCCATTCGATATTCCTCTGTTGAAAATTCTATGTTAGTTCTGAGCCCCATTTCTTAATTGGGTTATTGGGTTTGGTGGTGTTTAATTTCTTGAGGTTTTTAAAAATATATTTTGGATATTAGACCTTTGTCAGATGAAGATCTTTTCCCAGCCTTTGGGCTGTCTCTTTGTTCTGTTGACAGTGTCTTCTTTGGCATGTCCCATGGAAGTATTCACTTGCCAGAAGATTGGGATAGTTATGAGGACATCCTATTGGGACTCTAGGTAAGAGAAGAATGGGAGACTGGGGAGGTAGAAGGATTTAGGAGGCCCTAGAAACCTACAACAAGAATATCATGATGGGTGGATCTGGGCCCAGGGGTTCAGCTCAAACTACTGCACCAACCAAGATCAATACTTGAAGTAAACTTCAAACCTCTTCTCAGATCTAGGCAATTGATAGGACATTCTCCACAGTTAATTGGAGAGCTAGGACTGTCTCAGACATGAACTCTGGTGCCCCATATTTGACCATTTACCCATGATGGAGAGGCCTGGTGGCACTCAGAGAAAGAATAATCAGGCTACCAAGATGAGACTTGATAGCCTTTGACCATATAGCGAGGGAGGAGGTGCCCCTCGGTCACAGTCATAGGGAGAGGAATAGGGTAAAAGTGGGAGGGAGGGAGGAATGGGAGGATACAAGGTATGGGATAACTATTGAGATTTAATCTGAAGGATTTAATTAAATAAAATAGAATTTTAAAAAAATGAATCTGCAACTGAGAAATGCCTGGCATAAATTATCAAATATGAAATTACTAAATTATCAATATGAACATGGGTGATGAGAACAACCAATTTAAAAATGGAAGAGGCACTCAAAAGGAATTGATAATTTAATCTAAGTGAAATATGTTATGTTTAAAAACTCTAATTTTAGATTTTTCATGCCCAATCAGAACAAGTAACCTTTTTACTAAGCTATTCTAATGAAATGTGTTGTACATTATTTTTAACATAACTGACCCAGTAAAAATATGGGTATCTGCAAGCTGTGAGTTTCACTGTGTTGAAGTCTGAGGCGACTATGAGGCCTCAAGCCCAAACCAGGCACTTCTGATTTAACAAGCTCACTGTAAAGAAAAAAAAAAAAAAAAAAAAAAAAAAAAAACCACTGAAGCAGCAGCCTTTCTACTTTTAGAGATACAGAAAGGCACCCTACCTGGACAATGTGGGTAAGTCCCCAACAAATAGACAATTCTTGTGCCAAGAAACATCACCTTAGTAGCACATTCATATCAAAGCCACACATCCTCTTCCCATTCTTTGTACTGCATCTTTCCCAGGAATCATAGAGCCTAACTTCAAGCTTACGTTTGTAACCTACTGCATTACCAGAGAACCATAAAAGGCTCACTCAGCCACAAAGGCTCTCACTCATTCTTTAGAGACCCTGCCATATTGTCTGTCACTAGAAGTGAGGCCTATACATTCCTTGGAGTTCCTTTGATACTATTGATTCTGTCTTTCTACAGCATTAATAACTCTGCTAATAAATTCCTTATTCCCCAGCCATCTGTCTCAGTGACCTTTTGAGGCCACCTCTCTTCACATAGCACAGAAGATGAATAGTGGGAACTGAAATATCTGAGAAGTTAACTAAGAAATTCTGCTATATTTTAAAGTGAACATAAAATTCACATTAAAGGCATAAAGTTTTAATTCATTCATTAATATATTTACTCATTTTTGTGTATATGGGTGTGTTTGTGTTTAGTCATGCTTATGCTAAGATGCATGTATGTAGATCAGAGGAGAACTCTGTGAAGTCAATTCTTTCCTTCTACCATGTGAGTTCTGGGGTTTAAAGCCAGTCATTGGGCTTGGTAGCATTTATCTTTCCCTAATCAGGCATCTCTGACCCAAAGAAGATATTTGAAAAAAAAAAAATCAGTGCAATGACAGTTTTCCAAGTACAACAGGATATGTTTCCAGCTTAATACTTTCCCCCCCAAGATATATATTATTTTATTAATTTGTTCTTGTTACATCTCAATGGTTATCCCATCCCTTGTATCCTCCCATTCTTCCCTCCCTCCCATTTTCCCCTTATTCCCCTCCCCTATGACAGTTCTGGTGGCACTCAGAGGAAGGACAGCAGGTTACCAAGAAGAGACTTGATACCCTATGAGCATATACAGGGGGAGGAAATCCCCCTCAGGAACAGCTTAATACTTTTTTCCTATCCCAATACAGCAGAAATAAGGGAAAATGGAAGAATGACTACAAATAAATTTCCTATAATGCAACACAGAACCATAGAAAGTATGAACATTGTCATTAAGCTTAATGACAATATTAATGTTAATGTTATTTATATTAATATTAACAAATATTACATATAATTGTAATGGTTTGATGACAAATGTCCTCCATAGAGGTCTGTGGTTTGTGGGTAAGGACATGTGGCCTTGCAGAAGAAAGTATGTTGTGGGGCAACTTCTGACAGTATATATCTTGCTCTGTTTCCAGTTCTCTCTCTCTCTCTCTCTCTCTCTCTCCCTTTTTTTCATCCTTGTGGTTGAAGACCTCAGGTCTTAGCTTTCTGTTCTTTCAAAAGTGCCTGTTGCTGGCTGATGTGATCCCCTAACCATTATGAATCTCTGTAAATCATAAAGTCAAATAAACTCTTCCTGTTATAAGTTGTTTTGTTCATTATGTTTTATTACAGCAACTTAAAGATAACTAATACAACAAGTAATATATTATTATGGATAATAGATATTAATAGATAAACCATCATAGTGAGATTAATTTTCTGGAAGAGAAAAAACTCATTTATAAAAAGTATTACAAAAGCATATACATAATTTACCAGACCAAGGTGTTTTTCACAACTAAATGTAAACAACCATTATTTCAGTCATTCGAGAATTGTTTCCAAAAATGTCAAATCAGTAAATCTGTGCAATATTTATATTGAAATAAATATGGAATTGAAGCCTACACTGATAAATTTATAAAAACATGAAACCAAACAAAACACAGATAAACATTCTTACTGATAAACATCAGTGTGAGTAGTACAGCATGAGAATGAGGAATTCATGTAGCAAGACCATTTACTAGTTTTATTTAGGGATGCCATGGTGCAAAGATAATCTATTGACAGGGCATTTATTTATGTCATCCATCATATTGATTGGGAGAGAGAAAACACACATAGTATAACTCTGATTCTAGATTTTTAAAACTGATGGGGAAAGTATGCTATTTCTATAGATACTAATGGTGTACTTGTAAAACAGATGATAGTGAATTATAAAATTTCTTCCACTCAAGACTTTCCAAAATATTCAGAAACATGTTAGCATATAATAAATAGTAGCTTTCATGCCTAGAGCCCCAAGGCATGTTAGGCGATAGACAGAAGAGATGACCCACTATGCATTTAATAATGCTCCAGAAAAGCAAAATGAAAAGGAATAATTAGGAAAAGTCACAGGAAGCAACAAAACCTGCAAAGCCTTTGTAATAAAGACTTTTACCAACATGAGTGATGTTAGGAACAGACTCAATCAATTGACCCTCCATCCTTCAGATGAGAGTCATTACTGTATGAGATTGGAAGTTGTGGTTTATAGTGAGCCTTCCTATGCTTCCCTGAATTCTACAATCTCAAGTTTCCACCAGGAGTTGGCCAACATTGGCATCCGCTTGATGTTGCAGAAGTGGAGGAGGGTCTGCTATTTCTCTTTGATGGCCTTTGGATGAGGTGCTGACAAACAGAATAGCTGGGTTCCCTCTCCTTATGTATCATTCTTTATTTTTCTTACTACTACCTCTACTTATACAGCATCAAGAAAGTTATCATCTCATGTTTGGGCTATAAAAGCAACGTGTTAAGCTATGTCTACTCTTTGCCTTATCTGACCCTAATGTCCTATGTTTATTTTGCAACTATTACCAGCTTCCCAGAATCTCTGTGAGCCCCACAACTGGGCATCTCCTTATTTCAGTAGAAATGGCTATTGACTTATATTTAAACTCCCCAATGTACTATTCATATCCTTCTATCTTCCTTTACCACAACTGAAAAATATCTTAATATCATAGTTATTTCCTCATCCAAACCCTCCTGGTCAATCTCCTATTGTAAACTCTAGTGATATTTTATAAGTAATAATGAACAATCATCATCAGAACCTTATACCATGTTGATTTTTAAGATCCTGAATAAGATAAGAGAAGGCAATTCTTCTATTTTTAATTTAACCAGATTTCTTCAGAGTATGGCTATTCCCACTTTAAACTATTCATTTACATAAATAGTAAACAGTTTCATTTCTATAAACATCAGATGCAATTTGGCAGTATAATTACACAATTTAATAAACTTTATTGTAAATGTAATATGAATTTGGAAACTTTTCATTGTGAAGCAAATAATTAGTGATGAAATTGTTCTGCTGCTAATTAGTATAGGAGTCAAAGTTCATTCTTACAAAGTCTTGATAATTCATTCTACTTTAGATAATTTACACAAAAGAAAATTTCTTGTTAAGCCTAGTTCATTTTTATCCTCAGTAGAGTACCTTCCTCTGTGAGTTCTCAAGGTCACAGTTAATACTTGATGAATTCTACCTTTCTTTCACCAGGGGACATAATAAATGGTGGATTTATACTTGAAAGCAAATGCTCTGTTTTCATTGTGGGGAGCATCCACTTCCTTCTTTACATTTCAATTTCCAGTCCTTTGCTGTTTCCTCTCCCAAACAAGTGCTCATTATCACAGGGAGGAAGACTTGTCACATGTGGTGACAAATTGTTTCATTTACTTAAGACGGAGCCTTTGTATTTCACTCCATATGCTAATGAAAACACATCGTTAATGATTAGGAAAAGATGGAATCCTTACCTACTCGGAACAGAAATTTTCTGTATTCACAGGTTGACAGGCCAACCCCATACTGAGTTGCTAATCCAACTGCTTGAACACTCAGGTCTTTCTAATCAGTAAATCATTGTGCCAATAACATCAACAACAAAGTTACTTTTTTTTTTTTTGAGGTTAGTTTTCAGATTACTTCGCATATTCACAGTTTATTCTTTTTATTTTTTAAACTTTATTTCATGTGCATTGATTGATGTGAGGGTGTTAAATCCTCTGGAACTGGAGTTAAAAACAGTTGTGAGCTGTCTTGTGGGTGCTGCAGATTGACCTGGGGTCCTCTGGAAGAGCAATCAGTGCTCTTAACCACTGAGCCATCTCTCCAGACTCCACAATTTATTCTTGAAGAAAGTCTCCTACCCCAGTGAGTCAAAAGAGAAGAGAGAGGAGGAGGAGGGGTGGAGGGAGAAAGAAAGAAAGAAAAAAAGAAAGAAAGAAAGAAAGAAAGAAAGAGAAAGGTTTTTACATAATCAAAGCATTTCATCATTTTTCTAAAAGGAGGTAAAACCTCAATGCTTATGAATATGCTAAACCATGATTGTCAGTTGCTCATTCACCAGCTAACACTTAACCAGTACCAGCAACATAACCTGTTAAGACAAGAAAGCTAAATCTGTTGCTCAACAGTCATGAGCAACTCGTTTGTGTCTCAGATGTGAGTGTATAAGGCAAGAGAAAAATTAAGAGAAGGAAACTTATTTACCAGTAGTTTGGGTATCTCTTGGCTTGTAAACCACTTCTGCCTAAAAGGCTTTGTTTTAGAGACAAATGTTTCAAAGGCAGCCCTATGGTTGGAATAGGAAGAGTCTTCATAAAGTGCATGTGTTGTCGGCTCAGTCCACAGCTGGTGGCACTTCTGAGATTGGTTTGGAATGGCACTAAGTTCAACAGTGGGTATATTCATTGACATTGTCATACTTAATAGCCTGTTAGAAAGTAAGCCCCTTTAGAGAAGTAGGTTACTAGGACATGTTTTGAGTGGTAAGTCTTCTTTTTAGCTGGTTCCTGTCTACCTACCTCAGCTTCCTGGCTGCTAGTAGGTGACCAGTTCTCCTCCGTCCTGCTCCTTGGCCATACTTTTCCTTTGCCAAAACAGAAGCCTGTGACCCTGGACTGAAACCAACGAAACCATACATCAAAATGAAGCCCACTTTCCCTCCGTTGTTTTCTCTGGTACTTTGTCACAGTGAAAATAAAATTGAGGAATACATGGAGATTATGAAAATAATGGCTTTCCTGGGCTATAATAAATTACAGGCAAAGCCTGGCTGGCGGCACGTTCTTCAGCTTGCCCTTAACTATGTTCTTCCTATATCCTTGTAGCTCTATCCTTAGCAACTGGATATGACTAAGCTTCCCTCATTCTGTGTTAGGAGTTATTCCTGATTATATAGAAAAGGCTAAGTGGCAAATGACCTGAAAGAGAAATCAAAAGAATTCTCATTCCTTTGGAGCGGTAGCTAACGGCTAAGGGGAATTTAGTACTTCCCGCAAAGACACCTTGAAATGGGTATTTCCTTTATGTTATCTCAGCATTTGTAATGACCTTTTGTCAAATTTTATTATTATAACTCTATGTGTATTTCTTTATGTCAATTATCAGGGTTACAATCCTTAAGAATAAAAAGCACCTAATAAGAATCAAGGTCAAGAGGTGTTTTAATTAATGAATGAATTTTTACTAACACATAAAATACTAATCATTTCCTAAGAAATCCATTAATGAAAAATATGCCCAGTGCTTGAAAGTGGACATTATACCTGAATGCTTCCAGGTAGCCTTAGAGTATTTGATTCATTTTAATGGTGAAAACGTCATTTTGAAATTGTTAGGTAATTTCAGAGAAGTGATGGTCACATGTAAAACTTTCAATTGTTTGTAATTTGAGAGTAGGCAGAAAAGACAAAAGAGGAAATGATAGTGAGACGCAAATGAACCCGTAAGGGAAAGGAGTATTGAATTTACATGTTACATTAAATAGAAGTGTTTAGTATTTTGTAATAGAACCACATCCTTGAGCTAAGCTGGGAGGCTCCCTGCTGCAGTTTTGGCACCTTGGCAGTAGAGATAGGTTACTAGGAAACTCATTTGGATTTTCAGTTTGATGACAGCCCGTATAGCATAGTATCCTATATTAAAAACCGCAGTAAAAATTTTAAAACTCATAAAATCATTAATCTAGATCTTTTCTTTCATGATCACCACCAATCATTTTTTACAAAAGATTTCTTTCACTTTTAATGTGTGGATAGGTACAAGTAGATGCATGTTCCCAAGGCGACCAGAAGAGGCTCTCAGATAGCCTAGAGCCACAGTTACAGGCAGCTTTTGTCCCTCTGAGGTGGATTTTGGAAACTGAACTGAGCTTCTCTAGGAACAATAGGCTGGCTGTCTTAATTACTGAGCCATCTCTTCAGGCTCATATATACCTTCTTGACAATTAAAAAATAAAAAAGACATTCATAATTTTTGCAAGTTAATTTTAAAGGGTAAATGACTGCTTGAAACTTCAATCTCTGATCACTCTTATTCATATTCTTTCATCATTGTTAGTTATACAATTAAGATGCGTTGGGAGTCTTATAGTAACACTCTACAGAATAGCACTATAAAGAGCTTTTTTGTGTGTTTTGTGAATAAACATTAGTCTGCAAAAACAAAGGGTATTTGTTCTAGAAAGTAAATTACTTGTAGCTATAAGAATTTTATTTTTATCAGCAGTTATTTTCAATTCAGCAAAATTTTTCTTGATGAAAATTTAGATCATGGTATAAGCTCCTCATCCTACTGAGAACTTCATTCTTTTGGACCAGAGGAGATACAAGGTAAAGTAAAGGTTTTGTATGTGTTTTCCATATTTTTTCAAATATCATGTGCTTCTGAAAACATTTATTTTTTAAATATTAAATATGATTAAAGAGTTCATGAGATCTTAGACTACATGGTGATGACTCAAAAAAAAAAAAAAAAGAATTAAAGCAAAACTGTAATTTGTCCTGAGATTTCCAAAATCTAGCGCATTCTTGAGCCATTGAAATGGTAGCTCCTCCCTGAAGACATTCCCCTGTTCTAATACTCTATTGTAGCCTGAAAGTTATATTTCATTGCAAAAAGACATCTTGACAATTTAATATATTCATAATATTGAAAAGATAATATCTGCTGTTTAGCCCTAAATCCATTGAAAATTGTTCTTGTAAAAGGGTTAAGGAGAAGACTCAGTGGGTAGAAGCCTTTGTGGAGCAAACCTGAGGACAAACTGGATGCCGTAGTGCAAGCCTCTTTAATCCCAGCACACCCTAACAGGGGGACAGGGAGTGGAGACAGGAGATTGGATAAGAGCAAGGTTGTTTTCGGCATCAACAAGGAGACCCTATTTCGTACAAGGTGAAAAGGGAAAGACAGACACCCAACGGTTGTACTCTGATGTCCACATGGAAGGCCACCAGAGAATCTGTACTTCTCTACACATAGAAAGGTGCATAGAGAGACTGTCAGATAGACAGACAGACAGATAGACACATACCTAATTTTTATTTTTAGGGACACATAGAGAAGAAGACACAGAAACAAAAGCAGGGGCTATAACTTGGCCTAAAGATGCAAGAAACAGATTTCTATCCTCAACCTAGCTTAGTGGTACGACCTATGGGATTTCTGCTGTCTATACACTTAAAGAGTGAGAAAATAAGCTTACAATATTTTGATCCATAAAACACTTGGTAGTTTTTAGTTAGTTATGGTGTCAGGGAACTGATATGAAGACCTTCACTTCTATTTGAAACCTAAGAATCTGTGGAAATTAAGAGTACCACACCCAGTAGCATGGAGACAGGTTGACAGTGCCTTTCACAGTCATATCTGGATATCTAGAAATGTCTCAGTTGCACTAGTCTAATTGGCTCTTTTATCTTATAGCAACATTGATCTGTAACTTCTATTTAAGACATGTCCTGTATTTTTGAACTTATTTTTATTATTTGAAACATGATTGACTGAAAGTATTAAAAACTACAACCCCAAATAATTACATATGAAAAGTTTACGGTTTTATATGTTGATTATTTTTGATGTTGGATGATAAAAAATCACATCTTGTTCGTTTGGTTTTTTAAAACTTATTTCAATTTGTATTTATTTCTGTGGTGCTGTGGATCAACACTGGGCCTCATACTTGCTAGTCAAGACCTCTACTACTAAGCTACATTTCTCTAAGCTCATTTTTTTTAATCATGGGCATGAAATTATTTTTCAGTCTATGAACATCTTCCCAATAGCTATACTCACAAGTGTTGCACTAAATATATTTTAAAAATCTATTAATGTTCATTACTAAAACCTATTAGTATGGTGCTATTATCTAACCTCATTATCATAATCAATAAAGACACACACACACACACACCTGTTATATTTTAAAATAGTCTCATTTTATCTGGGACTGGGCAGATATTAACCCTCTAAACTACCTTTATCATTTTCCATGCACTGTCCCAGGTCATCTGCTTTAATCATTCCTGTCTGAATGACTTCCTAGCCATTATCCCAAAATACTTGCTAATGTTCTTCATCAGGGCTGCTTTGCTCCACGCACTCTGATCCAGCCATGTGATTCTCTTCATGCTAATCCATCATGACCTCTTCTTTCTTGCTTGCTCCTCTTGTTACCCTCCCCACTCTCTCTCCCTCCCCTCAGTGTTCCCATGACCCAGGGCCTGTAAACCTCAAACTTTGCCTCTCTCTGTTCTGCCAAATCCCAAGCTTCAGTATTTTTTTTTTTTAATTAACCAATCTACTTCGAATAGGTAGAGCAAGTTTTACACAACAAGGACAGTTTGTGTAACAAGAACGTGCTCCTCTGGACAGCAGGTGGATCAGTAGCTAACATCAGAATACATAGCAACAGACAAACCATCAACTACCAAGGAAAAATGACTCCTCCTTCTTTGGTAGGCAAATGGGTGCTCAGCAAGGGTGGAGCCTCATGTGTACAAAACAGTTCCATTACTATCAACTTTTCATGCTGAAATGAAACTCTGAGCATCATTAGAATTGACCAGATTAAACTTTGTGCTAATTATATTGAACTACAAAGTAGTCTTTTTGTTGTTGTTGTTGTTTGTTTGTTTGTTTGATAAAATTTGAATAATATTGAAACCTAAATTAACTAACTTTTTTTTTTTTTTTTTTTTTTTTTGGTTTTTCGAGACAGGGTTTCTCTGTGTAGTCTTGGCTGTCCTAGACTCGCTTTGTAGTCCAGGCTGGCCTCGAACTCACAGCGATCTGCCTATCTCTGCCTCCCGAGTGCTGGGATTAAACGCAAAAAAGATTTATTTATCAGTATACAGTGTTTTGCCTGCATGTATACATGCACACCAGAAGAAGGCACCAGATCTCATTATAGATGGCTGTGAGCCACCATGTGGTTGCTGGGAATTGAACTCAGGACCTTTGGAAGAGCAGCCAGTGCACTTAACCTCTGAACCATCTCTCCAGCCCCTTTAACTAACATTTTTAAGGCTAAAAATGTTAGGGTTTGATATTTTCATATGTTTCAGATGTAATGGTCAATAAGTTTATTCACTTAAAAATATTGGTACATAAAAGAATATTTTGATTTCCATTCTCCTTTAATAGGCTTTGCCATGATTTTCCAGGCTTTAGAGTACAATCATAAAGTAGTAGCAGAGCCTTCTGTGAATAAATCATATACTCCATAACACAGTACACGGAGAAGAAATAGAGCAGCAGAAAAAATGAGTGATAGAGCCAATAGGGACGTGGAGCCCTGTTCAGAAGCCCTCATTACTGGAAGGTTTCGTTTTCGCTAGGCCAAAATGATTCTTATTCTGGTGCTGTCATGAAACAAAACCATAAACATTGATACATGTTCAAGCAAAGTGTGGTCTGGTTCATTAAAAAGTGCTTAGTGGCTGACAGTGTACACTCAGCTGCCTGTTTTCATGTGTGATTCAGAGCAAAGGCATAAACACGAATCACAGAGGGGAAAACAACTCGAGGCAGTTATCTTCTGGAATACAGAATGCACTGCCATCCGTGGGCTGTTCTCTAGAATTTTTGAATGTATTATGAAAGACTTAAAGAGATTTCTTCTAGCTCAAATGTTGTAGTTCTAGAAATAATGAGATTCCTTATCAATTGTATTTAGACCTGTCATTATAATAAAGCAAAATATGAAAACTGTAAAGGTACAATGTTTGGAGAACTAAACTGTTTTATGTTACATTAACCTGACTTTAGTTTTTAAATGTCCTGTGTGTGTGTGTGTGTGTGTGTGTGTGTGTGTGCGCGCGCGCACGTGTGTGTGTTCAGGCCAGGTCACATGCATCGAGGTAAAAAAGCCGCTTGCAGCCTCAGTTTTCTCTTTTTGCCATGTAGGTCCTGGTGATAGCTTGCAGCCCATCAGGCCTACTGGTAACTGCCTTTTATCCACTTTGCTATCTCGCCAACCCTGACCTGATTTTTAAAAGCATATATAAGGTGCAGGGGAAAAGATTTGGTAACTAAGAGTGCTTGCTGCTCTTGCAGAGCGCTACATTGTAGCTCTTAGTACCCATAGTTATCTGACATCCTCCTGAGTAACACATGTGATACATATGCACATACAAGGAACTCCCAGATACACATAAAAAATTTAAAAACTACATTTAAATATTTGTTTTTTTATAATGTGCTTTCTAAATACACTGGACTGTGAAATTCCTTTCTCAAACTGTGTCTAAATAGCTTTGGTAGAACACATTTAATATTCATTGTAGCACCTTGAAAAAGGTGCATTGAATAAATTAAGCACCATTACTGTGTTCTTTGAAAAGATAAATTTGTACTAGCTTGCAGAGGATATCAAAGAATACTTAATAGCTTAATGGTATGCTTGACACAGTGGTCTAGAATTAGGAGACGAGGTTAAAAACAAATGGAAACTGTCATTCCACAAGGTAATGCCTATGGTGGTTTTGGTTTTTATAAACTTATTGAAATTATTTATTATGGATTTGGAATTATTTTTAGAATCAAATCTATTCAGTTTTGTTTTACAAAGACTATTCAGTTGATCAGAGACTTTCTTGTTTATCTTTCCCTCTTAGCCATCCATAGTGCATTACTGGAAATATCTTTAACAATACTATATGCCTCCATTGAGCAATGGTGTTTATGGACATCTTCTTTCACTCCTTCTGGATGACAAGGATGGTGTCCTAGTTTGCTTTCTATTGCTGTGATAATGACTATGACCAAAAAAGGAACTTAGGGAGGAAAGTGTTTATTTGCTTATACATTCCAATCACTCAATGAGGGAAATCTGGGCAGGAAAGCAAGTAGGAACCCTCAGGCAGGGTGCAATGCAGAAGCCATGGACAAAGGATGGTTACTGGTTTGTTCTTCATGGCTCTCTAAGCTTACAATTTTTATACAACTCAAGATCACTTTCCTAAGGAGGGGACTACCCTCAGAGTACTGAGCACACCTACATTAATCAATCAAGAAAATGCCCCTACCACTTGCCTACAGGCCTTTCTACACACACACACACACACACACACACACACACACACACACACACACACACACACACACATCTACATATATCTCAATTATAAAAATAACATATTTAGACCCAAAAGCTGGGATAAAAAAACATTTATAAATTCACATCCTGAAAATTATTGTAGTTTTTCTGTGTTTTCCTGTGGTATATATACCTTCATGTAAAAATATAGTATTATGCATGCTATGTTAATGCCCAAGAACTTGCTTGTTATACAAAGCCAACATTTATATCTCATGCCTTTACTACATCATTCTGTAAATTGTAAAGATTATTTGTTGATTATTTTTTGAAGGATAAACTTAGCCCAGGAATAAACATTGATCATAAGAGGAGGTAGATATGACTTCTTTCTGGTTCCTGACAGTATTTAATTTTTTCCCCAATTAAACAGCAGATCATACAGAAAACCACTGTTCATCCTCCAGAAGTTCTGTTACATTTTGGAAAAGAAAATTCTTTTGAATCCTAATGCTTAATTATCCTTTCAAAAATTTCTGTCTCTTTGAAAACTTGAAATATCTTCAGATATCATAAAAGAGTCTCTCTGATCTTTAAAATAGATGAGAATAAGAAACACCTTGTATAGGTACTAGAAAAAAAAATAAATGACAGCAAGCAGCAATTCAAGAGGAGAAATTATTCCAAACTAAATCCAGAACTCACAACTGTGAAAGCCACAGAAAATAGGCTGCATACAAGGCCAGTTTCCAAAGCTGCAGGTGTCATTCCACTGGCAGTGGGACCCATGACCTTCACAATTGTTGTGTCCCCAGACACCTCCTTGACAATTTTAATGCATCAAATATTGTGTGACCAGATCTTAGTCCACCACCTATAAAATTGCTTTGTACATATGTATCTTACATAAGATAGACTAGCAGAGAGGCACGCTTCATTATTTGAGGAGACAGTTAATCTGTAGCCCCCAGCTGTGTTGAGGCATTGGTCATTTAAAAATACTACTGCAGAGAGAGGAAGGGAACTGATTCACATGTAAAGAACTATCCTCTCCCAGAAGTTCTGAAAATTCTTGCTGCTTTGTGATTTCCTATTTATTCTAAAGTTATTCACGTACAATTACAATTAGTACAATTACCATGCAATCACAACAGTTGCACCTGGAAGGTGTATAATATCAAGCACATTATTCTTTTGCTTGTATATGTGTAGCTTGAGACATATTAGTACACTGGCAATTTCACTGAGTTAAGTACTAGAATTACAAACAGATTGGTCGTAAATGCTCAGAAATATGTAAATACTTAGTTGTATTTAAATGTTTCATTGAAGTTTAAAATTGATTAGCTGTAATTATATTTTAATTTTGTCTTAATGAGTTATTTTGAATACCTTTGAAAAATACCCTGAGGTACAATTTTAACATTTAGAATTGCTTTATATTTTGATGAAAATAACTTTTTTTAATTGTTAGAAAAACTTTTATTCAGAGGCTTGAGGAAAGGTTGGAGAAGTCGACACTTTCTGCTGTCTTCCCCAGGGCAGCTCTTAGAGGTCTTCCCATCACTAGGAGCAATGAAAATAATTTCATTTATATTTCATTTTTTAAAAAATTATTCATTGTTACTAATGGACTACAATTCTAATATCTTAATTACATATTAAATTGGTTTTATGAAATAAAGACAGGTAAACTTGTTAAATAAAATAATTGATATTACAAATTATTACTTATTTTAACATTGATTGTTCATCAAGATATTCTCAGATGCATATATAGATTAAAATTACAATGGCATTCTATAAGTTAAAAAATTTACTGCTGGGTACATAGGCACATGCTTGTAATCCCAGAACTTGGAGAGGCAGAGTTACATAGATCTCTGGAGTTGGAGGCTAGCCTAGCCTACAAAGTGAGTTCAGTAGAGCCAAGGCTACACAAAGAAACCCTGTCTCAAAAAACAACCAACCTTTATAAAATAAGTTTAGTCAAATAAAGAGAAAAGAAAATGTTTATCAGTGTCCTTAAATTTTTCAAGTATTAGACATAGGTACTACACAAATATTCCTGCCTTTCTCTTATAAATGTAAGAAATGGATCTGGTATGTGTTTAAGTGTTCTGGCTACTTTTCAGATGGGTAAAACACACACACACACACACACACACACACACACACACACACACACACACACACAGTTATTCCACTTGGAGTGACAATGCTTTCCTCAAAATCAATAGACAGTCTAATGAAAACTTTAGTTAAATGCACAAGAAAACTTTTTTTTTTTTGAGTTATTGGTCAGTGGAGTCAAAGATATTATTCAAAAAATACAGAGAAATTGCTATTGTTCATGGTTGCCTCCTAGGAGTTAAAAAAAAAAGTACACATTGCTGAAGACGTAGCTCATTTCACACATAGGAATTAGGATTCATGCTGTCCTGACCTAAAAGCCACCTTCCTGAAGACAACTTTCATAGTACCAGAAGATAACACAGATGCCAGAAAAGGAAGGAAAAATAAGTAGTTCTACATAGCTGTGATTTCTACGAATGATAAATATAAATATTCCAAGAAATGCAAATGGAATTTTATATCTTGGCAGTAGCCAACAGCTGTACAACTGGAATTAAATGCCACTTAACAGGAGGGAACTTATTTCTTGTACTGTACTCCTACCAACTAAGCTTTATAGGGAGGCCATGTATCTTAAAGGAGAATGCTTCTTTCTCATATTAGTATAATTCCTAACTAAATTCTAAGTATTTTAATATCCACAGGTGAGTATGGCTCTCCCCCTTTTCAGATAAGTGTAATGGATGTAAATATAGTTTGTTTTTGATTCCAAGTGTGGGATGTGAAACAGGTTTGTCTGAGGGTGTACTGTGTTGGTTCACTGGAAACAGCCTTGTTGGGGAACACGTGGTGGTATTTATCTATGAGAGAGGAACTGCCTCTTGCAGGGGCATGATCTTTGCCAGCTGATGAACATCTTAGTATAGTACGGATTCTAAAAAAAAATACATACACATATATATGTACACACACACACACACACACACACACACACACACACACACACACACACACAGATATATAATGAACCCCAGAGGCTTGTTTTTTTTGTTTTTTGTTTTGGTTTTTTGTTTTTGTTTTTATCATTTGGCTGTTCACCACACATCAAGATGCTTCCAGAAAGAAACACTCCAGAGAATGCTTTGGAGTTCTGGGTTCCGGGTTCTAGCTGCTGCAATCACAGGCACTTTTGCTGAATTTCTGGTTTGCTATTGAATGAGTCAGCTGGACTCCTGACCAAGAGACGAGTGGAAGAGTGAAATCCGCCCAAGGAACTGAGTCTATTAAGGCCAACTTGTTCTGTCCCCATTAACCTCTTTTCTCTTCTATCAAGAATAGATGGGTTGAAAAGGAGGTGTAGGCATTAAAGAACCTCAAATAAAGTAGATTTGTAATAGATCAAAGCCTATAGGTGGTACCCCACTTTGGGCACCAATGTTGAGTTATTTTTATAAAACAGTATTTCTTTCTCTTAGCTTATTTCTTAGCCTGGCTATCACACAAATAATTGAGACCCTTTTATAACACAAGGTTTCACAACACAATCTAGAGCAGTTTAAGTCTGTTCTTAACACTCTGTGCTATTTTGTCTTATTCCCATAACGCCCCAGAGATTCTTGCGCTTTGTAGCTTTCCTCGGCTCCTCCTCCTGATCTTCCTTATATCTACCTGTGGTTGAATCCCCTGCTTCTTCTCCTAACCCCTCCTCTCCTGGCTGGCATGAAGCCTAGCCCTATTCTCTCCCCAAATAATTGATTGGTTGTAAGCTGCTTTATTGATATATCATGGGGACAATTAGGGAGCAGAGTTTACACAACATTTAGACAGAGACCATTTCAGAAGACACAATTTGTCAAAATGCAAGGAACACTGACAATGTATTCTTTATACAGTTTATTATATATTATGTATTATACATATTTATACATTAAAATTTATACAATTAATAAATCAATAATGCAATCCTTGGACTTAAGGCTCAGGAAAAATCAAGAGAAGGGGTGAAAAAACTCTAATAACCAATGTTGCAGGAAGTCTGTTTTGAGATTATATGTTCTTGATTTAACCAGGAAACTATACTTATAAAGTCTCATTAATTAAGCAAGACCTGAATAATCACAATGCTACAGTATTCCTCCAGTCTAAAAAGCCAAAAAAATTAGAATTTCACTATTTACTACTCTTACAAGTACTACAACTTCAAGAACTTGAAAAGTTTTGTTTGTTTGTTTGTTTAGTTTCACTGTGAGTTTTTGTTTGGTTAAATTCACTCTCACTCCCAAAGTCAATGTTTATCTTACTGTGAGTCTTAGTCCAGTGAGAAAATTTAGAGTCAAACTAGGAGCAGATTTAGAGGGTTTTAATTACAATTTAAAAGTTTTACCAATGATTTTCTACATAGTTTCTCTTATTGCCATGTTATCCTACATAATCAGAAATTTCAATTTCTAAATTCATAGATGCCTTGTTATATTAAACAAAAACACCATCAGGATGTCTTACTGGAGTATGACTCAATATTCTTACCACTTGACACAACTTCCTTGACCTCAGTACTTAACAGTTAGTCACGTGTGATGTAATAAATTTCTTCTAATATCAACAATATAGTTAATAGCTAAATTAAAGATTCATAAGGTGAAAGATTTGGCAAATTAGGATTAAGATGGATCTAGAATTAAAATTTCTAGTTTTTGACTCTCTTACCACTTTAACACACTAGCCAAGAAACTAAAAATTTCTGAGCCTCAATTTACACATCTATGAAACAGCGATTATTTCTCTAATTGATTCAAATATGAAATAGTACAATTGAAAATACCTAATACGTGATATTCCTGTGATATTAATGTAACAATTACTGTGCAATTTCATGAGAACATTGTTGTGAATTCTTCAATGAATAATGAGACCAAAAATGTCTGTATGTTTGAGATCAGGAACACGTCTTTTGTTACCTATCCACTGAAATTTGCTTGTCAGATGCTGTATTCCAGAGTTCAAGAAACATGAGTGGGTGAAAATTCTGGCGATTTTAATATTACCAATCATAAGTGTACATTTTATTGACTAATTTTATGAAACTTCTGTACATGTTAATTTCAACCTCAAGAAATGTTTTTTGAAAAGTGTTAGTTCAATGAAAGAATTTCATGTGATAAGAAAAATATGTATAAAAGATAGTAGGAAATGTGTCACTCTGTGACACAACTCTGTTCCTGCCACAATCTCCTTACAACTCATAACATAGGGATTACCAAGAATTTGAGTCACAGAAAATCCTGTACTAAAAGTACTACGAAGGGATATTTTTAAAAAGTGTAAGATAAGCAGAATATTGGTTAAAATTTGAAAATATTAAGATGTACAATTTTCATACATAAATACTCAAAACAAATCTTTCCAACAAAGTATTGCTTTCTTATTTATCTTATAACCAAAAACTTATAAATGTCACTATGTTCAAAATAATCTTTTGATAACACTTTTTTCTCAGGTCAAATTTCACCCAATATCTTTTGTTGTGTTTGGTTGTTATAACTACCAACTACTAAATATGAACCTGTAAAATTCTTTAAAGCATATCATAAAGTATGTTTAGCTGTCATATCTTCTGATTATTTTAAGATGAGCAAATTGAGGCTCAAAAGCATAGATGACTTACACTTAGTGAGCCATACAACATAAGTCTTTTTTGATCATTTTAAATAACACTGATTGCTATATTGATCTTTTACTATTTTTAATACATTTTATTAATTTATTCATATTACATCTCAATTGTTATCCCATCCCTTGTATCTTCCCATTTTGCCCTTATTCCCCTCTCCTATGACTGTTACTGAGGGGGTCCTCCTCCCCCTGTATTTGCTCATAGGCTATCAAGTCTCATCTGGGAAGCCTGCTTTTTCTTTCTTTGAGTGCTACCAGGCATCCCATCGAGAGGACATGGTCAAATATGGGGCACCAGAGTTCCTGTGAACTTCAGACCCCACTATACACTCAACTGTGGAGAATGTCCTGTCCATTGGCTAGATAGATCTGGGTAGGGGTTCGATGTTTACTGGACGCATTGTTCTTGGCTGGTGCCATAGTTTGAACAAGACTCCTGGGTTCAGATCTGCCCATCATAATGTTTTTCTTCTAAGTTTCTAGGACCCTCTGGATCCTTCTATTTCCCCATTCTCCCATGCTTCTTTCACCTAGAGTCCCAATAGGATGTCCTCCCCTCTGTCCCACTTTCCTGGTAAGTGAAGACTATCATGGAACATGCTTCTTGGAATAGTGTCCAGTTATAAATGAGTATATACCATTTGAGTCTTTCTGCTTCTGGGTTAACTCACTCATTATGATCATTTCTAGTTCAATCAATTGGTCCACAAATTTTGGGAATTTCTTGTTTTTAATAGCTGAGTAGTATTCCATAGTGTAAATGTACCACAGTTTCTTTATACATTCTTCTACTGAGGCACACTTAGGCTGTTTCCATGTTCTGGCTATTATGAATAAGGCTGCTATGAACATGGTTGAGCAAATGTTCTTGTTGTGTGCTGGAGCATCTTCTGGGTATATTCCAAGGAGTGGGATAGCTGGGTCTTGAGGAAGCCCTATTCCCATTTTTCTGAGATAGTGCAAGATAGATTTCCAAAGTGGGTGTACAAGTAGGACAAGTGGTCCTACTAGCAATGAAGGAGTGTTCCTTTTTCTCCACATCCTTGGCAGCATGTGGTGTTCCTTGTATGTTTGATCTTAGCCATTCAGATGGGTGCGAGATGGAATCTCAGAGTTGTTTTGATTTGCATTTCCCTGATGACTAAGGAGGTTGAGCATTTCTTTAAGTGTTTCTCAGCCATTCAATATTCCTCTGTTGAGAATTCCGTTTAGTTCTGAGCCCCATTTCTCAACTAGGTTTTTTGGTTTGGTGGTATTTAATTTCCTGAGTTCTTTATATATTTTGGATATTAGACCTTTGTCAGATGCAGGGTTGGTGAAAATCTTTTCCCAGTCTGTAGGTTGTCACATTGTTCTGCTGACCGTGTCTCTTGCCTTACAGAAGCTTCTCAGCCTCATGAGGTTCCATTTATTAATTGTTGACCTTAAGGCCTGGGCTGTTGGTGTTCTGTTCAAAAAGTTGTCTCCTGTGCCAATGTGTTCCAGGCTCTTCCCCATTTTTTCTTCTAACTGATTTAATGTCTCTGGTTTTATGTTGAGGTCTTTGATCCACTTGGACTTGAGTTTTTTGCATGGTGACAAATATGGGCCCAGTTGCATTTTTTTTACATGTAGACATCCTGTTAGACCAGCACCATTTGTTGAAGATGCTATCCTTTTTCCATTGAATAGATTTGGCTTCTTTGTCAAAAATCAAGTGACCAGATGTGTGTGGTCGATTCAATTCCACTGTTCAACCAGCCTGTTGCTGTGCTGGTACCATGCTGTTTTAATTACTGTTGCTTTATAGTACAGCTTGAGATCAGGTATGGAGATTCCTCCAGAGGATCTTTTATTATACAAGACTGTTTTAGCTATTCTGGGTTTTTTGTTTTTCCATATGGAGTTGAGGATTGAACTTTCAATGTCTTTAAAAAATTGTGTAGGTATTTTGATAGAGATTGCATTGAATCTGTAGATTGCTTTTGGTAAGATGGCAATTTTTACTATGTTAATTCTCCTGCTTCACAAGCAAGGAAGATCATTCCATCTTCTCATGTCATCTTCAATCTCTTTCTTTAGAGTTTGGAAATTTTTTTCAAACAAGTTCTTCACTTGCTTGGTTAGAGTAACTCCTAAATATTTTATATTGCTTGTAGCTAAGGTGAAGGGTGTAGTTTCCTAATTTCTTCCTCTGCATGATTGTCATTTGTATATAGGAAGACTATTGACTTTTTAAAGTTAATTTTGTATCTAACCAATTTGCTGAATGTGTTTATCAGCTGTAGTAGTTCTCTGGTGGAATTTCGAGGGGTCACTTATGTACACTTTCATATAATCTACAAATAGGGATAATTTGACTTCCTCCTTTCCCATTTGGATACCCTTGATCTCTTTATGTTGTCTTATTGCTCTGGCTAGAACTTCCAGTTCTATATTGAAGAAATATGGAGAGAGTGGGCAGCCTTGCCTTGTTCCCGATTTTAGAGGAATTTCCTTGAGTATCTCAGCATTTAATTTGATTTTGGCTATTGGTTTGATGTATATAGCCTTTATTATGTTGAGGTATGTGCCTTGAATCCATGATCTCTCCAAAACTTTAAACATGTATAGGTGTTGTATTTTATCAAATGCTTTCTCTTCATCTAAGCAGATGATTATATGGTTTTTTATTTTCAGTTTGTTTATATGGTGGATTACATTGATGGATTTCCATATATTAAACCATCCCTGCATGCCTGGAATGAAGCCTACCTGGTCATGGTGAATGATGTCTTTGAGGTGTTCTTGTATTCATTTTGCAAGTATTTTATTGAGTATTTTTGCATCAATGTTCATAAGAGAAATTGGTCTGAAATGTAAAATAAAGGAATTAATTTTTTTAATGGAAAAATAAAGTTTCAGTAATTCAGAATAACTCAGAGTAGGGTAACCCATGTGCTAATTATACACAGACTATTAGCTCATGGAAGATTTTAATTTTCACATCCCCAGGGTTTTAAAGTCCACTAACACCAAGGGCAAATACTCTTTGTTGGGTCTTTCTGAGGTTTAGGTATCAATGTGACTATGGCCTCATAGAATGAATTTAGCAATGTTCCATCCATTTCTATCTTTTGGAGTAGCTTGAAGAGTATCAATATTAGCACATCCTTGAAGATCTGGTAGAATTCTGCAGTGAAACCATCTGGCCCTGGGCTTTCTTTTGGTTGGGAGACTATCAATGATTGCTTTTATTTCTATAGGGGAAATGGGACCATTTAGCTTGGCAAGAGGAATTGATCAAGAAAATTGTCCATTTGCCTTAGATTTTCAAATTTTGTAGCATATATGCCTTTGAAGTAGGATCTTATGATTCTTTGTATTTCTTCAGTATCTGTTAAGTCTCCTTTTTCATTTCTGATTTTGTTGATTTGGATAGTGTCTCTCTGCCTGTTAGTTAGTTTGGCTAATGGTTTGTCTATCTTGTTGATGTTCTCAAAGAACCAGCTCTTGGTTTTGTTGATTCTTTGGACTGTTTTCTTTGTTTCTAATTTATTAATTTCAGCCCTGAGTTTGATTATTTCCAACATTTACTCCCCTTGGGTGTTTCTGCTTCTTTTTTTTCTAGGGTTGCCAGATGTGTCGTTAAGTTGCTTATGTGGGATGTTTCCAATTTCTTTTTAAAGGCACTTAGTGCTATGAATTTTCCTCTTAGCACTGCTTTCAAAGTAGCCCCCAAATTTCAGTATGTTGTTCCTTCATTTTCATTGAATTTCAGAAAGTCTTTAATTTCTTTCTTTATTTCTTCCCTGTAAATATTTTATTTTTTCTAGTCTTAGCATCTTTTACTCTATCTCCTCTGGAGCACTGTGCAGAAGCATTAAACTCATTAAATTTAGTTTTCACATCTTTTTTTCTCCTTCTAGTAGCTATATGTGTTCATGGAAAATGAACACCCATAATTAAATGCATCAAATGTCCTTCCTATCTGGACAATCTGCATCCTCCTCCTCTGTGTTGTCACAGGGCCTCTCCACCAAAATGGAATGAGCAAATCCGAGGCACCAGAGATCTATCAGAAGCAGTCACCCATTCCCCAGTTCCCCTGTGGAGATGAGCTGTCCGTTGGCTAATCCGAACAGGTGGTCTAGGTCCTATGTTTGCACTGTCCTTCATTGATATATCACTTTTTAAAAAAAGCATTATACTAGAAGACAACTAGAAATCAAAAGAGTTATTTTAAAAACTGGAAAGACTGTGCTGCCTTCCTCCTCCATCTGAGCAGAAGGCTCAAGCATAGTCCTTGGTTGGTATATCAGTTCTTAGCTCTTTTGGTCTCCTTGTGCTCTTCCTGATTCCTCCAGGACCCTCTATTCTTCAAGTCTTCCATAAGACTCCTTGTGTTCCCCCTCCCCAGAGTTTGGCTGTGTGTCTCAGCATCTGATTTGATCCCCTGTTGGGTGTAGTAGTTCAGAGGACCTCTATGGTAGGCTCCCTTCCAGGTCCTTCTCTTCAATTTCATCTTGTGTCTATTCTATTTGTCCTTCGGAATGAGATTTAAACATTCTTTCTAGAGTCATCCTTGGTATTTCGTTTCCTTAGGTGTGGTTATCCTGTATTACTTGGCTAGTATCCTTGTGGGTCCCATAATATGTGGAGTAGGGACTACTTTGGTCCTGTGCTCTGGCCCCTACATGTTGATTGTTTTCACCTGGTGGGACAGCCTCGTCAAGCCACAGAGGAAGAGGACACAGGCAGTTCAGCTGAGACTTAATATGATGAGGTCAGATGTTAGGAGAGGAGGGCTCCTCTTTCTGAGATTAGGGGAGGGAGAGGATATAAAGGAGGGTGGGATCAGGAGATGACTAGGGAGGGAGCTACCACCAAAATGTAAAATAAAGGAATTAAATTTTTTAATGAAAAAATAAAGTTTCAGTAATTCAGAATAACTCAGAGTAGGGTAACTCATGTGCTAATCGTACACAGACTATTAGCTCATGGAATATTTTAATTTTCACATCCCCAGGGTTTTAAAGTCCACTAATACCAAGGGCAAATACTCTCAAGAATATTTAAACTGCTTATTAACTATTTTCGTGCAAGCAATTTAAAGTTAGATATGGCATTTTTAAAAGCACTTCAATAATTATTAGATAAACAGAGGTATCTTAACACAAAAGTGACCTGAGACTTCATTTTTCAGACTTATTAGCAGACAGATGGCTACATTTAATTAAAAAAAAAAGAAGATTAAATGTGATTTTCCTATTTAGTGAAATTAGTACTGTTATAAAATTTATGAAATAGAATGAAATAGAAGATTTTTTTAATGAAGAGAAAATCGTATTTCTGTTATATTCCAACTAGAAAGAGCAGGCGTATAGAGAACACTGAAAGCTAACTTTAGTACTTTTTAAAACGTCACTCTCTTTTACTCTTCTGTTGTTTGGTTTTGACCTCTAATATATGAAAGTAAACTTACAGTGGCATTGTAATATTCAGTTCTAATTTATCTGCCTTATCAAAATCATGCACTTTATATGTTCTGTCCTTTTTTTGTATTCAGAGTTTTTAAATTTGCTTTTCCCCAAATTTTTATTCTTGTTTTTAATTAAGAAAAAAGTAACTCCTGAATGATAACATCTAGAGATGTTGTTCCAGATGCAAGGAATGTGTATGTAGCCTTCTTATTTTGTCTATTTGAAACTCACAGAAATAAAGTTACATCCTTCATGTACCACTAAGGTCTGAATCAATATGACTTTGAGAACTCAAGGAGAGTCAGACTCCAGAATGGACAAGCATTAGCACCCTCTTTCAAGACATATTTTTCCTTTACATAAATTTTCAAGAGTAAAACAGCATTCAGAGATGTGGAGACAAGAATAGAATTGTATCCACTATGACTTTCCATCAACCTCAGTCAATTTACAACTCCCACTAAAGGCAATCTAGATATTGTTTATCTCACTCTGTTTCTTATGTCTTCAAACTTCATTAACATAATTCATACACATCTAAATTAATGTGCACATTTTAATGTAACAAAGCTTTCATGGCCTGATGTATTTTGTATTTTATGATAGAGGAAAATTTAAATGACAGTATACAAAATCACCATTCACAAAAAAACAGTAATGAAACTGGATTTTTAGTAACATTAACTAATTTTAATTTTTAAGTTGATAAATTTAATTTTAGGATTTTATAAAAAATATTGTTATTAGCTACTTTCTTTTAGAGATAGTGTAATGTAGTCAGGCTTGGCCCAAGCTCATTCCTGTAGCTGAGGTTGGCCTTGGACTCTGTTGTTGTTAATTTAATAGAAAGGCTATTAATGTTTATTATTAGCCTTGTACTTACTGTGGCAGTATTATCTAACCCACTATCATAGTCAGTAAAAGACACAGACACCTGATAGATTTTAGAATAGCCTTATTTCACCTGGGGCATAGCAGATATTCCCTCCTGAGCTATCTTTATCTCTTGAGTTGCCATCCTATGCCACTTTTTCTAATAATTTATACCTGGGCTATTTCCCATCCATAATCCCAAAATACTTGCTTCTGTTTTCCGTGGGCCCCTTATTTCCATGTGGAACTTAGAGTTTCTCTGCCTGGCCCATGTGGCTCTTTTCTGTCCCATGGCAACTGTGCTCCTCTCCCTCCTCTGGAAACCTCTCTCTCCTTTTCAAGATGCTTCTCTCCCCCGAAACCCAGGAACCCTTGCTCTGTCCCTTCCTTCTGCCCTGTCTAGGTGTAGGCCTTTTTTTATTGGTCAAATGTGGAGGCAAGGTTACACAACTACTCTGGGGTACTTGAGTGTCTGCTCATAAAAGAAAGCAAGCAGACCTTAGGGAGCAACATAATTAACAAACCCAAAGCATCAGACCATGCTGTCACAGACTCCTAAACCCCTGGTTTAACACTTAGGCTCTTGTAGATACCTTTTCCTCTTACAACTGGTGAGATTTTTTTTTTTAATAAAAAAGATGTACTTACTTAGAATCATTCTGAATGTCAACAAAACAGCAATTACAGAGTGGTGTTCAGCTGACAGAACAACAATCATCTCTGTATAAGCTGCATCACAGAGAACTGAAGATGAAAAAAGAAAAGAAAAGAAAAAAATAAAAACCAAAAATGAAAATAAAACAAACAAAAAACTACTGTCCCCTTATCTCACCAATGAGTTCTGTGCACTGACAAGAACCTGTTCTAAATTTCCATGCCAATTTTCAACTCCCAGACTGTACCAGGCAAGGTCAGTGCCATTGAAAATACCACCAGGACAGGGCTAGCTAAAGACACATTCGGCGGTGTGTGGTGTGTTAACTATACAAAAACAAACAAACAAGCCAACAAACCAACAAAACACTGCACAGTTTAAAATCAAACCTTACACTGCCTTATATTTCAATTTTTTTTTTCTTTAAAAGGAGTGAGTTGTGCAGTGGGTGAGGGTTAAATGCTTTTTAGACAAGGAAAAAAACTGCGCTAGAATCAATTTATTCGTCATCATTTTCTTCCTCTTCCTCCTCCTCCTCTTCCTCGCCCTTCTTTTTCTTGCTCTTTTTCAGCCTTGACCCCCCCCTTTTCACTCCATCAGACTTTCCTTTGGCTCTGTAGGCAGCAGTATCCTTTTACTACTTCCCTTTCACCTTGGCCGCCTTCTCACAAGGCTGCTTGTCATCCACAGCAGTATTGTTGCACATCTCTCCTAGTTTCTTTGCAACATCACCAATGGATAAGGCGGGATGTTCTCCCTTGATTGGGGGGCGGTACTCAGAACAGAACAAAAAGAAGGCCGAAGGAGGCCTCTTGGGTGCACTGAGGTCCTTGAACTACTTTTTGGTTTCCCCTTTGAGGGGTGAGTAGATTTTCATTTCTTTCATAACGAGCATTGTCAGCTTTGGCGTACCTTCTAATTTCTCCTTTTCTTCAGCAGACACGATCTTCCACGTCTCTGAGCACTTCTTGGAACTCTGAGCAACTCTTTGGAAGTTGATCGAAGCATCTGGGTACTTCTTGTGCTCCTCCCGACAGGTTTGCACAAGCAATGCATATGAAGATATTTTGCCTCTCGGCTTCTTAGCATCTGCTTTTGCCACGTTTAGTTGATTTTCATTTACAAGGCACAGTCACCCAGTGGCTGGCTGGCTGACGCTTATCCCGCACTATCTCTATGGAGCTCAATGTACTTCAATAAGAGCTGGAGCCAGATACAGCCTCCTTACTCTCTCCGCTCTGTCCTGGTGAGGTTCTTACATATCCTCAGTATTCAGTGGCTTGACCGAAACGTCTTAAGCTATAACCTTACTGCTTCTTTTTACGAATAATTAATGCTTAACTTTATTTCATAGTCTATATTTTATTTTACTTTTTGATTGGTAGCATTTTAATGGCATTTGATTTTTAGGAATCTTTTATATATTCTAGACATTAACCCTTTCATTGAGGTAGCCAAAGGAATTCCAAGCAATATCTAATCTCAAACTATAGTACTGTTATAGTTTTCATATCTTTGCCTCTCTGCATCACACTGGTATGAGCATGTCAAAAATGCCTGGCAGTTAGGGTACTTATAACATTTTCAAGTCTGAGTAAACCAAAGTTTAATTCAGCAGCCAAAGTTTCATTTTTAATTGACTATTTAAGCTTTTCTACTACATTTTTAAGGTTTATGTTGCCATTACTGTATTTTCTATTTTAGCTTAAAAATTATATGTCTTTTACTTACTCTATTTCAGGAATAGCTCTTGCCATAACTCTTTTAATTTCATCATATGAATTGCTTGTAAAACTTATTTTAATATTTGTTGTTTAATATATATTCTCATAAATTGAAAAATATCACAGAACATTTGGCATTGAACTGCATACAGACACTCTTGACTGTCCTACAAGAGAATTTTCTTTTGGGATAGAATGTCAAACAAGAAATTCCATGAATGTGATTAGTGTAATGGCGAGCAATTGGGAATGAGAAAGACTTCTGGAGGACATCAGGTGAGTAGCCTGTGCTATGTGGAGGACATTAGATGAGTAGTCTGTGCTCTTTGGAGTAAGTCAGGTGAGTACCTGTGCTTGTGGAGTAAGTCAAATGAGTACCTGTGCTATGTGGAGTAAGTCAGATGAGTACCTGTGCTATGTGGAGTAAGTCAGGTACCTGTGCTATGTGGAGTAAGTCAGGTGAGTACCTGTGCTATGTGGAATAAGTCAGGTACCTGTGCTATGTGGAGTAAGTCAGGTACCTGTGTTATGTGAAGTAAGTCAGGTGAGTACCTGTGCTATGTGGAGTAAGTCAGGTGAGTACCTGTGCTATGTTGTGTAAGTCAGGTGAGTAGCATGTGCTATGTGGAGTAAGTCAGGTGAGTACCTGTGCTATGTGAAGTAAGTCAGGTGAGTACTTGTGCTATGTGAAGTAAGTCAGGTGAGTACCTGTGCTATGTGGAGTAAGTCAGGTGAGTACCTGTGCTATGTGGTGTAAGTCAGATGAGTACCTGTGCTATGTGCAGTAAGTCAGGTGAGTACCTGTGCTATGTGAAGTAAGTCAGGTGAGTACCTGTGCTATGTGAAGTAAGTCAGGTGAGTACCTGTGCTATGTGGAGTAAGTCAGGGGAGTAGCTGTGCTATGTGGAGTAAGTCAGATGAGTACCTGTGCTATGTGGAGTAAGTCAGATAAGTACATGTGCCATGTGGAGTAAGTCAGGTGAGTACCTGTGCTATGTGGAGTAAGTCAGGTGAGTACCTGTGCTATGTGGAGTAAGTCAGGTGAGTACCTGTGCTATGTGGAGTAAGTCAGGTGAGTACCTGTGCTATGTGGTGTAAGTCAGGTGAGTAGCTGTGCTATGTGAAGTAAGTCAGGTGAGTAGCTGTGCTATGTGAAGTAAGTCAGGTGAGTAGCTGTGCTATGTGAAGTAAGTCAGGTGAGTACCTGTGTTATGTGGTATAAGTCAGGTGAGTACCTGTGCTATGTGGTATAAGTCAGGTGAGTACCTGTGCTATGTGGAATAAGTCAGATGAGTACCTGTGCTATGTGGAGTAAGTCAGGGGAGTAGCTGTGCTATGTGGAGTAAGTCAGGTGAGTACCTGTGCTATGTGGTATAAGTCAGGTGAGTACCTGTGCTATGTGGTATAAGTCAGGTGAGTACCTGTGCTATGTGGTATAAGTCAGGTGAGTACCTGTGCTATGTGGTATAAGTCAGGTGAGTACCTGTGCTATGTGAAGTAAGTCAGGTGAGTACCTGTGTTATGTGGTATAAGTCAGGTGAGTAGCTGTGCTATGTGAAGTAAGTCAGGTGAGTACCTGTGCTATGTGAAGTAAGTCAGGTGAGTACCTGTGCTATGTGGTGTAAGTCAGGTGAGTAGCTGTGCTATGTGAAGTAAGTCAGGTGAGTACCTGTGCTATGTGAAGTAAGTCAGGTGAGTACCTGTGCTATGTGAAGTAAGTCAGGTGAGTACCTGTGCTATGTGGTGTAAGTCAGGTGAGTAGCTGTGCTATGTGAAGTAAGTCAGGTGAGTACCTGTGCTATGTGAAGTAAGTCAGGTGAGTACCTGTGCTATGTGAAGTAAGTCAGGTGAGTACCTGTGTTATGTGGTATAAGTCAGGTGAGTACCTGTGCTATGTGAAGTAAGTCAGGTGAGTACCTGTGCCATGTGGAGTAAGTCAGGTGAGTAGCTGTGCTATGTGAAGTAAGTCAGGTGAGTACCTGTGCTATGTGGTGTAAGTCAGGTGAGTAGCTGTGCTATGTGAAGTAAGTCAGGTGAGTACCTGTGCTATGTGAAGTAAGTCAGGTGAGTACCTGTGCTATGTGAAGTAAGTCAGGTGAGTACCTGTGTTATGTGGTATAAGTCAGGTGAGTACCTGTGCTATGTGGTATAAGTCAGGTGAGTACCTGTGCTATGTGAAGTAAGTCAGGTGAGTACCTGTGCTATGTGAAGTAAGTCAGGTAAGTACCTGTGCTATGTGAAGTAAGTCAGGTGAGTACCTGTGCTATGTGGAATAAGTCAGATGAGTACCTGTGTTATGTGGAGTAAGTCAGGGGAGTAGCTGTGCTATGTGGAGTAAGTCAGGGGAGTAGCTGTGCTATGTGGAGTAAGTCAGGTGAGTACCTGTGCTATGTGAAGTAAGTCAGGTGAGTACCTGTGTTATGTGGTATAAGTCAGGTGAGTACCTGTGCTATGTGGTATAAGTCAGGTGAGTACCTGTGCTATGTGAAGTAAGTCAGGTGAGTACCTGTGCTATGTGGAATAAGTCAGATGAGTACCTGTGTTATGTGGAGTAAGTCAGGGGAGTAGCTGTGCTATGTGGAGTAAGTCAGGGGAGTAGCTGTGCTATGTGGAGTAAGTCAGGTGAGTACCTGTGTTATGTGGTATAAGTCAGGTGAGTACCTGTGCTATGTGGTATAAGTCAGGTGAGTACCTGTGCTATGTGGAATAAGTCAGATGAGTACCTGTGCTATGTGGAGTAAGTCAGGGGAGTAGCTGTGCTATGTGGAGTAAGTCAGGTGAGTACCTGTGCTATGTGGAGTAAGTCAGGGGAGTAGCTGTGCTATGTGGAGTAAGTCAGATAAGTACATGTGCCATGTGGAGTAAGTCAGGTGAGTACCTGTGCTATGTGGAGTAAGTCAGGTGAGTACCTGTGCTATGTGGTGTAAGTCAGGTGAGTAGCTGTGCTATGTGAAGTAAGTCAGGTGAGTACCTGTGCTATGTGGTGTAAGTCAGGTGAGTAGCTGTGCTATGTGAAGTAAGTCAGGTGAGTACCTGTGCTATGTGGTATAAGTCAGGTGAGTACCTGTGCTATGTGGTGTAAGTCAGGTGAGTACCTGTGCTATGTGGTGTAAGTCAGGTGAGTACCTGTGCTATGTGAAGTAAGTCAGGTGAGTACCTGTGCTATGTGAAGTAAGTCAGATGAGTACCTGTGCTATGTGGTGTAAGTCAGGGGAGTAGCATGTGCTATGTGGAGTAAGTCAGGGGAGTAGCATGTGCTATGTGGAGTAAGTCAGGGGAGTAGCTGTGCTATGTGGAGTAAGTCAGGGGAGTAGCATGTGCTATGGAGTACATATGCACATTCATTTAATGTGCTTTCTTCCAAAAGAGGGAACACTGAAAACAAGATTTATAATCCCACTTGAGTTTCTTGCCCATGGAGGGGATATTTGGCTCTAACATTTCTTTTATGTAATTAAAAAGTGGTAAAATATGAAAAGAAAAATTCTCCATGTTTCTCAAAAAAACATCATTTTAGGACGATGTGATTGAGGTTTCACAAAGATAAAGATGACCTGTAGCCATTAGCTTTTGAATTTGTAAGTTCTAGTACACAATTCTATATAAATGCAGCATGTTTTATTTCTTCACACATTATCCGATTTGCACAACAGAACTTAGACTGACTACACATGTCTCACTCTAGTTCTCTCTGATCATGTGCAATTAGAGAAAATACCCAATTATCAACAGGACTAATGTGCTACAGAGAAATGTGTGATTATAATTATTCATTAACTTTATATATAAGCATACAACTAACACAGAGATATTTCAGTAAATACAATTTCAACATTTTTCTCTAACTAATGTTTAGCACCACAAAGAACATCTAAGAACTGGTTCTTTAAAACTTTAGACAGTGGCTCAATCCAGTACTATTTAAGAAAAGAATATATAGTGCTATAGAGAAACATAAATAATGACTGATATGATGTTTTTCCACATATGTTTGAATAGCTTGAGAAAATACAACAAATTCATTAAGGACCTAGTCACATGTAAAAACAATGCCCCAAAGACTATACTATATAGTGTCTTTTCTTATGTTAGTCCTTTGGCATAGGAAAGTTAAGGACCTACATAAAGTCTTATTTAATGCCTTCTCCTAAGTTCTTAGAACTTTCTCTTGGCGATGATCTTTCTGCATTCAATTGTCTGGGAATAGCTCAGATTTACTTTCAACATTAGTGTTAGAAAAGCTGCCTACATTTGCTTACAATATCCTTTCTGCATTTCTCAGTCCATGTACACCAAGTTCTTCAAAATTATAATAAATACAACATACCCCAACAGGCACTATATGGCACATATTTTGTCTGTTCACAGAGGATCCTTATCCCACTAGACATTGCTTACAATCATAAGCTCAAAGACAGAAATTCAAGATGCCAGTAAACAGGTCAAAGTCATTTTTGCTTGAAAATTTGACAGGGTTTAAAGCGTATATATATATATAGTTTTTTTTCAAGACAGGGTTTCCTTGGCCGGCTTTGACTCTCTTTGTAGATCAGGCTGGGATTTAGGGTGTGTACCACCATGCCTATCTTAAACTCAGTTATTCTTATTCTGATTATCCTATATTTAATCACTGTCTTTCTTTAAGGGCACTAAGGAGCTACAACAAAGGAACTGTTAGGTGACTCTACTCATCTTTCCTTAACCAACAGAACTTTCTGGCAGTCCTTGAATGGATATTTTGATGTTAAAAAATTTGGAATCAAATTTTTGACCCAATTTCAGGAAGTATCATGAAATTTATTTAAAGTTATGAATTGTGTCTATGAATTTCACTCACAATCCACTTTATTCATCTCTTTTCCCTGTCTTAAATTTGATATGGTTTTAATTAATGATCTATCTTGTACTATTAAATTATATCATGTCCTCTTTAGAGCAAGACATGTTTTCTATAGCCATCTGATTTTAAACAATGATATGGAAAAGACACCTTATGGAAAAGAATGAATCTTTTAAAAATGCCACTGCAGAACTACATATCACACAGGAGGCTGAAATTTCCCCCTCATTCCATTCTGTACAAACATGAGCTTGAGTAGACCAAAGCATCCATGTAAGATCAAAATCTGAAAATGCTTGAGAAAAGCCCAGGGAAGAAACTTTAAGATACAGAGCCAGGAAGCACAGGATGCTAGGTTCTGCCAACAATTTGAGGAATTTGGAAACATAACATCCTACCTAGAGCTGCCCTGAGCTCAGCTTACTCCTGTTGAGACCAGTCTATGAAACCAACTACAGCAGAAAACTCTGCCAAGCTCTACAAAGCTCCTGACCTACAGAAAGCATGGATTAATAAATGTGTTCTGCTTTAAGCTATGTGTGATATATATTATTTCAGTGGCACATATATCACTTTCTCCTAAGATGACTGTCTCCCACTAACAAATGATCTGTGGAAATCTAAGTATATATCCCCATTAGAGCCTTGCAACTAAGAACTCAGTACTGTCTTACATATTGTGATGCCTTCACATTGAAGTAAAGTACTTTCAACAACAAATGCCCTTCCCAGTCACTGGCTAGATGGAAGCTTCATGTACTGGTGAGCTTCGATACTACTGCTATGTGGTGGTTAACATGGGTTTTCATTCTCTCTCTCTCTCTCTCTCTCTCTCTCTCTCTCTCTCTCTCTCTCTCTCTCTCTCTCTCTCCTTCTCCCCATATGTAGAATAAAGGCTCTTAGCATCAATTAGTTATATTTTTTATTTTATCCATTTGAAACCTGACAGCAGTCTTTATACTAGAGAATATCTTCCATTATATTAAATGTTTGTACTATATATTGTCAGGAGTTTTTATAACTTGCTTTAGGAAACTGTAGTCACTTTTATAGATGGTATAACTTATCCTATAAAAGATAAACAGGGTGTAGAAAAGAGATATTTATGTGTTTAAGAGTAATATTTAAAACACCTAAAGTAGCAACCAGAGCAAACATTCCTAATGGGTATATGATCCAAGCTTCTCTGAATAACATCAAATTTATTATTAAAAAGATTTACCATGTGTAAAGTTAGAATCACATAAATATTTTATGCCGATTATTATTCCTATTACTCTACATGTGCTGGCTAGTTTTATGTCAACTGGATACTGGCTAGAGTTATCTGGGGAGAGAGAATCTCAACTGAGAATGTTCCACTGGATTGGCCTATGGGTAAGCCTGTGATACATTTTCATAAGTGATTATTTATATGTGAAGACACAGTTCATTGTAGGTGATGCCAATCCTGGCCAGTTGTTCTTAGGTTGTATAAAAAAATATGCTGAGAAATTCATGGAATAAAGTCATGAAGCAGCATTTCTCTAAAGCTTCTGCTTCATTTCCTGTCTCCAGGTTCTTTCCCTGATTGAGTTTATTTCCATGAAGAATTGCAATATGGAATTGAATGCTGAAATGAACACTTTCTCTACTCAGGTTGCTTTTTGTCATGGTGTGTCACTACAGCACTGGAAACTCCAAGACACTGCAGTATAATGCAAGTTATTTCCTCAGATGTAAGGTTGAGATGAGATGACCCAAGCTTTATATGGGCTAAGCCCTTGCATTTCTCTAACTATTGCTAGGCCAATGCTGTAACCATCAAATTTATTGTTGACATCAGATCATAGAGAGACAGTAACTTACCCCAGTCTAGTAGCACGGTCAGAACCCTTTACCATTGGCAACATTGTCTTTCTCCTGTTTTACTCTGGACGTAGAGGGAAGTCTATAACACATTCACAGACATTGTCAACTGACCCAAAGGAATTTGTCTGTAATGTAAAGAAATTTTAATCTAGCAATCTGTCTCCTTTGTGAAAGGATCACATCCAAAGTCCTAGGTCTGTGTGATCCAGCCAGAATCCAGACATGTTATTAGTAGACACCTTTAATCCCCCCCAAAAGTATATCTAATTGAATGACAAAGTGACCAATCAGAGAAAGATTTGACAGAATGAGTCTGAGATAGGATAGGCCCAACTCTCCTGAGAACAGACAGGAAAGAGAAGTGACAAGAGCAGTGAGAAGAGAGAGTAGAAAGGAAGTGAGGACAATACAGGAACACAGCTCAGTTCATGCAGGCACTACAGTACAGTTGGTTGCAGAGAGAAGCATAGAGAGGCAAGTTTGAATCAATCAGTTTAAGTTTTGAGCCTGAACAGCTGAGTTGAATCAGCAAGAGTTCAGAAAAAAAAAACAAAACAAAACAAAACAGAAAGGGTGAGCTTCTTTAGCAGTAAGTCTCAGAGGCTGAAAACACTCTAGGCCTAGGCAAGCAGACAAAGGCTAGAAGCTGAACCCTTCACCATCAGGGCTTGCAGAAGATTAACTTGTACAGAGAGTCAAAGCTGCCACAACTAGGCCTAGCAATCGTTAGATAGAAATGCAAGGGCTTAGCCCATATAAAGCTTGGGTATGATTCTCATCTCTACCTTACATCTGAGGAAATAAAAACAACATTTACACTGTATATAGTATTTGCCATTTTCATGGCATCACATTTCAAGGTACCATTTCATAGTATCACACTGGTAAATAGTCAATATATAACTACCACTTAAGAAAATGTACACTACGCTGTTTAGAAATAATGTGATCCACAATTTACTACAGTGTACATCTCTGCTACATGGTAAAATCTTTTTCTTAAAAACTTATCCTAACGGCATGGTGGTGCATATTTACAATCCCAGCATTCTAGAAGCAAAGTAAGCAAATCTCTGTTTGAGGCCAGCCAGGTCTACATAGTGAGTTTCAGTAAAGCCAGGACTATGTAGAGAGATCCTGTTTCAAACAAACAAACAAACACTTAGACTGAGATGTATAAGCACCATTTAAGTTTATTACAGTAACGGTATTTTTGTGGAATTTATAGTTTTAGGAAAACTAAAATATACATATTTTAAAATTTCAGATTCTACAAACATGTCCCATTATTCATATTTTAATACCCCCCACTTTAGATAAATCTTTAACAAACATCCCAATGTGATTGATTGGAGGACATCGTAGAAAAAGCAGTAGTGACTGGTGTGTCTATGACCGGTTTCCTCACCCAGATTTCAAAAGTGTAGTGTTCTCTGAAATGGAGTTTTCTTCTCAGTGGTGGACACAGTCAATTAACATTAATGCTGAACATGCAAGGCTTGCTAATGAGCAATATGCTAATTTCATATCACTCCTATCTTACAACCGCATGGCTCTTGGCTCTTCAATCATACGTCTGTTTGAAACTTTGATATAAACAGACCTGGTTTTTACACTAAGAAACTAAAATAAATCAAATAAAATACCAAAGAAGGCTTTGAAAATGTATCCAAGCTCATGTTTTTCACTATTTTTTAATAACATCTGAGCTATTTTGCCTTTTCCAACTTAAAGAATAGGCATAAGACATTTTATTTATTTTAAGTTAAGTGATTGGTTTCCTTAAATGTATCAAATTAAAGGTTGTAAAGATGTGTATTTTTTCTCTGCTCTCCTCTACTTCTTTCAGAAAGTTTATAGGCCTAAGAGGTTTCTGTCCTACACTGAAGAGTGTGGGAGACCAGCACTTTATTAAACATGTGTTTCCTTGAGGATTATGCATTACTTTTCTCTCCCCTCTATTGACTTCTCATATGCAAGATTTATAGAACAAAATAAAGCAGCTATTTTCAAAGTGCATCAGAATAAATGGAGAGCAGGTAAATACATAAATTTCTCCATTCTAACATGAGCTATTTTTTTTATGTATCTGAAATGGATGTTGGAGATTTTCATGTTAGACAAACTTCAAGTGATGCTTCTATCATTGGTCTGTGGATTTCACTTTAAAAAAACTATCATAGAATTTAGCTCCATTTTAGGGATACTGGAATTATGCCTAAATAGCCTATGTAAGTGCTGTTTTCTAAAACATTTACTCAGAAAGTGATAGATGTGCTCTACATTTGGATTATTACTATATTCTGCAGAATTCATACACGATAAGGGAAACTAGGGATTACTATAATTCTCTAAAATCTGGAGACTCTTTTCTCTGAAGATTCTCTGCTCTTTAATTAAAAGAGACATGCCAGCAGAAGACAAGCCATACATGCATTGTTGAGGAGGTAAATATGTCCAAAGACAAAACTACAAGTGAGAAAGCATACATTCATACATACACACATACATACATACATACATACTATATATGCATACATACACATATATCATCATATACAACCTGCTGGGTCTGCATATATATGTGTTTAAGACTGACTACACTACAGGAAATGGATAAAATATCATCATCATTCCTGAAGGAAACTATTTTTTCTCCCTCAGTAGCTATTAACCACCACTAGCTCTTTAACTAGGGGCGGCACCTTGTGAATTCTCTCCTGTAGTGGTTTTAATGAGAACGGCCCACACAGGCTCACACATTTGAATACTTGGTCCCCAGTTGGTGGAACTATTTGACAACTAGAATTAGGATGTTTGTTTGGCCTTGTTGGTGGAGGAGGTTTGCTACTAGAGGCCAAATTTGAGGTCTCAAAACTTTCTTGTCGTTCCCAGTGTTTTACCCTTTATTTCCTGCTTGGAGTCCAAAAGTGAGGTCTCAGCTGTTACAGATAACATGTGTTTAATTAGTTTCTTCTATAACTTACCTCATCCATAGTGTCTGGCTACAGCAATAGAAAATGAAATTATGTAATTCCCCTTATCCAAGTTGGCCAGTCAGCTGATTTGGTCTTGTGCATGAGAGTTCATGGATACAGCTTTCCTGTCCTGTCTAGAAAACATTCTTTCAAAGACGATGTCCTATTCCTCTGGCACTTACACTCTTTCTGTGCCCTTTCATGATATTTCCTGGCCCTTAGGTATTAAGGATTGTAGAATGTTCCAATTGGGTCTGGGCATGCCATGATCTACATTTTGATGGCTTGTGGATCTCTGTAATAGCCATTCTGTTGCTTAAAGAATCTACTTTGATGGATGGCAAAAGCTACTTTTACCCATAGGGATAATGAGAAGTATTTAGAATATAGTTAAAAATTAGGAAACTGACCATAGTAGGTTCTCCTCTAATGTCTATAACCTCTCTCGCCATAAAGTCTTAGCTAAATTTATATCTTGAACTAAATATGGTTTTATTTTGTTGGACTTAAGAAATGTCTTGCTTTTAAAAACTAACATGTAAATTGTTGCAATATGTGACATATCTACTAAAATCTCAAACTATGAAATATTTTTGAAAATATCTCTTTAAAATAAAAGATTTCAGGGATACTGGATTGATATATATATATATATATATATATATATATATATATATATATATATTGATGATGATATTTACAATATTTAATTCTTTCTCCTTCTAGCATTCATTTTGTTTCTATAATTTTCTATAACTCAGTAATAGATTATTATTACAGTATGCTATTCATACTGTTAAACATGTTGCTTCCATATTTAGAGTTATTGCTTCTTTCTCTGTGCATATAGTTATTTTAGAATAAACAATATTGAGGTTAAACATGGATTACTGTTGTGATAAATTATTTTATTAATGCTATAAATATTTCTTTACCGTAAATACTTGGATTAATTTCCCCTGGAAAACATGGAATTATACAAAGAGGGAAAAGATTTTAAGTATAATTTAATTTAAGCAAAGCATGAGAATTTCAACTTTGAGTCTCACAATTAATAATGGTCAATGAGACAAATAGTTGTTGAATGTTTGGATGTATTGTGTACACTATCTTATTTACATGTCTGGGGTTTTTAAATTGACTTTCTAAAATTTTCATCTCTGTGAAAACATCATTGCAAACATCCTTTCCACTAAAGAGAAGTAAGATTTCTACTGAGTTGTGAACCTAATTTACTACTATTTAAATATTGGCTTTTCAATAGTATTTTTGAGCTTCTTTTTATGACTTGGAAAATAGTGACTTTCATAAACTTCGTAGAAGTACCTCCCCAAAGACATCAAGAAGCATTGGTGAGTATTGTGTATTATGGAGACTGTATAACTGAAAAGCAGTCTGTGAAAACTGCTACCTTGTGAGGTTGGATTGTGATAGTGAAAAGGAAATATGAAAGTGTAGCCAAGCCAGGGTATGGAAGGAGTGAATGAAATACTGCCTCCAACTTTGACACCTAGAGAAAAAATAAAGCACAGAAGAATACTTCATGGTACTAGCTTATTAGAAAAAAAATGTTTCTATATTATCTGCATATAAATTCATGTGTATATGTTACTTAAGTATGTCCCCTTATTCATGAAATTGTCTGTAAGAACACATAAAGTTGAACTAGTTTAAAATATAAAATGTCATGAGGGGCTCCTTGCCCCTGAGAAACTCCTAATTTATTTCTCTACCTTACATTATTTAAATTGTTTGTGATATATATATATATATATATATATATATATATATATATGTATATATATATACAATTTAATTTCATATTCAGATTGTTTCATATAACAAATCAGTAACAGACATTTAATACTAGGTAATAGGAGGTTATTAGACATAATTATGTATAAAGTAATACTAGAATAAATTAATTGGTACATATTCATAAAACTCTAATATGCTTTATGGTATTCAAGAGGTATGAATAACTGAGACACTCTACATTTTATAAACTAAGTGTGGCATAGATTTTCAGTAGAGAAGCGACTTGGGGATTCAAATCATTTCACAGCAATCAACATAAAATTTGAGGCTATAGGAAATGACAGAGAATTTAAGTAGGATTATGGTTACAGAAGTTACTGATAACAATTTATTTGGCACATGTGGGATTTATTAATGAGAAGTGTATTTTATGGAAGCATGAGTTGGAACTTGGTGTGGTGATGACCTAGTATGTATTAACACTGAATAAATAAAATCATAAAAATGTCAGGTCTTTAACATAAGTATTTTAAAAAGTAATTTCTCATAGTGCTATAATTTTGTTAATGAAATTTCTTGGCTGTGATAATTAGTCTCTAAATTTAATAATTAAGTAATTGTGATATAGTGCAGAATTTTGCCATTTACATGAATCTTTAATCTGTTTAAATTAAAACTGACAACTTTCTAAGGACAAGGAAAACAGCTAGAGAGGAAGTACTAGAAACACACAAATCTTAACTCAGAGCTTCCTTCTGTCCCGAAAGAAAAGAACTGATCATGTGACTATCATACAGTGGTTTATATAATAGCTTCAATTTTAAAAAGCAATCGGAAACAATCAGTGAAAGGACAAGTGGTAATAGCACATAGTCAAAATGTTATAGATTCCAATGAAATTTTGGGCTTCATTGTTGAAGTTGATGATAGAACACACATTTGAGAGTAGATTGAAAGATGTATTATTCATGTAATAGAATTTTGGGGGGTAGCAAGGAAGAATCTCATATTTATCAGAAAGCATGAAAAATAACATGGGTGGGTTTTTTTGAAAATTTTTCTATTATTTTTAACATATACATTATATTATTACACATGAGAAAAATAAACTACATACATCAGGAAGAACCGTGAAACAATCAAGAATTATATAAATACTGCTCTTAGAGTGATTTGGCTATTTTTATTTGGGAAACTTGAAGTAAACATCTTTCCTATCTTGCTGGGTCTAAACTTCTAGATGGAGATTGATATCTATATCTCATCTCTATTAACTTAAATCATCTATTTTGATCTAAAAACATCTTTCTTAAATTTTTTATTAATTTATTCTTGTTACATCTCAATGGTTATCCCATCCCTTGTTTCCTCCCATTCTTCCCTCCCTCCCATTTTCCCCTTATTCCCCTCCCCTATGACTGTTCCTGAGGGGGATTTCCTCCTCCTTTATATGCTCATAGGATATCAAGTCTCTTCTTGGTAATGTGCTGTCCTTCCTCTGAGTGCCACCAGGCCTCCCCCTGCAGGGGACATGGTCAAAGGTGAGGCACCAGAGTACGTGAGAAAGTCATACCTGACTCTCCACTCAACTGTAGAGAATGTTCTGCCCATTGGCTAGATCTGGGTAAGGGTTTAAAGTTTGCTGCCTGTATTGTCCTTGGCTGGTGCCTTAGTTTGAGCGGGACCCCTGGGCCCAAATCTGCCTACCATAGTGTTCTACGTGTAGGTTTCTAGGACCCTCTGGATCCTTCTATTTTGCTATTCTCCTATGCTTCTCTCATCTAGAGTCCACATAGGATGTCCTTCCCTCTGCCCCAGTTTCCTGGTAAGTGAAGGCTTTCATGAGATCTAAAAACATCTTAACCCCTAACATACTAAATTGAAAGACTAAACTATCTGGTCTTCAAAACCATCAGAGATTTGAGAAGGGATAAAACGTAAATGCCTGAGTGAACCTGGAGTGCTGGTTAGCAGCTTCCAAAATGAAAAAAAAAAAATGACTGAGACAGCTCTCTATGACGTTCAAGCATCATCTTAAGCCTTCTGGCCCAATATATCTGACAGACATATTTGTGAGGCAGGAACTATTGAGGACTTGCTTATCCTGTCTTGGTAGAGTTTGGCTGTCAACTCTGCCTGCATCTAAACATGGCCATTTTAGGCAGAATTCTGTCTGTGGCAGAAATGAGGACATTTTGCCCAGTGACTTGTTTGCCACATTAGAAGCCATAATTGTTATTTTTTAATTCAATGGTATTGAATTTTGTATATTTGTGCAAATCATGCTCATGTCAAAAACTAGTCTAATTTTATCACAAGAATATATACTATAGGTCTAGTACATAGATATGATTCTGTAGATATATGAGGTAAAATAATTAAATAAGGTCTTCAAAAACCTCAGAGACCTACAGAATATGGCATTTAAATATGCTTTTATTACTCAAAAAACTGACATGTGTTTTTATGGTAGTAAGAGGAAAACCTTGTTGAGAGACCTTACAGTTGCATGTCAGAGACACATGGTAGTAGTCCCTGCTAACACAAGCAAAGTAGGTTTTCAAAAGTCTGTCAGTATTTGATGTTTGAATACAAACAGACTTCAAGGCCCATCATTTATCTCATTCTCCATTTTAAAAAGTCTTTGAATTCTTTGATTTAAAATTTAAACAAAAGTTTGAAAATGATTTATATAAATAGTCATGTGCTGCCTGTCAATTCCTGAGCCAACATGGACAGCATATATAATGATATATGTGTTGCCCAGTGAAGTGGCAGATAATATACTGTTCAGTACTTGCAAAAAATAAATAAAATAAAATCATCTCTTGGCACATTTCTCAGAACATACCTATAAATGTGGCTTTTAATTCCCTCAATGTTGGGATGAGAGCCCTGTACTCAAGCTTTACCCATACATGGATTGAGAGGAGCCAAGAGCTTTTCTTTCTCTGTTCTAACTATTACTAGGTTGAGGCCTGGAAGCTTCTAGCCTCTATACAATCTCTGCAAGCCAGGACTTTTAAAGTTTCAGCTTTAGCTTCCATCTGCCTACCTAGGTCTAAAATATTTCAGCGTCCAAGTCTTACTGATGAATAAAGTCAATGTTTCTATCAATTTCTGAACTCCAGGTGGTTGGTTCAACTCAGCTATTGGGCCCAAACTCCTCTCCAAGCTGATTAATTCAAACTGGCTTCTCTTGCTTCTCACTGAATTACTCTGCTTGGAAAAACTGCCTCTGAACTCCATGATCTGAACTGCACTGACTACGTGAACTGAACAGAACTGCACAAATTCAATTGAATTCAACTGCACTCAACTGAACTTCACTGTTGGAACTTGGTCTGATGTATTTTGATCCATATTACTGCTTGATTTCTCTGTTCCACCTGTACTTTGCCTAAGAGCCTAATCTGTTTGACCAATAAAAGGCCATCACGTCTGGGTAGGGCAAATGGGATAGGTGTGGCTAAGGTTCTAGGGCTAGGGGAGACAGACAGAATTTTGAGAGGAGAGAGACTGCAGGAGAAGAGGAAGAAGGAGGCTGTGTCATCATGGGTTATGTGGAAGAGAAGCACATGGCCAGCGTTAGCAAGTATTTGGAATTATGGATGGGAGGTAGCTTGATTGAAATTATTAAAAGCAGATGGCATGGGATTGGGGCAGGTATGAGAAGTAGTTTAGGAATTAATATTGGCCCTGCCCCAGGTTAACTAAGTCTATTTTAAAATATAACAGGTGTCTGTGTCTTGATTGATTGTTGCTGGGTTAAGAAATACTGTTATAATCATAATTATAGGCCTAATAAAAAACTTCATTAGGCCATACTGGTAAATTAACCACAACATTGCTCCAAACTCAACTTCTCTCTATCCTTAAACTTCTCTCAAGCAGCTTCTCTTTATTGGCTCATGAGAGCTGGGCATATCCTATCTCTGACTAATTCTGTCAAATCTTCCTCTGATTTGTCACTTAGTCTGCCCTTCAATTAGAGGTTATTATTTGGGACTAAAGGTATGTACTAAAGGTGTGTCTGTATTCTAGCCAGAGAGATTAAAAGTGTGTATCTGTATTCCTGTCAGGGGGATAAAAGATGTGTGGCAAGTCTGCATTCCAACCGGATCACACAGACCTACAAGAATTTTTTGGATGTTATTTCTTACCTCCTTGCCAGAACAGTCAGGTAGCTAGATTAAAATTTCTCTACACCTACCTATAACCCTAAGTAATACATGACTTTATGTGTACTTTTTGCTAAAGTAAAGGTACAAGTATTGTGTATAATGAAACATAAGGTGAAATCTATCCTTTGGTTTCACGATCACAGGGGTTTCAGGACTATGTGCTAAACACCATGACCAATATGGTTGGAGAAACACAACTGCTCAATTCATGGAAAAGGAGAAAGAGTCCAGAGGAGAAGGAAAAAAACAAGGAAAATGACAAAAATGATGATTATGATTTAAAAGATAGGGTGAGTAGAATCACATGATTAATTTGTGTTCTTCATAGACACATCCTCAGGAAACTACTGGTTCTAACTATGGACTCTTACTGGCTATTTCTACCACTGTGCAAAACTTCCAGAAAATTGTGACTTATGAAATTATCAGGCTATTAATTTATTAAAAGCCCCATGATCAAAAAGTCCATTCACTGACAGCCAAGCATTTGGTGGGTCACATCATCATTAGACCAGAGCAGGTGTCATTTTCTCGATGTTATTTTCTATTTTGCTGGTAATACACATTTCTTCAGTCAGGAGAGAGGCATCATGTGTCACTTTAAAACTAATTTCCCTTATGATTAATGGTAAGAAGTACTTTTTCATATATCCATTGACTATCCTATGTCTCCCTTAAATACATGTCAATGAAAGTTCTTTTTTGTTTGTTTTTGTTTTGTTTTATTTTGAGACAGGGTTGCTCTGTGTAGCCTTGGCTGTCCTGGAACTCACTCTGTAGACCAAGCTGGCCTCAAACTCAGAGATCTGACTTCCTCCACCTCCATGAGTCCTGGGATTAAAAGTGATTGCCACCACCACTCAGCTCAATCAAAGTTCTTTACCCAGTTATTTCAATAACTGCTAAAAGGTGTTTGGCTCTTTATTATTGTAGTTGCAAATACGGTTTTGAGCTTAACTCATTTTTAACATTTATGCTTTCTTTTCTTTGCTTATAGTTTTCTTTTTTTATTCTGCTTTTGTTTTTGTTTTTATAATTAAGAAATTATGGCTGGGCATCTGTAACATAACTTCAGTCCCAGCACTCAAAGCGGGCAGAGGTGGGTGGATCTCTGTGAGTTTGAGGCCTCCCTGGGCTACAATGTGAGGCCAGGACAGCCAAGGTTACACAAAGAAGCCCTGTCTGAGAGACCTGAAAAGGAAAGAAAAAAGAAAGAAAGAAAGAAAGAAAGAAAGAAAGAAAGAAAGAAAGAAAGAAAGGAAGGAAGGATTTACTCCTCAATACATTTTCCCTTGGTCAGTGTACATGAAGAGAATTAAAGATAATTTCATTCTTTTCCAGATAAATGTTCATCTTACAAACATCATGGTAGCCTGCTGTCCTTCCTCTGAGTGCCACCAGGTCTCCCCCTCCAGGGGACACTCAAACATGAGGCACCAGAGTTTGTGTGAAAGTCATACCCCAGTCTCCACTCAACTGTGGAGACTGTCCTGTCCATTGGCTAGATCTGGGTAGGGGTTTGAAGTTACGGCCTGTATTGTCCTTGGCTGGTGCCATAGTTTGAGCGGGACCCCTGGGCCCAAATCTGCCTATCATAGTGTTCTTCTTGTAGGTTTCTAGGACCCTCTGGATAGAAACACATTTTTATAGTGAATCATCCAACTTCTATGTATTGATAACCATTTGGATATTGTTAAAACATTTCTATTTTGATTTTTATTATGCATAAATTTGTGAAAAAAGACTACCATGTGCTATACTCTTTGAAACTAAATTTAATTTAACTAAGGAGCTTAGGTATGAACTGAAGAAAAACACACAAACCAACCAACCTTTGTTGTCAATAAATAAGCGAGAAACCAATGAAAAAAAAAGTGAATGCTATTATTTCGACCAGCTTTGAATGTGTCCCTTGTGAGTGGACTAGGCACTTGAAACAGTTCAAATTCTTCTATTAAAAATTGTCTTTGCCCAATATGAGTGGCATCTCCATTGTCAAGTGGAGTCACAGAATCAAGAAATGACCATGTTCATCCAATCATTTCACCCATAAAAGTAATTTCTAAAGTTCTAAAGAAAGCTTAAAGTTTGCACTTGGAAAAATAGTACATCACAGCCTTTCCTATATATGATTTTTCCACCCCCTCCTATACAATAGGCCTGTGATACCCATCTGTAGGCTCACTTCTGCAAGTGCACTACATTGCTCACTGGACAAGCTTTTTATTTATACTTTCAATCACCATTCCTTTGTAAGCTCCTTACGTTTGAAAGTGTTTAACGTTTACCTTTGCAAACCAGCAGAAGTCATTTCAGATTGATAGAAATATTTAATAAAAACTCTTCATTCATTTCTAAAATAATTTTATTTATAATTATAATATTTATCCATTATTTCAAAATTATTTATTGATTTTTGTACTTTCTGCTGTTCAAGGTTGAAACATGACCAAGTCAATGAATACTAAAGTGATATGCAAATAGCTTAATGTAACAGGTTGTTAGGGATGGGAATGAAGATGGGAAAATATCTGTACATATTGGGTACTAATAAATTATTTTCTTAGTATTTTTGATCCATGATTGGTCAAATATATGGATGAAAAAATTTTGAAAATAATGAACTTCACATTTATAATTTACTTAATAACATAGAACACCTGTATGTCCATTCAGTGTGATTTCTGACATAATCATTAGCTATGATTATGATTCATAGTTTATGCAATGAATGATTACTGTACATGGTTGGGTATTCATGTGGTATTCTGATAAATAATTGCATTAAGTAAAAAAAGATTAATTATCAATCTGAAACTGACAATGTTTACCATTTGTTTGTGATACGAATATTTTAAATCATCTCTATCAGCTGTTTTGAAACATGCAACCCATTTCTTTTCCTCCAGGCCCCTTGTGTGTTTTAGAATTCCACAATTTGTTGGTTTTTTTTCACACTATGGCAATTGGCCTACCCCTCAGTGACCACCACCTCCTAGTCCAGGGTTACAATAGTTCAACACATAAACAATCATTTAAAAGACAAATCAATTATGTCATGCAGATTATTCCCAATCCCAGATAGCACTAGTAATTTTTTTTTATCTTCTTTGTCTTAGAAATGACCTAAGTCCTACACACTTTACTCAATCACAGCTTTACCCAGTTGAGTGACTGTATATCACTACTACGCATTCATTGAACTAAACAGGAGGAAAGCACTCAGTAACTAAAGAAATATGGTGGTGATAAGACACATGGTTTCTGCACTACAGAAACTTAATATAAATGGGAAATCTGGTACATAAGCAAGTACATTCAAAGCAGTGTTATATAACATAGTAAAAACCACTGAAGGATTTATTACCTGCTGTCAGCAAGTAAATTTTTCATCCACACCGATATATTAGCTATGACCCATAGCACAAGGATGAATTAGGCAAGTGAGGAGAAGAATTAAGGGTTAGAGTATTTCTGTGATGCACAAAGACATGTAAGGGTATCATGATTTCTGGAACAGTAGTTTAGCCTTAATACCTCTGGCAAGTTATTCAAAGTGCATAGTAAATTGCATGAGACTAGTGTGCAAAGAACAATCTTGCATTTTAAGTTAAGAGCAGTTAAGGATCTAAGAAATAATGAGATGCATCTGAGGCTGTAGCTTTTTCCTGTGCCTGCTGTAGAAAATTTGTGGTTGAAAACATTAAAACAAAAAGTTTAAAAGTTTTTTGAAATATTTTTTCTTTATTGAAGGTAGGAGGATATACTGCTTTTAAAATCTGGACTCATGGAGAAATACAAACGTGAATAGTCCTTTGTTCATCTAAATCCTAGTAGTGATAATTGTAGTGTACTTACACAAGAGAATGTCCTATTTATTAAAAATAAATGATGTGTCTGGAGATATTCATTCCTTAGGAACACCTAGAGCTCTGGCAAGATACCTGTGCTCAATTCCCAGCACCAACATTGTGACTCAGTACTATTTAAAATTCCAATTACAAGGGATCCAATACCTTCTTATGATTTCCATGAGCTGCTACATGAAAATGGGACACACTCATACACACATACACACACACACACACACACACACACACACACATATACATGCACTCACATATATCTACTTACTCAGGAACATATACATGCACATTTAATTAATTAGTTAGTTAATTAAGTAAATACTTTTAAAGATGAGTCATTTAAGAGAGAACTTGTACTAAGTCTGCAGGTAAGCCCAAAATAATTGAAATAAGACAAAAGAAGATGGCAAGATAGCATATGATTTAAATATTAAAATTAGATCTAGTGAAGAAAAGGTAGATAACGGTGATAATAATTATTGCATATTTTGTAGGTGAGAATATTTTCGTATATAATAAAGCTTTTAAAGGGAATAAGAAAAGAATAAAAGACAATGGATGGTGTTAGCAGTACTAAGAGTAGAGAAGCTGTTCTTATGGTCCAGTTGTGGGTGTTCTTGGGCTGCGTGGTAAGTAATTAGTTCTAGGACTTTGACATATTCCTTTAGCTCTGAACATTTTCAATTATATTTTGCTCCCATAACTACAGGAGAAACAAGGCTGTTTATTACAACTGAGCAACAATATATTTCAACAACAAGCCCCGTCTCCAACAGATGGATCTGTCTTACAATAATTCTATCCCTTGCCACTTCATTGTTAATAGCAGCTATGGAAATTTGGGCTTCTGTTTGGTAATGTATAATAATGTGGAGCCCAGATCTGTCACTGTGATGGTCGTACCCCAGTGGGAGTGTAGTGCAGTTTTAGGAGGCATCATTCTTCAGTTTGATTCAGTGGAACTGCCAAGTTTTCGTTTGGGGGAATCTTTGTTAAGTATAGGTTCAAACTTGTGACCAGATTCCTCACTTTTTGCTGATAGTTTTTGGATAGCACTCAGAAAATAGCTCAAGTACTCAAAAGAATGAACTTGTGACCTAACTAGGAGGTTAAGTCATGTTGAAATGCAAACAAGTTGAGTCAGGAGTTTATTAATACACGAGATGCTGTTTCTCTGAAAAAGATTGTGCCTGATAACACATTTCAATAGTCTATGATTTCCAAAGAAAACAGAGAAAGAATCCAAGAGCCTAGATACTCAAAACCAAAACTGCTAGGTAGATGCATCAAGAACCCCAAATAATTCACTGTTTGTGTGAGACTAAAGATATGTGGAGAAAATACAGCTATGAGAACAATGGCAATTTTGAGTAAAAGTAAATATTAAAATAAATGTCAAATAATAAGTAATTTTTTAATTCATACACTCAACTTACTTTCACTCTAAGATAATATTTTACTTTTGTCTTCAGTTCTCCTACTTTACTAACATGTACTTTTTCTCACAGATCACGGCTTCTGAATATTTTGAGGGTTAGACCTGATTTTATTTTACCAATAAGCAAGTTTTCCTAAAATTATAAATGCATATATTCCCAATCAAACATCAAACAACAAAGGTTATCTGAAATAAGAATAACAAAATATTATTAGGTCACATTCTGCTAGGAAACACAATTTTGTTTTTAAAAGCCAAATGGATTTTTTTTCCTTTCTTTTTTCTGAAAGTAAAATCTTTGGTGACTCTGAGGATCGAGATAGATTCTGAGTGGTTTTTGAAAATAATTTTGAAACATAGAATATATATATATATATATTTACTGCAAAGGGAATGTGTGCTTTGTGAATTTGATTTTCTTTGTATAATGAAGACAAAATAATGAATTAAAGAATTATAAGATACCACAAGAATATCAGTACAGGACCTCAGACACAGAATCATAAATACTCCTTGTCTTTTGGGTTTTGAGGAAAAAAATAAAAAAGAAGTTCAGCTGAACGAGCAGATGGACATCACATGATTACTCAGGACAACCTTACCATTGTTTATGCATAATGATATGCTATGTTATAACCTCAACTCTTAAAATAATGCTTAAGACTCTAAATGAATAATTAGTGTTTAAGAGACAGACACTGAAGTGCCCCAAACAGGAAATATAATATGACTTTCCATATTTTTTTCTAAATACAAGAGGGATTCTAATAATGCCAAATGACATTGCATGATTTAAAAAAATGTTACCAGTACCACAAGAAATTTTGTGTGTACTGTATATTATAATTTCCTCATTATGTCAGAAAATAAAATCAATTAGGCAAGATTTTCTTTGAATGCAAATGCTACAATGAATATATCAAACATGTTCATAAAGTTAATAATTATGTAATCACCACTCTCCATTTGAAAGGATTTCAAAAACTATTGTGGTATAATACAGTTTTGTAATATCTCCATAGTTCTGTATACATAAGTTCTATTTCTTTTCTAAATGATATTATTAAAAAGAATTTTTATGTTGTAAGTTATAAAGAGGCTTTTAAAATTGCTAAAATATTGCTATGCAGAAAGAACATCAAATCAAACAGAAATAATATCACTGAAGTGTGTACCACATGTGCATCAATATATTGCCCTGGTTTGCATGACTGATTCCTTCATGCCACACTCCAGTAACCAAAAGCCTCTGAATATTAAGTTTACAAGGACTAATTACAATTTACTGAACATGTCAGAGAGGCAGAACTTCAGTAAATCAAGTCTAAATCCGTGGTACTTTATAATTCTTTCTCCATCCTCTTAACCAACTGATGGCTTCTACTTTCAGGCAGGAAAAGTTACAAATAGTCCCTTGAATATCTGTGGCAGAAGAAAAATAGTTCAAAGACCAGATGATCCTGTTTTACAACTCTTGCCATGAAGATGAAAACCTCTACTTCCAGCAATGCACAATTTCATGCTGTTTCAGGGAGTCTGACCCTGAATTGAACTTCTTCAGCCTGTTCAACCTGAGTTTATAAAAGCTAGTGACAGTCTGCAGCACATAATGAAAGAAAAAAAATAATAATGGAGAGACAGCTAAATGTTGAGACAGGAAAAGCTGTAGCATGTTGGATTCAAAGGAAAGTGGGCCTCAACATTTGCAAAGGGAAATACTCTTCTCCCTTGCTGATTTGGAGGCAGCTGCTGGCAGTTGATCTGGGGGTCAGGTTGGGGACAGTTGTTCCTGCAATGCTGAAAGGCGCTTGGCTGATTTTGAGAAGCTGATTGTCTTTTGCCAGACATTGGAGACTGTATTGTACTATAATTCATTATATACATATATATATGTATATACATATATATACATTATATACATATATATATGTATATACATATATACATTATATACATATACATATATATATATATATATTCAGCTATTTGGAATGCAGTGTCATTACTATTTTTCCCTTGTGAAAATACAATTTGAATTACTATTCTACTCGCTGTATTGAGCACTATGTGTTTAAAACTTAAATATCAAAAATTAGGAAATTCCCAAGTACATTAATAGCTCATGTTTCCTTTTTTTGTCAGTAAAACCTGCAATATGCTCATATATATTCAGCAAATTGACACAGTCCAATAAACTATCACAAACACAAATCTCAAAATGACATTATAACTGAATTTTGTATCTTTGTTATCTGCGAAACACAATATTTAATTTGAGGAGACATTTGCATGATAAAAAACACTTATGAATTGGACATGTCACTTGTGAAAGTTCAGACACATACAGCAACTCTCTATGGAACAACTTCAAGAACACCTTCCATAACATTTGTAATACTGAAATCCTTAGTGTTACAGGGATTTGAAGCCAAATTCACTTGATATAGCTGCGTGGTGGTGGCGCACGCCTTTAATCCCAGCACATGGGAGGCAGGGGCAGGCGGATCGCTGTGAGTTTGAGGCCAGCCTGGTCTACAAAGTGTCTAGGACAGTCAAGGCTACACAGAGAAACCCTGTCTCAAACAAAACAAAACAAAACAAAACAAAACAAAACAAAACAAAACGTGATAGACCAGAATGCTATTGCAGGGAGTCTGACCCTGAATTGAACTTCAGGGTTGTGTGTGAAGACTGTGAGCTGAGTTTTGAGTATTATTATTTATGCTTTAGAATTGTTCTTTCTGGTGACTTGGAACATGAACAGTTGTTGCACAGGTGCAAGCCAGATGAGGTCCCAGCACTAAGAGGGAAAAGTGGACATTAAATCCCATGTCTAAGAAAGTATCTCTAAGACACACCATTTGTAATAGAAAAATCAGTTTTCTTCAAAAGATTCTCATGGAGTATAAAACCACATGTAAGTGCGGACCCATGTCCAGTAGTAAAAGGCAAACACAAAATGAACTCAATGGTATTTTTGCATATTTTTGTCTCACATTGGTTTTCTTTTTTTACCTTACTGATAACCCTAAATAACACACACACACACAAAAACAAATATATGTATGTGTGTGTGTATATATATATGTATATATATGTGTGTGTATATATATGTGTATATATATGTATATATATATATATATATATATGTATATATATATATATATATATATATATTTAGAGGAAGAAGGCATGAATTTGGGACAAGTAGCATGACACAAAATGACTTGGATAGAGTAGATAGTCAGCTAGATATGATGTAACACAGTATTTGAATATGGTTTCTCCTAGTTTTAAAAAATATTTTTTATTTTTCACATATTCATTTATATTATTATGTATATATACAATAAGCTAGTTATAGTGAGAAAAAGCATGACATAGTCAAGAATTACATAAATGTTACATTCTTAGTGTTTTGGCTATTTATATTTGGAGGGCTTGAAGAAAACATCTTTCTGATCTTGGTGAGTCTAAAATTCTTAATGTAAATCAATATTTATCATAACTGTCATTATCAACTTAAAACATGTATCTAAACCTATAAACATCTTAACTCCTAAACACCTAAGCTTAATTATAGCAATAAACTGTCTGATCTTCAACCTCATCAGAGACTTGAGAAGGAATAAAATCGGTTACCTGAGTACACTGGGAGTGCAGGTGAGTAGCTTTCCAAATGAGAAGATGACAGAGACAGTTTGCTACCTGAGTAGTCACCCAAAACTCTATATAACGTGAGAGCATCAATCTTCAGCCTTATGGCCCAATATATCTGACAGACATATTTATGAGGCAGGAACTATTGATGACTTGCTTACCCTGTCTTGGCAGAGTTTGGCCACAATCATTTTATTTATTTATTTATTTATTTATTTATTTATTTATTTATTATAATTTATTACTCCTACATCCTGACTGTTATCTCCTTGAGTGTCTCTTCCCATTCCTATCCGTCCTCCCTCTTGAGCCCTATTCCCCTCTCCAAGACCTCTGACAGGTGGGGCCTTCTTCCCCCACAATCTGACCACAGTTTGTCAGGTCTCATCTGGATATATGGATTCTCAAAAACAAATAAAAGAGAATAATGTTTTTAAAAACACTTCTTTTGTAGTTGATAGTGATTTATCCAGAACAAAAAAAAAATCCCTTGGTTTAAACAGAGCCAATCATAATCTTGTAATAAACGTTGATATATAAAATCAATAGTACCAGCTGTTCTTTTACCATAGAATTATAAAAGATAAGGACATACAGTGTTGGGTGTAGATACCCTGTCCCTCCTTCCTGCGTCCATACAAAGTTTGTACTGTCTGTTTCTGTGTGTCAACCTGACACAAGTTAGACTCATCAAAGAGGAAGGTGCCTCGGTTGAGAAAATGCCTCCATGAGATCCAGCTTTGAGGCATTTTTTTCAATTATTGATTAATGGAGGAGGGTTCAGGCCATGGTGCGTGGTGCAATACTGGTCTGGTCCTGGGTTTTACAAAAAAGCAGGCTGAGCAAGCCATGGCAAGCAAGCCAGTAAGCAACACCCCCCTCCATCCCTCTGCAGTAGCTGTTGCCTCCAGGACTCTGCTCTGTTTGAATTCCTCTTCTGATTTCCATTGGTGGTGAACAGCAATGTGGAAGTGTAAGCTGAATAAACCTTTTCCTCCTCAGCTTGCTTTTTGGTCATGGTATTTCATTGCATCAATAGAAACCTCAGCTAAGACATGTAAGGAGAGAAACAAAGCTAGGATAATCTGCGGAAACAGTGTTAAACATTCTGAGAACTGACTCCACATAGTTCTGGTCCACACTTTGTTCAGAGTTCTCTGATAATTCTGTTTCCTCTCATTTAGACTTCTTTAAAACTGACCTTTCTACTTCAAGATTTTTTTGAGATAGTGTTTATAGTACTTTAGGCATTCTTATAATCCAGGAAATAAGTCCTAATTGTATTTTACTTATAAACTGGCAGACCTTTTATGAACTCAACCCCCAAATGTAATCACTAAGAAAACCAGTGTAAGTCATCCATATATTACACTGTAGCCCATTTAAAGAGCACAGTCTTTTAATGCAAGTGTACTTGAACTTTGGGAAGATTACTTCTCAAAGGTCATTGTAAATTAACATTTTACTGCATTTCTTAATACCACAATTTTACTTTCGCTTTTCTTTCTCCCCTTTTTTTTCTGTCTCTCTTTTCTCCTAGTCTCTATTTCTTTTCTTTTCTTCCCCTTATCCTTCCCACCTTTTTTTTAACCCTGAAATGAACTCCAGCTCCTTTCCTTTCAAAGTAAATACTCAACTACAAAAAAGTCATCAAATTTTAGAAGATAATGCATTTATTTTAGCTACAATGTGATTTAAAAACATTATACAGCATGTTTCAGTGACTTATCACAAGAGATTACTGATTGAGTGTTTAGAAGCAGCTCTCCACAAACCATAGCCTTGAGAAGGTGTTAACACACATTTTATTTATGTGGATTATCTGCAAATACCAAGTGCAGATGCAGCTGTTGGCTTAAACAAGGTAAACAACAACCTGGCATAAAATTGGAGAGTGTGGTAGAAGTTATCTCTGCTTTTGAATGATGCTTTTAATACAAAATAAATTAAAATGTCACTGTAGTCTTAATTTCCATTTATAATATCTTATTGATAATTTATCTTTTTGGGCATAGGAATAAGTTGAAAAGAAAAATTCCAGTTGAATGATTACTTCATTATTATAAGGAAAAAGTAAACACTTGTAGCTCTTAATTCTAATGGAGAAAGGGAAGCCACATATTACAGAGATTAAACAATCCACTTCTGCAGACAGATGTTCATAGCAGAATTGGTCCCTGCCTGAAGATGGAACCAACAAAGTTTCTGTGGAGTGAAATCAGAGCTTTACAACAAAGAACACAAATGGGTGTCAGGGAAGAAAAACAAACAACTATGGAAGTTACGAAGGCCTTGGTGCCCTACCTGTGAAATTAGTATCTTTTCATGATCAAAAATTAAACAGAATACACACGGCCAGAAGGAAAAATAAGCCTAGGGAAGGGTCGATCACCACGGGTGGAGAACAAAACCAATGAGGTCAGAGAGATCCTGTCATACGTGCTCTTTAAATTCTGCATGTATTTTGCCAATTGGGTCCAGTTTCCTAGTAGCTCTGCTGAAATTCCTAATGTCTCAAGTACACTGAAAATTCACTTGAATTGCTGAGGGCTGCAAAGTACCTGAACTGTTAAATAAAAGTAATAAAAGTAACTGCTCTTTTCAGCATATAAAAATGATGGAAAAACCGAAAGATCACACACACACGCACGTGTGTGTGTGTGTGTGTGTGTGTGTGTGTGTGTGTGTGTGTGTGTGTGTGTCGTGCTGTGTGTGTGTATGTGTATCTGTAGAGAAACCCAGCATTAAAATATGAAACATATATATGTATACATACATGTGTGTGTTTAGCACTTACCACATGATACGGGACAGTTATGGGGCTCATCCCTGATGAAAACAGATGCTAAGCAGTTATTTAATTAGTTACTGCTCTTCATCTAGGGGTTGGACATTCAGAGATTTTCCCCATCCACATTGGAATGTTAGCAGTGGCATTGGTCAGATCTTGTTTAAAATTGTTGAGAGATTATGCGATATATGTATATATCACAACTGACAGCAAATGTTCTGATTCTCTAACACTTAAAAGATTTTCACACTTCTTCCTTGATGCAGCACTAAATGGTATATATGTATTTATGAAACTGTAATAATTCAAGTGAAAGAAGCCATGAATTTGAGAAACATTAGGAAAAGGAACATGAGAATGGTTGGAGGTAAAAAATGATGTCAATAGAATACAGATATGTGAAATTTTAAAATAAATTAATAGTAAGATATTTTATTATTTATAAAGTATTACATATGTCATGGAGATATGCAACAAAAATAATCCACTCTGTTCCATCCCTATCAACATTGTATCTTATGATATGTCAACGAAGGCTACACAATTTTTCAAGATTTCCATATAAAATCCAGATCATCTGTTTATTTTGTTATAAAGCATTTTATACATTTACAGATGAAAGCACAACACCAAACTTTTGCTGTTTTGTTTGTTGACACACATCTACATTTGTTTTGTTTTAGAGAGTGTGACCCAACTATGGCAGCACAAGCTTTGCTGCAATTCAAGGGTCTCCTGACCTTGCCATATACACACTGAGATTTCTCTTGTGTGCCACTGTAACAACGGCAAAACATTTATTGATGAAGTTACATTAGTGAACAGGAAACTGTGATTGTCATACATCACTCAATCAAGTTGGGATTCAGAAAGTGTTATAGGGAATGTCGAAGAAGATAATGTAATACAAGAAACTGGCTACACATTGCTTGGAATACTGGGGAAGGAGAAGGAACACAAAACCATAGATATCATAGCTAGGATTGGCAAAGAAAAGAAACATTTGGGCTGGGATCACAAAAAAGACCAGATGAAGGACTTCACACTGTAGCGACTTGCTTAGCATTCTAAGGATAAATTTGTTTACTTTTTAGTGTCTTATCTCACCAAAGGAGTAGGAAACTACACATGGAAGTGTGGCAGCACGGGTTGTCCACACTGATGTTATGATCTCCCGATGCCCTTGATGCAAGGGTTTTGTAACTGGCTGCAGGAGTAACTAGAGAAGCTTTTACTATCAACATCTGCTGCACCAGAGCCCTCAGCCATTCATAGGACATGAGAGAGAGAGAGAGAGAGAGAGAGAGAGAGAGAGAGAGAGAGAGAGAGAGAGAAGGGAGAGAATAAATAGGAATATGTAAATCTCTTTCTCATCGTTCAGTGTTCTTCATCATGCACAATGTACAATTTCAAGTGACCAGGGCAAATGGAATTTATAGAAATCTAGTTGCATATCTAGAGCAAGGACAGTGGTTTGGCAGTTGAAGAACAATAGTTTACCTATTGACACATTGATTTAGCTGAAATCTTTAGGAATCAACAAGTAATAAAAATTCCTATGAGCACGAGGTGTTCAAAATGTTTTAATTATCCTTGTGCTGTTAGATTACATTTCATTTTAATGTTGCTCTTCTTGTACAAACATTACCTGAGATGAGCGTGGCAGAGACTGGACCACTTGGGAAGCAGCCAGAAGTGCGGCATCCCTAGAGAATTTTACGTGCCACTGAAACACTGAATGATTCCTATCTGTGCTTCCATTGTATGACTTGGGGACATGTGATGGCACTTGATAAGGAAAGAGCATAAAACGAGCAAAGGAAAGACAAAGTAAACGCACAGCTGTGATCCAGGGCCTATGACGTCACCTTCGAACATTGAAGCTCCAAGAGCTGTGGGTCTGGCTCTGCCTCTCACAGTGTGAGAAATCTCCAAAGCACCGGCTCGCGCTTCAAAGTAGAAAAGTCAGCAACTTCTCTTTGACTTCCACTCTGAGAATATTAGCACAAACTTATTCATTCATTCATCACCAATACTTTTTTTTTTTTGATTCTCTGGGAGTTTCACATCATGCACCCCAATCACATTCCTTCCAAGTCCTATCATGTCTGCCCCATCTGTGACCTCCTACCCACGAACAAGTAAAAATTACAAATATGAAGAAGAATGTCAAGTCCACTTTCTGTTATCTATATACTGTACTCACTGTAGCATGACCAAACCCCCAGTGGGCTGTCCCTTGAGAACTGAATCCTTCCCCTTCCACACCTCTGCCAGAAGCCATCAGTTATGGAGAGCTACTCTAGCATTCCCATCAACGTTTTAGGAGTTCTCTTTGGTGCTTTCCTATCTAGGCTGTTAATGTTTTTGCAGCGGCAGCGGCAGCGGCAGGGACCGGTTGGAGTGGGTAGGGGTTGTCACAGAAACAGTCCATATCCCATCTTCTCAACTGTGTGTGTGTGTCTGCAGTTATTAATATGGCAGCAAAAGTATCCTCCTTGCTCTTCTCAGTCAGAGGGAGCACATATCATGGGACTCCACACGGTTTCTGGAGACAGAACACAGCTGGGTCTGGAGACAGAACACAGCTGACCTAGACAAGGCCCTCCAGAGCAGCCCAAAACTCAGACATCAACATGGTCTCAGATGGTAGTTGAGGTAACACACATCAACAGGGACCTTAGCTGCAACACAGTCTTGGAGTGCAGCTCACAGACATCGATATGGCTTCGGACTGCAGCACAGACCATGAGCATCATCTGTACAACTTTCGTTATAACTCATACCACAGCATCAACAGGGACCCTGACTGCACCGCAGTGGGGCCTAAGACTCTGATGTGGCCCCCAGCTGAAGAAAGGACACACCAATATTCCTTCTCTTCCTCCTTCCAACAACATGGCCTACAGATATCAACGTGGCTTAGGCTGCAGCACAGACTGCAGACATCTGCATGGCCCTCGGTGGTAACATGTACCACAGACATCATTCTGGCTCCCAGCTGGGCTCGGCACCCAGGGTGAGGAGGGTTGTGGGGCTCAGCTGCTTACTCTTACACTTTGTGTTGACTCACTTATTTATTTAGTTTTAGTTAAGGCTCCAAAGAGTTTGAAATCAGCAGCACAGATAAATGAATTTCTTCAGAGTAGGTAGAAGATCCTTTTGGATGTCAAAGGTTTTCTAAATTGAGAATCCTGTGAAAGTGTACATATTTTAACCTAAGAAATAATTTCAAGTTACTTATTAATAATAATATATCTCTGCAATATTTGAAATATATCATTTCAGTTTCTTAAAAATTGTTCTGATAATTAATAGCCTTATTTTGTATTATGATAAACACAATGTGATTAAAACATAAATAAACTCTGTAACTTATGTATGTCTTGTATGAATGGTTTAACGGTAAAACAAAGTTATATATAAAAGTTATGTGTTCTTCAACAAGAAAATTTGCTCAACCATGTTCATAGCAGCCTTATTCATAATCGCCAGAACATGGAAACAGCCTAAGTGCCCCTCAGTAGAAGAATGGATAAAGAAACTGTGGTACATATACACGATGGAATATTACTCAGCTATTAAAAACAAGGATTTTCCAAAATTTGTGGACAAATGGATTGAACTAGAAATGATCATAATGAGTGAGCTAACCCAGAAGCAGAAAGAGTCAAATGGTATATACTCACTTATTACCGGACACTAGCCCAAGGGACAGGTCCCGTGAAAGTCTGCACCTACCAGGAAACGGGGATAGAGGTGAGGACATCCTATTGAGACTCTAGATGAGGAAAATATAGAGGATAGGCAAGTAGGGGGACCCAGAGGGTCCTAGAAACCTACAAGAAGAACATTATGATGGCTAGATCTGAGCCCAGGGATTCTGCTTGATCTAAGGCACCAACCATGGACAAAACGGGCAGTCATCATCAAACCCCTACCCAGATCTAGCCAAGGGACAGAACATTCTCCACAGCTAAGTGGAGACTGGGGACTGACTTTCACAGGATCTCTGGTACCTGATATTTGGCCATGTCCCTTTGTGGGGGAGGCCCAATGGCACTCGGAAGAAGGATAGAGGACTACCAAGAAAAGACTTGATACCCTAGCACCATATTCAGGGGGAGGAGGTCCCCCACAGCCACAGTCATAGGGAAGGGGGATTGGGGTGAAAGTGGGAGGGAGGGAGGAATGGGAGGATGCATGGGATGGGATAGAAAATGAGATGTAATAGGAATTATTTTTAATTTTCAATAAAAATGTGTAAAAAAAAAGTTATGTGTTCTTTTCATTAAATGCATGCACTCAACTTCACATTAATGAAAACATTTGACAAAAGGCTTCCCTTGGGTGAAAGTGCACAGGTATTTTTCAAGTTACAGCATATAAAAGACTTCAGAACTTTTTTAATACTTGGTATTTTTAAGGATCTAGTAGCCCTTAGGCTAAGCTTTGCTAGAAAGCCACTACAAGACTATAAAAGAACAGTAAAAAATAATGGTATTTTCTTCACACAAGACTCTAAATCTATTTTTATTTAAGGAATAAAGTCTGAGTCACTGCACACACTTGCTTTGTGCAGTATGTGCCACTAACATTAAAATATTACAAATACGACGCTGCCCATAAAATACCACACAAAGCTGCAGTGTGAAGCATGTTTCACATGCGCCCTTGCGTTGCATCCCCGTAGCTCCCAGGATGAACCTTCTGTGAATACATAGTGCTCTAAACAGAACACTGAGTGTTAGTTCTGCACCTCGGTCCTCAGGAATCTGATACAGTTTCCAGGCTTCTCACCATCTTATTAAAAATTAGTAAAGGCAGTGTCAGCAGGCACACAACCTTACAAATGCACGTCTAACTTCGTAAATTAAACATGCTTGCCATGCATGAATTATTTATTCCTGTTTGCTTTTAGGTGTCAGCAGGTGAATGTTCAGAAAAGAAAGAAAATGAATGACTTATATATGAGCCAGGGTTATAAATTATATAAATCAAGCCACCGAGTCAGGGAAAAGATAAAATTAAATGTGTCTAAGAGACTATATTCCAAGATTTCCTAGGGAAAAATGAGAGAAAAATTGAGAAGAATAGTAATTTTGAAGTCTTAAGGTTCCTCAGGAACACATGAATATATAAAGTTAAATATAGTGTTGTTATAAAAGTACTGCTAAGAGAAACTTCAATAAAGTGTGTATTTTGGATACAAATACAGTATTATAGTTCAATTTTGATCATTGTACTATTTATAACAATACCTGTATTATTAGAAAATATTTTGATTTAAAGGAGACAATGACTGAACAGTTCAGAAAAGATTGTGTGTGTGTGTGTGTGTGTGAGAGAGAGAGAGAGAGAGAGAGAGAGAGAGAGAGAGAGAGAGAGAGAGAGACAGAGACAGAGACAGAGACAGAGAGACAGAGAGAGAGAGACAGAGACAGAGAGAGAGAGAGAGAGAGAGAAGAGAGAGAGAGAGAGAGAGAGAGAGAGAGAGAGAGAGAGAGAGAGGAAGAGGGAGAGAGGGAGAGAGACAGAGACAGAGACAGAGACAGAAAGATACAGAAAGACACAGAGAGAGAGACAGACAGGCAGACAGAAGGGAGAGACAGAGACACAGATAGAGATGAATACAGAGAAACAAAGGAAAAGGAAAAGTAAGTAGGCTACCAGGATGAGACCTGATAGGCTGTGATCATATGGTGGGGGAGAGCATCCCTTTCTGTGACAGATCTATGGGAGGGGGATAGGGTAAAAGAGGTGGGGAGGGGGGATACAAGTGAGGGGATAACAACTGAGATGTTGTCTAAATAAATTACTTAAATTTAAAAAAGAACAAAAAAGAAAATGATTTAAAAGTAGTCTTCAGAAATCTGGGTAAGGCTTTACAAGACTTATTTATAACAATACTTTAGAGTTTTACTTTATAAATTTTCTGTTTATGGTATTATTTCAAATTTTAAAATTAAAATATTTCCCCACACTAATTTCACATTCATATTTGTTACATTGACAAAAAAGAATGGAATGGAATGAAATGTGTGCCTTCGAGAATGAAGTATTAATAGTCACCACCTTGAGTATTTATGACACACTGCATTGCCACAGACCTGTGTGCCATTTTCTATTAGTCTCATGGCAAGCACTACATGTGAATTAAAGTTACTCTTTGGTTCTCATCAACTTTGGTTGACTTTAATTGATTTTCCCTATTAATGACACCCACATTACAGGCAGCAAAAGGGTTTGTTAATGTAATAGAAAGGAAATTCATAGCATTCTCATGTATTTTCCTCATTAAAATCACATTATTGAAGTAATGGCTGTCTTAAATAGGTATAATTATTAATAAAAAAGTGCACATATTCATTTTAAATCTTAATGGCTGCAGTACTTTTTGATTTTATAGAAATAATGTAGGCACACTTTCATGAATTTCAATTTCCTTTACCCGTGCTTATTAATAATTCTATAGAAACACAAGGCAATGTAGGACTGGGGTCATAGAAAGGGAGCCTGCACGCAGCTGGAAAATTCTTATACTAATTTTACATAATGCTCTCTGACGATTGCTACTTGGTTTTACTTCAACAAGAACACACCACAATAGTATTTTGTCCTCACTAGAATAGACACTTGAAGACTTCAGCAGGATATTGTTTTTAAAATATTTTATTAATTTTTCATGTCTAATTTCCTTCCTCTTTAAATTTTCTTTAGATCATGAAGCATTGCCATGGGACCCATTTTTGTAGTTTTAATTCCATGAAAGCAATAAAATAATATAAAATAAATCAAACTGTTAAGTACATTCTTTATCTCATTTCATTAGTACTCATCCCTTTGAAGTTCAGTCACTCTTCAGTTTCTGATACTTAATGGAAAGGATTATATATATATATATATATATATATATATATATATATATATATAATTTATTCATATTACATCTCAATTGTTATCCCATCCCTTGTATCCTCCCATTCCTCTTTCCCGCTTTCCCCCTACTCCCCTATGACTGTGACTAGGGGGGACTTCCTCCCCCTGTATATGCTCATAGGGTATCAAGTCTCTTCTTGGTAGCCTGCTATCCTTCCTCTGAGTGCCACCTGGCCTTCTCACCCAGGGGACGTGGTCAAATATGGAGCACCAGAGTTTGTGTGAAAGTCAGTCCCCACTCTCAGCTCAACTGTGGACAATGGAAAGGGTCTTAATTGTAAAAATAAGTTATTTTCTTGGTCCTCATTAATTTTGAACTCTCATGTATCTCAATTGGAGACAGTAAAAATAAAAAGATTTCAAAATCCATACACCGTTTAAATATTGGAATTGTCACAGAAAAAGCTTAACTATATTTCAAAATATCTCAAAGCTTGAGTGTCTATGTAAAATATGTGGGGCTGGAGAGATAGCTCATGGGTTAAGAGCACCAACTGCTCTTCCAGAGGTCCTGAGTTCAATTCCCAGCAACCATATGGTGACTCACAACCACTTATAATGTGATCTGATGTGCACTGTATACATAATAAATAAATAAATAAATCTTTAAAAAAATAAAATGAAATATGTGCAGGTAACATTCTCTAAGGTTTCTGTTTTTTCTTATTGCCTTTTTCCTTAGAGATATTAAATGAATAAGATTCAAAGCAAGTAACTGCTATTTACATTATATAAATTTCTTAAAACAATTTAGTGTTGTTACATATAATTACAACAGGTATAAGGTAAGTCTAAGGACCTATAGGACAATGTAACCTAAAATGTTTCATTGAATTACAGAATTTTAGATAGTTCTTGAAATGATAAACTTTAGTTAAACTAACCTGGAAAGAATATACTCTATGAGGAGAAAGATATATTTCAGAATTGCAAGCAGACATGTTTAGCTGAAGCAGAGTGGAAAGTTTGAGGCTTACCTGGGGTGATTTTTTAAGAAGTTTTTAAAATTATATTTCTTTTTTACATATACATATGCATTTATATTATTACACATAAATAAAATAAACTACATACAGCAAGAAGAACCAGGAAACAATCAGGAATTTTATAAATGCTATATTCATAGTCTTTTGGCTATTTGTATTTGGCAACCATGAAGAAAACATCTTTCCCTATATTGGTGAGTCTAAAATTCTGGACTTAAGTAAATAATATCTATTATATCTCATCTCTGTAAGCTTAAAATGTCTACATATATCTAAAAAACTGGGGCGATTTTAATCCTTTAATGACGTAAGAAACTATTCAAGTTTTCTTTCTAACATAATGGCTATTTCCTGAAAGAGTTCTTAATATAGATGGGTCACAGTAATACTGGAAGTATAGTGGAGAGACAAAGATGGGGAGTGAGAGTCAGTCTTTTTCTTCAGAGATACAGGCCACCAGAGTCAGGCTACCCATGTTCCAGAAGATGCTCCCACTCTCATGCATGGACAGGCAGTGCTGTATGGACTCCGTGATCACTAACAAAAGAAAGAAAAAATAAATAAAGACAGAGAGAAATCACATTCAGTTGATAGAGAAAAGTGGTCAGGGAGATAAAGGAGACATTAGAAAGACACATTATATGGATGTATATGCATTAACTAAAATATTTTGAATATTAAAATGTGTCTCAAGGGAAAGCAGCTAATGGCTAGTACCAGCCCATAACCTAGATTGTGAGAGTTTGCCTTTCCTATTTTCAAGAAAAAGCCAATTAGAGATGATTCCAAATTACTGTATATTATAAATTTATTGCATTATTATTTAGCCACAGTATTTATATAGTCATAAAGGACATTTAACAGATGTGGTTGGTTTGAACGATCATCATAGGTGCATGTATTTGAGCATGAGATTGTCAATTGAAGATGCTATGGAACCTTTAACAGGTGTGACTTTGCCAGCGGAGGCGAACACTTTGGGCAGGACTTAAGAATTTGTAGCCTTATCACACAGCAGTTCATTCTCTGTGCTGTGTGTTTGTGGCTGGAGATACAATGGCTCTTCCCTTTGCTCTGGCCACCCGCTTTGGTGCTTCTCCTTCCACTAGGAACTCTTCTTCTACACATCTATTTATATTAACTCTCCCTTCTATAAAATGCTTTTGGTCATGGCATTTTATCACAGCCACAGAAAAAGCAACTAATGCAATATATAATTCTAAAAAGTTGTCTTACATGATTGGAAAATAAAATATTGTTTAAAAGAAATCATGAAAAACATAAATGTTTTGATTAGATAGGCAATGTTTTGAAGATGAAATTAGTGCAAAGTGACTTTACAGAAACATCCTGGTGATAGTTTGTTACCTGTTCCTGGATCTTTAAAGAAAGTCTGCAGAAAACATGGTTATGATATTGGCAAGAACCAATAGCTTATTCACCAGTGATATCAATTAACATCCATAGGAATTAGCAAATGCCGAAATTTATATAGGTAGAATATCCTAGATAGATCAGTATAAAAAAGCTCATAGTAAAGAATAATTCCTCCATGGGAAGGAAAGATATGATCATACTATCTCTTGTTGAAAGTCCAGAAAATGCCAACACACATTATCTAACTTAATACATTCACTTATGAAAAGAATTTCCTATGGGAACATATTTTATGTCCAGTATATGTCCATCGCCACATATCTGGTCTGGAAAGGTGTCTCAGTGGTTAAGAGAGCTTTCTGCTCGTCCAAAGGACCTAAGTTTGAGTCCCAAAACCTGTGTGGCATAATCATTTGTAAATCTAGTCCCAGAATATCTGACACTCTCTTATGGCCTCCTCATGCAGCATACAGGCATGCCAGCAAAATACTCATACATAGAAAAAGAGCAAAGCTCATTTTAAAACATGTATTTAATAACAGTTCTTTTAACATTAATATCCTTTTAAAATAATGTGTATTTTTGTATTTTAAGATAAAAATTGAAGCGTGTGTGTGTGTGTGTAGACATGAGTTCAGAGAACTGTAGAGGGCTTCATGATCCCACGGAGTCAGAGATACAAGCAGTGTGAACCATCCATTATGGGTGCTGCTGAGATTCTCATTTAAGTCGCCTGCAAGATCTGTAACTGCTCTTAAACTCTGAGACATTTCTCCAGCCCAGATAATGTGCATTTTCAAAGTAGATTACAGCAATTAACTTATAGCATCATTTTATTCATCACTTTAATAATCCCTGCTGCTCAATTATTTCAGTTTCAGTATTGCTAAAAGCTTATTTTATTTTGCAATCTGTTCTTTCTTTCTACACATCTATTTACATTATTAAAAATAGTCAAACTGGACATGCCACCTTGGAAATGGCCTCCAACAGCTGACAAAAATATATTTTTTTCACTAACATTTTAACAAGACCAACACCTGGCACATAGATGTTGCATTTGAGTTAACACACACACAAAAATGCTATTTTTATTGACCAAGATTTTCAGAGAAATACAAAGAAAATAATTCTAAAGAGAATCTCATAATTGAATGCAGCTAAAATTTCTTTTCAGTGATTTTTATTTTTAAATATTTTATTAATTTGTTCATATTACATCTCAATTGTTATCCCATCCCTTGTCTCCTCCCATTCCTCCCTCCCTCCTGCTTTACCCCTACTCCCCTTCCCTATGTCTGTGACTGAGTGAGACTTCCTCCTCCTGTATATGCTCATAGGGTATCAAGTCTCTTCTTGGTAGCCTGCTATCCTTCCTCTGAGTGCCACCAGGCCTCTCCATACAGGGGACATGGTCAAATATGAGGAACCAGAGTTTGTTCGTGAGAAAGTCATACCCCACTTTCTACTCAACTGTGGAGAATGTTCTGTTCATTGGCTAGATCTGGATAGGGGTTCAATGTTTATTGCATGTATTGTCCTTGGCTGGTGCCATAGTTTGAATAGGAACCTTGGGCCCAGATCCACCCGTCATAATGTTCTTCCTTTAGGTTTCTAGAACCCTCTGGATCCTTCTATTTCCCCACTCTCCCATGCTTCTCTCACCTAGAGTCCCAATAGGATGTCCTCCCCTCTGTCTCAGTTTTCTGGTAAGTGAAGACTATCATGGGACATGCCCCTTGGAATAGTGTCCAGATATAAGTGAGTATATACCATTTGAGTCTTTCTGCTTCTAGGTTAGCTCACTCATTATGATCATTCCTAGCTCAATCCATTTGTCCACAAATTTTGGAAATTCCTTTTTTTAAATAGCTGAATAATAGTCCATAGTGTAAATGTACCACAGTTTCTTTAACCATTCTTCTACTGAGGGACACTTAGGCTGTTTTCATGTTCTGATTATTATGAATAAGGCTGCTATGAACATGGTTGAGCATATGTCCTTGTTGTGTGGTGGAGCATCTTCTGGGCATATTCCAAGTAGTGGAATAGCTGGGTCTTGAGGAAGCCCTATTCCCATTTTTCTGAGAAAACACCCTCAGAACTAAACAGATTTCTCAGCAGAGGAATATCCAATGGCTGAGAAACACTTAAAGAAATGCTCAATGTTGTTAGTCATCAGAGAAATGCAAATCAAAATGACTCTGAGATTCCATCTTACATCCGTTAGAATGGTTAAGATAAAAAATTCAAGTGACACCACATGATGGCGAGGAGATGTGGAGAAAGAGGAACACTCCTTCATTGCTGGTGGGAATGCAAACTAGTACAACCACTTTGAAAATCTATCTGGTGCTTTTAAGTTATTTTTAATATTATCAATTATCTAGAATGGCAAAAATTAATAATAAGTGGCTGTCAGTATAGATTAATCTTAATAAAAACATTTTCAAAGGTTTTTATAAAGAAGTTATTGAATCAAACACCTGAATTATAGTGTATTAAAATACTGAAAGTTCAAAATGGGCCTTAAATTCCTGCTCACCACCAACTTTCTAGAGATCATTGGTGAAGCGATTAATTTACTCACTTCTTCATCTTTAAAACTGAAATGACAATGACCCCAGTGTCCTGGCAGTGTTGCAATGGTGCGGTGTAGTGATTTCCTTTAATTAATATGATGTCTGCCAGAGGGAGGAGGGAGCCTAACAAAGGCACAAAGGATAGTACAAATCATGGAGAACTGTAGCTTATAAGATGCTATGGAAGGAGGAAGTAATTATTGGGGAGAAGGGAGGAGAGAGAGAGTTACCTGCAGAAGGCTCTGTGACTAACTCAGCTGCAGGGCGGAGACTCTCAAACATGTTAAACAGTCTGTGTTCAGAGAGCTCTGGGGGTGCATCTTTCATGAGTCCCCAAGCCGACTAGAATGAGCTGTAGATGATAGAACTGCCAATGAGCTAGAAAACTCCTTACACATATCCCTGCAAAGAATGCTGATGTACCCATTGTTGACTCATACTTGTTATACTTATTGTTGGACTTTAGGGCAAACCACTTAATATAATGTGTGACTTAGGAAGTAAAACTTCTTAGACTTAAATATTACAGGCAAAATTTCTACCGCCTCTATTGTCTCACATACAGATATGCCTGTACTCTCATTGTCTACAGCATATACTCTCAGTTAAAATACCCAAGTATTGTCTTTCAAGTGCACTGGGTGTGTTGTTTTGTTTTTGCTTTGTTTTGTTTTTTACTTTTCCATTTGTGGGTGTCTGAATCAACACATACTGAATAAAAAACATTTCATTCATATCGTGGTACAAATTCAGTCGTAGTTGCCAAGTCTGTTTCAAAGCTATCTAATTACTTATGTTTAAAGTATTTTTGGAAAATCACAGATTTTATATTGGATCTAGGTTTCAATAGCTATTTGATACTGAGCACCCTAAATTCATTTTTGTTATTGGCATATATCCTCTGGATGAACGATACTTCATTGTTTTGTCCATTTATTTGTTGATGGAAATCAGGCTGATTCAATAATTTGGCTACTGTGAATAGTGTTGCAATAGGCAGATAAATATGCTAGCATCATTATTGTGCATTGACAGTATTTTGCATTTATGGACAGCTATAGTATAGCTGGCCCAGATGTTAGCACAGAAAATAATGGTTTTCATTATGGCATTTTATATATATGTGCTGTTATAAATTGTTGTAATATGCCCTTCTAGTCATTTCCTTCCCCCTTGTCCCTTGCCCTTTGTCTCTTGTCCCGCCTCCCACAAATTCCTCTTTCTGTTTTCATGTCATAAATATTCCACCACTCTCTTTTTTTATTTTCACTCTTAAGATCTCAGCCTCTCCTCAGCATCCTTCTCCTGGTTGACTGACCTCTGTCTCCATCTCTGTCTCTGATTTTCTCTCTGCTTATCTATTTATTAATTTATGGTTATCTAGAGAGAAAGATGAGAAGATATGCAGTATTTGCTTTTGTAAGTTTGAATTATTTCCTATACCATGATGATATCCAGTTGTATATATTTTACTTTAAATATTATAATTGCATATTTCTTTGCAGTTGAATAAAGTTCCATTGTGTATATGTGTTATATTTTATTTATGTATTCATTTATTGATGTGTATCCAAAAATATATTTCCTCTAAATTATTAGAAAAGATATTACACAATATAATGCTTAATCTTGGCATTCAAGAAACACAGTTGGGATATAAATACAAAATGAAAAAGTCAAATTATTTTTTCCTGGATATGACAAACAGTCTAATAATGACACCATAGAACTCAAAGAACTGTTAAACACTTTTGGCAAGGTAATAGTATAAAAATATCAGTATATTAGTATACAAAATTCAACAACTTTTCTACATGCCAATGATGAGTACTTGCCTAACAATATTTCTTGTATTCCTAACTGATTTGGGGCTTCTGTCATAAAGGGCATTGGACATTTTATCAAAGGCATTTTTCTGCATCTGTTTGATGTTCTGGTGATTTCTATCTTTGAGTCTATGCATATGATTTATTACATTTGTTGTTGTGTTCATGTTTCACAACCCTTGCATTCCTGGAAGGAATCCAATTTGATAATTGTAAATGATATTTTTATGTAAGTCAATGGCAGTTAAAGTGGGATCTTTGAAATTGTATGCAAGGAAAAAAAAAGAAATTGTATGCAAGATTGGGACTCAGTAACACAAATAACCCAAAAGAAAGAGAAAGGAAACCCAACTAAATAAAAATAGAAATAAAAAGGGAACTGCTAGAACAGATATCAAAGAAATTGAGACTACATTTTGAAAAATCTGTATATCAACCTACTTGGAAAAATGGCTAAGTATCTAGACATATGTTAACAAACACAGTTCAGCCAGGAAGATATAAAAAACTTACGAGCAATGAGATTAACATAGTAAAAATATGCGCTACATAACAAAAAGCCCAGACCCACGTGGAAGCACTGCTGAATTCAGAGAGCTGAAAGAGCACCAGCGTGTCTCCAACTACTCTATAAAACAGGAAGACAAGGTAGATTAGTAAGCTCTTCCCGATCACAGTATTACTCTGACATGCAGAGCTGATGAAGACACAGCCAAACAGGAAAGTGTAGGCCTATATCCCTGATGAATGCAAAGACAGAAGCTTTGAATATCATATTTGAAATAAAAATCCAACAAAATATCAGGGAATCCTGTATTTCCCAATACTGAGAAGCCTGGCTTGAGGGCTGTCATAATATAGCTGAACATGTGTCTCTTCAGCACAATTAATCACATATCTAGCATATGGTGGCTCCATATCTTCTGGAAATGGAGGGGGATAACCGTTCTGGAAGTGGGCCTGAAACGAACCCTACTTTGTATTTATGACTTTGCAGGAGTCTCTGGAAATAAACATTCATGTTCAGGGTCCTTTCATGGTCCTTGCTTACCAGATACTCTAGTGGTGAGTTCTTTACTCGGGTTATCAATATCTGATATGTAGGCAGCTTATTCTCACAGACAAATACAGGACTGTACAGCTGGTACAGTCAGAGGTAAGATGACCCAGGAATTTTTTTTTTAATTCAGTATGAATTGGTCACTGGATATACTTTTTTTTCTTTTTAATTTTTTTATTTGTATATATTTATGTATGTGTGTGATAGGGTGTGTGTGTGTGTGTGTGTGTGTGTGTGTGTGTGTGAGAGAGAGAGAGAGAGAGAGAGAGAGAGAGAGAGAGACAGAGAGACAGAGAGACAGAGAGAGAGACAGAGAGAGACAGAGAGAGAGACAGAGAGAGAGACAGAGAGAGAGAAAGAGAGAGAGAGAGAGAGAGAGAGAGAGAAAGAGAGAGAGAGACTGTGCCACACCTCCAGAATATTTAATTGGGCCATTGTAGTTTTTATAAATCTTACATTCCTTGTATGTCTTCTATAGTATATTACAACTGTGGACACTTGGGATGCATAACAAGAATTAATCTGATTCCCAAATAATGTTGAAATGAGTTATGAGTAAGTACAATCCCATTTTAGTGCAAATCTAGAAAAGTTTAATAATAAAACCAAATAAATAAAGAATAAAGCAAACAACCACAATTTTGCTGGTGTAACATATTAGGATCCACTTTTGACATTAAAATTTTCCATGATAAAACTATAGATGGAGTTGAACTCACTATGCAAACAAGGTTCAATCTGCGACTGAGGCCTTCATCCTCTGCCTGCTGAATGTTGGCCCTGCAACTTCGCACCACTCTGTCCTATCTAGATTTCATAATCACAGTATAAATAAAATATAATTAGTACTATTGTCCCTAAACAAGATAAGTATCTAGGTATGTAGGAATTTGATTAAGATGCAATATTTTAGGAGATCTAGAAACAGGAAGATCAGAAGTTCAGGGTTTTCCTCAGTAATATGTGTTTTACAAATAAAACCAACCTAGTCTATAAAAAATGCTGTATGAGAAACAACTTAAGAACTGAAAAGCAAATAAGAAAGTGTAAGCAGACAGAGAACTGGGAAGAGTTTAGAAAAGTATAAAATTATAGCTTCTGTGAAGACAAGTATGAAGACACTTAAAATGTACAATAAATAGGTACTTAATGCCTAAAAGCACCAGGAAAAAACTTCAGAAAAAAGCTCAGGAGTGGGAAAGTAAGGAAAAGAAGAAAATGGCTTTTGTGAAGGGAAAAGCAACAGTATTTAAAATACAAAACATATAAAAGCCACAATAAATAAATGACCACAGGTAAATACTGTAATGTAATTCACAGAATAAAGAACAGTCACAGCATCTATTCAATACAAGAATAAAATTACTTGGTAAGTTTCTTACACATGTATAACATACCAGTAAAATGTGAATAAAAGAAAATTGCCTCCATAGTATAAAAGGCATTGATGATAATTTTATATCTAGCATGATGTTTACTGATGGATATTAAATACTAGTCTCATACATGTATACTATCTGAATTAAAATGTACTTAATTGATACAAAATGCTTAGTTGAAATAAGGGAAACATAAATGAACAAATGTAATAAGATTAATGACAGATGTAAGACATCAGAAGATAGAAGGATCTCTCCCATGCTCATGGATCTGGAGGATAAACAGTAAAAAATGCCCTGTTATTAAAAGCAATCTACAGATTTAATGCAATCCCTATCAAAATACCTACAGAATTTTTCCAGCCCTTGAGAGATCAATTATCAACTTCATAAGGAGAAAACAAAACAAAACACAAAACCCAGAATCGCTAAAACAATCCTTTTCAATAAAAGATCTTCAGGAGGAATCTCCATCCCAGATCTCAAGTTGTACTATAGAGCAACAGGATTAAAAATGGCATGGCACTGGTATGGAAATAGGCCAGTTAATCAATGGAATCAAATTGAAGACCCAGGAAAAAAAAAACGCACACACCTATGGATATTTGACTTTTGACAAAGAAGCCAAGTCAATACAGTGGATGAAAGACAGCATCTTCAACAAATGGTGCTAGTCTAACTGGATGTCTACATGTAGAAAAATGAAAATAGATCTACGTTTATCATCTTGTACAAAACTAAAGTCCAAAGTGAATTACAGAACTCAATATAAAACCAGACACACTAAATCTGTTCAAAGAAAAAATGGGAAAGAGCCTAGAATTCATTGGCACAGGAGGCGATATCCTGAACAGAACATCAACAGCTCAGGCTCTAAGATCAAACTGTTCCTCTTTATAAACTTCATAATTGTTCTGTCAGAAACTTTAGGGATATAACACTAATAGAAGCAATAAGAGAGTGCAACACTGTTAAGAAGAATAGAAATCACTTGGCCTTACTAAACCTGAGGGTCACAAGTGACATGGCTTCCTTCATAATTCTCTCTTGTACCACAGTCTACAGATTTGATGCTATCCTGATCAGCATTCCAGTACAAATTCTTACCGAGACTGAAAGAAATATATTAAAATTTATATTTAAATACAACAAACCCAGGGCAGCCAAAATAATTCTGAACAACAAAACAACTGCTGGATGCATCACCATCCCAGATTTCAAGTTATACAACACAACTAGCATAATAAGGTCAGCATGGTGCTAGAGTAAAATCTGACACATTGATCTTCAGAATAAAATTGAGGCCTCCCATGCAAATCCACATTCGTGCAGCCAACTGACATTAGTCAAAGTAGCCAAGGATACAGGTTGGAGAAATTCAGCATCTTTAACAGACTGTGCTTATTAAACCATATAGCTACATGTAGTAGAGTGAAAATCAAAACTTCATGTCACATCCTTAACCAAACTTAACTCCAAATAGAACAAGGACCTCAACGTGAACTCTGATAGAGGAGAAGGGAGAGAATATGCTTGAACTCACGGACAAGAAAAAGTATTTCTAACAGGACTCAAATAGTATAGACACCTTAACTCACCAAGCTAAAATGTTTCTATACAGCAAAAGAAATCCTCAGGAGAACAAGGGAGGAAACTTATAGCAAGGGAAAGTGTATCTCACCAGCTATCAGGAGATAGAAGGTATCCTTCAAATGAGTAAAACCCTGGGAACATTATGATCCTGATAATTCACAAGACTGTATAACTCAAGCATCCACCTCAGATACTTCTAAATTCCGTATCCAATGAAACTATGTGATAACTAGTATTTGTCATTTAAATCCACCAATTTGTTGCAAGGTAATAAAGAACTTTTTGTCTTTGTTAATGAAATCAGAGTTATAACAAGAATGCAATGTAGGAATTGCTTTGAAACAAAGCAATAGAGTTTTAAGATATTTAGTAAACAGTCATACATCATTCATAGATCTGAACACTAAGAGGCTATCAGGCAGGAATAAAAGAGAAGAAAAATATTTTTGTAACTACAGGAAAGTTGCTAAGTATGACAAAAAAAAAGCTTATTAAGACCATTAATGATGACAAAATAGGACCTAGAAAGTGTTCCTTACCAAATAGATGATTTACCTTACAATGAGTATATTTATCAACATGGGCTCTCTTATCCTTGATGAGATATCTCTCTATGTAAAATTTATAAAATCTGTATAGTTCCTTGATTTCTGGCATACTCGGTCATCAAACAGCAGCATGATTTTACTAAAAAATTTCAGTTACTGTAAGACTGTAATATAAAATCTGTCAAAATCTTCAAATTTTAATTATGTATCTATATACTCTAAACCAAGCTTTTATTTATTAGGAGAAAAGATTACAATATTTATTATAGGCACAATTTATTTAAAAATAACAATAAGGGGCAGATCAAAGGCATTCAACTTGTCAATATTTTATCTTTATCCATAAAAGCACTATGCAATATATTACATAATACAAATACAATTGAGTTGAAATTTCAGAAAAAGAAAGATAAAGTAAAAAAAAAAAAAGCATTATCCTCAGGTTATTTCAAAGAAATTAAACTACAAAGATCAGTTATATAGAAATTCATATTTTATGTAAAGTATTTACCTTACTTCAGTTATATATAACAATTAACAAATCTATGAATGCTAATATTGTTGTGTTTACTTCATTCCCTGTAAAAAAGACTGTTTTTACTCTGACTTGAGAAAGAAATGTCATAGGATCATTTTTTTAGCTAAGATATTATGGTGGTTTGAAGAAACATTAATATTTCATTACATTTTAATTATAGTGTGGACTTTTCGGGTAATAATATTCAAATAAGCTTTTATCACTTTTACTTCTAATCATGCAGGAATAAGAGGTCACTGAGTTTGACTTGCAGATAAGTATAGAACCATATCACACAGGGAATAGTTTGAGGAAAGGGCAAGGTCAAGGCTTTATAAATTAGAATACACTTAGGTTTTCTAACATCTAAACTTAACACTGGAATTAAGAGTTTAGACAATTCTCAGACACCATGGAAGGAAAATAATCTATCCCATCCTTGTATGCATTTTGCATGTGTTGCAGAAATCATATTCATCACACAAAGACATGACACACTAGAGATTGAGACTGACAATAAGGGGCAGATCAAAGGCATTCAACTTGTCAATATTTTATCTTTATGCATAAAAAGCACTATATAATATATTACATAATACAAATACAATTGAGTTGAAATTTCAGAAAACTTGGTGGGAGTTTCAAAGACATAATTTACATTAACCATTCTTATAGTATTCTGAATGAAAAAAACATGTGTTTGTAGCCAGTCTGGCATAAGTGACTTCCTTTTATCTTTTTCTATTGTCTAGTACTTAGGAAATGGAAAAGAGATGTAATCAGAATAAGAATCTTTGCTCTGGGTGAACGTTTGGATTTGGCTTCCTTCCTCTTCTCACTGGAGTTCAGTTCTGAGGAACTGCTCTGTGATCTTCCTGTACAGTGGCATTGCTGGCCTCTAGCTGCCAGATTTGACTAGCATATCCTTTCTTTCCTTCGTTCCTTCCTCCCTTCTCTTAAGGCACTTTAACTTGTATCAAGTCTGTCTAACATAGTCTGGAAATACAAAATTATCTTTAACTCCCCTTGAACAGCGTTAAGGATTTCAACACTGGACTCAGGCATTCATTTATTGCTTAATTTATAACAATTCCCTTGCAATCAGAATTAGTAGCAAGCTGGGAAAATCATTTTGGGACTGGAACAATTCAGTGAATGTACTTAGGAAAGCAGAATTTGAATTGAATAATGACTTGAACAAGAATATAGAATGAACTTCGTTTTGGAGACCGTCAGAGTCAGAGCTTTATGGCTGTGAAGAGACTCCACAACCACGGCAACTCATAAACAAAGGCACGTAACTAGGGCTTGCTTACAGTTTCCGAAGTTTAGTCCATTAACAGCATGGGAGCGAGCATGGTGGCTGCAGGCAGGCAGACATGATGTTGGAGGGGAACTACAGTTCTACATTTAGAACTGCTGGGAGCAGAAAGGAAGAAAGCCACTGGGCCTCGCTTGGGCTTTTGAAAACGTAAAGCCCACCCCCCAGTGACACACTTCCTCCGAGAAGACCACAACTAGTCCAAAGTCCTCTTCTCCTAATAGTGCCATTCCCTGGTTACTAAACATTCAAATATACAAGTCTTTGGGGGCCGTTCCGATTCAAACTACCATAGAGACAATAGGTTTTGGCTAACAGTCTCATTTTCTTCCGTATTTTTGTAAGCCACTTCTCTATTCTTGAAATGATGATGGTGGTACATGGCAACATGGCAAACACTTCAATAAGCTCTAAGGTCTAAAAATTTTAATAGAAACCGAAAAAGAACAATGCATCCAGAGGACATAATCCCCCTGCTCAGTTGTAGCCAATAGGCAGATCAGTCTCACTAGGGGTCTCCTGGTAAGGGGAGTGGGGCATTGTTGCATGAACTTTGATCACTTCCTCCTGGAGGGGCAGCCATCCCAGGCCACAGAGGAAGAAGATGTAGGCAGTCCTGATGAGACTTGGTAGGCCGGGGTTAGTTGATAGGGAAGGCAGGCTCCCCCTCTCTAAGGACTAGGAGAGGGGCATAGGAGGAAGAGGAAGTGAGGTTGGGACTGGGAAGAGACTAAAGGGGTCTACGTCGGGATGTAAAGTGAATAAATTTAAAAAAAATAAATTTAAATTTAAAAATCTGTTTTGTCTTATGAATGGTGTATTGTATTTTATCATCTTGTCAGGACTGCTAGGACCTGTTTTCCTTTCTTCTTTTATATTACTGTCAACTAATACTAATCAGTAGTGATGACCTTTCTCTTTGATCCATCCTTAGAATTCTTACCAGATCACTCTAAGAAATGTGTGCCATTCATCTACAAAAGGTAAATCTTTGTAATTTCAGGTGCAAAAGATAAAAAATATAATAACTAGTTTGTGCAATTTTAAAAACTAGAATGCTTTGCGAAGGTAAAATTGCTCAGTTGGTAAAAGGACTTGCCACCAAAGCTGACCACCTAAGTTTGAACCTGGAATTTACATTGTGGGAAAGACCTTAATCTTGCTAGTTGACCTCTGACATATATAAAACAAAAAAGTATTTTCACTCTTCAAAGTTACTTTCCAACTCCCACTTCACAATTAAGATCCAATTTAAGTAGAATGTACCTTTGACATAGTCTATATAGTTTTTTTATTATATTAACTACATCTTGATTGATTTTGTGTTTGTTTATTGGTTGAATGTTTATCTTCAAGCATTCCTGAAGGCAATGACCTTTTGTGAATGTGTATCTATAATTTGCTATCTAACAAATATTAAGTGGATGTCAGGAAATCAAAACACTGACCCTTTCCTCTTTAAGGAAATGATCCATTTCAACATATCATGAATCTAACTTGAAATAATATAATCCTGTGCCTAAGGAATTAAGGATATCTGAGTTCTAGGGTGGATAGGACTGCTTGGGAGATATTTGACTGAGGCTCAATGGAAAAGAAACAATTAACAAACAAGTCTGGTTTTGAACAGCTCAAGAACAGAGAGTAGGTAAGAATTCTGGGTGTAATATGGTAGCTCCCTCACTTGACCGTGTCATCTGGTACTTTCCTGACTGATTTAAATATTAATCACACAAAGAGAAAATGTATTAACAAAGCCAAAAAAAGTTAACCAAATTTAAAACCCATGTTATTATGACATGAAAATCTAATGAAGCAATGGAAAAATCGGGTGAAATAATAAGAACTCAGAGAACTGTGCTTTGGAACGAGATAATACATGAATACTCTCAGGAATGGGAAGAGTATTTCTGTGTTTCCCTGGAACGCTGTGTGCTTTGGCCCACTTTATGTGCCAAGGACGTGGTAGGGAAGCATTAGGCATGCACTACTGTGACTTGGCACAGACCAACCTGTGCCTGTGGTGTTCCACTCAATGACTTGGCATTAGGAATGACAGAAGCTTTGGCCCAGGCAGGAAGAGTTTTGATGATCCTCTGGGAAAAATGCAGTCTAGAGAAAAACAGCAAGACTGAAGATAAGTGATATATACCATGGAGAAGGCATGAACGCATTCATATGCATATGCAACTGAGACTTCATTAGCCTGTCCTGTGCACAGTTGCAGTGGGAGCCTACAAAAATCAGTATGCATCTCATTTGGTTATTGTTGAATTATCAAACAAGTTTAGTAAAAATTGCATTAAAAGTGACTAAAACCTTTAGCCCCACTTACCACACAGGTCATTAATCAAAGCAATCACTTTAGTTGTGTGATCCTTCTTAAGCTCCAAATTAAAAAAAAATATCATAGAACTTGGAAGTTTTACATTTACTGTCTCATATTCTCAATCATGAATCTATCATCTATCTTTTGTTGGTGTAATGAACAGAGTAATAGCAATATAGAAAAGATACTTGTTCTAAATATTCTCACCCTTGTTTAAAAAAATAACAACTAGATAAACCATTGAATTTATATCTCAGTGTCATGGGTTCACTGTCACTTAGTGAGATATTGTTTACTGTCAACAAGACAGCACCTAGAATGACCTGGCAAACGAACCTATAAGTATGTCTTTGTGACATTTTCTTCCCACTAGTTAAAGCAAGAAGACATATGTGTGGCACCTTTTGCTGTATGGGATCCTGCAAAGTAAGTGGAAAAGGGAAACTGCAGGAATTTTCATATATTTCTCACTGCTTCTTTACCATGTGAACCACCCTTCTCCTCTTTGCATCATATCTTCTCTGCCATGATGGAACTAATCTTTCTGGTAATGGAAGCCAACAAACAAACAATAAAATTACCTTTCTCCCTTAGATTGCTTTTGTCAGTTTTATGTATTGTTCCAGATGAACAATCAAAACAACTGATGCTATGTGTTTCCCCGGACCTATAGCTGACAGTTGTCATTGTGGAGTCTGGGGCTTTAACCTTGATAAATGCTTTACTCTAGAACTTCTGTGCTGAAAGTTCTTTGTGGGGAAAAACCCTGATCTCAGTCACTGGCTTAACTAAATGATACTTATTTGGGTCATTCCACAATGGTCTGTAACTTTCTTTACTACTCTAAGAAGGGTTTAAAATAAAAAGAAGAAGGAAGGGTACATGAGGTGTAGGAGGTAGTAAAGGAAATAAAGAAATGATCTAATTGTATTATAATCTCAAAAATTAAAAAAAAAATAATTACAATAGTGTTGGAGTGATGTGGCTCTAGTAGTTTCTCTTCATGGAAACTGGATTTGGGGTGTTCTGTGTGGTTATTTCCATTAAAGCATTTTAAGACTAATTGTAAAGTTTAACAATGAGGACTGAAGGTTATACACTATTTTTCCCTTATGAATATTATTGCATTTATTAATCATGTCAAGAGTTTAATGACAATGTTATTGACTTAGTAATATCTTAAAAAGAAAATTAGTTGTACCTATAATTTCTAATTACATAATTAGTATCATTTATAATATTATGATAATGCTATAAAGTTAAATCACCAAGAAATATTTATAATGCTTGCAATTACAAGTATTGCACCACTCATTTTAACACCATTGTTTTAATTGACTTTTGGTATTGAAGGTATGTATCAAATGATCTTTTTGTTATTTTATTATCCATTATTGACAGAAGAAAACCATTCTTGACTTAATAAATCTATATAATTGATGTAAATCTAAGTCAAGACATAAGTTTTCAATCAATGTCTATAAATTATAAACTTACCTTGGTGTTTTATTACTTGAACAATGCAATGTACCAGAAATGAATACTCACATATATTATTACAATGTAAAATAAAAGGACAATAGTTCCTGTGTTAGAAAATATAAATGTCATTTTTTCATACAAATGACGCTGCTCGAATGAGCACATGTAGTACAGTGAAATTTCATTTCTATTTTCCATCTTCACAGAACCAGGCACAGTTCATTGGTCATAGTTTTACCTCATGATTATGGTCATTATTCTAAGCATAATGAATATATCTTAATGCAGTTTTCTCTGGAAAAACTAAAGCCAGGGTTGTAGGGAACACAGTAGTTGGTCTTAAAAATGTAGTGATAAAATGGCTCTTAATGATATTCTGCTATACTCATAGTGTTGGGAACCAGGAAAAGAAACTTATTCTATGTACTACCATTTCATTTTAGACTGCATTTAATCATAGGGAGAAACTGAATTCAAGGTCTTAGGCCCTAGGGTGAGATGGGGACTTCCCAATATCTGAACATCTTCAATTGTAAGGAAACAGTTGTCTGAATCCATATATCTCAGGGATATTTAAGCAGACAGTTGTCTAAGAACAGCCATCTCAGGGACAGCTTGAAAGGAAACAGATGTCTGAATCCAGACATCTCAGGGGCAACTTCTCCACCTTATTGGCAGGGTCACGCAAGGGTCATGTTCCCAGGCCCAGAAACCTACTCCAATCCTGATTGATGGAAACTCCCTTGCTCAACTCTTATATCAAATATGATTGGACAATGTACCAACCCACCCCACTCCCCCTCACCTTATGGTCCGGTCCTTTAAATATTCTGTACAACATCCCTTCAAAGTCACAATGCAGTCTGTTCTGTGGCCCTGATCAATCAGCAGCAGCTTGATTACAGTAAAATTTTGTCGTCCTAATTGACCTGGTATTTGAGTTAGGTTGGATTTAAATGGATCATTAAGTGCCTTATCCAGCCATTATCAGAGACGCTTCCTCCTCCATCAGATGCAGATATCCCAGGATTATTATTAAGAAGGAATGTCTGGGATCACACAGTTCTAAATGGGATGTCTCTGTCGAATCCCTCCTGTCGGAGCTCAGGGAACCTCACAGAAGAGGAAGCAGAAAAAGCATAAGATCCAGAGAAAATGAAGACTACCAAGAGAACAGCATGTTCTGACTCAACTGAACAAAGCTCATATGAATTCAGAGACTGGAGCAGGAACCACCGTCCGTGTACAAGTCTGTAACAGGTCTTCTGTGTATATAGTATGTCATTCAGTTTGCTGTTTGTATGAGATTCCCAAATATATGAACAAGTGAACCTCTGATTCTTGTGCCTTCTCTTGGGCTCTGTTCCTTCTATTGGTTAGCCTTATCCAACTTTAATGTAATAGCATTTGTCTTATCTTATTTTATTTTATTTTGTTATATATTGTTTTTATCTCTTAGAATCCTGTTCTACTCTAGTGAAAAAGAGAATGGGAGTGTATCTGGACAAGGGAGGGGGGGCTTGGGGAGGAACCAGGAAGAGAAGATGGTGGGAAAAATGGTAATCAAGATGTATTGCAGAGAAAAGAATATGTTTTTCCTTCCATAAAAGGAAAAAATAACAAGAACACAAAAAGAATGAGCATTGCTCTTTTTGAATGCTTAGGTTTACTTTAAAGTACTCACACTGCATGGCTCAAAACTACTTGGAAATCTAGTTTCAAAGATCCAGTACATTCTGTGAGAAGCCCCTAATCTCACCTCACCATACACATAGTATATGCACAGGTATATAAAACACTTGAAAAACAATAAAAAGCACAAACAAACATTTCTTTTCTAATGGTGACAGTACAACTTCAGGACAGTCATTTTCACAAAAATAAAAATCCATAATTAAAACAAAATGTATTAAAATTTAATATTGTTTTTAGTTGCTTTCTAATGTGATAAAAACTTTATATGTCTTGACAGATTTCTTAGAATTTTCTTCGTAATTCAATGAATCCTTTGAGTTGCATGAGGGAAAAAACTTCACCATATAATGATAATAAAATCCATACATTTTAATGCAAGTATTTTATAATTTATTTTAAAGTGAAATTATATGATTTGTAAGGTGACTTCCCAGTTTAAAATTGAACTTCTGTATTATTTCAAAGTAATATTTAGTGGCATAGAAGTTAAAGGTAGAGAATTATTTAAGCTAAGGGGGGGAAGATACATTTTTTGCTTTTAGTAATTCACCGCAACAAAAAATCATATGTCATTATACTCACTTTGAAGATGAGGAAGGTAAGAATCAAAAGCTAAGCAGAAGTTGGGAAGTTGAGGTTAGTTTAGTTCTGAACATTAGAGGCCCTTTCTGGGAGCACAGCGCTGCCCTTGTGGCCATGAACACATGTCTATTCAAGGAAACATCAGTTCAAGGAAAGCTCATCTCTACTTTAAAAGCATTAATGTCCTCATCCATATTTTTTATGTTTAATTTTACATGTTTCACACTAAATTGGGATACTACATGTATCAGGAAAGATACATTATAAATGTTCTTTTTAATTAGTTGATGTGTTTTGTCACCAGGCATAGATCAATAGATTTTAGTTTATAGAAAACATACAGCCTTCTATTTCCCCTTTCTCCCATGCTTCTCTCACCTAGCGGTCCTAGAAACCTACAAGAAGAACATTATGTTGGGCATCTCTGGGCCCAGGGGTCCTGCTCAAACTATGGCACCAGCCAAGGACAATATATGCAGTAAAATTCGAACCCCTATCCAGATCTAGCCAATGGACAGGACATTCTCCACAATTGAGTGGAGAGTGGGGTCTGACTTTCACACAAACTCTGGTGCCCTATATTTGACCACGTCTCCTGGACGGGGAGGCTTGGTGGCACTCAGAGGAAGGATAGCAGGCTACTAAGAAGAGACTTTATACCCTATGAGCATATACAGGGGGAGGAGGTCCCCCTCAGTCACAGTCATAGACTAAGGGAGTAACGGAAAACTGGGAGGGAGGGAGGAATGGGAGGATACAAGGGATGGGATAACAATTGAGATGTAATATGAATAAATTAATAATAAATATAGATAAAAGAAAACATAAATTTTGTGAACTTGCTAATGGAATCATACTGGGCATTGAAAAATGAATTAACTCAATTAGGTATGCATTATGTTAATAGTGTGATTTGCTTCATTAGTTTTCAGTAAGCTGATCATAATGGTATATATAGTAAAGTATATAAATATCCAAGCCAATGGAAAAATGAATGATTCTTACCTCTATTATTTAATTCACAATGAGATCCTTTCAAGTCATTTGTTCAATTTTATCATACGGATTCACTGTATGGATCCTGTGCTCCAGTGAAATAATGTGCTTTGATCTCTTCTTGTGTGTGTCTCCTGAATAGATGTCACTCTAAGTTCTGCCTAGGTAGTCTATGAATGAAAACAAAACCAAACAGCCATGATCATGGATGGTATCCTGACCACAATGAATTCATCCTGATGTCTAACCATGATACTCAACTATTATGCCTTCAACATAGTGCTTTCACTATGATGTTCTTAACATGGTATCATAACCATAACACCCTGACCATTATTTCCTAATGATGCCTTTGCCATGATGCCCTAAATATAGTGTCCTTACAATGATGCACTTACCAATATGTCTGACCATGGTAAACTTAACTAATTCCCTAATCATAAAAAACATGACCAGAATGCCCTTATAATGATACCATAACCATAATGCCTGTATCATGATACCTGGAGGATGATTGTTTGAACATTATTCTCACCATGATGCTTTTACCACAGTGGATGCCTTAACCATGATTTTTCACCATGATGACATCTTGATGCTATTTTTCTAAACATACCAATGCATGTCTCTTTTCTTAAAATAAAAATATAATTTTTATGTGTATAGGTGTATGACCTGCATGCATGCATGTATATATGTATGTATATATGTATTATGTGTTATGTATGTATACCTCATGTGTATCTGAAGACAGAAGAAGGCATCAGAGTTCCTGGAACTGGAGTAACAGACAGTTGGTGAGTTTTGTGGACCTGGGGGCTGGACCCACATCCTTTACACAAGCAGCAGATGCTCACCACCACTGAACAAAGCTCTAAAACTGTTTCTTTATTCTTTAAGCATTGTGTGCTTTTCTTGTTTTGATATTAATTTGATGAAATACAAAAATTTGTGATTGCTTTGTTTAGTGACATAATAATAGCAACTGAACTCTTCCAGGACCATATACTCAGCCTTATGTACTGTTTTTGGAGTTATTATTATTATAAAAACCAAGAACAAAATATTTGTCAAGTCTAAGCTATCACAGGCATTTGAACAAAATGTCAATGCTTTAAGACAAGATGTAGCTTAAAAATGTGGTATTGAGTGAAGCTACCCGCTTATTTGTAATCTACTGCTTACTGGTGTTTATGGTCACTTTCAAATCCCATCTGTGAAAATGTTCAACCTCATCCTGCAAGCTGACCTACAGGTAGATCTGGGCATTTGTACCTCTCTATATTATTTAGTTTGCATTGTTATGATCAAACTCCAAACAGAACAACATAAAGGAGGAAAAGTTTCACTTAGAGTTTCAAAGGGACCAGTCTACAACCACTTAGCTCTATGCACTTGGGCACAACGTGGTGGCAATGGAAGTTGGTGGCAAAAGAGTACACGTCAGAGGGGAAGCAGAGAGGATCTTGTGGCCTGGTTTTTCTAGGAAGACCTTATCTTGTAACATTTCTAGAATCTCCCCAAATAGCATTACCAGCTGGAGAGCAAATGTTCACAAAATTAGTTTGTTGGGAACATCTCATATTCAAATCACAGCACTTCTTGTCTCTTCTCAAGGACTCCAAATTTCTTAGCCTCCTTCTAATAAGTCATCCAACTTATGGGAAAAAAATTAGGATATTCAGTCTCTGGAGTAAGGATGATGAAACTGTTTTTTAACTATCTAATTTGTGATAGAATCTAAGATAAGCATACATTTTTATCTATTGAGTCTTCTAATCTCCTGTGTTTCCTACTACCTTGTTATCTCTCTTCAGCTTATGAATCACTTCCCCATATCTCCTGGTAACAATGAATGTATAGTCTCAGAGCTTGTCACTAAAGAGGATATCAAAGTAAAGAGGCCACCTGTTAGTGTTCTGAGCCATGCAAGGTTAGGCTTCTTCTGCACCCTGATGCTAGTTGTACCAATACCTCCAACTTGTAGGAGCAGATGAAGAAGTTCCACGAAAGTTAGAGTATCTGGTGTCACTGGGCAGCTTTTCTTTTCCAAGATTTTTCTATCTGATTGTTTGCTATAACTTTAAAGTATTATATCCAAATTGAGGCCTGTCAAAAATTTTTATTAAAAATTATAACTAGATGCTCATCATCTTATTTGAGGTAGGCTGGGTGTTGCCAGGAATTACCATGTCTCATTGTCAATGAATCTTTAGAGTAGTAAAAACACTTTTAAATGCCATATTCTGTATGTCTCTGGGGTTTTTGAAGACCTTGTCTTTCTATAGAGTAATATCTATCTACTGTACCTAAAATGTATATTCTTGTGATAAAAGTAGACTAGCAATTGACATGACCATGATTTAATCTACTAACTTTTAATTTGTATAACTTATTTCTCCTAAGCAGCTTGATGGTACTTTCCAAGCATTGGAAGTAAACCTTGTATTATAATTGAGTTATATGGGTACAATAACTCATGTTAGAGGATATATATATATATATATATATATATATATATATATATATATATATATATGTATATATAATGTGTGAAGAATAATGTTATATCTAGAAATTATTTTGTATCTATATACAAAATTTTATATCAGTGAATTCAAATATCTTGTGAGTGAAAATTGAGGCATTGAAGAGTAGATTCACTAATCTACTTTTTGTTCTATCTTCCCTGTACATTTCTATGTTCTCCCTTCTTTCTTTGCATCCACTTTCTCCAAACAGGATGCCAATGCCTAGTATGCTGGGAGGAACGCATCCTGTCAGGTCTGATCCAATGTCAGTGTCTGTTTTGTTGTTGTTGTTGTTGTTGTTGTTATTTGTTTTTGTTTTTGTTTTTATTTTTTGTTCTGAAAGTGTATAATTTCTTACACGCATTATACAGTCCTAAAATTATAAGTGTATAAAAGGTGTGTGTGATGCATGGAGCAATTAAGGCTGGATTTCTGCTCTTTGTTTGAGCGAGAAAAGAAGACATCTGTAAATCTTCATTCATGCCATGTGAAGAATGACATCTAATAGTAATTCATAGGGGTTCTTTAGTCAACAAGACATTCATGACTCAGCCAGTCTCAGAGCTAGCCCCATATGGTGGGATTAGCAATATGTTACCTGCTTGTTCTGCTGTTTAAATGTGGCAAAGTAGCCACTGGACAAAAGTCCTTATTTCTACCACAGACAGAATTCTGCCTAAAAAAGGGCATGCTTGGATGCAGGCAGAGTAGATGGTCAAACTCTGCCAAAACAGGGTAAGCAAGTCTTCAACAGTTCCTGCCTCACAAATATGTCTGGCAAATATATTGGGCCAGAAGGCTAAAGATGTTCCAACGTTATAGAGAGTTTTGGGTGACTATTCAGGTAGAAAACTGCCTTTGTCATCTTTTCATTTGGAAAGCTACTAACCTGAACTCCCAGCATACTCAAATAGTCGTTTACTCCTTAAGTCTCTGAGGGAATTGAAGACTAGGTCAAGATAGGTGTTCTGAGTTGATAATGACAATATGTGATAGAGATTGATTTACATTCAGAAATTTAGATGAACCAAGATAGGAAAGATGTCTTTTTCAAGGCTGTCAAAAACAAATAGCCAAAACTCTAAGAATGTAACATCTATATAATTCCTGATTATGTCACTGTCCTTCTTGTCATAGGTAATCTATTGTATATATGTGTAATAATAAAAATGTATATGTACAAAAATAAAATAATTTTAAAAATTATAAATAGAAGCTAGCCACAATTTTTATTAAAAATGATAACTAGAAACAAGTCATCTCTTCTTTTCAAGTAACTAAGACAAAATTCACTACATAAATAATAGAAAGCAGAATTCACAGCATGGTCTGGATATCAACCTTCAGACTCAGCACAAATACCTTTGAGAAAACCCTATACCTTGTCTTGGATCCAACATGAAATAGAGTCTTTAGTAAATCTGCATTTCCATCAAATCTGAGATATGGTATCTTTGTATTTACCTTAGGAAAAAATGTTATAATAATATGATGTTTAATAGCCATTGCCCATATTAATGGAGTTAGAGTCGCCTGGGAAGCACACTTCTATGTGTGTCAACAAAAATATTTCTAGAAAGATTATTAAAGTGAGGTGAAACACCCAGACTATGGGTATTACAACCCCATTGCCTGGGGGCCTGGACAAAATTAAACTGAGAGTGAACTAAGTACCAGTGTCTTCTCTGCCTAGTTCTTGACTGTGGAATCTATGTGATCAGCTATCTCATACTCTTGCTGCCTTGATTACCCATCTCATGATTCTTGTTAAGACTTCCCTGCCATGATATCCTGTACTCTCGAATAAAATAAACCCTATTTACAGTAGTTGCTTTTATCAGACATCTTGTCACAAATAATACAAATGCTTAGTTGCAACTTGGGGGAGGGGTTGAGACGGAGTTTCTCTGTGTATCCTTGGTTGTCCTGGACTCACTTTGTAGATCAGGCTGGCCTTGAACTCACAGTGATCCACCTCCCTCTGTCTCCTGAGTACTGGGATTAAAGGCCTGTGCCACCACTGCCTGGATTAATTGCAAAGACTCTCAACATGTATCTATTTTTTTAATTTATTATGTTTCATTTTTAACATATACATTTATATTATTACACATGAATAAAATAAACTACATAAGCAGAAAGAACTATGAGACAATCATGAATTATATAAATGTTACATTCATAGATTGGGCTGTTTGTATTTGTCAAACATGAAGAAAGTCTCTTTCCTACCTTGTCGAGTCTAAATTTAGAAATGAAAATCAATATCTATCATATCTCATCTCTATTAATTTAAAACATCTATTTTGATCTAAAAAATCTTAACCTTTAACCAAATAAACTTAAATGTAAGATTAAACTATTTAGTCTTCAATCCTCCCCAGAGACTTGAAAAGGAATAAAATTAATTACCTGAGTAAAAAGGAAGAGCAGGTTAGTAGCTTTCCAAATGAAAAAATGACAGAGACAGTTTGGTGCCTGAACAGTCACCCAACACTCTCTATAACATTGGAGCATCATCTTTGGCCTTCTAGCCCAATATATCTGACAGACGTATTTGTGAGGCAGGAACTATTGAGGACTTGGCTTACCTTGTCTTGGCAGAATTTGGCCAATGACTCTGCCTGCATCTAAGCTTGCCCATGTATCCATTTTATAAGTCCTTCATAGAAAAATAGTATCCTATTTAATAGAAGCACAGCTGAAAATATTGCTATTTACATTTTATTGCACATTATCGTTTCCTGTGCTTTACATAGCACATTTATTTAATTCTCAAAAAACTGTTTTAAATGCTTATAACTTCATTTCATGCATGATATGGTAAAGTACTAGGGAAATGAGTGTTTCGATATTTTACCCCAAATCAAAGTCTATTGGATGAAATATAATGGATTCAAACCTCCTTATACATACATCAGTGATTCCAAGCTCTCAACCAAATGCCCTCCCTGAAAGGCCAGCTGGTATTTGAATGTTATGCTATTCTATGATTCTTTTTGTCCTGGTTAGTCCATCATATTTGCTTAGTCCTTATTTTAAGAACACATCCTATGAAGTTCTAAGAAGAGCTCAGCAGGTTATTGGCTATTTAATGCTTACACTATACCTATGTTGCAGCGTCAATTAGATACATCTGTACCCCATCAGACTATCTCTTTCCAGATATACTCAAGAGCACCTCAGAGTGCATTACTAAAGTCTTTGTATGAGGCCAACTTAGTTAAGCTGAAACTGTTTCCCAACACGCCGTCTTTCTTGTGCTTCTTGAGTAGGATTGACCACATGGGATTTTTGTGTGAGCTTTAGATGAAGGAAATAAAGTAGCAGTCCTAATCTCTGGAAACTGGTATAGAGGCAGGAGCTGCTACATCTCTCACACACTGTCTTACACTACATATCCCATTTGTTGATGTAGAGCAGCAGGTGACTGTCACGTCATTAAAATCCAATCAACTATAAGCCACGTGATTCCTTGTATATTTACAAACATAATGAAGAATGTCAACTTTTCCTAAATGCCAGGCTTAGCACTGAACTAGATTCTGGGTGACAGGAAGAAGTCAACATAGCTTCACACAGAGGATCTACTTTGCTTTGACCCATACTTATCTTTCATGTCTAATTGTGTATCTTCCATATCTAATACTTTTGGGCTTTCCATTATGTGATAAAATATCATGACCAAAAGCAACTTGGAGAGGAAAGGATTATTTCAGCTTATCCATTTGGATGGTAGCCCGTCTCTGGGAGAAGTCGAGGCAAGAGCTGAAGACAAGACCCTGGAGTTATAAACTGATACAGAGGACTTGGAGGAGGGCTGCGTACTGGCATGTCACTCGTGGCTTGCTCAGCCTGCTTTCTTTCTTTCTTTCTTTCTTTCTTTCTTTCTTTTTCTTTTCTTATCTACATTTGGTTTTTTTATTAATAAATTTATTCAGATTACAACTCAATTGTTCTTCCATCACTTGTATCCTCCCGTTCCTCCCTCCCTCCCACCCCTAACCTATTCCCCTCCCCTAGGTCTATGATCAAGGGAGATCTCCTCCCCCACTTTATGGTCACAGGCTATCAAGTCTCATCTTGATATCTTGCTTATTCTTTCTTTGAGTGCCACCAGGGCTCCCCACCAAGGGGAGGTCATCAAATATGGGGCACCAGAGTTCATGTAAGAGTTAGTCCCTGTTCTCCACATAATTGTGGGGAATATCCTGTCTGTTGGCTAGATTAGAGCAGGGGTTTGGTGTTTACTACTTGTATTGTCCTTGGTTAGTGCAATAGTTTGAGCAGACACCCCTGGGCCCTGATCCACCCGTTATGATGTTCTTCTTGTATGTTTCTAAGATCCTCTGGATCCTTCTATTTCCCAATCTCCTATATTTGTCTTACATAGCGTCTCAGTGGGATGTCCTAACATCTGTCCCAATCTCCTGGTAAGTAAAGACTTTCATGGGATATGCCTTTTGGGTTAGTGTCCAATTATAAGTGAATATATACTATGTTAGTCTTTTTGCTTCTGGGTTAACTCACTTAGTATAATCATTTCTAATTCCATCCAACTGTCCATAAATTTCTGAATTCCCTTGTTTTTTTAATAGCTGAGTAGTATATCATAGTGTAAATATACCACAATTTCTTTATCCATTCTTCAGCTGAGGGACATTTAGGCTGTTTCCAGGTTCTGGCTACTATGAATAAGGCTGCTATGAACATGCTTGAGCAAATGTTCTTGTTGTGTGGTGGAACATTTTCTGGGTATATTCCAAGGAGTGGAATAGCTGGTTCTTGAGGAAACCCTATTCCCAGTTTTCTAAAAAAGTGCCAGATAGATTTCCAAAGTGGTTGTACAAGTTTGCATTCCCACCAGCAATGAAGGAGTGTTCCTCTTTCTCCACATGCTCACCAGTATGTGGTATCACCTGAGTTTTTGATCTTAGCCATTCTGATGGGTGTAAGATGGAATCTCAGAGTCTTTTTGATTTACATTTCTTTGATGACTAAGGACGTTGAGCATTTTTGATTGATGCCTTGTTCATAATAGCCAGAACATGGAAACAGCCGAAGTGTCCCTCAATAGAAGAATGGATAAAAAAAAACTGTAGTACATATACACTATGGAATACTACTCAGCTATTAAAAACAAGGAATTCCCAAAATTTGTGGACAAATGGATTGAGCTAGAAATGATCATAATGAATGAGTTAACCCAGAAGCAGAAAGACTCAAATGGTATATACTCACTTATATTTGCATACTAGCCCAAGGGGCATGTCCCACGAAAGCCTTCACTTACCAGGAAACTGGGAGAGAGGGTAGGAAATCCTATTGGGACTCTAGATGAGAGAAGCATGAGAGAATAGCAAAGTAGAAGGATCCAGACGGTCCTAGAAACCTACAAGTAGAACATTATGATAGGCAGATTTGGGCCCAGGGGTCCCGCTCAAACTAAGGCACCAGCCAAGGACAATACAGGCAGTAAACTTTAAACCCCTACCCAGATCAATGGGCAGAACATTCTCCACAATTGAGTGGAGAGTGGGGTATGACTTTCTCACATACTCTGGTGCCTCATATTTGACCATGTCCCCTGGAGGGGGAGACCTGGTGGCACTCAGAGGAAGGATAGCAGGTTACCAAGAAGAGACTTGATACCCTATGAACATATACAGGGGGAGGTAATCCCCCTCAGGAACAGTCATAGGGTAGGGGAATAAGGGGAAAATGGGAGGGAGGGAAGAATGGGAGGATGGGATAACCATTGAGATGTAACAAGAATAAATTAATAAAAAAAATTTAAAAATGTACTGTAGAATTTCTCAAAAGCCAAACTGCTGGGGTCTACTTAATTAAATTCCTTTCTCCCCAAGCAGCTATAGCTTGTGTCATTTACATAAAACTAGCCATCATAGCACTTATACCCAGCCTTAAAAGCTGAAGCAACAAACACACAGAAAGAGTTTGAATAAGACCAGAATCTCCAGGAAAACAGAGCTAGGATCCTTGCGCTCATATAAAGTCTGGGAGCCTAATAATCAGAAGCCACAAAAGCCCACTGTAATTCTCATTCCAAGTGTGAAGTTCTGAGAACACAGAAAACCACTGCTACAAGTCCTGGATTCCTGAAGCCAGAAAGCCTGGGGGGGCTGATGTCAAAGTGATGCAGAAGATGGCGCCTTGCTTGTGCAAAGGAACAGGATCCATAGAAAATACCATTGTCTGGTCCTGTAGTGTTACAGATACCCTCAGCAGGGCTCCTGTTGGAAAGCCTACAGTGCATTTTCTTGATGATTCATGTGGGAGAGCCTAGTTCACTGTAGACAATGCCACAGCCTAAGCTGGTATTCTTGGAAACTTTAAGAAAGCAAGTTGAGTAAGCCAATTATCAGCACTCCTCCATGGCCTCTGTATCAAGTTTCTGACTCCAGATCATTAGCAAGAAGAGAGGATAGGATTAAAAGAAAGATTAAGGTGTAACATCTCAATATCCGAGACACATATAACTTTCTGGTATCTTACATCCTTGACTTATACACAACTGGACTGTGATAGGTCCCACTGTTCTAAAAAACACCTGCATCACAAGGGCAAGAGGAATAAAGTACTCACTTCCATAAGAAAGAAAAAGACATGAACTTTTTCTCCCTGTCTTTATTCTATTTAGACCCCAGACTGATAAGACTGTCTCCTTCAATGAAGTCTGATCCTTCTGACTTAGTACACCACCAGGAAAACCTATCTTCTCAGGAAAATCCTCATAGAAGGTACCAGTTACATTCTGCCAGTCTTTACATGTTCCTTACAAGGTTAAATAAAGTTGAAACTTAAGTGTAGTCAACACAGTTTCTCACCATTACTGTCAATTATATGAATCAAATTCCAATTACAGACCCTTTATTTTACCTTAGGGTCTGCATCCAAATATTAAATAGGATAGAAATGTCCCACTTCCCATTTTTGAAGATTTCTTTCCATGCTTGTTACCCTGAGTGATGGTTTGCATATGAATGTCTCCCATAAGAAATGGGAGTTAATACAGTTGAATGCTTAGTCACTAGGGAAACGGAACTCTTGATATAATTGGAATGATTAGGACATGTGGCCTTGTTGGAGGAAGTATGCCACTAGGGGTGGACTTTGAGTCCAGGCCCAGTGGCTCTCCTCCCTACCTGTGGATCAGGAGATAAAGCTATCAGCTACTGTTCCAGCAACTTGCCTGCTTGCCTGCCTGCTGCCACATTCTCCACTATGACAATAGACTAACCCTCTGAAACTATAAGCAAGGCCCCAGTTAAATACATTCTTTTATAACAGTTGCCCGCATCCTGGTGTCTCTTCACAGCCATTGAAACGTGATCGAAGACAAGGAGTAAGTGGGAGGGCTGAAGAGAGGAAAAGCGGGGAGAGAATAATATAATTATATTATAATACCAATTAATAATAATAAATATATAAAAATTATAATAGTTAAAATATTTAACAAGATTACTTCTAATAGTTTTATTTTGAATGAGAAGTTCAGGCTCTTTTTTCCTGAGCAGGAACACTGAATCTTACAACCATTCTGGTTGAAATAATAAAGATAATTATGATTTCTTAAAATCAATTTTCTGCACAGAAATTGTGTAAAAGTCTCTTTCCTTATTCAGCAAAAAAACAAAAAACAACAAAAAAAAAACCAAAAAAAAAACAAAACAACAACAACAAAAAACTTTATCACAGCACATTTTTTTCATGCAGGCCCCTGAAATGATATATTATAAGTATCCGGGATGTACAAATACTCAGTTTTTCAGTGTTCTTGTTTATGATGAATAAAACTCACATGCTAACTGTCATGTTTGAGGCAGTAAGGTGCCATGTAGGGTTGAAGTCAAAAGTAAATACATTTTGGAAAAAGACACAACAGTCATAGCTTTTATGTAAAGGTATTTGATAAATATCTGCCACTGCATAATACTTCGACAATCCATTTTAAAGCTCATAAACCAAAGACTAACAAAACAGCCAAATTATTTCGTGTCCCAATTACTAGTGTTGTAGAAGGCAATGGAATATTCATTGCTTATTTATTATAAGTGCAAATATCTGAAAAGAGTGTCATATTTTATATCAATAATTTAATTCAAAACACTGTAAAAAGAAACTTACTTTTCATTCCATCTTTTCTTGAAATTAACAATAATAATTTACAAAGGACATTTGCTAGTAGCTAGATTCATATTTTTCTTTTCTTTTAAAAACTATCCCTCTTGAACATCCAATTTAATTTGCTTCTCAACAAGCCATGGAGGAAGTTTTAAGATAAGAAATTGCTCTTTATATTTTATTTGTGTGTTGTTAAAGATTATCCTAAAATACACAGATATTATTAACAGTTAAAATTAAACATTGTATGATAAAACTCATTCTGCCTATTGGCTAGATAATAGATGATTTATCAAATTCACATATAACCTTTATAAAGAAATTATATTTGAAAATGGATATTTAACTACTAGTGTCCATCCATTGTATTCTAATGTGTATTAAATTTGTAAATCTATTATATATGTATTCATTTTCACTATTTCCTTCATAATTACATCCTCTATATACCCTTGTGCTATTATTAAGGAAATCCTCCATGAATTCTAAAACTCCTGCATGCTGGCAGCACAAGCAGTCTCCTAACAGCAATAGTCAACTCTTTGTTACAAGCATGAGGAGAATTCTTGTGAGTCCTGTAACTTACTGAGCTTCCTGGGATTTGTAAGGTGAGTTTTTCTGATCAAATATTGTATGCTTTCTTATCAAATGTGTCCAATTGATCTGGACTTTTATCATAGTGAGTTAGGGTCTGTGGTAGTTAAGCTTATATGTTTGAATGTTTGGTTCCCAATTTGTGGACCATTGTGCTAGGATTGGGATGTGTGGCCTTGTTGGAGGAGATGGGTTTTGAGTTTTGGCTTCAAAAGCCTATTCCAGGCCAGTCTGCTCTCTTACTGCCTCCTGCAAGCAGACCAGAAGGTAAACTCTTAGCTACTGTTCTAGCAACCTAGTGCCTTCCTTCTACCATGCTCCCTGCCACAAAGGATATGGACTCACTCTCTGAAACTGTAAGCAACCCCTCAATTAAATGCTTTCTTTTATAATTTGCCTTATTCATCAGAAGTTTTTCTTTACAGAAAAAGAACAGTCACTATAACTAAATACCATGGACTGGGTAAGTAGGAACATGCTCTAAGTTTTGGAGGCTGAAAAGGCAAAGATCAAGGTGTGTGCACACTCAGGGTCTCGTTTTTTGACCGTCTATTCCTCCATACTTACCTGATAAAAGTAGCTAATGAGCTCCCTGTCCTATGTTAAAGGCACCCATACCATTCATGAAGCTGCACTGTATGCTCCAATTATCACTGGAAAGCCTTTTATTGTTATTCTGCACTGAAGACCTGGTTTCAGTGCATGTTTCTTGAGGAACACAAAACCTCACAGCCTAGTCATTATCTTTTCCCCGATGCTCATGTAGTATTGACGCAATTCTTGCTAAAAGTTGGATGCTTTGTTTTCAGTCAGTGTTGCACCAAATCTGGCTTCCTACTTCAGATATGGAGTCTAAACTAGTTGGCTAGGTGATCTGGAGCTGGGGGCACATTGCTTCCATGTGGTCTCCTCCTATGTGTAGCCTGAGCTTCTTTCCTTGTGGGCTTCTAGACGTCTTGGGATTTAATGATTTCAAGCTTCCTACTTTGTAACTGATTGCTCCTGCCTGCCTCTAAATATTTCAAAGAGACAAAGTGGGAACTGGAGCTCTGATGACCTAACATTTGAAGTATGTGAACATCAGAAGTCCCCAGTTTCTTACTTTTCAAACGAGATTCAGGCCATTTCAAATACACTACAAAAATTGATCTCTCCCTGTTAATGGGGAAGAAACTGGAGGTTGTTGCCGTATTTACTCTGCTTCCCACACAGGTATATTTCTGAAACTCAAGAAGCAAATAACCTCAGTAGTATTAAATTGTTTATGACTCAGGGTTGACAAGGTTAAGTTTTCTAATAAATATTCACGACACCGTTTTCATTTAGTTTTCATAAAACCTATCTTAGCTTTCTTTAATAAACTCATGGACTTTAATCCAGTTGAAATTTCTGATGAGATTTCTACATAAGTAAATTTATACTATGAATTGGCTTTACTGTCTTTTATATATTTCTAGAGGGCATTCAAAAATATACTACGTGTGATATTCTCATGAAATTTTTCAAAGTAATAATCCACAATACTGTCAATAAAAACCATTGGGAACAGAAATTCACAGGGGAATCAAAATTGATAAAAGTTATTAAAATGCAAACTTGTTGACTTCAAAACTTCAGGAAACAGGACAAGGCATAATGGAAAAAAAAGGGCCTTTAAATTTCACTCCAATGCAAAAAAAAAAATGATCTAAGAGATTAATGAGAAATAAAAATTCAGAAAACAGTATTTTAAGAAAGAATAACACTATAAATGAGAAAAATTTAAGAAAAAGAGCTAATGTAAAATTCATGTTAAAATAAAACTTAGAGTACACCAGTCAGAAGAGCAGGCAAGTGACCAGTTTGGTGGGTAAATGGCCCTACTACATAGATTTGGCTTCCAAAGACCCATTCCACTGCCCGAAGACCCACCTCACTGCTCCCAGACCCTGCCCCACACTCTAGAAGACTTCAGTTGTTCAGGTTCAGGCCGTACCAGTCAGAAGAACAGAGACCCCTGATGCACCAAAGGCCAAGTCAGCCCCCAGAAGTCCAAACCCCAACCTGTTCACTCCCTACTGAATCAGAAGTCATTCTGCGTGCCAGAAATCCAAGCCACAAAGACCAGAAGAACAAAGAAGAAACAGAAAGCAAGGAACAAAACATCTGTCCAACAGTGCAACAAAGATAAACTCAGAAATTAGCACTTAGACCCAGGATCACTCCAAACCCAATGCCTAAACACAAACACCACCATAACAATACAACAACCAGGGCAATATAGCACCACCAGAACCCAGCTATTCTATGATAGCAAGACCTAAATATTACAATGTAGCTGAATCACAAAAAAACCACCTTAAAATCAAATTTATGAAGATAGAAGTCCTTAAAGAGGAAATAAAAACTGTTCCTTATCAGTCTAAAACATTTTATTTATTAAAAAGTCATAGGTGGAAAGCAAAAAACAAAAAAAAAAAACCCAAAAAAAACAAAAACAAAACAACAACAACAAAAAACCAATAGATTCTTATTCTAATGTAAATTCAAACATGCCTGCTCTGCCTATTTTAATGTGTTGTCTGAACTGATAGACTTACTGATCCTCACAACTGAAAAATATTAACAATGTAGGGCTTTTATGCCGAAGAGCTTTAAAAGAAATTAAAAACCTCATATTATCTGGCATCCCATTTGTAATTTCTTTTGCACTTTGTAATTTTTTATTTGTTTACAAACAAGTTTAGTGTGATTGAGCATTTCACTTTGTGCAGAGTGATGAGGTTCTGAGACATGAGATTTACAGTTGAAAAACTGAATTTTAGAGTTTCTGGGTAAGAAAAATGTGGTAAAGCATGTCTCTGTGAGAGCCAGTGAAGTTGAGAGACAGAGTGAGATAAGATACACTTTATCCCAGAGAGAAATAGAGCTTCAGAAACGTATGAAACAAGAAAAGGATAGCATAACAGAGCAGGCAAAGGATGGCACTCCCTAGAGGAGAAGGCTGAGTGCAGCACTTACCTAGCAGGTGTATTTGGGTATGCATGTGGGGGTCAGGGTACAAAAAACAGAAATGACCTCCAAGGTAAACTAGCTTAACGACAAGAAGTTCTACCTTCAGCACAATCCCACAACCATCATGAGTCTCAAATACTTTTGTAAGTCTTACTGAAACCGGGATTTTTTTTTTTCTCAACAGAGAAAAACTCAGGCTGAATAACTGGCATGGTAACAGCCAGTGCCATCTGGAGAGAGGGGTCTGAGATTTCATCTGACTCCTTCTTATTCTTCCTCATTCCATTGACTTCTAATGTAATTTGGGGTTTTTGCTTCCTGTATTGGGAAAAAAAACCCACCGTTTTTTTTAAATCAATCAATGCCATAAAGTTGAATAATTTTATACATGCCAGTTATTAGGATAAGAAAGTTTTGTTCTCTTCTTTGTGTTTTAAGATTTATCTCCGTTAACACATACTTAATTTTGTCAAATACTGTCCTTTTATGTAATGGTTTGATCTTCTACTTACTTTTTAAATATAATATTGTTATTATAATGTTTAAGTATTTGAAGTTCTTTCTGTGTATATGAGACCTCTCATAATATATTGACTAATGGGAGAATACAGAATGAACTGTGGATCCAATAGCTATTGACTCATCAATACAAATTGACTTTGAAATCTTTTTTTAGTTTTGGGTAACTGTTCAGGCAGCAAACTGTCTGCCATTTTCTTATTTAGGAAGCTGCTAACCTGCACCCCCTGTCTACTAGGGTAATTAATTTTGTTCCTTCTCAAGTCTCTGATGGGCTTGAAGACCAGACACTTTAGTTTCACAAATAAGCTTAGTTATTTAAGGGTCAAGATGTTTTTAGGTCTAGATAGATGTTTTAAGTTGATAAAGATGAGATATGATTGACATAGATTTACAGTCAGAATTTTAGATGCACCAAGATAGGATGATGTTTTCTTCAAGGTTGCTAAACACAAATAGCCAAAATACTATGAATGTAACATTTATGTAAGTCCTGGGTGTTTCATGGTTCTCTTGTAGTTTATTGTATATATGTGTAATAATACAAATGTATATAAAAAAGAAAAATAATATAAAAAGATTTTTTAAAAACTTAATTTTTTTTCCAAGCAGGAAAAAAAGTCACTTAATATCTCCATAGAAGAGGGTTTGGGAGATGGTTAATGACACTTGCTGTTCCTGTAGAGGACCTAGCACCCACATGGTGACTCACAGCCATCTGGAACTTTAGTGTGAAGAGATGTAACTCCCCTTCACATCTCACTGGAGACCAATTATGCATGTGTTGCACATACATACATATAATCAAAATACTCACACACACACACACACACACACACACACACACACACACACACACACATATATATTAATTTCCACAAAAGTTTCCAGTTAGAACAGCACTGACAGGTTGAGTCAGTTGGCAAGGCTTGTCCTATATACTGTCGTTCCTTTAGCAACATCCCTCCGCTCTACCCACTGGGGGCCAGTAGCATCTCCTCCTCCAACTTACTAATTATATGTCTCAAGGCACTGCCATATGTCTCCATCAGCAAAAAATGTTCACTCATGGAAAATAGTTATCTATATATTATATTTTCCACACACATGACCTTCTGCAAAAGTTAAACTTATGAAAGCACAAAAAATGTTACTGAGTGTCAGATATAGAACATGTGAAGAGTTAACAAAAGAAAATTCTAAAATTAAACTCTTCTTTAAGAATCTCATGTATGTATATAAAGCATTATGGTGACTTTTACCATTTTTTAATCTCCATCCAATCCCCATCAACCTCCTTTTCTCAGGACAAGTGCTTGACTCATATTCATATCTTTTGTTTAGTGACCCACTGAGTTTAACCAAGATGGCCACATGGGTATAGAACTGTCCGTTAGAGTTTGATGGGCTCAGAACTCATAGGTGTGTGTTATAGGCCCTGGACACAGCAGACAGCTACTGCCATGTGGTAACATGAAGAAAAGAATGACCCATGGGGAACAGTGAGGAACTATGAGAGAAGCTACGGGGGAAAGGCCTTGTACCCTAATTTGGTCTTGGACATGATTTTATGTGACCAGCATTGGCATTCAATTGTTAAGACATACTTATTAGATATTAGAATATAGCTATAGAACCCAATCTTGTCAGTTTACTCCAAATCTGAATATTGCCTTCTGCCTTGCTTTTGTGCTTTCCCATATAGAATGTGTAACATATTCCAGACAATTTTGTTTAAATTGGTCTCTCCTTTGAAAGAGATGCTCTGTTAATATTTAGTATGTGCTCACTGGCATTTACTTACATTTATTAAGTCAAACACACCTCCTTGTATTGTTGCTTTGCTTGTTTCTTGTGTATAAAAGTATCAGACTGTAGTCTGTCCCAATTTCTCAGGTCCTCAGATCCCAGGTCCTCCAGGCAAGTTCTGCATAAGTTAAAGTCAACGCCTCTGATGTTTTGCTAAGTGAATATGGTGATAAGTGTCTTCTAAACATTTCTCTTCATACCCAATTGCTAGTTAACTTTAACAACAAGAGAGAAAAGCTGGAAGGTTGGCTCAGGAAAGGAGCTGGAACAAAATTACTGTTCAAGAATGAGCTTTATTAGTAGAAGGGCCTCATAAGAGAGGAAGCCACAGTCATGCCTTGAGTGACGAAAGCTCTTGAGACAACATGAATGAAGCCATTAGGGAGAGAATATAGGCTTCCTTTCAACCAGGAAAGAAGCTTCACTAAGATGGACATCTTAAAAAGAAAAGAGATAGCTGCCATAGACTAGATGAGACAAATGTTACTTTTATATTCATTCAGGAGATGGCAGGAATTTTTTGCTGTATGATTAGTCTGGGGTAGCCTAGGTGATGAGAAGCATGGGAGAACGAGGTAGTGGGTAAGACCACAAATTAGTGACTATGAGCATCACAGCACAACACATTTTTAAACCTCTGTTTTAAGATTGGGAGTTGGAGTGGCCTGGGCCTTGATATCTGCTTATATTTACCAGTGTCTTAAAGGGCAGAGCCTTGACCTAATGTTTCCAAAATGTATATGGGTATGGAAAATTATATATATAATAGGTTGAAGAATAAATTGAGTCTGCTTTCTTGTTATTAGAGAAAACTAAGGAGATATGTGTCTTATATATTTATGCTTAGCCAAAGCCTTTTCTACGGAGAATTCCTGGAAATATTGGTACCCCAGAAACAGTGAGCACTCACTCAGGTCATGGTGTCTGAATGGCTTTCTCTAACTAAGGGATGTTGAGCTTTTTGGAGAAGTATTTGATTCCAGGTCAAGGGGATGAAAACAACAAGAGGACTTGGCCACCTTTGTTTCTAAAATGTAAAGAAAAAGTTTTAAAAGGAGGATGACTATGCATAGAGATGGTATAGCGACTTGAAAGACCTCCACTGGCCTACCTAGAAAAATTGGAGCCAAAAAGGGTGATATCACATTAAATATACCACAAGAACAAATTTTAAATATGTGGTCCTACGTTATAGCCCAGAGAATGACATGACTATCACTTGTCCCTGTGTCCAACAGAAATGCATGAAATTTTAAAATGAATGTGGAAAAAGAAATACTTCTGCATTATACATACAATAAATCCAATTAGTAGAAAAATAAATATTTAAATTAAAAATTTCTATTCTAATACCATAGAAGTAATTCTCAGTTTTAAGATGTCATACTGTACTTATGCAAACTTATAAAAGAGAAAATTTACCAGATATGTGTCTAGTGTCAAAGCATCTCCTGCCATCTAGTTACTAGTACAGAAAATAGAATTAGTCATTTTACAGAGGATAAACCTGGGACATAAATCAGTAACAAATTGATGCTGTTTAGGGTAGCTAGATACAATAATATGCTCCTGGATGAGATGTCTGAGAACTGCTGCAAATGCATAGCATCAATATATTATGTTTTATTTTTAATTTGTTCACTTTGCATGCTGTTGGTAGCCCCCTCTCTCATTGCCTCCTGATCCCACCCTCCCTCCCTCATAACCTGTCTCTCCTTCTCCTAGTCCTCAGAAAGTGGAGCACTCCTCCCCTATCATCTGATATCAGCCTATCAAGTCTCATCTGGACTGCTTGTATCCTGTGAGTCCCATAATATGGGGTGTAGAGACTACTTCTGACATGGACTCTGACCCATACAAGTTGTTCACAAGGCAGCCTTGCCAGGCCATAGAGGAAGAGGATACAGGCATAGCATCAATGTAATATTATGAAAATACTAGATAAGATAAACCTCAATGAGGAAATGAGCAGAGAGATGGAGAAGATGAGTGAGTGAGTGTGTGTGTGTGTGTGTGTGTGTGTGTGTGTGTGTGTGTGTGTACATGCACGCACACACAAGCGCTTACGAGCAGAGGAACCAAGCACCAGCAGCCTATCGGTGCCATGCAGAAACCTGCATCCCTGAGCTTGGCCTGGATTCCTCCACTCAGGGAAAGATGAGAAAAGCCCAGCATTCTCCTCTCACTAGAAAAATACATCAAAAATGATTTTTGTAACTTTAGATGTGAACTTTCCCTCTCTACTTCGGTCTTAAAATTATCCTATTTCTCAAGATTACTTAGACTCATTTTCTTTTAAACTTGTAAAGATTGCCTTTAGATGTCTCAGAGGCAGACAGAGAAATCACCAAACATTAGGAAAAAGCTAGCTCATTTTCTTTCTTTTCTGACTTCAGAAGGCGAATTGAAAGTTACCTTCAATTGAATATTCACTTTCAACATCAAGGCCCAGTGACAGGATGTGAAACTGGATTAGGCTGTATTTAATTAGAGCTACATTCTTCAAGGGGTTCCGATCCTTTTGGTAAAGATTTAATGAAAATAGTCTTAGATTGAAGAATTTGGATAGTTTAAGATTCATAAATAACTGCTCAATTATTAAGATTTTACAAGATCCTTGAATCAGAATGAATAATTTCTTCAGGTACTAGCTCATATTCACTTCAGAATATATAGAATCCATGGTATGGAATCAAATCTCCAGCCTTCATTTGGTAAATAACCCTTACATCATTTGCTAGAATTTGCATACAAATCTAGGACAGATACGCCTATTCAATGAAAAAGTCAATTGCCTTGAATAGTGTCTTTTTCAGTTTTTTTGTTTGTTTGTTTTGTTTTGTTTTTATCCACATGTTTGGTCATTTTATTTTTTTCCTTTTTTTTCTCCTTTATTAATTTATTCTTGTTACATCTCAATGGTTATCCCATCCCTTGTATCCTCCTATTCTTCCCTCCCTCCCATTTTCCCCTTATTCCCCTCCCCTATGACTGTTCCTGAGGGGGATTACCTCCCCCTGTATATGTTCATAGGGTATCAAGTCTCTTCTTGGTAACCTGCTGTCCTTCCTCTGAGTGCCACCAGGTCTCCCCCTCCAGGGGACATGGTCAAAGGTGAGGCATCAGAGTATGTGAGAAAGTCATATCTCACTCTCCACTCTACTGTGGAGAGTGTTCTGTCCATTGGCTTGATCTGGGTAGGCGTTTAAGGTTTACCGCCTGTATTGTCCTTCGCTGGTGCCTTAGTTTGAGCGGGACCCCTGGGCCCAAATCGGCCTATCATAATGTTCTACTTGTAGGCTTCTAGGACCCTCTGGATCCTTCTACTTTGCCATTCTCCCATGATTCTCTCATCTAGAGTCCCACTAGAATGTCCTCCGCTCTGTCTCAGTTTCCTGGTAAGTGAAGGCTTTCGTGGGACATGCCCCTTACACCCATCAGAATGGCTAAGATCAAAAATTCAAGCGACACCACATGCTGGCGAGGATGTGGGGAGAGAGGAACACTCCTTCATTGCTGGTGGGAATGCAAACTAGTACAACCACTTTGGAAATCTATCTGGTGCTATCTCAGAAAAATGAGAATAGGACTTCCTCAAGACCCAGCTATTCCACTCCTTGGAATATATCCAGAAGATGCTCCAGCACACAACAAGAAAATTTGCTCAACCATATTCATAGCAGCCTTATTCATAATAGCCAGAACATGGAAACAGCCTAAGTGTCCCTCAATAGAAGAATGGATAAAAAAAAAACTGTGGTACATATACACTATGGAATACTATTCAGCTATTAAAAACAAGGAATTCCTGAAATTTGTGGATAAATGGATTGAGCTAGAAATGATCATAATGAGTGAGTTAACCCAGAAGCAGAAAGACTCAAATGGTATATACTCACTTATATCTGCATATTAGTCTTTTTCAGTTTTTAAGTTTAGTTTAACTGACACACAAAACATAAAACAGATACACAATAATGTTTGCTGTATTTGATGTGCAATGTTTAATTCAGTTTAAAGAAACGTATCTCCTCAAACAGCCAACGTTTCTCTTTTTCTTTTGCTTTGTTCTGTTGTTTATCAGAGATAGGGTCTTTTGTATCCCATACTAGCCTCAAATTGGCTAGGTAGCCAAGGATGACCTTGACAAACTTCTGATATTCTTAGACCTTTTTTAGTTATAAAGTTACAGCATGTCCAGCCACGCTTGGTTCATGCTCAGCTGGGAAGCCAATGAAGATCTTCCTGCAGGCTAGGCAACCAGTCTACCAATTAATCTATGTTCCTACTCTCTTTAAATATTAAATCATAGAACTGTTTTTCTAGGGCCATGAAATGTACCATGTTCTCCCATCCCAGAGGGATCAAAATGAATCTGTAGATAACTTTATGTGGTATGGAATTTTAATGACATGGTTTTCCAGTATTCTATCATCCAAAGGCCACAAAAATCTCAAAGTCTTCTTCAATTTCTGTGGTAGATGTTTTACAGCTCTTGTTCTAGAGACACTGTGTTCCAGCACTATGATAACAAAGTGGAGTGGTGAAAGTAGGCACTTCATCTTGACGTAGATCTCAGAAGGAAGGCATTTAGCTTTTCTAAACTCAGAATCTGGCCTGTGAAAAACACCTTTCATCATATTGAGGTATGCTTTTGTCAGTTATCAATGCCGTTTTTATATATAAGGAAAAATAATGAAAAATTATTTATGATAGTTTATTTGGACAAGATAATTAATATGACTATTCTTATACTTCCACCTTCTCATGTCTTCATCTAATTTATATTAACATGTCTGCCTTATTTATAAACATAGAGGTTATTATGCAAATAGTTCCATAATTTGTGTAGTTTAAAGAATACCATGCATGAGCCGGGGAGTGATGGTGCACGCCTTTTGTCCCAGCACTCGGGAGGCAGAGGCAGGTGGATTGATATGAGTTCAAAGCCAGCCTGGTCTACAAAGCAAGTCCAGGACAGCCAAGGCTTCATAGAGAAACCCTGCCTAAAAAAACAAACAAACAAACAAACAAACAAAAAAACCAACCATATCCATAGGCAACTTTTTAGTTTAGACTGTTTCACCTCTGTGAATATGTACAGCTTTGTATTTGTACCAACATCCAATATAATCATAGCATATGCTTTCTCATATATAGAGAACAAATGACAGAGTTAATTAAAATGTTTACATCAAGCGACTCTTTCAGGGGAAACCAAATAAAATGTCGTAGGAAGCTCATCTATTTAATTACGAGAAAACAATCACTTTTTTCTTTTATTTAAATAGATTCTTTTCTCATACAGTATATCCTGAATATAGTTTCCCATCCCTTTACTCATCCCAGTTTCTCTCCACCTCTTCTCCCTTCCAGATCCACTCCCTTTCTCTCTCTTATAACAAAATAACAGGCTTCTAACAGATAACAGCCAAACATGACAAAATAAAATATAATGATATAAAGCAAAACTTTTCATATCAAATTTGGATGGGCAACAGAAGGAAAGGAGTCCCAAGAGCAGGCACACGAGCCAGAGACCCACTTGTTCTTGTAGTGTAGTCAGGAGTCCCATAAAAATACTAAGCTGAAAGCTATACTATATACACAGAGGACCTGTTGCTGACCATGGGGGGCCTTTGCAAGCTGTTTCAGTCTTTTTGAGCTCTTACGATCCTTGCTTAGTTGATTCAGGGAGCTGTATTCTTCTGGGGTTCTCTATCCCCTCTGACTCTTAAAATATTTCTGCCTCCACTTCTGTGGGATTCTCTGACCTCTAAAGGGAGGGATTTAACGGAAACCACCAGTTTAGACTCTCTCTCTCCATATAGTGAGTCTCTGATCTACTTGGACTTGAGTTTTGTGCAGGCTGATAAATATGGACCTGTTTGCATTCTTCTACATGTAGACATTCATTATGATTACATCATTCATAAAAGGTAATGCCTTTTTTTTCCAGTGTGCACTTTAAATTTCCTTATAAAAACAAACAAACATGAAAAAAAACCCATATGCATGTAGATTTATGTTTGGGCTTGCAGTTAAATTCCATTAGTTAAAGTGTATTTTTCCATGCCAATATCATGCAGTTGTTATTACTATAGCTCTGTAGAACAACTTGAAATTGGGAATGATGGGATCTCTGTCAGTATTTTTATTGTTAAGAATTGTTTCAGCTATCCTTAGTTTTTTGTTAGTTTGTTTGTTTGTTTTTCCAAATTAAGTTAGAATAGTTCTTTCAAGGTCTGTTAAAATTTGTGTAAGAATTTATGTGGGGATTGCACTGAATCTGTAGATTGCTTTTGGTATGAAGAACATAGGGTATCCTTTCATTTTCTGACATCTTCAGTTTCCTTCTTCAAAGACTTGAAGATTTATCGTACAAGTCTTTCAGCTGCCTGGTTAGAGTTTCCCCAACATATTTTATATTATTTGAGGCTGCTGTTAAAGTGTTGCTTCCATAATTTCTTTTTCAGCCCTTTCTTTAATCATTTGTATATAGGAGGGCTACTGATTTTTAAAAATTAATCTTACATACATGCTTCAGTTGCCTTATTCCTATATCTAAACCTTCAAAATCTTTATTGAATAAAAATGGTATGGAAATCCTTGTCTTATTCTTGATTTTAGTGGAATTGCCTTGAATTTCTCTCCATTTAATTTTACATTGGCTATATACGCTTCCTGTAAATTGCCTTTTACTATGTTTAGTGTTTAAATATGTCCCTTGTATTCCTAAAATCACCAGGACTTTTATTATGAATGGGTGTTGGATTTTGCCAAAAATCTTTTCTGCATCTAATAAGATGATCATGTATCCTTTTTTTCAGCTTATTTCTGTGATGTGTTATATTTACTGATATTTTTATATTGATCCATCCTTGGATCTCTAGAGAAAACTTATTTGATCACTGGAGATGATCTTTTTGATATTTTCTTATAAAATTTTTATTGAGTACTTTTACATCTATATTCATAGGGAAAAGTGGTATGTAATTTTTTGTTGAGTCTTTTTATGGTTTGTGTATCAGGATAACTGTGGCCTCATAAAATGAATTGGGCAAGGTTCTTTCTGGTTCTATTTGTGGTTCAATTTGAGAAGCATTGCCATTAGCTCTTTTTTTGAAAGTCTAGTAGAATTATGTGCTAAAACCATCTTTCCTTGTTTTTTTTTTTTTTTTGAAGTTTTTTCTTTGTTTTATTTTGTTGTTTTGTTTGTTTGTTGTTCTTGGAAAACTTTTAATAACTACTTCTATTTCCTTAGGGGTTATAGGTCTACTTCAATTGTTTATCTGATCTTGATAAACAATCTGATCTTTGGTAAATAGTGCCTATGGCAAAACTTTTCCATTTCATTTGGATTTTACAATATGGTGGAATAGAGGCTTTCGATTTCCTTGGTGTCTGATGTTATGCTCCTTTCTGTTTCTGATTTTGTTAATTTCTCAATTCTTTCTCCACTTTTTGGTTAGTTTGGTTAAGAGTTCACATATCTTGTATATTTTTATCACAGAACAACTCACTGTTTCATTGATTCTGGTTTTGTTAATATCTGTATTCTTCCTCCACATTTTGGTTAGTTTGGGTAAGGGTTCACCTATCTTGTTGATTTTCATCACAGAACCAACTCTATTTCTTTAACTATTTGTGATGTTTGATTTTGTTTCTGTTGTATAGATTTCAACCCTGAGCTTGATTATTTCCTGATATCTACTTCTGTTTGGTGTGGTTACTTCTCTTTGTTCTACAGCTTTCAGGTGTATTGTTAAGTTGCTATCATGTGCTCTCTCCAATTTTTAATGTAGGCACCTAGTGCCATGAATTTTCCTCTTAGCACTTCTTTGTGTTCCATAAGTTTGGATATGCAGTGTATTCATTTGCACTGAATTCTAGAATATTTTTATTTTTGTCTCCACTTCTGTCTTTGCTCATTTATTATTCATCAGAGTTGTTCACATTCTATGATTCTGTAAGTTTTCTGTTTTGTTTTTGTTGTTGTTGTTGTTCTTGTTGTTGTTGATACCCAGGTTTAATCTGTGGTGGTCTGAGAGGATATAGGGAGTTATTTCAATTTTTTGTACCTGTTGAGACTTGCATTGTATCAGATTATGTGATCGTTTTGCAAAGTTTCATGAAGTATAGAATAGAATATTCTTTTGTCTTTAGGTCAAATGGTCTGTCAGTATCTGTTAGGTCTTTTTGGATTATAACATTAGTTACCTCTAGCATTTATCTGTTTAGATTTCATCTGGATGACCTGCCTGTTGGTGAAAGTAGGGTGTTTGTTAATCTTGAAATTCATGAGAAAAAGACTAGTTCCACAATTCTGTGCCAGATTTAAAGCACCTTCTAACTAAATACTGTCCAGGAATATCAATTCTGGTCAGCTCCAGTATTGAGTTCCCAGGAAATGGACATTAATCATGTTTTGCAGAGGATTAAATGGTAATATTTCCCATCCATGTATTTCTCATCAAGTTCAATCAGGAACAAGCAAACATCCTGACCTATTTGTGTTTCCTTCCTGCATACCTCCTACATATATGTGATCAAAAACATCCACTGACAGTTTGGTTAAACAGACTTGTTTAGGGGAGTAAAAACACCTTGCTTATCATTTCCTAAGAACTACAGTTTCCAGCATTCCAGGAATTACCTTGTCCTTGGGCAAGTGGGCCTTATAAGTTGTATTCTCCCACTGAATTGTTTCATTGACTCTGTGATGGATGGGCATCTGTTTATATTGGGATCTAGTAGTCATCAGCTTAATGGTACCCAGATGGGATACAGAAGGATCAAAAGCCTGTGATGTCTGACATTAGAGGTACTATCTAAAGGGAGCCTGGGAATGGAAGGAATAGAAGTCATTTATTTCATCTCAGGTCCCTCTTTTGCTTTTTTTTTTTTTTTTTTTTTTTTTTTTTTTTTTTTGAGTACAGCTAGATTATAATCTGAAGTAGTTTGCACAGAAATAACTATTTCCTCTTAAAGTCATGTAATACCACTTTGTTATGCATAAAAGAGGTCAAGTGTTCTATCATACTGTAGAACTATCTAGTTAATGTATCTGCCTGTTGATAAACCTGGGCCTACTTTCCTGGTATGACAATTGGCATTACAGGTAGCCATTTTGTCTCCTAAACCAGGAAATTTCTTTTTGACTTAGCATTTCAGCCTGTTGGAAGACAAAAGCAGACATACTCTCTTTCATTACTCCTGGCTGAAACTAAGGTGTGGTTGTCAGGGCCCAAGAAGATTGGAAGGGTGGTCAAAGCCTGGACAAAGCACTCATCATAAGCATCTGGTTGGCTGGTCCAGATGAAGGAACAGGGAGCAAATCACATCAGCAGCACCAGTTCACATCAATTTTTAGCAAGTCCAGAGCTCAGCAGTTTGTAGTGTGCAGCTGATCTCTGGGTGATATCTGTCAGCCAAGTGGAAATCTGCTGAGACAAATATAGACTAGGGACAAATTCAAATTTAGTAGCTTAAAGGAAAATTCTATATTTTGGACTTTTAGACCTACAGTCCTAGTAATTGGGGGAGGGGAGGAGTCCCAAAACCAAGCAAGAGATTCTATCCCTGGGAATAGGTACATGGCTAGACTTAGGCTGTATTTATCTGAAGTCCATTTGACCTGTGAAAAGTAAATCCAAGGCTTATGATTCCTTCAATTATCTGAAGATTACATGATTTTTAGTATTTGAAAAAGAGATAAAATAAAAAGAGATTTAGCTATATTAGTATTACTGTTGTTTATAATCTGTACTAAAATCCACACTGTAGAAAAAGAAGCTATCAAGTGCCTGCAAAACAGCTGGAATAGACTCTTACCTTTGAGTACAAAATCTATAACTTTGGGTTAAAAAGCACCAACATTCTTTTTCTCTGTCCAGAGAGTATATATACATATATAAGAAGAACCAATGAGTCTATATTTAGAAGACAACTGAAGGAGCTTTAAAAATTTGAGTTTGTGAATGAATAGTAAGTAGTTAGTACTCTACCAGCTTGTCAGAGCTCTGGTGATCAATGTTAAAACGTTGAACTTTTGAGAGCAGTCATTGCAAGGCATATTACTTCCATGAAAACTTACACCTGAAATCTGTTTACCCTTTGATATGAACCCTCTTAGCAAGGCAAACTTGTCTTTATTTGTTAACAAGAGGCCCACTAGCTATACATATATTAGCAAGGTGCCTATAGCCTTGGGGGAATGATCTGGTTGCCTGATGCTACCAAGGTGACAAAGCTACAGTTTACCTTAGCTATCAATACCATCAAAGATTTGAGAAGGATGAACTGTAGCAGAACATATAATCCAAATGGCCTGTGTATCATTTGAAATCACAGAAACTAGTCCATTACCTAAACAATCATCCCAGGCTCATGTGGTCTCCATCACTTTATTTTGGTGGGCAGAGGTACCAGGGCAGCATCAGTCCTCAACCACTGAGTCCAGAAGATGTGAGGCCTTCATGTGGAGGAGGAACACTGGGGGAGGAGGCTGCAGGAGGGACTGATTTTATTTTGTCTAGGCAAAGTGGGACAATCAGCTCTTGAGTATCCTGTTTGCCCAGTTGGGTCTCTGCCCTGGCAGCAGGCAAAGCACTGGGGCAGTCTTTCCCAGGTGTTAGCACGACCACAATCCAGGCGGAGATGTCATTGTGCCCCATCGTCTTCTTGGAGACATTGAAGTCATTCTAGGCGCTGTGGGCCCCTGTCAGTTACAGTAAGCTTAAACATCTTAAATGGCATCTTCAGCAGATCTTTCACAAGTTTGAGGAGCATTACCTATCAAGTACATCTGAAATAAACAAATCATATTTGTCTTTAGTTTCTTGCTTTAGGTTTAACCTTGAAAACATATACAGGAGGCTAAATAAAGCTTTTTCCTATAATTAATTGCACTAGTACTTAACATGACTATAAGCATAAATCTGAACATACTAAGGCTTAATCACCATTAACAGTTTATAAGAATTATAACAACTTCTGAATTAAAGCTCTTTTTAGCATCAAAGTAAAACTTTAAATCATGAATACAGTCCATGGAGGGATTGGCAACTTTACTTTCCTGGTCCTTACACACTGCACCATTACATAATATAAAAATATCCATTTTATGGCCATCTTACCAAAAGCAATCTACAAATTCAATGCAGTCCCTATCAAAATACCTACACAATTTTTTAAAGACATTGAAAGTTCAATTCTGAACTTCATATTAAAAAACAAAAAACCCAGAATAGCTAAAACAATCTTGTACAATAAAAGGTGCTCCAGAGGAATCTCTATACCTGATCTCAAACTGTACTATAAAGCAATAGTAATTACAACAGCATGGTACTGTCACAGCAACAGGCTGATTGATCAGTGGAATCGAATCAAAGACCCTACATCTGACAAAGGTCTAATATCCAAAATATATAAAGAACCCAAGAAATTAAACACCACCAACCAAATAACCCAATTGAGAAATGGGGCTTGGAACTAAACAGAGAATTCTCAACAGGAATATCAAATGGCTGAGAAACACTTAAAGAAATGCTCAACCTCCTTAATCATCAGGGAAATGCAAATCAAAACAACTCTGAGATTCCATCTTACACCCATCAGAATGGCTAAGATAAAAAATTCAAATGACACCACATGCTGGCGAGGATGTGGGGAGAGAGGAACATTCCTTCATTGCTGGTGGGAATGCAAACTAGTACAGCCACTTTGGAAATCTATCTGGTGCTATCTCAGAAAAATGGGAATAGGGCTTCCTCAAGACCCAGCTATTCCACTCCTTGGAATATACCCAGAAGATGCTCCAGCACACAGCAAGAAAATTTGCTCAACCATGTTCATAACAGCCTTATTTATAATAGCCAGACATGGAAACAGCCTAAGTGAGGGCCTAAGTGTCCCTCAGTGGAAGAAAAGATAAAGAAACTGTGGTACATTTACACTATGGAATACTACTCAGCTATTATAACAAGGAATTCCAGAAATTTGTGGACAAATGGATTGAGCTAGAAATGATCATAATGAATGAGCTAACCCAGAAGCAGAAAGACTCAAATGGTATATACTCACTTATATCTGCATATTAGCCCAAGGGGCATGTCCATGAAAGTCTTCACTTACCAGGAAACTGGGGCAGAGGGGAGGACATCCTATTGGGACTCTAGATGAGAGAAGAATTGGAGAATAACAAACTGGAAGGATCCAGAGGGTTCTAGAAACCTACAAGTAGAACATTATGATAGGCAGATTTGGGCCCAGGGGTCCCGCTCAAACTAAGGCACCAGCCAAGGACAATACAGGCAGTAGACTTCAAACCCCTACCCAGATCTAGCCAATGGACAGGACATTAATGTAAAAATTCTTCACTTAAAAAGAATAAAAATAAAAATATCCATTTTTATTTTTATTTTTTTGTAAAATTTCAAATTTCCTTTTAAATGAGTTTAAAATCTCTCAGTGGTGTGCTTCTGCAGTATCAAAAATAAGATACTTTTTTATTTCAAGAGGAAAGATATAGGACATACCCATAATCTGCACAAGGAAAAACCAAGTTCCAACAGTGCAAACAATTCGATGCTCAGTGTCTGGGATTCTTCTGGGTCTGAGGTCACCTGTCAGGCCCTACCCTTGTTAGCATACATAGACTGCGTTCTAGATTCCCGCCACCTCCATAATCTTTTTATGTCTCTAAAACCTATATCATCTGGGTGTCTTTTGTGTTAAAAAGTCTGGCTATCATCAGGGCATATTCTTGTATAAAAATTGGTGGAGACGCATTTTAATACCTTATTAAAGAAGTATTGTTTTTATACTCTATCTTTCACAAACCTTGTTATCAGGACAGGAAAGGAATTATGACACCCAATTTATTCTAATCCAAAATATTTTGGAGACCTGTTATTGTCTTCTTGATTAGGCAACACAATGTGGTTAGTTTATCAAGATGGATTTGAGGTTATATAATATGTTCTTCTCCAATCCTAGCAAAGATGTTTGCTAGCCATGTGGCTGCCTAAGGATGGTGGCAGGCTGTGAGCTACTTGTTTTAAATCAACTTTTATTATAGGATACCCAACTAAAAACTTATAAATCTTGAGGTAAAGAATGTTCACATAAACCATTTTTTTTACTGTTCTGCTTTGCTCTCTTCTTCCTGTAATAATTAAGTGACTTGCCTGATACAGGACATAGAGACCTTATAAAGCATGCTGGGTTTTGAAATAAATCAAGATACATGATTGACTGTGTTCTTATGCTGTCATCTTGAAATCTAGTTTGGGGATGATTACAGGTCTAAGTGCTCATTTCTGGATGCTTTTGTTGGGTGGGCATTTCTTCTTGATTTCTCTTTCCTCTCCAGATTTTTGGAGAATATGACTGCTGCCTATTGCCGGTTTCCCTGGCCTGTTCAGCTGGTGTATTCATAAGGGATGCTTGCTGGCTTTTGAGGCTGGGATGGTGGCAAGAGTTGGGAGAAGGAAGGTTGGAAGAAAAGATCTTTGTGATCCATTAGGGGTAAGGTCAGAGAGGAAAAGAGATCACAGCAGATTTATTTATTTATTTATTTGTTTGTTTGTTTGTTTGTTTATTTATTTTTGCTACAGAGCTGAGGAGAAGACTGAGAGTGTTGGCTCTCAAAAGTAATAGGAGAGGTGTCGGTCTGACTTCAGCCTACTTGTTGACTTGGAAGAATGGACCTTGGGATAACAGAAGGTGACCCCTGGAGTTGGGAGCTGGAATACAGTGATGAGTTGGGGGAAGGAGTTTAGGAAGGGATGATCTGTGGGACCCACAGGGGTTCTGTGGGGCAGGGAAGGGTCTTTCTTGTGATCTGTTGCAGTGCTAGGGACCGGATTGGGGGACTGGTTTGGATGAACAAAGATGGACAAAGAAATAATTTCTATGTGAATATTTTTTGTTAGGCACAAAAAGGTGAGTGCCACATAGTCTTGTTGTGGTTTGTGTAAATATTGAGCACATAAGTAAGACTAAGGTAGTGACTAGAGGTTGAGGAGGTGGAGGGGAGGGAAAAGAAAAGCTAAATAATGGGTACTAATTGTCACTAACAGAAGCAAAGCATTGAGTGACCGGGCCACTCTATTGTAACTGTTGAAAGCAATAATCTCTGTATTTCAAAAACCTAGAAGAAAGAGTTTTGAAGCTTTCACCAAAGCAAATAAGTCATTGAGGAGATAATTATTTAATATTGCATAAACATTATACTATGCATGCATGTCTCAACTCATTTACAATAGCTGCATAAGTATGTAATAAATTTAATCAAAATGTAAATATATTTAAAATGAAAACTATAAAACACAAGTGAAATGGTGGCAGGGGCAGGGCAGAAGAAAGTATTACACAGTGGTAAAGAGCCTGTGTTTTAGCATAGTTACGTTTCCATATATCTAGTGGAACTTGTAGATTTGATGCAATCCCTATGAAATGCCATAGTGTTCCTCAATAGCATGTGCATACAAACACACACACACACACACACACACACACACACACACACACACACACACCTAGAATTTATATGGACTCACAGCCAAAGATAATGCTATGTTTTCATTTATTTATCACTTAATATAGATTTTAAGGACAACAAAGAATCTATACTTCTAGTATTGTCTGCAAAGTACTTAATAGTTTGCCAGATTTTTATAAGTACAATCTTTTACCCAAGAAGAAATAAGTATAGTATTTCTGTGAATTAATGTCAAATGTGACAAGCAGTTTAGATTTACACAGAAAGAAAACGAGAGTGTAGAAATAAGTTTCGACTCTTGTTTTCAAATTAAGCCACTGTCCAGCCTCAGTGAGAAGCCATACTCTCAACCAAATAAAAATGTTTATCATAGTCTTACCTGATGACTCCTTTTACATAGTTTTGTCTAATTGATGGATTGTTGAGTTAGGAATAGGATATGAAAATACACACAGTCTATTTCACACACACACACACACACACACACACACATACACACACACACACCTCCTTTAATACTGCTCACGTCAGGCCCAGAGGTTTGCACATTTAAACAGGATTTAGTTAAACCTTAATTAGTATTTAAATCCTGTAATTGGGTTTGTTCAAAGGCATATTAATATTTGAGATTCCTAAGTGTAGAATAATCCATTCCTTGTCTATTTTTAGCCCAATTTTAGAAGATAAATGAAAGTGACAGAAAGATGAATGGCAAGTCAACTTGATGTACTAAAGGTTCAGTATTGTAACTAAAAAATGTGTTTGCATGGATAGACATATTATTGTAACCCCCACTAGGAGATGAATATAATGACTCCTTCTACCTTTTAACAAGTTGATGAATTTCAATTAAATGAAACCACTTCTGATATATGTGAAGAAAATACTAAGCTTAATTGAGTTAATTATATCTAAGTGTTTAAAATGCTCCTGTATATGTCAATATGCATGCAAGTAAACATACATATACATATGTACAGAGGTAAGATATTTATTTTTATTTTTTTAATTTTTTTCTCCTTTATTAATTTATTCTTGTTACATCTCAATGGTTATCCCATCCCTTGTATCCTCCCATTCTTCCCTCCCTCCCATTTTCCCCTTATTCCCCTCCCCTATGACTGTTCCTGAGGGGGATTACCTTCCTCTGTATATATTCATAGGGTATCAAGTCTCTTCTTGGTAACCTGCTGTCCGTCCTCTGAGTGCCACCAAGGACTATACAGGTGGTAAACCTTAAACCCCTACCCAGATCTAGACAATGGAGGTAAGATATTTATGATGAGTATTTTCCTTACTTGTTTCGTGCTTTATTGTTTGAGACCAAATTTCCCACTGAATCCCGGAGCTCGCGAATTTATCTAGACAGTACAGCGCTTGAGGCCCCGTGATTCCCTATCCTCACCTCCCCAGTGTCAGCCTTTTATACAGATGCTGAAGGTCTGAAAGCAAACTGTCATGGGTACATGACAAACCTTTTACCATCTGAGAAATCTCTTCTCCAGCCCCTTGAGTGAGTTTACTTAAGTGTGCTATGAAGTCTTCAACATACTCACAATCTGAATTGTGAGTTATGACATCTAAGTGAACATGGAATTTCCTGGAGATGGCTCAGCAGTTAAGGAAATTGGTTGCTTCTGCAGAGGACCTGGGCTAGATTTCCAGCGCCCACACGGGGGTCCACAACTCTCTGAAATCCTAGTTTCAGAGGACTTGGTGTCCTCTCCTGACCTCCGCTGTTACAGTCTCTGTGTGTGGTATACATAAATCTGTGCAGAAGAGACACTTAAACACACAAAACAAAATAAATCTAAAAAATTTTACTAAAATGATGCAGTGCATATAATTGTGTCTGGAATGTAGGCAATTTTTAAGATAAGTTTTAAACAAAAGTAGTAAGATTTATGGATAGTTAAGTACCATTTCAGCATTCTCTAGATCACCTCTATGGTGAAGGAATAACAATATCTTTGCAGTGGAATATGTGTCCTCACTCTACCCATGCTCTGGTACGTATCTAGGTAAAGGAGAACGAGTGTAGGTAATTGTGCTCACCTGTTATTTGTGAGCCTATTTCTTTAATAGTGTTTCTGACTGAGCAACGAAGGTGGCAGGTATAGCATGGAGGAAAAAAGAAAATAATTGTAAGAAGAGAAAAGCACTCTATGCAATGAGATAAATATAATCTTCAGTAAAACTCATGGAAAATGTAAGTGCTAGCCATTTAAATAGCTTAAGAGTTTTTAAGTAGATGTTATATGCTGGGATGTCATTTGCCTTGATCATGTGCTTGTCTACTGTAGGCACAATTGCTGTGAGTTCAAGCTCAGTGTAGATATGTCATTACTGAAATGTGCTAGGTCTTTTAAGTGGAGATGTTTTTTCTAAATAAATTAATTTAGCAGTTAGCCAGTCCATCAATCCAGCTTTCAGAATGACTGACTTCCTGGAATGTTTGACCACAGTTGTGATTGTTTGTGCAAGTTCCATTCTGCCAATTTCTCTGCTATTCCACTGCACATAGATAGAAACTCATTACAGCCACAGTTCTCACAGTCTGCTGGTATAGCCATGGGTCTCTTAATCTTGATGAACTACAAAAAGTAAGCTTTTCCTCTTAGTTAACTGTTTTGCATTCTAAAGGTCATGACGTTCATTATGGGAAGATAACAGTTTACAGCAATTCCACAATCACTTTCTATAGATAAAGTAGTTCTCCTCGTTTTAAAGTATCCTGCTTTTAGTGTTCAAATTTGCACCAGCATCATGAGAAACAAATTTATTTTTGTTGTGGATGGGAATAAAAATCTCTAGACAATGTTCTCTCTACATACTGTCTCAGATATAAAACTGTAGTGAATTACTACCTCTATAAAGATGAATGTTTTCAAGCTTACTGTGATGGCAGCTGAATTAAGGAATAATGAGGACAGTGTTAATAATTAGGGAGTTTGGGGGACAATAAGGAAAAAGAATGGTGGAACAGTCTACTTTCTGTTCTTAGGAGCTGATCATAGAGGAAGTGACAAAACATTACAGCCATCAGAGAGTTATGATAATTCTTTTAGCCAAACAGATGGGATAACCCACAAGTACCACACTGACAGCTCCTTAACACACAAAGATTAAAAACATACTGATGAGTCATGGCATCACCGGGAGTGGGCCAGAAAGAATGGTGATCAGGGGAATCAGCCAGGGATCCAGAACAGCAAGGACAGTACATCAGCATGGTGTTCAAGCTTGGGACTTCGTAACCCAGTTAAAAGTCTGATTATCAATTCTCATCTGCCCTACCTGTAACCCTTTCCTCTGTAGCATGGCAAAGTTGGCCTGCCAGGGGGAAGGGATCAAAGTTCTGTGGCCAGAGTCTATATCTGAAGTGATCCCTACTCTCCACATTGTGGGACCCACAAGGAGACTGTGATACTACATCTGAACAGAGGGTCTAGGTCCACATCATACATGGTCCTTGGTTGATGCTGCAGTCTCCATATTGTGTAGTTATCCTGTATTATGTAGCTACCATCCACTTATGAGTGACTATATACCATGAGTATCTTTCTGGGACTCACTCAGGATCACTCAGGATGATCTTTTCTAGTTGCATGCATTTGCCCGCAAATTTCATGGTTTCCTTGTTTTTAATAGCTGAGTAGTATTCCATTGTGTAAATGGACCACAGTTTCTATATTCATTCTTCAATTGTGGGACATCTAGGTGGTTTCCAGATTCTGGATATTAAAAATAAATCTGCTATAAACATAGTTGAGCAATTGTCCTTGTTGTATGGAGGAGCATCTTTTGGGTATATTCCCAGGAGTGCTATGGCTGGGTCTTGAAGTGCAATTATTCCCAATTTCCTGAAAAAGCACCAGCTTGATTTCCAAAGTGATTGTACAAGTTTGCACTCCCACCACCAATGAAGCAGTATTCCTGTTTCTCCACATCCTTGCCAGCATGTGCTATTACCTGAGTTGTTGATCTTAGCCATTCTGACAGGTATAAGATGGAATCGTAGAGTCTTTTTGAGTTGCATTTCCCTGATAAATAGGGATGGTGATTATTTCATTAAGTGTTTCTCAGCCATTAGATATTTCTCTATTGAGAATTCTCTGTTTAATTCTGTACCCCATTTTTAACTGGTTAATTTGGTTTGTCAGTCTTTAATTTCTTGATTCTTTATAGATTTTGGATATATAGTTTGTCAGATGTAGGGTTTGTGAAGACCTTTTCCCAATCTGTAAGCTGTTGTTTTGTCCTGTTGACAGTGTCTTTTGCCTTACAGAAGCTTTTCAGTTTCATAAGGCCCCATTTATTAATGGTTGATCTTAGGGCCTCAGCTATTGCTGGATGCAGGCAGAGTTGACTGCCAAATGCTGCCAAGACAAGGTAAGCAAGTCCTCAATAGTTTCTGCCTCACAAATATGTCTGTCAGATATATGGGGCCAGAAGCCTGGAAATGATGCTCCAACATTATAGAGAGTTTTGGGTGACTACTTAGGTAACAAACTGTCTCTTTTATCTTCTTATTTGGAAAGCTGCTAACTTGTACTCCCTGTACACTCAGGTAATTAATTTTATTCCTTCTCAAGTCTCTCATGGGGTTGAAGACCAGATAGTTTCGTTTTGCAATTAAGCTTAGTTGTTTAGGGGTTAAGATGTTTCTATATCTAGATAGATGTTTTACGTTGATAGTGATGAGATACTATAGGTACTGACTTACATTTAAAATTTTAGATGTACCAAGATATGAAAAGATGTTTTCTTCAAGCTACCAAATAAAAATAGCTGAAACACTAAGGATATAACATTTATATAGTTCCTGATGGTTTCATGATTCTTCTTGCTGTATGTAGTTTATTTTGTATATATATGTAATAACACAAATGTGTATATATATATTAAAAAATCAAGAAATCTAATAACCCCCTCAAAAATAAAAAATAAAAGGCAGATTAGAGTCCAACTGCTTAAAAACATTACTCCCTAAGCCCTAAGCTGATGGTGTTCTGAAATCAGGGCTTTAATATCAATTCTAAACTCAACTGGCTAAAGACAGACTGCAAATTGACATGAATGATCTGCTTTGATGAGAATTGGTTCAATAGCTGGAGAGATCTGAGTCTGTGGCCAATAAAAGTAACTGATGGCTTCAGAAAAGCAGGGGTTGGGGGATAGACACTGGCCTGAAATAAATGTTAAAGTCAATTTATACAGTGGATTTTGAAACTGTGAGACATATAATACAGGCTCACACTGGAAGAGTAAATAACCTGATTCCCAGAGATCTTACAATAAAAGACGATAGTTTTCTTTTTGAGTAGTACATAAGAGCAATTACATATGCAAATATACACCTCTATACACACATATAACTATACAATGCATATAGAGTTATATTTCTGAGGCAGGTTAAAGACAGGAGGCAGGAATAAAAAAAAAAAAAAAAGGTTACTCTGAACTCAACACAAGGGATGGTTTGTTTCAGACAGCAGGGAGCAGACACTCTCCCTCCAGGAACAGGAATGCTCATCAAGTATGGAGGGGACACTTGGACTTATGTGGGAATGTTGGGGAACGGGAAGTTAAATGCAGCTTCACAGGCTACATGGAACAGCTGCTTCCCAGGGTTGTTTATCCAGAGAAAGTGGTTTCATCTTTAGAAACTGTCTGCTGGAGGTTATCATGATGTAGGTGATAGTGGGCAATTAAGTTGAGCAGTGGCGGTGGGCTGGGGTTGGGTGCTGGAGTTTCAGCGTAGGGGTAGGAGTTTAAGCCTAAACTCACACCTTATGGGGGCCTTAAGGGAATGGAAAGTTCTGTGGTCAGGGTCTGGCAGAGTGTTTTCAAGGTTTCCTCCAGCATTATATATTATAACCAAACTCACAGGCCATGCCCCATTATAGTTTGGACATTGTATTGTTTAGGAAAAGTAAAATGCTTGATTACACTCACGGACTGAGGATTCCAGTAGAGTGCACATAGGGAGGTGGCGGGGGGGGGAACAGAGGAGTGTAGGGGGCACCTACCACTCAGAAACTATATTCCCAGCAACACCCTAAAACCTCACTCATAAAATATAAAATTTCATTTCTCATTCTTGGAGTTTTCTAGCCACATAGTCATGGATTTATGCTATCATAAGCCAAGCAGAATGCTTAATTTCCTTCTCTTTTGCTTAGCTGATAACTGTCCTTTAGAAAAAGATGAAGAACTCTGCAAAAGCTAGCAAGTTCAATCTTCCCAAAGCACATATTTTTCAGTTTGGAGCAGCTCCCTGCTATTAAGATAAGAAATAAAATGAAGTGGAGCTTTCAACCTTGTCTGTGAGGCAAGCTCTTTCCCTCTGATACTCTCTTTGTGAAATATAGATGTAAGAATAAAACCAATGCTTCCTCCATAATGAAGTCTGAATGAATGCACGGCATCCACCTTCTAAAGCTCAATGCATACAGTTTCAACTCTGTTCTAGTTTACGTCATAATTAAGCATAAGAAGATGTTACAATATCATTTTCTTTTTACATGTTAGGTATAATTTCATTTTCTTAATTAGCTTAGCATACATTTTGATTTAATAACATGAAACTCATTTCCTTTTTACCTGTTGTAGAAAGGGAAAATAATCCTACAAGTTCATGAAATTTTAATAATTTCTGTTTCAAAACAGTAAATAAACCCGATTTCATAAATATTTAAATCCTTCTTTCTTTGAAAAAAATTATTGGCTTCAAGCAGTGCTATTCAAGCAGGCTTCTTTATAGCTAACTTTATTTGGTTTATCAATAAACATTTTTTTAAGAAATAAAATTTCAATCAACTATCCTTCAGCCAAAAAAGATAAAATCTCTAGAACTATATTTGTAATATTCAGGAAAGGGCAACATAACAGAGAGTTTATGAAGGTCCACACATATATGTCCTTTCAGATAATTTTTAATACTTATTAAAATATACAAATATCTCTAAAAAGGCAGTTATTTCATATTTTACAGCAAGATGTAGCCATCTTCCTCTTCTCTTCCCAACTCCTTCCCCAACAATACCTTCAGCTTTTTCTCCAGATAATTAACCTTATTGTACTACTATTTTTCCAACTTTTAACTGTAAATAATTGATACTTTTTAAAAATAGACCATGGCTTGCTTTGTTTGCAAAGCATTCACACCTCGTACACAGATACACAGCACACAGGATCACACAGACACCAAGTGAAAGTCCCTATTGTAGCTGTTATATCTAAGGTAGTACACAGTGTGTGCGTCGTTCTGAGGAGGCTAACATTTACAGAGGAACTCAATGGTATAGCATGATTAATTGCAACCTTTTGGCTCTTCAAGGATAGTAATTGCATTGGTACTTGTTATTTTCTGTCTCAGAAAACTCATTGTGTTTACAAATTGCAGCAAGCCTGTACTGAGTTACGTAAGTGTGTATTCTCCACATATATTTTATTATACATGTATAATGTAGGCATTTTTAAAAAAGCTAGATATTGGCTCATTTAGGTTATTTCATGCACACTATTTTATCCAGGGCAATTTTTATCTGTAACTACCAAAATTTGACAAGAAAAGATGCTAAGATACAATCCACATTTTCTATTCAGATATACTCTGTGATATGAAAAGCACTACATATGCCATATCCTCAGAGCACAGGAAAGCTAAGTCAGAAGAGATGATTCAATGAGTAAGAAAGCTTGTTGTAAATGCATGATGCTCCAAATTCAGAAACCCAGCATTCAGGGAAAAAGCTTCCAGGCTTATTCATGAACTGTTTTACGTCCAGAACTTTGGGACCTGAGGCAAGGTGATCAACGAGTTTCGTTTGGCTGCCTTCCTAGCTTTGGGTTCAGTAAGTGACCTATCTCAAGGAATAGGGTGGAACATGGTAGAACAGAATAGCTGATATTCTCTGGCTTCTGCACACACACACACACACACACACACACACACACACACATACACACACACACACACATACACACACACCACTCCACTCCTGCATACACATCCCCCCAACACACAAATACGGTCACACAAACATATACCTATAGACAAGGCATGCACATAAATTACACTTTACACGATTGTTATCAAGAATAAAGTGCAATATATTTGCATTCATATATACTGTATTATCTAATATCTTGGAGGTTTTTCCTTTTTGCTAAGAAGGAAGTGCTCTATTCATATTTTACACTCATTTTTCCCTTCAGCTATTCTGATCTCTGTAATATCACATGCTTTCATTTTCCTGACTTGATCCTCTGGTGTCAACCACAGAGGATATATTCTTAATGTGATAAATCTGTGCCTACCATCTCTAATATTGCTAAGCCAGGAAAATTTGCATAATGTTAGGAGATTACTGGAAGCCATTCACACACTAAGACAGCTGGCAAAATTTAATTACACATAAAAAAAACATTTGAGCATCATGAATGTGTCCTTCAGCACAATAAAATATTACACATTCAACACAAATTCTTTTCTGCATCCCACAGATTCCTGAAGCCAGTCACTCTAGAATACCTCCAAAAGCACATATGACTGCATATCACAGCAGTGCACCCAGACAGCCTTGGCTAACTCAGCTGTAACCAATCATGCATCCGGTTCCTGGAGTAAATGTAGGATGTGCTGAGCATTCAGCATCCTGGATGAGGAAGGCGTGTCTGAAGTTGTATGGACCCCGCCCTTGTTCCCTATAGAATAAGATGTCCTACAATCCTTGTTCACAGAGACCCAGTTGGTACTTGGGGCAGATTTGATCATGCTATATATTTTGTAATTGTTAAGGGATCTCTTTTGGCATGGAAACCTGTGAACTTCAGTTCTGACATGTACTTTATGTTTTCTTTTGTCTAGTCCATGTAAATTGTTACCCTCTTTTTAATTTTTTTCTCCTTGCTGGAATTCACATTAGGAGTAACATTAATATTTTTTTATTTTTTAAATTAAAATATATCTTTATCATTTTTTCTTTCTCTCTCCTTCGTACTTCTGGCATATGTGTTTATCTATGAACTAAATTTAATTCTATCAACTCAAAACCATTTTTGTCTGCACAAACATTCCTCTCAATTTTATATTCTACTCCTTCTTACGTTATGTTTGTATCCACTAAACTATTTTAAAAATCTCTTTGGATTTTACTTTGCTCATACTATCCTGGTTTATTGCTATTGTTCATTTCATCTTTTCACAGTTCAGCAGCTTGGGAGTTTGGGCTAGCTTCATTCTGGCAGGCTTGTGTGTCTACAACAGCCTCTGGCATGAGAGAAGGGCTCATTTTGGCTTCTAGTGTGCTTTTATCTTCCATGCTATGAGCGTAAGTCTACATGAAATGGGGCATGATTTCATATTAAATATGCACAAGTGTCATTAGTCCACTTTTCCTATCCCAGTACCATAGTTTTCTTGTCGATGTCACTTTTGAGTCCATGCTGTTAAATCATAACAGTTTTAATAATTACTTGATGAGGAGTGCATCAAGCATTTCTTCTCAAAGATGCCCTGTCACCATCTTGTTTCTCATGTGCTACACTTGACTACTTTCTCCATTACATTTCCTGTTGGGTATTCTTGATCTCCTCGTAATATGGTAGTCCTCATAGCTACACCTTTACATATTAATAAACCACAAACCACAAGTCTTCGGGCTATTAACTTCTCTTTTGTTGTTTGTCACTTTGAGTTCTTTTCTCACTTCAGTCTCAGGACACAGAAAACCCTGGATTTGGATGGCCTCCAAGTTTATGTCTCTAACCTGGACTGCTCAGCTGACTGCTATGTACATTATCCATTTATCAGTCCCAATCTATTTCTTCAGCCCGTACAGCTAACAGTGATTCTAGACAGTCTGGAAAGAGAGCTCCTTGAATCCCACAACTCAGATTTTTTTTTTTGTTCCTGAGGTCTTCTCTATTTTCTTCCACAGCAACCATTTCTCAAAGCAAAGATGTGAGCGTCCACCATAATTTTTCTTTTTCTTTCCCACATCACCACACCCTGCTGTTACTACCTTCAAAGTGTGAAGTCTCTCCACTTCAAGCTACTGTCCCTTTTAGATTCTGAATAAGATAATTTCCTAGATTATAGAAACATTTTCAAAATGCTTATTTTCAACCAGCCTTTACGCCAACTCTGATTAGCTTATCTAGAGAGCAGCCAAAGTTTTTTCTTTAAACTATAATTAATACCACTGCTTCAAACTCACAGTATCTTCTCATCTGGCTGTGTTACCGTGACACAGTGCAATGATTAAATTATAAAAACTTACAGAAAGTCAAAAGACCTACTAATAAAATTTGGAAGATTTAAATGTAGACTATGATTATAAACAGGAGAAATCTCTGTGGAAGTCTCTAGACAAAGTCTTTAATAAATGAAACTAAACAATATGTAAATAAATCAAGGATTAGCCTATATATGAAATCCATGTATGAATTATAAAATACATGAAAATATTTCATAAAAATACAGGGTTATTAACATGGTAGCATAATACAGAACAATGAAAGCAGAGATACTAGAAATAAGTCAGTACACATACAAATTTGATAAATGACAAAAATTCATATTTTTGCTCATAATAAAGATGAATGAAACCTGTATATATACATCAGTTTTAGATAAATAACAGACCTAAATGTGAAAAAAAAAGCATGCTTGAAAGTAAAACATTTCAAGCATTCTTTTCTTCCACTTAGTGGAAAAATTTGAGAGTTTATCTCTATTTTAAAATTTAGATGTGTTTTTTAAAAAACAAAATCAGAATGTAAAAACACCACAAATAAAATTATGATGAATTAGAGATTGTTAAAAATTAAAATTATTATCAAAACTTACCAGAACAATTGTGAAAAACCTTTGTAGTTTATGACTCTGAGAGTTAGAACACAAAACATATAGCATTCTCCTACTAGATTTAGGATTGATAAAGGAGCAAAAAAATGGAATAATGTCAGAAGTTGTAAAGAAGCACTTTATAGAGGGAAGGATAATTGGATCAGGACCATATAATTACCCTCCTTAACAACAACAGAACACCATCTCATACTGACAAAAGTTAAACTCGTACAAGTCTGATATGGATGAGTTTACTTGGCTGTAATAGGTCATATATTTGTGAGAAAAATGAAATGATATTGTGTATTTATAAAATACTTAGAATTATCCACAAAACTGGAAGTTTTGCCATGCCAGAAAGCTAGAGATGGGGTGGAGTTTGCAGTGTTAAATAAAACACCACTGTTTACACTTGGTATGAAGCAGTGTGCTGAAGTACCTGATTCATATACACTCTACAAATAGTTGATCTCAACGTTTTAATGTTTTTGGAATATATAGAAATAGTTTGAATATTTGCATAGAATCGCAAAGGTCCAAGGCATCTCCGCTAAAGAAACACGAATAGGTGCAATTGAAATTTGGACTTGGGTCAAATTCTCTAGATATTGTTCAAGCATTGTTTCTGAAATGGACTATTAGTGAGTGACAGGAGGAGATGACCTAAGCTGATCCCATGTGTTGCACACAATAACATCACATTTCAAACCAACTGCTTCAGAGAAGAGGGACCAATGCAATGTCTGGTGGCTGCTCCAGCTGAAATTATATTCAGTTCTTCTCATTGTTTAGATGTGCTATGAGCTTTTTAAAGCATTTCTCTAACCAGAGATCTTTTGGATGAAGACAGAGTTGAGTTACTTTTAATGTGAAGAAATAATGCAGAATAAGAAAACAGTGGTTCATTCTACCTTGCTGCATTCACTGTGGGTTCTTTTCTAAAATAAAAATGCTGAACAGAAATGAAGGAAAAAAGCACATAGCAATTACATTTAACAGTTCTTGTTTGTGTTTTGTTTAAAAAAAAAAAGAAAGAAAGGGATGGAAAAAGCTCAATGAAACATTAACAGGTTAGGCATCAATTTAAAAATAAAACCAAACCATGATCATTGGAGTTGTCTAGTAAGCTGTAATATGCATTCATTAGAGTTTTCCCTGATGCTTTATTTTCTTTTTTTTAATTTCAAGCGTAATTATATATAAAAGGCATTACATTGAATGGTTTTACCATTTAAAACTATTGTCACAGAAATATTTATACAACTGTGATGAATAGGCAAAGTCTTTAAGCCATACAATTAAAACAAGATGACAGTTTTGACATTAAACTCCCAATTTCTTTATAACTTTGGTACCTGCCAGTGCCATTTGTAGAAGTACTTCATGTCTGTCCACGTTCAAAGTCACTGAAATTCTGAATGTCCCTGTGCTACAAAAGCCTCTGCTGTGCTAGGAAAATGTGAGCTCCAGCATGCACATGTGTCAAAAGTTCTTATGCATCTTTCAGCCAATTAAGACACTGAATATTGTAAAGACATAGTAAGGAGTAAATCCCTTCTATTTTAGGATTATCTTGTAGGTACCCCTTGTCTGTGTCCACGGATGATTTCCCACTTCTCAGCAATCTTTGGTATCATTTCGACCCCTTTTCACATCTGCCGTTTGCAACTTCTTAGTATGTGAGACAGAATCCCAAACAAGAAATATTTAGTCATGCTACACTTTTTCAAGATATCTTTACATAACTATGATGTCAATGACGGCAGATTTGTCAACAAAGCCAATCAGTTTTCATTACAGTGTTTGAAATAACATAATCTCATCCCATGCTGCCCAGTGTCAGTAGTAGATGGTTATAAATATTGTTTATGGATGTAAAAAGGATTTAGAGATTTTGGAGCATATCCATACTTTTGTGTTACTTCCAGAAGATAACTCTCAGTTATGAAAACAATTAAAAATAATCCTACTTTTATTATTGCTCTAAGAAGTATTGCCTTCTCTGTATGTTTAGAAAAATTGAATGCTAATGTTTATATTTCAAAATGAGTTAACGAATGACAAAGAATCATCTCTGACTCTTATTGCACCAAAACGTTTTCCTAGGCTGTTGACAATATGTTCTGGTAAAAAGGCTCATTTGTTTATGCATCAAAGACTTATCAACTGAGTTAATTAAGCATATAGCAGAAAACATCTTTGTGACAATCACTAGGTTGCAGATAATTGCATGTGAGAAATTTGATGAGCACCGGGAGGCCAATGTTCCCAGCTCCCGTAGCTCTTTGGGATGTGTTGGCACAGTGGGAGAGGGCTGTGCAGAGGAGCCGGGTATGACAGAGGAAGAACTAGTTGATGGGTTTTATATTTATTAGAGGAACCATGGAGATCAGAATTTCTGTTAAGCTCTGTTATTGTAGAACCTGCTATGGCAAGCCCAGTTGGCATCCACCAATGGATTATGGGATTTGGTTGTTACCAAGAGAAGCAGTAAAATCTCCACACAAACAAGCCAATCATGCTCACACAGGCCTGTAGTCCCAGGCCCCGGAGAGGGGAGGCAGAGGAAGGCAGATTACTGTGAGTTCAAGGTCAGCCTGGTCTACAAAATGAATGCAAGACAGCCAGGGCTACACACAGAAACCCTGTCACAAAAACAAAAACAAAACTCCAAAATAACAACAAAGAAACCCCAAGCAAGAAAACAAACAAACAAACAACAACAACAACAACAACAAAACCCTACATAAATGGTACCATTAACTGTCTTGAACAAAAGCACGTACTGCCAGAACCTTTAAGTAATTTTATGACAGTCACAGGAAACAGCCATAGAAAGAAATATCTGGAGCTTTGATGGATCCATAAAAAGCTATAATAATTAAGTAATGTGCCTATCATATGAAATCTCATATCTTGTCAATCATAAAACACTTAGCTTCTTATAAGTGTCCTTTATACTCACTTTCTTAAGGAGGTATATTTTATAAACTAACGGAAACTGTTTCTATTCCACAAAGTATTAAATTCTTTTTAGAAAGTTATTACAATATTCTTTGTCCTTTTATAACTAGTATGTAAATCTTTTTAGATAATATTTTTATTATTTTAAAATTTCATACATTAACACAATGTATTCTTTTTGTTAAATTCACCTTATGCTATTCCCAATTTCTCCTGGATGTACTCAACCTCACCATATATATACATCATGAAATAATTGCCCCAATTTTAAAATATTAAAGCTTTGATATATAGTAACATGCTTTAATCACAACAGTTAACACTGTGAACCTGTATGTCTATCTGTGTATTTGCTGCTAAAAAGGCACTATGACTTACAACCAGGCCTGACATTAGGTTAGGCATGTCTATAATTAGAAAAAATAACAGCATTTTTACTGAGAGAATTCTAAATTAGTGAATACATTATTTTAGCTACAAATTATTTTACAAATATTTATAAAATGTCTTAAATGAACTTTTAAATTTTTAATTAATTTATTTATTTATTCACTTTACATCCTGGTCATAGCCCCATCTCTCCTCCACCTCACAGTTCCATTCTTTCTCCCTCTCCCTCACCCTCCTTTCCTATTCCTCAGAAAACGGATTTTTAAAAAATTTTTTATTTTATTCTTCTCTCATATTACATCCTGACAGCAGTTTCCTTTCCCTTTTTTTTTCCCACTCCATCCCGCTACCACCTCACCTCTTTTCCAGATCCATGCCTCCTTTTTCCTTCAACAAGGGCAGGCCTCCCAGGGATACCAACCAAACATGGCATATCAAGTTCCAATAAGGCTAGACACCTCCCCTCCTAGTAAGGCTGGGTGAGGCAACCCAGTCAGAAGGAAGTGTTTCCAAAAGGAGGCAAAGGAATCAGAGAAAGTCCCCCACTTCTGATTTTATAAGTCTCACAAAAAGACTAAACCATACAGCCATAATATATATGAAGAGGGCCTGTGTCAGACCCTTGCAGGTTCCCTGATTCAGTCTCTGTGAGCACATATGAGCCCTGGTTAGTTGGTTCTGTGGATTTTCTAGTGGTGTCTTTGATTAGACATCATATTTCTTTAGGTCAAAGCACTTATAAAATATGAGAACACAGGCTAGGTGTAGTGGGTCATGCTTATAGTTTTAACACGTACATGACTAAGGTAAGAGTACTGCCCTGAGTTTAAGGAGTTCAAAGACTGACTGAGCTGCCTGGGCTATACTGTGAAATTCTGTTTCAAAATCAACATAATGTAATGTCCTGATGACACAGCTGAATGCAGAGTGCCTGTGTGTTTGTGGATAATTATGAGGAATCTTAGAGAGATGAAGCCAACAGAAGAAATCACCTCAACTAGTGGGGAAGCATGAAAGATAATATAAAAATGAAATATAGAGCGCCAGGGAGATATCTGAGTGGATTAGAACACTTTCTGTGAGTGCATGTTGGTCAAAGTGCACATCCCTAGCACCCACATAAAATCTGGGCTATGGTGCTACACCAAAAACATCATTACAATCCCAGCAATGGTAGGAAGGGTGGCGAGTGGAGAGAGGAAGATCACTGTAGGTGGCTGGCCAGCAAGCCTAAGTAAACAAATCAGTAGGTGAATAAATACATAAATAACAATAAGAAGCTCCATGTTCAGTACCTGTCTTTAGAGGATAAGGGGGAATAATAGAGCAGGTCACCTGGCATCATATGTGGGGGCATAGGACATGGACCCCATCCATAAGCCTTTGCTCTTCTTCCAGAGCAATGGCACTCCATGGGGTCCAGTTTCTAAGACCCACATCAGGTTTCTCACAACCGTCTATAGCAACCAGTTCAAAGGAATATTACACTCTCCTTTTGCCCCTGAGGGAACATGCACACCACACAGAGAGAGAGAGAGAGAGAAGAGAGAGAGAGAGAGAGAGAGAGAGAGAGAGAGAGAGAGAGAGAGAGAGAGAGGGAGGGAGAGAGGGAGAGAGGCAGGCAGACAGACAGAGAAATAAAAATTAACTTAGAAAAAATACAAATGAAGAAGAAACTTAAAAAATAAGGTAAGCACTCAGATATTCTTCAGCCAGATAAGGGTCTAAAGAGGTGCTTAATCAAAGACCACAAAACTCAAGGCTGACATCATGAGCACTAGAAGCATATAGACTCCAGAAGAACCCAGCGTTCCATATGGGTGTGAGGCAGTCATGCCCACAGTCTTCCTTTTATCTTCTAAAACAATGCACCTTGTCATCCATCCACCTGTACATCTGACCTTTCAACGTTAGCAGCATCTGGTTGTGAATGTGCAGGCCAGTTAGTAACAGCTAACTGGGTCACCTTGCAGTGATATTTGTGAAAGGTTTTCTTTTAAGTTACCTGGTGGTTATTTCTTTTCCTACATTGTACTATTCCTGTGGTATCAGCTTCTACATTCCATGGCATGTTATTATAAGAATGCCTACTAAACTACCACATTCTAAAACTAAACAACAGTTTACTCCTTTTACGTGGTGTATGGACAATTGGGTATGGAGGCCATGGGGTGATACCAGGTATCTTTCTCAGTTTCTTTTTATCTTACTTTTTGAGGCAAGGTCTTACTAAACCTGGAGTTCACTAATTTGCCTAGATCTGGAGGCCAGCAAGCTCCAAGGTTCCACCTGTCTTTGTCCCCAGCACGAGGATTACAGGAGCACATTGTCATGCCTGATTTTTAGGAGGGTGCTGGGAGTGATGCCAGATCTTCATACTTTACAAACTGAGGCAGCGCCTCAGCTCCTTGTTTGGTTTGTGTTGGAGACAAGGTCTGACACTGCAATCCATGGTGTCCTCCAACTTGCCGATGGCACCCTTGAACCTCACACCCCTGTCTTCATTTCCACAGTGTCGAGATAGGAGGTGCCCCATGCCTAGTTCATGTCATTTTGATACATGCTCAACAATCTGAACTGTACTTTGTGTCTCACACAGGCTTTAGTTTACAAGAACTGTTCATGCAGATAAACTCCATTTTAGGCATATAATAGACTTCCTTATTTTATACTGCAAGTGAGGGAGCTTTAAATATTAAAATATTGTGTCATTTTCCCATATTTTACTGGTTCTTTTTAGTTAGTAGAAGGTTCCCACAAATTGTGAGGAAAAGATCTTATATATCAAGCATTCAAAATGCTATGAAGTATAACGTGGGCTCTAATATTAAACAGCTTTATTTCATTGAAACTGTTTTCAGCCTTTGAATAACACTTACGTGACATAGAAGGGGGTGTTAGGGTTATTGCCTCCTGTCTTCTGTGCATGTTTGTTTGGGTGAGAGTTAATGCCCTGGGAATTGGTTACCAATGCAGCTATTTGTGCACTTCCATTTCTTACTCTGTTTCTGCTGCTCAAAGCAATGGGGATGAACAAAGGGTTGAATGATTTGTCTTGAGTCCAGACCTTATTGATTGACCCCAAAAAGAACATGGAAATTGAAAATCATTGCAACCAAACAGAAAGAGGCTTTGAAAAGCCATGAATATGTGTATTGATTTTGCACCTGGAAACTGAACTCTGTAGTCATTTGTCAGTTTCACCTTAGTCTCGCCCCCCATAGAAGAGGGGATAACAAGTCAATTTCTGGAGGCCAAGATCAGACAATAAGCAAATTAATCAGGGTAGGGCCACATATTTCCTTTTTCTGGTTTTTAAAAAAGGGAAAGGATATAAACAGTTAGTAATCTAATAAGAGAAAGGGCAACAGACGTGGAAATTCAGAGGGGTTTCGTAGAGGTTTCCGGTTAGTCCAGGTCATTCTGGGGAGAGATGTCAATGCTTCATTCGCACTATTCATTGGAAAGGGCTGGGAGAACTGTCTTAATCTATAGCATCCTGAAAGCATTCTGAAAGCATTTCCCGGAGATTGCAGGAGTTCATTTGGCTTAGATTACCCGTATAATACCTTTACACATTCATAGGCGATTCTACCCCACTATTGGGATTGGGAACTCTTGATGCTAATTTGGAGAGAGTCATCTCTGACTCTTAAAAGCATGCACTATCTGATCCCACACAACTGTGGATCTGACAGTCTAATGAGGTCCCAGTTGAGGTCCCTGTGGCAGCAGCTGCCACATACCACAGGCCAGGAATCCATGATGCTACTCCTGAGGTTTCCTCCTTCCTCTAGGGAAGGAACTACACTCCACTGTAGTGGGTATACTGCATTTCTAAGGAGATCATTAGGTTATATTGCTCTCTATCTTCCCCTAAAGGAAGTTTCCAGTTTTAAGACTATAAATTGACATATTCAATATTTATCATTTAAAGTGACAATGTATCATTTAGATACAGACTTTAAAGAAGTCATTAATTGATTCATGGTTAGGTTCCCTGGAAGCAAGTATGCAGGAAGTTATAAGGCAAGGTTATTTATACTAACAGCTTTAGAAAGGAAAGGAAGGGAAGAGAAGGGAAGGGAAGGGAGGGAAAGAGAAGGGAAGGGAAGGGAGGGAAAGGGAAGGGAAGGGAAGGGAAGGGAAGGGAAGGGAAGGGAAGGGAAGGGAAGGGAAGGGAAGGGAAGGGAAGGGAAGGGAAGGGAAGGGAATAAAAGAGTAGCAGGAAAATGGCAGTCAGGGAAATGCACTCTCACCAAAGGCCAGTCAAGCCCAGCCCTTCCCAGGGATACCAATTTGTCACAAGAATGGGTCTTTAGACCCTGCATTGATCACTCACTTAATGTGGCCTGCCCCAATAAAGGAATATAGCATTCAGTGAGATGACAACTAAGGGCTACCAGAAAGCAACACTTCACTCCTAAAGCACAGGATACACTTAAGTCTGTTCCTCAAAATGCTTAAGAATCATTTGGATGAGTGCCATTACCAGCATCTACAAGAAGATGGTGAGTTACTTGTCGCAGGGGAAATTGAAAGAATGGACAGTGCGGCAAATGAAGGGCTTAGTCCCTGCAGCTGCATTAGGTATCATAACTGATGCAGGTTATTATCCAGGACAACAGCTGCTTTCTCTAACTGTGGAATGTGTAAAATAGCCAGTGTTGCATGGTCCCTCATTCCTGAGTTGCTGCACATGATCCTCTTTTCAGGTTGTGGCTGTAATGCTTCTCTGTTTACCATTAAGGTTACATGAGGGTTTTTAACAGCATAGGCGGAGGATAAACAGGTGCCACACACATTTCTTCCTGCCCTTCCTGTGTTGCAGAAGCCATACTTTCTACTAATAATGAATTGTTCCCTTCGTTCCAGCAGTTGCCCCCCTCCCCTAGGGACTCTGAATTTCTACAGTTCCAATATCAGTAGGCCCCTGAAGCTCTTGCTATGTCCTTGATGAACCTTGTGTGTGTTTGGAGTCCAGAACACACTTGAAAATAATATATAATTAGCTTCTAGAAGTGATAGTTACTTTTTCTACTTTTGCAATGTTTACTTTGTTCTGAAATGAAATGAGGCTCCTGGATCATTGAAACTGCTGCTACAGCAGCAGGAGCCATGATTCCCCGTACATGACTTTCCTTCCCAATGTGATATGGTGAGAGCCACACAGTGAGGCTTGAGAATTAACAGAATGGTCTTCTTCCACCAACTGTGAATCCTAAAAGTATAATTTGGGAACTTAATTGGGCTAAAAACTTCCTAGCTGTTACCCAGTTCTCCAGCAATGGGGAACAATCTTATTTTCTTCATGAAACAAATCTTCTCTAAGTATTAGTATTCTATAATGCAGAGAGAAAAGGGAGAATGATAGCTTTGGATAGAAGAAAAAAGTTCTGGAATTCTGTCAAGTAGACACTATTAACAGTAAGCAGTTCTATATATCTCAATAGCTATATAGTTAAATAAAATAGAAGAATTTGAATATACTATGTAATCAATGTAAAGAAATTATATAGTTTACAATAATAGACATGTTAATTGTCCTTATTACTACTCAATGTACATAAGGCTCAAAATATTATAGTGTGGCCAATGCATACAAAGGAAGATCACTTGACCATAAATGCTTAAGCCAGCTGAGCAATAAAGTAATTGTACCTCATAAATATGTGCATCATGTGTTGATCAGAGAAAGAAGATTTTAAAAAATCAAATAGAATAATGAAAGTCTTTGAGACTAGGGTGTCTCTTAGTTTTAAGGCTTTATATGGATAGATGACATGAATTGTTTTCATCCTTGACATAAGTAGAATTCTACACAAATCATAGCCAGAACTTTAAACACGTTGAGGTAAAAAACTTCTCAGTCTCTCTAAAATGTCTCTATCTATTCTGCCATCTAAAGTTTATACTTATTATTTGCCTCACTTCCCATTTATTTCCATGTCTACTGTTAACACATAACACACACACACATACACACCACGTGCCACACACACAAATGGAAGAATATTATAATAGGCTGTAATTAATTTTTCCAATGTTGTTCAAAGTTTTTCAAGAGGCCATTTCAATGTGGTATTCTGAGCTAGGATTTTTATGTATATGTTCATAACAAAATAATTGTATAAAATACATCTTTTAAAAAGCAGTTAATTCAATAATTCCAAGGTCTCCTGTGTGGTTTCTAATATTTATTTCTTAAAATACATTGTGAATGGCATTATAATAATGAACTAAATGATTTGCATTTATTATTTCTGTAAGTGGCAGGCAAATATGATAGAATAAACACATATTTAAACAGCTAATTTAAAAAATTAACAAATTCATTTGTTTGGCTCAGAATTCAATATTTCCATTTTTCTGCTGGAAAAGAGGAAACAGGACAGTGACACATGATCAGTGAAAGAACTCACCAAGACCTAAAAAGGCAAAAGTAGAGAATTTATTATAGCAAAGTGGCAAGGAAGTAGAGAGAAACACGTTTTAAGGAATGCTAACAAGCTACTTTTACAGAGTGTGGTTGATTGAATGAAAACGGCTTTCATAGGGCTTGTTCCTTATGTTCCTTCCTTCCTCCTTCTATATTTATCCTTCTAATTAAAACCCACCCCTTCTTCACTTTTACCCAATCAAATCACTTGTATCTTGCTATTCTCCTTTGTCCTACTTCTTCAGTCTTTACCTACTTCTTTAATATTTACCTCCATTCTCATCCCTGAAGAGACTCCTTTTCCTACTGACCTCATCAAATCACTGTATCTCAATTCTCCCCTTTCCCCTCCTCCAAACTTCTGTGTTTACACTCACACCTTCCCTAAGAAACCCCCCTTTCCTATTTCCCTGATCAGATCATTTGTACCGTGCAATTCTCTTCTGCATTACTCCCTTCCCCCATACTCTGGCAATGTATCCTTTTTACTTTCTTGGTTTCTTTTTTTTCTGCAGTACTCCATATATGTACTGATATCTGAAGATTTGGAGCTAGGAGCCTCCTATGGGAGAGAACATGTGATGTTTGTCATTTTGGGATAGAATTACTTCATTTGATATGATCTTTTGTAGTTCCATTCATATACCTGAAAAGTTCATGATTTCATTTATCTTTACAGTTGAATAATATTCCATATCGCGTATGTATCACATTTTCATTATACAGTCAGTGGTTGAAGGTCATTTAGGCTGTTTCCATTACCTAGATATTGTGAATAGAGAAGCAATCAACACAACTTGCCTAGTATCTGTTGAATAGGATCATAAGTCCATTGAGCATATGCCAAGGAGTGTTAGATATAACTAGGTCATAGAATAGATTCAATTTTAGCCTTTTGTAATTCTCCACACTGATTTTCATAGTGACTGTACCAGTTTAAAACCTTGCCAATTATTGAAGGGTCTATTTTCCAACATCTCTGCCAATGTTTGTTTTCATGTGTTTTGTTGATGTTTGTTATTCTCACCAAGGTAATATGAAATCTCAGTGTTGTTTTGGTTTAAATTTACCTAACTGATAGAGATGATGAACTTTTCAAAGATGCCTCTTATTTATATCGTTTCTTTTTTAAATTATAATTTATTCAGATTCCATCCTAAATATTATTCCCTCTCTGTGTCTTCCCATTCCCACTCTCCCTCCCTCTTCAGCCCTATTCCTCTCCCCTAGACTTCTGACAGAAGGGGACCCTCACCATATGACCACAGCACATAAGGTATCATTCAGATAGCTTGTTTCACCTTCCTCTGTGTGCCTCCAGACCTCCTCACTAAGGGGAAGTGATCAAATTGGGAACACGAGAGTTCATGTCAGAGGCAGTCCCCACTCTCTCCACAACCCTGGAGAATGAGCAGTCTATTGGCTAGATCTGAACGGGGGTCTACGTTTACTACATGCATTAGCCTTGGTTGGTGCAACAGTTTGTGCAGGTCCCTCTTGGGTTCTGATCTGCAAACCTTAATGGTCTCCTTGTGGGTCTCTTGAACCCTCTGGGACCTTCCATTCCTCTATTCATCCATACCATTCTCAGTGCTGCAGCCTGAGTCCAAGAGTGGAATCCCAGCATCTGTTCAGAAGCCCTGCTTTGTGGAGTCTCTCAGAGGACATCTATGTTGCACTAATATCCCATTGTAAGTATATATATACAATGTGTATATACCATGGGTTACCCCACTCTTTTCTAGTCCCATCCATTTGCCTACAATTTTCAAGATTTCTTTGTTTTTAATAACTTAGTAGTATTCATTTGTGTAAATATACCATAGTTTCTTTATTCATTCTTTGGTTGATGAACATGTAGGTTATTTCTAGATTCTTGCTACTATGAATAAGCCTGCTATGAAAATAGTTGAGCATGTGTCTCTGTTGTATGGTTGGACATCTTTCATGACCAGGAGTGGTATAGGTGGGTCTTGAGGTAGCACTAGCTCCAATTTTCTGAGAAAATATCAGATTGATTTCCAAAGTGATTGTACAAGTTTGCACTCCCTCCAGCAATGGAGGAGTTTTCCCTTTGCTCAGCATACTTGCCAGCATGTGCTGTCACATGAGTTTTTTTAACTTAGCCATTTGGACAGGTATAAGGTGGAATCTGAGTCATTTTGATTTACATTTCCCTGATGACTAAGAAGGTTGAGAATTTCTTTAAGTGTTTCTTGGCCATTCAATATTTCTCTGTTGAGAATTCTCTGTTTATTTCTGTACCCTATTTTTAATTTGGTTATTTGGTTTGCTGGTGTTTAATTTCTTGAGTTCTTTATATATTTGGGATACTAGCCCTTGGTCAGATGTAGGGATGGTGAAGATCTCCCACTCTATAGTCTGTCATTTTGTTCTGTTGACAGTGTTCTTTGCCTTACAGAAGCTTTTCAGTTTCATGAGGTTCCATTATTAATTGTTGACCTTAGAGCCTGAGCTATTGGTGTTCTGTTCAGGAAGTTGTCAACTGTGCAAATGAGTTCTAGGCTCTTCCCCCACTTTCTCTTCTAATAGATTTAATGTGTCTGATTTTATGTTGATGTCTTTAATCCACTTGTACTTGAGTTTTGTACAGGGTTATAAATATTATCTACTTACATTTTCTACACATAGACATCCAGTAAGACAGGCACCATTTCTTGAAGATGCTATCTTTTATCCATTATCTGTATTTGGCTTCTTTGTCAAAAATCAAGTGTCTGTAGGTGTGTGGGCTTATTTTTGGGTCCATTGATCAACTTGTCTGTTTTTACGCCAATACCATGTGGGTTTTGCTTGTTTTGTTGTTGTTGTTCTTGTTGGGTTTTTGTTTGTTTGTTTGTTTGTTTTTCAACTTTTAGGAACTTTATTTTCCTTCCATTTCCTCCTTTGTTTAGGTGTCTGCAGAGCAGCTCACGACTGTGGTGGCTCCAACCCACTCAGTAGCCTGTGCTGCAGGAGCTGCTGACCAGTCTGCAGTGGCTGACTGGATGCTCCAATCCACAGTAGGGAACTGCTAGATAGGTACAGAGGGCACCTGCACACCCTCAGGCCAGTCTGCCATCTCTGGCTGAGCAGCAGTGAACTCAGAAGTTTGCGTAATCCATTCACCCTGGAATTCCTCCTTGGTCACGGCCTTCTCAGCAGCAGTCTGCTCCTCCTTCTCAATCTCCTCTGGGTTTCTGTAGAAGTACAGATTAGACATAACCTCCCACAGGAGCTCATGAGAAATGGTGCCATGCATGTGGAGTACTTCCACCACATTTGTGAGTGGTGAGCTCCCTGTTGTTGCATGGGATGGCAATGTCCACATGGCACAGGGAGAACCCATGTTGCACAGAGCAATGGTGGGCAGGTTGACATAAGAGGACTCTGTGAGAGGCTGGTGATCAGCCCTGGGGTCAGTCACCATTAGAAGTCATGGCTCCCTGATGGCTTTTTTGGATCTGGTTGGAGAAGGTCATAGGTATGAAGTGACCAGTAATGGGAGTAGCTCCAGTGGCAGCAGCAAACTTCAGCACAGCTCACTGGCCAGTGTTCCTGGAGGAGGTGATGCTGACACCAGCAGGGTTCTCAATGGCAACAGTAGCCCAAGCTGCAAGCAACAGAGTCTCCAGGGTCCTCTTCAGATTTATTGTATAGCTACCATCACTATTCCTTTTGTGGATGTATTGCTCCATGTGAAAGGCAAGGTTGGTGCCACTTAAGTGGGTTCCTGCAGAAAGGAATTTGAAGACATCCTCCTCCATCATCTGCAGGACATCAAGGGCTCCAGACGTTGTGTAAGCTTCCCTTTAGGTTACGATGGGAATCAAGAACAACACTGTATTGACCCGTCCCTGGGCAGCACGGAAAGACAGATTTTATTACTATTGCTTTGTAGTACAACTTGAAACCAGAGATGGTACTACCTTCAAAAGTTTTTTGTTGTTGTTGTTGTTTTTGTTTGTTTGTTTGTTTTTTGTTTTTTGTTTGTTTTTTTGTTTGTTTTTTTTTACAGGATTGCTTTGGCCAGCCTATTTCTATGTCAATACCATTCCGTTTTTATAGTACATGTGGAGATTAGGGATGGAGTTTCCTCTGGAAGATCTTTAATTGTACAGGATTGTATTAGCTATTCCTTGGTTTTTGTTTTCTATATGAAGTTGGTAATTGATCTTTCTACAACTGTAAACTATTGTGTGGGTATTTTAATAAGGATTGCATTGAGTCTGTAGCTTGCTTTTGGTAACATGGCCATTTTTACTGTGTTGATCCTCCAGATCCATGAGCATGGGAGATCTTCCCATCTTCTAATATTGTTTCTTCTTTTGAGAATTCTACTTGTATTCCAGGTCTTTTATTGAATAAGTATTTTTAAAATTCTTTTATCAAGTTCTTACTATATTCTATCAGAGTGAAAATCTGGCAAAGATTTTCTTCCATTTTGTATGTATCCTTTTCACCTGCCTGCTAGTTTCTTTAGCTGTGCAGAAGCTTCTTAGTTTAATAAAGTCCCACTTGTCAATTCTTGACCTTAATTCTTGCAGAAAGGTAGTCACATTCATGAAGCCCTGTTCTACACCTGTATCATGTATCATGTATGATAATGTCTATGTTCTCTTCTAAAAGCTTCGGTGTTTTAGGTTTCACTACGAGCTCTTTGAACTATTCAATTAGTTTTTGTGCTATGTGATAAGCACAGGCTTAACTTAATTCTTCTACATGCAGGAATCCAGTTTTCCATCCACTGTTGAAGAAGTTTTCATTTCTCCAACTTAATATGTTTGGCATCTTTGTCAAATATTATATGACTGCAGTTGTATGTGCTCATGTTTGAGTCTTTGATTTTTATTCCTGTGGTCTATGTGTTTGTTTTTGTGCTAGTGTCATACTGTTTTTAGTTCTCAGATTGTAAATATATCTTAAGATCAAGCATGATAATTCTTCCAGCATGTTCTTTTTGTTCAGGATAGTTTTTCCTGTCCGTGTTTTTTGGCAGTTCCGTTTGAGTTTCAGGATAATCTTTTTCTATTTCTGTAAAGAATGAGATGGGGATTATTTTGATAACTGCATCGAATATCTGTAAATAGCTTTTGGTAAGAAGGGTCATTTTCTCAGTGTTAATTTTACCAATCTATGAACATCAGATGACTTTCTATTTTTAAGTATACTTCTCTTTTACAGAGGATGAAAGTTTTCATGGTAGATGTCCTCACTTCCATGGTTAGGGTTATTCCTAAATATTTTCTTTTCTTTGAGGCTATGATGAATGGGATCTTCTTCTCTATGTGTTTGATGGTAGTATAGGGAAAAAATTGATTTATGCAAGATATTTCTGTATCCTGCCAGATTTCTGAGTTTGTTTGTAATTTCTACGAGTTTTCTGATAGAATTTTTAATGATGTCTAATGTATAGGATCATGGTATCTCCAAATAGGGATTGTTTGGCTTATTTCCTTGCTTATATCCCGTTAACTTCCTTTGTTTTCCTTATTGTGTCAGTGATTAATTTGAGTAAATATTTAAAAAGAATGGAGATGGTGGCTATCTCTGTCTCCTTACTGACTTCAATAAGATTGCTTCAGTTTTTTAGTCATTTTTTCATATTGTTGGTTGTACATTCCTTATTTATGGCTTTATTTTGTTGAAGAATGTGCCGACTAACCCTAAATTCTCTAGAACTTTTATCATGAAGGCATGTTTGATTTTGTTAAAGACTTTTCAGCACCTATTGAAATTGAAATGTGATTTTATCTTTAAATCCTCTTATGTAATTTATTACATTTGTTGACTTGCATATGTTGAACCACCCCTGCATTTCAGGGATAAAACTAATGCAGTCATGTGGTGATGGTATATATTCTTTTTTTTTTTTTAAACAACAACAAAAAAGAAAACCTATGGATTTTATTTAGCAGAGATCAGTAAACTAGCTGTTGACATTTGAGGACTTTTGGGGTTGTTCAAGCCACAAAAAGCAATCTTCCAACCCTCTTAGCCAAATAATCTCCTTTCCTCAACCTACTGTGGAATCCATCTGGAGCTTGACCCGTTCCTCCGTGGTAAAGCTCTTCACGCAGCTGTCTTCCATGTGCCAGGAATCAGGCTCATCAGCGAACATTGCGCAACCCAATCTCTCCACTTTGAGCGCACAGACATGTGAACACAACTCCTGGTTTGTGCACTTGGATGGATTTGCATGTGTACTTTATGCTCTTCTCACAGAAGTGTGTGACGGGAATCTGTCAGGTGCACTTTTCTATTTCACTTGCTGTTCTTAATGTATGTTTGAATTCTGTTTCCCAATATTTCATTAAGCATTTTTGTTTCTATTTCCTTCAGTGATATTAAGCTGTAGTTTTCTTTCTTTGTGCATGTTTGCACATGCATGTGTGTGTGTGTGTGTGTGTGTGTGTGTGTGTGTGTGTGTGTGTTGTATCTGTACTTGCTTTTGACATTAGAGTGATATTAGCTTTGTAGAAAGAGTTTCAGGGTTCTTCTTTCATTTTATTATTTTTTAGTTAAAGAGAGACTGGCTATAGATCTTTGACTATCTGATAGAATTCATCAGTTGTGAATCCATATGGCCCTGAACTATTATGAACTGGAAGGCTTTTTATTGCTATTTCAGTCTACTTATTTGCTATAGGTCTTTTTAGGTTGTTGAGGGGTTTGATTTAATTTTCCTTGGCATCTCTTGTAAAGTCTCTATTCTTTTCGGACTCTGTTCATTTGGGTCCTCTCTTTCTTTCTTTTGCTTAGGTAGGTCAAGGATCCATCAATGCTGCTCATATCCTCAAAGAATCAGATCTTATAGGTGTTTATTTTTTTATTCATTTATTTCTACTTCAGTGATTTTTGCTTTGAGTTTTATTCTTCCTTGCTATTTCCTGGGTTTGAATTTGGCTTGTTCTTGCTTTTACAACTTTTTGAATTTTAAGTCATTTATTTGTGTACTCTTAATTATTAATGTAAGCAAGTAGATCTACACATTTCCTGTGTAGGACTGCTTTCAATTTTTCCTGAAGATTTTGTTGTGTTAAATTTTCATTTCATTAGTTGGAGCAAAGGTTTCATTTATTTCTTGATTTCTTCTTTGAATCATTTATCATCCAGTAATGAAGTTTTTAATTTTTGTGAATTCATGTATTTACTATAGAGTTGCTTGCTTCAATTTTTAGTTTTCTTGTCAGATAGGACACAAGGAACGATTTTAATTATTTTTCAACTTGTAAAAATTTGTGAACCAGAAAAGCTTCTGTGGATGACTGAGTAACATATATATATTCCTTGGAGTTTGTGGGAGATATTCTGTAGATATGTTAGTTTCATTTGATGTCCATATGATGTCACATTATTCTTATACTTTTCTGTTTATTCTTTTCCAGATGACCTGGACATTAGAGAAAGTGGTGTTGAAACCACCTTCTATTAATAGATTGATGTTAATCTGTATCTTTAAATCCAGCAGAACTTTTTAAAATGAAAGCTGGTACTCCAGGCTTTAGTGCATGCACGCATGAGATAGCAATGTCTTCTTTGTTAACTATTCCCTTGGGTAGAATAAATTGTCCTTTTTAACTGTTCTGATAGGTCTAGTTTGACATATTTTGTATATTTCAAATATTAGGATAGTGACACCTGTTGTTTTCTGTTCCTATTTAATTAAATTACTGTTTGCTTTCCTTTTATTTGAAGGTGGTATTTATTCTTAAATAATGTGCTTCTCATAAACAACACACAAATGGGTTTTATGTTTCTTGATCTATTTAATCAGCCTGTGTCTTTTTGATTGGAAAATTGAGACAACTAATATTTATAGTTATCATTGAAATGTGTGTGTTAGTGTCGTCATTATGTTATTAATTTTTGGTGTGTTTGTCTGTGTGCTCAGTGGTATTTTATATTTTAATATTTGTATCTTTGTTATTTCTTTCTATGGCTGTGCTGCTATTTTCAATCCTTTCCTCAGTCTAAAGTATTTTCTTCAGGTTTCATTCATGGGATGAATGCTGTGGAAAGTTTTTCTTTTTCCTTCCATTATGGCAGATACTTTTACTGGCTATATCAGCATGGATTAGCCGCAATAGTGTTTAAAGGCTTATTCTATATTCATCTGGCTTTTAAGCTTTCCTTCAAACATACATGTGGTTTCATTATCTAAAATTATCCAGTTCAATCCATCTTACTAGGCACTAAAATTATTTTAACACTTAAATCAAACTAATTCCTCACAAATATTTGAAATTATGTCAGGCCTAAATGGTAGATTTTTCCTTAAAGTTTAAATTCATTAAATATTGTAATGATTGTCAGATGATTTTGTTTAAAATGTTAATATACTCTTTCCTCTATAATATTTCCCAACCACAGTCCAATCAGAGAGATGTCTTGAATGAGTCATGAGAATTGATTTGAGTCCCATTTGTCTGACTCTGCATTTATGTTTGAAAGGACAGCTAATAGCTGAGGTTCTCTCTTATGCTCTGAATGTTTTTCCTCTGCTTTTCTTAGTGTTCTGCTAATATAACATTACACCTCTCTGTTAGGGGCTAGCAGTGACTCATACTTAGGGTATAGAGAGGGCACTGTCAAGGAGCATGATCACATATGTGAATAACAGGAAAGGGCAATGTAACCTGAAATAGTCACTAAAGACTAGTGTCTCCAATTTTGAGAGGACTACCAAAGTGAATTCTCAAGGCATTTAAGATATATAAATTAAGATCTTTTTAGTAAAAAGATGCAATATGAACAAATTCCTTTAAAAATGTCTAGATGTTTAAAAACATCCAGTATTGTACCCTTGTTTAAAATACCCTGGAGAAATGATAGTCATTAATAATATAGTTGCTAAACTCATGTCATTTTTATGGCTTTGTCATTTCTTAATTCTGTAATTTCTGAATGTAAGGGTTTAATTACCATCATTTTTGGAATTACAGCTTACTGCCTTGGGTTTGTTTCTTAAGCAGGGATGGAGTTCCTCTGAAATATCTTATAAAATATTTTTGATATAAAAAATAAATAGAATGTTTTTGAAAGTTAAAAGGAGCTAATTACTGGTCCCTTTGAAGTCTTTTGAAAATAGCTTTTAAAGCTTGCCAGATAAGCCTCAGCTTGCCCAAAAGGGGAATTCAGAAATTATTCACAAAGTGGCATTTCACAACTAGGAATCTTTCTTGGAAATTAGAAGCTGTTTGGAGAAATTAAAGGGCTCTGGGGAAATGGGTGATGAATTTTAAGTGTGGTAGGTTACAGAGCAAAGTGTATGATAATTCTCCATTTTAAATGAAAATACTGTTTGAGAAGGAGCCAGAGAGGATCAAGATGTTCTAGATAGTTCATGTAACTCAGGTTTTACCCTAAAGGTAATATTGCATTTTAGACAGATTTATAATTATCCATTTATGCTTGTATTCTTGTCTGTATTTGTGTCTATATTCAATATTTTATGGTGAAATAATTTTCCATTCAGGAACAGGCAAGGTAAAGCCATGCATCTAGAAGCTTAAGTAATTCCTGACAGGCAAGTGATCAGTTTGACAAGAAAAGCAACTGCACACAGGGGAGTGGGAGTCCAGGGCAGTGCAGCAGGAAGACTGTGTGATTGGTTTCCTGGACATAATGCAAAAAAAAAAAACAGCTGCTCAGTACCCTGGAGGACACAGACAGCAGGTGTTGTTGGGCTTTCACTCTCAGGTGGATAATAAGAAAACAACTTTTTCCTTTTCCTGGCTGGAATCTAAGGAATCATCATAGGACATAATTAGCTAAACAATAAAAAAAGAAATAAACAGATCTAATTATCTTTTGATACAAAATCTTTAATTCACAATAGAAAGAGAGGTAAAATCTGTACTTTGGGATACTAAGAAAACACAACTACAAAAAGAGAGAGAGAGAGATAATTAGGGGCCAGAAAACATCCTGAGCTTAAAACCACAGCTGAAGCAGGCAGAAGCAGTTAGTAGTACACAATGCTAAAATTTAGGGGCTGTGGGGCTATCCAAGATTAAGGCGTGACAGAGAACCAGGCAACACCATCAACCTAGTGTTTATGATGAGGCTAAGGAATGAGAACCAACAGCCATAGCTGCATTTGTAGCAGCAAAAGGCAGATTTCATGGAGGTCAGATGCAAATGGAAGACTGAGTAAGGTTGGAGGCAGAGTAAGATAAAACCAAATAGTACTGTTCTTTAAAAAATAATGATAAAATTACTCCCTTTTAGCTATAGTCATAGATCAGTGCCTTATTCAGCCATCATCAGAGAAGCTTCCTCCTGCAGGAGATAGGAACAAATACAGAGACCACATTTGACTTTATGTAGAGAATAAGAGACCCTAAAACACTCAGATCTAAACGGGATGTCTCTATCAAGTCCTTTGACTTAAGGCTCAGGGAAGAGCAGGCAGAAAGCATGAAAGAGCAACAGGAGAATAAGTCTCTCTCCATCAGCTGAGCAAAGCTCCTATAAACTCAGAGACTTACGCAGAAAGCACAGGGCCCGCATGGGTCTGTATCAGTCCTCTGTGTGTATTTGTATATACATATATTTTTTTTGACTTAGTATTTTTATGGGACTCTTAAGTGGGTGAGTTCTCTTGGGCTCTTTTCCATCTGTGGGTTTGCCCTGCTCAAATTCTATATGACAGTTTTGTTTTAATTTATATTTTATTTTGTTATATTTTACTGTTATTTCTTAGAAGCCTATTTCTTTCTAATGAGATACAGAGAGTAGATCCAGATGGGAAAGGAGGTGGAGAAGGACTGGGAGGACTAGAGGGAAGAAAACTGTAACCAGGGTATACTCTATGAGAAAATAATCTTTTTTAAATGAGGAGGGGATATTAAACCCTATGCGAGGACCCTCTGGAGATCAAAACCTACAGCACACATGTTTTTAAGATATATTATAGGGAATTGTAAATATGACCTGGATGCCAGCAAGTCTAAGGTTTGCATGGTGGATTGGCAAGACAGAGGGCCAAGGAAGCTGGTGGTGTAGCTGTGGCCTGATTCTTAAAGTCGAAGAATCAGGAACACACATAATATAGTTCCGGAGGCAGAATAACAAGGCAGGGCAAAGCCGGGGGATATAATTCATTTAGTAGAGTTCTGTTTTAGTATGTTTGCAGCCCTGGGTTTGATTCCACATACCACATACCACTAGGTGTGATGCAAACACCTGAATCCTAGCACTCAGTATGCAAGCTCAGTAAGATGTAGTAAGCATGAGGCCAGCCTGGGATATATAGTTTCTGTCTTTTAAAAAAAAAATGAGGAAAAGAAAAGAAAGAGGCTCAGAAAAAAAATGTTTAAGTTTAACTATTGAACACAGAAAAAATTATTGAACTCACATTTTAAGTATCAAACAAAAAGACTTGAGGTTTTTCTTGTAAAGACTTTGCCTTCTATTCAGTCCTTGACACTGTTTAGATGGTTTCCACCCATGTAAGGAAGACAAAGAGAGAGAGGTATCCCTTCATTATCCCCATGGACATGTCTCTCCATAAAAGACAAATGATTCTGAATGAAAGGCAGGAATGGAAGGGCGTAAGGAGGGAAAAAAAAAACCCTAATTCGAACGTCTGGTTGAAATCTTTTGCCAAGCTAAAAGTTGAGAATTTTGGCACAAGTAAAAGGTTGCTTATATAGAGAAATGAATCCTTCTAAATAGGCTTATTTCAATGAGCATGTTAATATAGCAAGAAACTGCCTAAGGAAAATGTTTATATTGTGTTATTCATTTTCTAAATATAAGCCTGCATATAGTTTTACTTTAACACCTATATTTAACAATCTACCAATATATATATATATATATATATATATATGTTTACACACACAAACACACACATATACACACAAACACACACACATACACACATGCACACACACACACACACACACACACACACACACACACACACACACACATATGGTTCCTTAGCAGCCTTTGAGAAGTAGACTGAGAAGCCACTGCAGCTGTACAGCTGTCCATATGGCTACTGTAAGACACTAAGATTGGCACCAACTTGAGAATGCCAAACACACCCTTGCACACATGCAGCCCCTACTGCCTCCCCCAATGAGTGGCCTTGCTCTTTTTTCCATTTATTTATTTATTTATTTATTTATTTATTCATTTATTTATCTACTATTTATTTATATAATCACTTTCCAGCCTGATCCTTCACCCTCCCTCCTGTCCTCTTAGTTCCACTCTTATGCTCCACTCCCCCCATTGCCCCTCTTTTTTTCTCAGAGAAGGGGAGGCCTCCCACAGTTGCCAACCCACCCTGGCACTTCAGTTCACAGCAGGACTAGACGCATCCTCTCCCACTGAGGTCAGACAAGGCAGCCAGGCTAGGGGAAAAGAATCCAAAGCCATGCAAATGAGTCAGAAACCCCTCCTACTACAGCTGTTAGGGGACCCACATGATGACCAAGCTCCACATCTGCTGTATCTGTGTGGGGGGGGTCTAGGTCCAGCCCATACTTGCTCTTTGGTTGGTGGCTCAGTCTCTGTGAGCCCCTGTGGGCCCAGGTTAGTTCACTCTGTAGGTCTTCTCGTGGTGTCTTTGACCTCTCCGTGGCTCCCCTCTATCTTTTCTCCCGTTCTTCCGAAAAATTCCCTGAGCTCAGCCTATAGTTTGGCTGTGGGGTTTCTGCATCTGTTTCCATCAGTTACAGGATGAAGCCTCTCAGAAGACAGTTATACTAGGCTCCTGTCTGCAAGCCTAGCAGAAGATCACTAAGAATGTGAGTCTCCAGTTAGGACAGCCATTTGTTTGCCATTCCCTCAAGCTCGGCTCCATCTTTAACCCTATACTTGTAAGCAGTACAAAATTTGGGTCGAAGGTTTTACGGTTGGGTTGATATACCCCTGCCTCCACAGGAAGTCCCACCTGCATACAGAAGATGATGAATTCAGGCTCCATATACTCAGATGTTAGGCATCTCAGCTAGCATCACCCCCATAGACAACTGGGAGCCCCCCTTGTCCCAGAGATGCCCCCAACATACACACCAATGTCACTCTTCCGGTCCTCCCCCGACCCTTGCCCTTGCTTTTAATGTCCATGCTTAAATCTATGCTTAAAACTTCTCTTAACAGACTCCAGATCTGCTCCATATTGATTGGAAAGAGTTTCGGTGTCCAGCCATGAATTCTTGCTTCATCTGAGTAAATCTCTGAAGAGATCCTCCGGCTGCTAGAGCTAGAAGCATGGAGTTGTACTTTTACCTTCTTATTCTTTTGCTGTGGTTAAAAAATTTCTCTACATCCCCCCCAAAAGGAAAGAACTGCAGCAAAATGATTGTTAGAATTATAGCTGGTTATAAATTTTTATTCCAAAATAATTGTGTACTCTATCTTATTTATACCTACTGAGATGTTAGTTTATATCTGGATTGTAGTTACTCTAAAAGCATTTTCACCTGTTTGTCAATATATTTATGTGTCTAGTGTAAACAAGGCAGAAGTTTAAAATTGCTATTACCAAAGGAAAGAAATGGGGAATCAATGACATCTACATTGGAATTCAAGTTAATGTTAATTATGCTAAGAAAATAAACAAGTTACAGTTTTTAGTAAAGAGTTTCAGATTTGGATGTCTTGTATGCTTAAGGAGGTCAATAATAGATTAGGATTTATGAATATGTTTTAAAATTCCACTGTGTGTTAATCCATTCAGATCATGTTAATAAGCATATTTGGTTATAGAACTATGGTGAAATATTCAGTATTGGTCATTTATAACAAGGATCAAGATTATGTACATCCCATTCGAAGTTACAATAAACCAGAATGCTGCGTGTTTGCCATCAGTGAGTAAATGTGTGAGTAAATTCCGCATCTTCAGGCCTCACCAGAGAGAACACTGCTGCAGGGCATCTGTAGACAAAACTAAGTCATAATAAATGCATGAAGTATTCGTAGCCTTGCCGTTAAATGCTCTTCTGAGGGGTCTCCTATTTTGTATCATCACATTTGATAATCATTAATTCTAATCCAGAAAGTTTGTTTTTGTGGTGTGGACTAATATGAATAAATTTTAGCAAAATGAATAAAAAATTGGAAAAATAACATTATGTGCCAGAAAACTCAAAGAATGTTTAGATAAGTGATAGATTTGAAAACTAATTCAGAAGCTGTATTAAGTAGGCTGATCACGTTATCAAACTTCCCATTCATTATTCCACCATAGCAATCAGTGTGCCATGTTTTAAAACTTATTTATTTGACAAATATTAGATTTTTAAAAGAATGAGTCGTTACAAGTGAACTTCACTCAAAAATGTCTACTTCCTAGTTGAGAAATGAAGCTGTTCAGGGATAATTTATTCACTGATTTTATTATGTATTCTTTTTACTTCAGAATATAAGATGGTAGCTTATCATACCTGAAATTAGAAAAAGGTCATTTCCCAGTATAATATTCATTTAGGGTATGAAAAAATATATCACTTGTTAGGTCAACATGATTTCTTTTATTTTGACCATGACATAGTCTTGCAATTTTCGATGCTGTCAGTAGAGAGCTTTATTTTTTCACATAAATTCTTTTTTTCTTCCTTCCCTAAAGCATTTTTCTTACTTTTCATATATATAATCTTTAAAATGGATGTTTTGGAACTTTATCTTTAAATTTTATTTTCATTTTATTTGTATTTTAGATATTTTCAAATACATGTACAAAAAGAAAATACAAAACATTTTAAAATAAAATTATTATTATCTAAAGAAATTAGTATAAATTTTTTCAAGGAAGAGAAAAGACTAAATAGAAGTTAAAAATAAGTTCTAGTTGCTCCACAAGATTTTAGTTTAGGCCTTTGTTCACATTCTTAATATTTAAACCAAGTATCAGGAACGCACTATGTGTATTTTCTTAGATTCTAACTTAAAAGTCACACATTTCCTCCCTTAGGTATTTTAAAAATCCTGTGATCTCAAGCTTATAATTTCATCTACAAATATTTGTAAGTACATATTGAATTAAATATCTGCTAAATTATTTAATTGTTTTAAAAAGTAAACATTATGGAATATAAATAATACAAACACTGAATGCTATTACATAAAGATTAACACAATATCATTAAATATTAAGCTAAATCTTATGACTTTGAAATACAGCATATATATATATATCTGATTTACAGCAGCAAACTGTGGCATCACTACTGTTACAGTCTTGATATGGTGTGGGCCCTTGTTAGCAGGCTGGAGGAAGCTCCCTCCTGGTAAAGACATAGGTGAGGGGACCCCCTTCTGACAACAGCCCGCCAGACCCAAATGTGTTAAAAGATAGTTCCTTGAAGACCCTAACGCACACAAAAGGTGTCAGGGCTGGCTCTTTGAAGAAAAACATACCAAAGGTACCCTGGAGACAAGTCCTGGGAACTGTCCTGGGAGTGTCTTCTGCTTATTCAAGTAAGCTTAGTTTAAAACCCAGGGACTAGAAGGTTGAGCAGTGCACCCCCCCCCCATCCCTTCCTCATAGCTCTCTGCCCCTTTCCTTTTTTAAGCTTAGTGAATTAAAATCTAGTTGTTTGACTCTTTTGTCTTTATTTTAATAAAGTATAGTTCGGCCTTTCACAAGCCAGAGGCCCCTTTCCCCCTCTCTTTTCTCAACCTGGCTGAGCGCGGCGGCCCTGCTCTCCTTTTCTTCCCAGAAGGGCCTCCTTCCCAGCTGGTTCTCAGGATGAAGCGTTCCTCAGCTAGCCTCCAGAAGGCTGAAAAAAACTCTGTGACCAGATTCTCAGCCCAGCCTCCCAGAGAAAGGAACCCACAACAGGGTTTAAGTGTGTACTACCAAAGTTCATATGGAAGACTCTTGGTGCCCAGCATAGTGCAATCAGGATGTAGCAGAACCCTTAGGTGGTGAAGTCTTGGTCACTGGACAATGAGAGCAGAGGACATTTCTCCTGGGCTTTCTTGAGGTCTTTGGAGAATGCTACTGCAAAATGAGTAACTCTATCCATCTCCTTTCTCTGTAGTACTAGTTAGAAATTTTAGTGGCTTTGTTTTTCTTCTGACATTGCTGTGGGAGAGGGCGGTGTTTGTGGGGTGGGGTGGGGTTGGTGGGATACAGCCTAGCCCTGGAGCTCACCAAACAGCCTGTGTTGTACTGTTTGACTTTGAAGTCTTTCAGCATTGTGAGTTACAAAGCCTCTTTTTCTTCGTAAAAACTCTGCTTGGCATTTCATAACAAAGATGAAAAACTGACTAATCAAAGCACTCTAGAAGGTAAATTTAAAAGATGATAATTTAAACACACACACACACACACACACACACATATGTATATAACCATGAGATCACACACATACAACAACTAAACAAAACAAGGAGTGGTTTCTGGTTTCCTCTCCCGTTCGGCTTTTCCTAAGTGTGCTAGAATATGGATATGTATGTTTGGATTATGCGAAGTGCAATGCAATCGTTATTTCATCAATGTGTTATCTCCATTGCATACTTCATGGCATCATCTATACAGCCTAGGTGCATTTGCATAATTGCTACACCAACAAAATTTACTTTCAGGTAAATATATGTACAAACCACTTTTTATCCCTCAAGAATAATGATCTTTTCATAAACTGTTTCAAATAACTTTCCAATTTCTAGGGTCTCTTGATTCTCTACACTCTTCTTCAGATTAATGAAATTTATCCTTCTGAACTTAGCTACCAACAAATAATAGAATAAAATTCCGCCCTTTATGCATATGAATAATAATTTGCATATTGTTCTTTCTGGGAATTTTTCACAATCAGCTGATATGATCAACTGTCAAGTTCATTTCTTCTGCAGTGCTCATGACACATCACATTTTACACTGCTAGTATCAAATGAATTATATAACAGCAATCGTCTTCAATATAATGAATAGCTAAAGTCTAAAATACCTAAGTAAAACCCAGCAGTTATTTACAATTGGACCATTATAAAGCCTGTAATAAGTAAATGTGCACTCTGATCTATGAAGAAGAATGTTCCAGGACTTTCCAATTACTTTTTAAAAGATTGGTTTTTACGTATGCATGTCTTTGGAAGGAAGGGAAATGCGTGTGTGCCGGTGCCCACAGAGGCTAGAAGTGTCCCCATTTTGGAACCGCAGTTATAGGTGTCTGTGAGCTGCATGACATAGATGCTTGGAACTGAACTCAGGTCCCCTCGAAAGCAGTGCAAGCTCTTAACCACTTAGAACTCTTACTATGCCAGCCCAGCCCCCTCACAGTTATTTTAAACCATGGAACTTACTGTTACTTTATAATATCTTTTAACACGGGAGCAATGTGGAGCATCATTACTTAGAAGATGACAGAGGATGAGTGAGAAATATAATGAAGATATTGTAAGTCTTTATTCACTTCAAGAAATAGTTGAGCACAAGCCCATTAAAAGGACAATATGGTACATCTGCATACCATGTAAATATTACAGGATTATTTCTATAATTTGAGGTTTCTGAATCCCAGAACACTGTAAGTTACTTGGTATTATTTGAGAACAGTGTTGCACTGTAGATAAGTGGACAGAGATCTGAAGGGTGCAGAGCTTTGTTTTGTAAGACCGAGTTACACCTGGAGGACTGATTTCAGTTTTGTGCAACACTGTAAGAGCAAACTGTCAGCTAATCAGAATAAAGGACTTAGAACAATTAAATGAGATTGAAAATATGAACTTAAAATTTCATATTTTAGGAAAATTTCTCAGGTTTTATATTCTACTGAAGTGAAGATTTAAGACACAGAAATTACCATTCAGCTTTAGAAATATATTAATTTAAAAGTAAGTAGGAGATACAGTACGATCAATTTCAACTATATTTGAGATACTAAAATGAATATGAAAAGTTAAACCATTCAAACAAGTAAGATGGAACTTGGGGTAAAGCAGCTTCTGTTTGGGGCGAGGAGTAAAGGTCCTAATATAGACAAATCTACTATTTCTTACATGCCTAAAGGTAAGAAAGTCTAAGTTAAATGTGGTCCAAATATACGTGAAATATATTTCTAAATTTAACATTCTGTAATTTCATGCTCAATGGATAAAATGCAAGCTTTCTATTTTTAATACATAAAAATGATCACATATTCTGAGCAGGAGGAAATATAATTAGTTAACAAACTAGCCAAATTTGCCCAATATTCATCTAACTTAATCAATGTATAAGTTGCAGTGATAGTAAACATCAAAACCCCCCAAATTTCAGAGCCTCTGGGCTCTTGACCAAGTAATTCATTTCTTCTTGTGATTCCAATTCACCTTAGTGAAAGAAGAAGTCATATCCAAATTGTTAGGTTTTAAGTTACCATTAAATTTTACATGCTTTTGAAACAGTGTGTGGTTTGAGTGAATTATAAATCTTTTTCTCAAATAACTGGGCCATTAGACATTTATATAAACAATGTTTCGGAAAGTCTATAGTCATTCACAATACAATTGAACTTAGTTCTCATAAGGGAACATACAACTTCCCAAGTTCAAAAGAAGAGAATATGTTTGATTTGTCTATAACCTGAATGTATTGTCAATGTAGTGATCTAAAATTAGAAATTTGAATAAAACAATGCATAAAAATAAAATTGAGTAAAAATTTATACAAACATATTAACTATATAGATCATACTTCAGGAAAAGTCAAATATTAATTTAAGTTGATATAGATTATTTATAAAATGTATACCAATTTTTTTAAAAAAAAATTAAAATCAATGAGCAACAAGAGTCACAAAAGCAAACCTTTTGGAGTTTTGTTCAGATGAATTAAGCAGCACCAGATCTGTTGCACAATAGTCATAAGCATGATGCTATGCCACTTAGGATATTGGGTATCAGAATAGAAGGCTCCTGGCCTCTAGGAACATGAATGGAATGAAGCCCTCCTAGTGGCCCAGGGTGTATCCCAGAGTAAGTTTGTTGAGAGTTAGAGGAGAAGAAAAAGAACAATGGTCTTTCTGTGTTGAGGAGCTAGAAACTACAGAAGCCTAGAACATTTTACAAGACAGTTTCATAAAACATAGGAGCAGACAGCAAGAACTGAATGCAAAGAGCATGCCTTAATGTGGAGAAGTTCCTGTCCAGGTTTAGATGACAATAGTAAAAGCACTTCTGAGTATATTCAGAGCAGGTGAATGTCACTTGCCCAATTATAAGCAAAACACAAAACAAAACAAATCTCTCTCTCTCTCTCTCTCTCTCTCTCTCTCTCTCTCTCTCTCTCTCTCTCTCTCTCTCTCTCTCACACACACACACACACACACACACACCACAAAATCTGAGTGTTACTGCCTACATTTGTAATGAGATGGCGTGGAGAAAATGACTTACGGTCCTACACTGGGATCATTATGTACTTTCTACCAAAGTGTACACTAAATTCTGAGACCATAGGACTGAAAGTAATATTATGCAAACATGTAAGCAAGAAAAATCAAGTAGCTATACTAAAATTAGAAAGTATAGGCTAAAAATTAGATATAGAGGAATTTAAAGTGAGGATTGTTATAAAGCAGCATGCACACATAGATAAAAGAAAAATAGATAATTATTTAAATTATAAAGCACTCACTTAAAAGTTTTAAATAGAAAACATGAAAATGAACGTTGTTATGATTATACAGAGGTCACTTTGAAGCTACATTGATTCACTGATACATGTACACAGAGAAAAAGATTTATAACTTTAGTATATTGCACTGGAATAATTGAGTATTTTAAGTCAGTAAAAGAATGTCAACTATTGTATATTAAGGTTTATATTTCTTTATTTTTATTATTTTAATGCACAAAATGTTAATGCTTTTGGGGTAGGTACATGTCTGGTTAAGTGAAATCATGAAATTAACAATCACCAATTTCTATTCATTATAATAAATGACATAGGCAAGTGTCATTAGTTGACTTTATATCTAAGGAAAAATGAGAAAATGAAAAATAAAATATATATTTCAACAAATTGGTATGATCTCTTCACAAATATCATTTAGAGTTGGATGAATAATTTTAAATTAAAGCAGGAAGAAGAGACGTGACAGCTCAGAAGGAACATGGTTATGAGGAGTGTCTTTGGCTCATGGGATGAAACAACACAGTGAAAGGACCAGGCTGTGACGGCTGTAACAGAAAGCTGTGAGTTATACATTAAAGTGTATTTCAATACAAAATTTAAGGAACTTTATGATTGCATTGTGTTTGTTTAAATATTCATAGGAAGAGCTTAGAAATAGGCACAGAAGTATAAAAGAGTACAGATGAAGTGGTAAAGCAAATATACGAAAGCATTAACAATTGCTGTAGAGAAGTGAAGGATGCAGTGAGAGTCCTATGCACTATTATCCTTGTTATCATGTTAACCAGTTTCAAACTGCTTCAAAAGTAAAACTAGAAAAATTGGTAACCATATATAGGTATCTTAATATTCATGACCTTTACAGAGAACGGAGAAATTTTTATTCAAAAAAATAAATTTATGAAATAACACCCTAAAATCAAAAAGTCTTAAAACTTAATTTGAAAAAAAAATGATCATATTACAGAAGTAAACATAATTTACATGAGAAAGGAAACAATCAACGGAGTGGTTTCATTTTTTTGTTGCTGTTGTTTAAGTTTTTTCTTTCCATAGAATTGAGCAATCAGTGGATAGACTGATAACATTAAAAAAATACAAGAGAACATTGCCAAAGTAATAAGCTTTTTATACCATGTGAAGTGTGAATTTTTTAAAAAAAATTAACAGTTAAAAAATAAATACATGGCATTCTCTCATTATAGTTTTCTCAGGGAGAACATTGTATAATTCATAAATTAAAGGACATGTCTTCTCCCAATCGACCTCCACACCATCTGTTCTCTAGAATGGCTCAGAACTACATACAGTCAATCAGTTTGGGGATGAATTATGCATACTGATGGAAACAGTGCTAGTTGAAGCCAGGTATTTTACTCTGTCAATGCGTATATTAACCAAGAAAAAAAAAAAAAAGATCTGAATTTAGGAGTTGAGGCTAGTCACAAGGTAAGATTCTCAAAATCTTAGGTCAAATATGAAAAGAGAGAAAACATCTTTTTGGTCTGTCATTCTTTAGAAAGTCTTAGTATTAAGCTTAGATTTAGGTCCAGCTCTCTGCAAGCTAATGAGGTTAAAAGTCAAAATAAAGTCTATGTACACTTAACAGAGAAGCTGAGAAAACAAGTATGTACCCTCTTATAAATTCTTCAGCCAATGCTTGCTTCTCTTTTCAACAAAAATTACAAAGATCCTGGGATAAAAATGTTCAATAAATAAGAAACCTAATGCAGGAGCATATACCTACAATCCTAGTACCTGGGTGACAATAGGATCAGAAACTCACCTCTGGCTAAGCAAGCAGTTCAGGGCAGGCATGGGCTACTTGAGAATTCACATCAAAATAAAATGCCAACACACACCAAGCCAAACATATAAGCACACACAAACTCATGCATCTAAGTTCATGATTACTTCTTATCACCATAAATTGAAAGATATTTTAATTAGATTGAGTATTTATAGTAGAATTTTGTGTAAAATTAGGATAATAATCTCAAGTAGTCAAAGCAATCTCAAACAAAATTACTCAAGGTCAAGGCATTATAACAATCAGTCCAGACATAAAAATTTATTAAAAAGGTAGCAAATAAGATGTGGAATTGAAACAAGCTCACACATTTAGAGTTAATTAATCGTAGCATGTTAAAACTATTTGACAAAGAAGGATGATTTTCAATAAATGGTTGTGGGAAATTAAGCTACATGCAGAAGAATGAAATTAGATGCTATACTATATACTATGCTACATGTAAATATCAACTCTGAACATGTTATGAACTTGTTTCACATGTTTAAATATGAAATCCTTATTAGAAAAATGGAAAGAAAATACTACACAGAAATAGCATGGCCAGTGCCTTGTTTCACATGATTCTGACAACACAGGCAACTAAACTGAAAATGCACAAATGTCGTTACATCACATTTAACAGCTTGAGCACAGGGCGAGAAGTGGTAAACAGAATAAGAATATATTTACAAACCACAGATCTGACAAGGAGCTAATATCTAAATTATGTATGAAACTTAACGGATTTTGTAGTAAGAAAACAAATGACCCAATTTTAAAACTGGCAAAGTTTTAGCATGAATAAACACACAAATATAAGTAGCATTTCTATTAGTGAGCTGTCTGAAAAAGACATCAGGGAAATAATTCCATTTATGACAGCTACTAAAATAAGTGAAACATCTAGGATTAAATTCAACCATAAAGATAAAAGATTGATAAAACAAAATTATTATCTATTTATTATAGAAAATGTAGATAATGAGGCCAATATACACATTGAGCCAAAACACAACCTCTTCACTAAATGAGCCTGTGCAAACTAGATAACTAGAAGTCCCTGTATCACACTATGTATAAAAATTAATTGGAATGAATAAAATACTTTGATGTAAGATGAGAAAAGCTGAGATTACTATGATAAAACATGGGAGAAAGATTTTAAGATAATGGCACAGTCAACCTTTTTATTTATTTATTTATTTATTTATTGCTTATAAATCCAAATTCATAAAAAGCAAAAGCAAAGATTGACAAATTGGATTTCATCAAATTAAAAAGCTTCTGGGAAGCAAAGGAAACAATCAAAGTAAAGAGACAATCTACAGCAAGTGAAGACACATCTACCAACAATTCATCTAACAGAGGATTAATATCCAGAATGAATAAAAAAGGCCCCAGAAAAAATAACAGCAAAAAAAATTAATTCAGTTAAAATTGATTAAATATAATAACATGAATATAAATTTCCTAAAGAAGAAATCCAAATGCACAAGAAATATATGAAAAATTATTTAGTCATCTGCTAATGCAAATCAATACTATAATGAGGCTCCATCTCACCCGCCGCGCCCCCCCCCGCCTTATTTAGGATAATTATTCCCAGTCACATAATAAAAACACCAAATGCTCTTAAGGATGTGAAGAAAAGGAACTCAAACTCTCTTGATGAGAACACAAATTATTACAGGCACTATAGAAAATAATATGAAAGTTCCCCAGAAGTTTAAAATAGACTATCGTAAAATCTAGAAAATCTGTTCTTGGGTATACATCCTAAAGGAAATGCAGTCAGCCTACTCAAGTGATACCTGTATCCCCACAATCACTGTGGCATTATTCATGACAGTCAACGTATAGAATCAGCCAAATTGTCCATCGACAAACAGGTAAGTGGATAAAGACAATGTGGTATGTACATACTACTGGGCATTAAGAACCAGATTCAAGCTCAAGGATTTGAAAACAGAATACTTTCTTGGATACTTTTCACGGGTTATGGATAAGAGCTTTCAGGTTAGTGATCTATATGCAGTATCTCTGATAAATTTCACTGTGAATCTTCTGTTTGACATTTTAAGCATCACTGTCAATCCAGAGCCACCAGGAAAATCCCCAGACCCCATTCCATTCCCACACATGTCTTCCTTCAGGAGCTGAAAATATTTAAGTCTGCTTTTTATCTCTCCTACTATGGTTCACAAAGTCTTAACTGCTACCCTCTTGTAAGTTCTTTTTAGATATGTTTTGCTTTCTATTGGATAGTAAAAATATTTTCTTAAAAACTTAAAATGTTTAGTTTTCAGTGTATATTCCCACGTGGAAACTAAGGAAACAGAAGGGAAGCCCAAGTTAATATCATAAAAGTCGTAAGAAACAAAGATGTAGCAGCAAACTTAAAATTCCAATAAACTCTATCAAATACTGTTCTCTAACATTATCCTCAACAGAGCAAGCACTCGGTATCTATCTGGGACAAAGGAGGTGAATGTTAACAACAGATACAACAATTTCAGATTCGGGAGCTCTAAAGTATACATTGCACTAAGAGCTGCGTGTTAGTGACTTATGGTTTGCTTAGAATGATCATTCATGGTTAACTTACAAATTCAACTTTCCACTGTCTTTTAATATGAGTCATAGTATAAAGTGTGATCTCCTTACCACATCACAGATAGCCGTAATAATAGTTTTCCTATTGGATATACAACAAATGTATTCCATGTAAAAATATTAGCATGGGTGATACATTCTATGAATATTAGTGTTCACATACTTGTGCACAGACGTTTTTACTACTCTTCACAGAATTCATATTTTTCATGTAAATTTAATAAAATAAAATATAATTTATATTTAACACCAAAGATATATTTAACCTCAAAGAGCATTTTAATAATTCCCTGAAATAAACTTAGTAAAATGACTAAATTTCACATAATTACCTTTATGTCTTTTATATTCACAATTGGAAAGTTTTTTAAAATTTTAGTTTATTAATTTATTCAGATTACATCTCAGTTGTTATCCTATCACTTGTATCCACCCATTCCTCCCTCTCTCCCTCCTGCTTTTAACCTATTGCCCTCCCCTAGGACTATGACCGAAGGGGACCTCCTCCCTGACTATAATGTCATAGTAAAGTCTTTTATGGGACATGTCTTTTGGGCTAGTGTCCAATTATATGTGATAATATACCATGTGAGTCTTTCTGCTTCTGGGTTAACTCACTCAGTATGATCATTTCTAGTTCCATCCAAATTTCTAGGTTTCCTTGTTTTTAATAGCTGAGTAATATTCCATAGTATAAATGTATCACAGTTTCTTTATCCATTCTTCAATTGAGGGACATTTAGGCTGTTTCTATGTTCTGGCTATTATGAATAAGGCTACTATGAACATGGTTGAACATATTGGAAGTTTTATAACTACAGGACCATAGGCCATGAATCCTAGATGCAACTTAGAGTGAATGTTAACTAAACTGTGTAAGCATATTTGTTCTCTCTGATATTTCCACTTCCTATAATATTTTCCTACAATTATCTAATAAAATTGGTATATAAATGTCACATTAATTAAATAAATGTATAAATTTTTATTATTTATAATCTGCCACCAAATAACTAAATGGCATTCTATCAATCTATATATTTCTTTATGTCAGCTGATAAATTGCTATATTCTTAGATGTTTGTATTTATAATAAACTATGATAAAACAACATTTTGTCCTCTTATCCATGTTTTTTTCTGAATCTCATATGAACTAATTATTAATATTATTATTTTTATTAATTCATTCATATTACATCTCAATCATTAGCCCATCCCTTGTATCTCCCCATTCTTCCCTCCCTCCTGCTACCCCCCTACTCCAGTCTCCTATGTCTGTGACTGCGGATGACCTCCTCTCCCTGTATATGATCATAGGGTATCAGGTCTCTTCTTGGTGACCTGTTATCCTTCCTCTGAGTGCCACCAGGTCTCCACATCAAGAGGACGTGGTAAGAAATGGGACCCCAGAGTTTGTATGAAAGTCAGACCTCACTCACCACTGAACAGTGGAGAATGTCCTGTCCATCGGCTATGTCTGGGTAGGGGTTCGAAGTTTACTGCCTATATTTTCATTGGCTGGTGCCATAGTTTGAGCAGGAAGGACCTCAGGACCCAGATCCGCCCGTCATAGGATTAATATTATTTTTATTTTCATAGAAGAGGTGATGAAATGTGAGCTATTCCCAAGCCTTACTAGCACCTTCTGAACTCTCACTGGCTGGTTCAACTCAGTTGTTCTGGCTTAAACTCCTCTTCAAGATGACTGATTGAAACTGGTTTCCATTGTCTTCTAATTGAATTGCTCTGCTTGGACCTCAAACTAATTCTAGAAATACATTTTAATCTCTGGATCCTTATCATTCTCTGGAAAATTATGTCTTCACCCGTGTATGGCTTGTTCTTTCTCCAACCTGTCTCTGTTAAACTGTCCCAGTAAGAAACTCCCAGTTAAAAATAAAACTAAAACCCCTCTCTCCATGCATTGCCCTTAAGTACCCTCTCTGTCATGTCTTGTCCTCATGAGAGTTGGGCACATCTTACCTCTGCATCATTCTTTCAAATCTTTATCTGATTCCTCACTGTTTCTGCCCCTCAATTAGATATCACTTTCAAATGTGGCTGCTTCTTTAACTTTACTTTCATTGTTTGGGATTAAAGGTGTATAGTAAGGGCATGTCTGTGTTTCAGCCATATCATACTGTAATTCAGAGTGTGTCTGCATTCCAGACAGATCACATAGACCTAGAACGTTTTTGGGTCCCTTACCAGAACAGCGATGTTGCTGGATTAAAATTCCCCTACAACCACTACATTGCTCAGGTGTCCCACAAAGTTGATTCTGGGTACGTCATGTTGTTCTCCCTCTGACTATTTCCTTCCAATTTCGTATTCAAAGTTTACTTTTTCCCTAAGCCTAAAGTTAGTTACTTGTCCGGGACCTTTTCATTCTTTAAAAGTTATTCCATATCATAAAGTACCTTACCCAGTTTGTGTATACAATTCATATTATCTATGTGTGTATTTACCATCTACATATCTGTCATTTAATGTACCTAAATTCCTCCTACCCTGTGCTAACCAGCTCTTGTGAGATATGCATGGAAACTGTTGGCTACAAATGCCCTTACATTTTGACTTAGACTTTTTGGGTAGCACTTAGGGTCATTTGGGTAGAAAAGAGGTTTGTCTCTTCACTGTTTCCATTAAAAATATCATTCAAGTTTAGAATATAAAATGATCATCAGAAAACCAAGGTGATATAGAGATTAAAAAGTCAACAAATAACAATTCCCATGTGTTTTTCTCTTCTATCTTTGACTCTCTCCATATTAAACTTTATAACCATTCCACCATTGAGACACTTTCCATGTTATTCTTAGACCTTCCTACTATTAAATTTTCAATGGTATTTCCATTTCTTAGGAAAAGTAGCAGTTTTAAGTCCTGTTGTACCCTACACAAGTAAAATATTGAATAAATACTAAATTAATATTTGTACGTAAATGGGTACATTTATTTTTACTGTAAAAATAATTCATAGATAAGTGGTTGGTTATAGTGTAATCAGCAATCATCAAGACTTGAATATAAAAACACTTATAAAACATCCATTAGTAGCCAGGCATGGTGGCGCATGCCTTTAATCCCAGCACTCGGGAGGCAGAGGCAGGCGGATCGCTGTGAGTTTGAGGCCAGCCTGGTCTACAAAGTGAGTCCAGGACAGCCAAGGCTACACAGAAAGACCCTGTCTTGAAAAACCAAAACAAAAAAAACAAAAAAACAAAAACAAAAAAACCCATCCATTAGTAACATACAATTAGAAGACAACATTGAGGTATACATTGATATTATTGTGTGCTTATAATTAATAACTATAAAAATAAACAAAACTCCCATAGCTGAATGTTCTAGTTCATTTTTATTATTTTGGCAAATGTAATATATACATATATATATAATGTACACACACACATATATATGTAAATTTTCATTAGGTAATGTTTATTCTACTAGATTTCAATTGAATTTAAAGTCTTCCTTAGAGACAATGAGATGTCTCAGTGGGGAAAGTACTTTCTGCCAAGCCTAGGGACCAGGATTCCATCCCAGATATGCTGATGGTTACGAAGACCAGATATTGCCAAAATTTATTTTGGGGAAATTATTGCTGGAAAGAGAAAGTGTTGCTTAATAAGTTATACTTTAATGACATTTCCTTGGTTGGCTTATGTGGTAGGAAATGATTCACAGTTTTAGATAACTCTTTCTTGTATACTCTGTTGAGAAATGTACCAGCCCCTGCAAGAAAGCTCTGAGATATTTGCCTTTTCCCGTCTGTGAACAAGGACTCAAAAAGGATAAATCAATGTGATTTCAGAGGACAAGCCTTTAATTAAATGATGCTCATAACTCACACTTTCTGTGTTCTTGGAGCTCTTCCTGAGAATCTCTTTAATTTGGCGTTAGATATTGAATGTTTATACATTCATACAGCTCTGTATTACTTCACAATTTTATCCTGCTTTCTGCTTCTTGTTGAGAAGGCCACCTTCAGGCTTACAAGGGAATCTTTATAGGCATTAGTGAATCCACCCAGGTGGATTCACATTCACAGCTTCTAAAATGTTTATAACTAGATAACAATAACAAATCATTTTAAAATCAGTTCTTTGAAAATTTTGTGAGATGAGTTTCTTTTTTCTTTTCTTTCTTTTCTTTTTTTTTTATTTTTTTCTGAGACAGGGTTTCTCTGTGTAGCCCTGGCTGTCCTAGACCAGGCTGGGCTGGAATTTACAATGATCTGCCTGGCTCTTAAAGGCATGTGCCACTATGCCTGGTGAGATGAGTTTTGACTACATTCACCTCTCCCCCAACTCCTCCCAAGTCCACTCCCCTTCCTTTCTGAGCCAAGATATTAGCAGCTCTCACTATAAAATAATTTTGAAATTCTACAGCAAAAAAGAAGCAAATATTAAACTTAACTAGAGCCATATAGGATTTGAGAAGATTTTTGCTAGTAGGCTATGAAAGTCTTTTTCATTTCAGTTTGGGTAAAGATTTGAATGTCTTTGCTTGGATGCTTCTTGATCGTCTGGGCAGTAGAGAAAACAATTCTGTGGTAAGTCTGTTCTGAAATTAATATTAAAAAGAAGACAACAAGATAAACTAAAAAAGCATAAATTGAAAGAGACAGAAAGAACAACAACAACAACAAAAAGAAAACCAGTTCACTTACAGATGCTCTAACTCCATCCTAAGATCAAGCTGACATTAAATTTCTCTTTGTCATTACTAGATGACATGTGTTGATGTTGATCTTTGAAGTAAAATAAATGAACCTCAGAAAAATGTAAACAGTAGGTCAAGTATATTTATATTGCTATACCCATTGTTCAACCCTCACCAGAGAAGCTTCTTGAAGTAGTTGGTAATCGACACATAGTTTATAACTGGACAATATACAGATAGTCTTCAGAAAACCCAGCCTGAAATAGAATGTCTTTATCAAACCCCTATCTCAAGGCTCAGAAAACTATGCAGAAAAAAAAAGAGGTAAAAGGTTGTAAAAAACCAGAGGTGGTGTGTGTCTCCAAGGAAACATCTTCCAGACACAACAGGACTGGCATACTCAACTCAGAAGAGACTGTGGCAGCATGTATACAGTATCTGCAGTGTTTAAAGCAGACAAAATGCCAGCACTGAAAATGAGAAGTGGGCATAAAGTACCAACCCTAACCAAAATGCTATTTGGAATTACTACTTGCTGGGAAAGAGAAAATCAGTATTTTACAATAGAATTACACTGTATATCAACACATTTCAGGGCAGATCCCAGAACTAAGAGTAAAAAACACTCCTTGTTTTTTTTTAAGGTGCTTTTGTTTTGTTTTGTTTATATTTAGTTTTTTTGGGGGGGGGGTTGGCATACTTCCTTTTTAATTTTTTTTAACAAATGGTTTTACATATACATTTATATTATTACACATATACGCAATAAACTACCTACAGTAAGAAGCATGAAACAATCAGGAAGTATAGATATATTAAATTACCTATAGCAAGAAGAACCATGACACAATCAAAAATTATATAAATGTTACATTCTTAGTGTTTTGGCTATTTGTATTTGACAACCTTGAAGAAAACATCTTTCCTATCATGGTGAGCCTAAAATTCTGAATGTAAATCAATATTTATCATAACGTCATTATCAACTTAAAACATCTATCTAGACATACAAACATCTTAATCCCTAAACACCTAAGCTTAATTATAGAAATAAACTATATGATCTTCAACCCCATCAGAGACTTGAGAAGGAATAAAACATACCTGGAGTGCAGGTGAATAGCTTTCCAAATGAGAAGATGACAGAGACAGTTTGCTACCTGAATAGTCACCCAAAACTCTGCATAACATTAGTGCATCAATCTTCAGCCTTCTGACCCAATATATCTGACAGACATATTTGTGAGGCAGTGAGGCAGGAACAATTGAGGACTTGCTTACCTTGTCTTGGCAGAGTTTGGCCATCGACTCTGCCTGCTTCCAGGCTTGCCCTTTTTTAGGGCAAAACTAGGACATTTTACCCAGTGGCTTGTTTGCCACATTTGAAGCCATCTCCATAAGGAGGTTCTTTGCTGCTCATCATCCTCTTTGATGTAGGCTGGGTGATGCTAAGAGTTAACCTGTCTCATTGTGAGTGAATCTTTAAAATAATAAAATATTTTAAATACTATATTCCGTATGTCTCTGAGGTTTTTGAAGACCTTGTCTAACTATTTTACCTTATCTTTCTATAGAATCATATCTATCTGTTGCACCTAAGATGTATATTCTTATGATTAAAATAGACTACTAATTGATAAATCAATGATTTGCTCAGCTAAAAATTAACTTGTATAACTTATTTATCCTAAGCAGCCTGCAATAGCACTTTGAAAATATTGGAAGTAAATCTTGTATTATAATTGAGTTATATGAGTACAATACCGCATATTAGATTAGAAATATATCTAATGTGTGTGAAAATTAATCTTATATTTACATTTTATACTGCTGAATCTAAAATTGAACTTACTTTGCATCTATATGCAAAATTCTATACTAGTGAATTAAAAATAACTTTGAGTGACAATTAAGGCAATAAGTTGAGGATTAGATTCACTAATCTACTTTTTGTTCTATCTTCCCCATATATTTCTATATTCTCCCTTCTCTCTTTTCAAGCCCTACCTCTAAATCTAAAAATGGGAAATAAAGGAAAAGAGAGATATCACTTGTTTTCTCTAAATAAGACCAATAATAACTTATAACCAACTCTTATTAGAAATAACCCTCTATATGCCAAGAAAGCAACCAAAAACCTACCAGCACCCCACCCATTAAAGGAAATGGGACATCACTCCCTTAAGGTTTCCTCTGGCTGACTTAGGACAGATAATACGTTTGTAGGGGCGCAAATAAAATTGGGGGAAAGGTTAAAAAAGCTAGGAATAGCATCTTGGTCCAGTTTCTAAATGTTGAGAAATTCCAGGCTGAATTAGAATCCTGTGTGGGACAGTTTGAAATGCTGAACCAATTGGGATTAGAAGCTTTCTTTGAAGGTGTCCTCCAAGCTGCCTTGTTCTGGTGAAGAACAGCAACTGAAGTACGTGGTGTTGGAACATGAAGAATGCAGAATGTCAGTGTCCAGCATGCTGAGAGGAGTGAATCCTGTCAGGTCTGATCCAGTGTCAGTGTCTTGTTCTTTTTTTCACAAAACATAATTTTCTCACAAGCCTTTTACAGTCCTAAAACTATAAATGTATAAGGTGTGCATGATGCACAGAACAATTAATGCTGGCTCCCTGCTCTCTGTATGAGCAGAAAAAAGACATTTGTAAATCTTCATTCATGCCTTATGAAGAATGGCATCTAATAATAACTCATAGGGATTCTGGAGCCAACAAGAAGCATTGGCTGTGCCTAGACATTCATGCCTCAACCAGTCTCAGAGCTATTCCCATAGAGTGGGATTATCAACATAATCTACCTGCTGGTTGGCAGCCTTAAAGAAAACATCTTTCCTGTTTTGGTGAGTCTAAAGTTATGAATGTAAATCAATATCTATCATATCTCATCAATATCAACAGAAACATCATTCTAGACCTAAACTTTCTTAACCCCTAAACAACTAAACCTAGTTGAAAAACTATACTAGCTCATCTTCAATTTTGTTACTTCATATTTTTATTTTGGGGGTATTTTGTTTTTGAGAGAGACAAACAGAAAGAATATATAGTTGGGTGGAAAATGATGGAGATATCTGGGAGAATTTGTGAGATGGGAAAGGATATAATCAAAGAATATTATATGAAAAAATACTAACCTCTTGCACGATAGCTTGGTTCCTCTTCCTTGGTTCCTCTAGAACAAGTCTCTCAATCTCATCCTCAACTCTGTAACAAAACACCTGATGCAAGTCTCCCTCCTCAACTCATTGCTTTCTCCAAGCCCCCAACTGTAGCAGGCAACATCTGATAACCCACAAGCCACTCTTTCCAGGGAAGCAGACAAATTAACTGCAGATCTTTACATCTCCTTTTGGTCCTCCAGTCCCAATGTCCCTATACCCAGCTCTATATAAGAACACCTGCTGTGAACACTGTTTCCTCCCTAACCAAATTTCCAACTCATCATAAAACTCTTATCCTTCATCTTTCCTTCACCCAACTCATCCCATTATTCTAGCCTACAACATTTGCAAGCCTTTCTTGAGAACATACCAGCTGAGCAAGTCAAGGAAACAGATTCAACCCACCAGTTTCATTCACAGTGCTATGGCATGCCTTCTGGGGCGATCTATCAATATTGTCTCCCCCTATTCCAGGGAGAATAAATGAGGAGATTCTGATGGAAACACCCTGCTCTTGTCCTTACTGTGAACCCCTAAGATCCTTAGCCTATCCATGTTCCTATGTGTTAACTCCCAATATCCAGAAACACATTTTACCTAGAATCCTCAGTGGCCACACCTATCAGTGTCACAGAAAACTTCCTAACTGACAATGTGCAGTCATCATACTTCCCTAAAAACCACAGAGGGAGAAAAAACAAAAACACAAAACCAAGGAACAAAACACCAACATGACAAAGAACAAGAAATCAGTTTCTCGGCCTATACTTATCTCAATACCAGATGCCGAGATGCCAGCATGAAAACACAATCAATAACACCGGGGCAATATGTCTTTAATAGGACCCATCAGCTCTACCAGAGACCCAGAATATCCCAGCATAGCCTAAATATAAGGAAAAGACCATAAAACCATTTTGCATGATTATAGAGGTGCTTAAGAATGAAATTAATAAATCTCATGAGTAAATCCAGAAAAGTGCAAATAAGCAGTGGGAAGAAATGAATAAATGTTTTAAAGAAATCCAGGAAAACAAAAACTATAAAGGAAATAAATAAAATTGTTAGAGACCTGAAGAAGAAAGCTGAATCAATCAAGAAAGTTTAAACTAAGAAAATTCTGGAAATAAAAATGTAGGAACTCAAAGGACACTATAGACAGTATTCACGAACAGAATGCAAGAGATGGTGGAGAAAATCTCAGGCATTGAAGATATAATAGAGTACTGGATACATTGGTCAAAGAAAATGCAAAACCTAAAAAATTCCAACACAAAACATCTGGGATATCAGGTACATTATGAAAAAAATCTGAGAATAATAGGATTAAAGGAAATAAAAAAAATTTCAATGTCCCAGGAAATGTTTTAACAAAATTATAGAAGAAAATGTTCCTAACTTAAAGAAGGAGATGCCTATAAAGTACTAGAAACATACACCAAACAGACTGGACCAGAAAAGAATACATTCTGCACATAGTAATCAAAACAATAAATACACAGAACAAAGAAAGACTATTAAAAGCCCAAAGGGAAACAGACCAAGTAACAATATTTAAAAGTCAGAAGGACCTGAGTAGAGGTGCTGCAGATGCTAAGATACAGATGCCAGCCAGACTACTCTACCTAGCAAAACAAATTACCACAGATTGAGAACATAGAATATGACACGATAAAGCCAAATTTAAACAATATCTATCTACAATTCCAGTTCTATATAAGGTGCTAGAAGGAAAATTCCAACCTAAGAAGATTAATTACAACCCTGAAAACACAGAAAATAAATAATTTCATACCAGCAAAATAAAAAATGGGAAACACACACACACACAAACAAAAAAACAAAAACAAAAACAAAAACAAAAAAAACCCACCACCAGACTCACCACCAACAACAAAATTACAGAAATTAACGATCATTGGTCCTTATTATCTCAGTATCAATTGTGTTCGTTCACCTCTAAAAGACACATACTAAAAGAATGGGTGCAACAACAGAATCCATCTTTCTGCCGCATCCAAGAAATAAACCTCACCAGATATTACCTTGGGGTTAAGGGTTGGAAAAAGATATTACAAGCAAATGGACATAAGAAACAAACTGATGTAACCATTTTAATATATAATAAAATAGACTTCAAACCTAATCAAAAGTGATAGGAAAAGATACTATATACTCATCAAAGGAAAAATCTACCAAGATGGCATTCAATTATTAAAATATATACACTAAAGATAAGGGCATCTAAGTTCTTAAAAGAAAACTACGACAGTTTCAGTCACAAAGTGATCCTAACACACTGACAGATGGTGACCTCAATGCCCCTTTCTCACCAATAGACTGGTCATCCAGACAAAAATCTAAACAGAGAATAATGGAATATACAGATGTCCTAAGCCAAATGGACTTATCAGGTATTTACAGAACATGTCACCCAAAAAGAAGAGGATGGCTTTTTTTCCTCTGAACACCATGGAACTTTCTTCAAAACTGATCACAAATGCAGACACAAAGCAAGTCTCAACAAATACAAGAAAATTGAAATAACTGCCTGTATCCTATCAGACTACATGAATTAAAACTTAATATTAACAAGAACAGAAACAACAGAAAACTTATAAACCACCAATGAAAACTGAGAAACTCTCTACTGAAATAAAAATGGGCCAAGACAGAAATAAAGAAGAAATTAAGGACTTTTTTAGAATCCAGTGAAAATTAACAAACAACATACCAAAACTTATGGGACAATGAAAGTTGTTCTAAGAGGAAGGTTCATAGAACTAAGTTGCTACTTTTAAGACAAAACAAAACAAAACCGGAGTGATCTCATACTAACAACTTAACAGCATATCTGAGTCTTAAAAAGAGGTAAGCTCATCCATGAGGGAGTAGAAGGCAAAAAATAATCGAACTCAAGGTTGAAATCAATGAAATAGAAACAAAGAAAACAATACAAAGAATCAATGAAACAGAGTTGACTCTTTGAGAAAATCAACAAGATGTACAAATGTTTATCGAAATTAACTAAAATGTGAGAAATAATATCCAAATCAACAAAACAGAAACAAGGAGAATCCAATAACAGACTCAGAGGAAATCACAAGGATTTAACTTAAAAACCTGTACTCTACCAAATTTTTAAAAAGGTAAACCAATGATAATTTTCTCAACAGGTACCACTTACCACAGGTAATTCAAGATCAGATAAGCAATTTAAACATACATATAACCCTACAGAAACAGAAGCAGTCATTAAAAGTATCCCAACCAAAGCCATCCAGAACTAGATGGTTGTAAGGAAGTTGGGAGTTTAATTTCAAAACTACCATCTAATTTTAACTGTTCACATTATTGACTTGAGATATTCATTACTGTTGTACAAATACTTGTTAGAAAATATCTTTAAAAGAAAAAACTACTCCACTTAAATGCTTTCTCTATTATACAATTAAGCAGGATATCTGAAAGAAAATAGTGCCTTAGCAAACAAATGGAAGTAGGAAACAAATAATTCTGAGGGAAGAAACTCAGACCCAGAAAAATGAATATAGTATGTATCCATTTATATGTGCATATTAGCCATTAAATAGATTATATCAATCTATAATCTGTAGACCTAGAGAGATTAGGTATAAAGGAAGGAAATGGAGGGACAGATGGATCTCCCTGGGAGGGAAAAATAAAATAGAACTTATGAGTGGATTGGGGCCATTTGTGTGGCAACAGGAATCAGAGCTGAGATTCAGGGAGGGAATGCAGCCAGAGGCAGCTGGAATTAAGGGAGCATTAGAGGAGTGCTATAGAAACCTACTGCTATATTAACTTCCTAAAATATATGAAGGTGATTCAATTCAATTATCCAGATAAATGAGTCCCAAGTGGACATCTCTTGTCACCAGATATTTCCAGTGCCAGGACTAGCTTACAACCAATTGAATGGTTGGTCAAAGAGGTCCCATGGAAATCCTCAAACAACCCTGTCTTTTTATAAGACATTGGATTTCTCTATGCAAACTGACCAAAATGTTCCATTGCTGAAGACAAGACCCATGCAGCTTTTGAACATGGAGGAGAACTGGTGTCTTCATAGAACCTTCACCCCTATGTTCTAGTGCCTTTGGTACAGGAAGGCACTCTGCTAAGGAAAGGGAATCCTAAACATCAACCCATCCCCAAAACCTTTTATCCATAATCTTGCAAAATATCCTTGGGCACAAAGTTTGTGGAAGTAACCTGCCACTATCTATTTGACTAAGGCCTGCTCCACAAGATCGACCTTATATTCAATTTTGCTTTGGTGACCAAAAACCAGAGAATAGATAACTCAGCAACTAGTGTGAAACCAAATACTACTAGTCTCTAAGAAATAGTAGCAATAAAATAACTCCTAATAATGTTCTGCTATACTCACAGATTTGTGCCTTACTCAGCCATCATCAGAGAAGCAGCAGCAGATGGGAAGAATGCAGGGACGCACAGCCAGACCTTACACTGAGTAAGATCTTGGAACACACAGATGTAAATAGGATGTCTCCATAGTTTCTTCCATCAGACTCAGGGAACCCTGTAGAATAGAAAATAGAAAGAGTGTAAGAGCCAGAGGGGATGACAGACATCAGGAGACAAAGGTCCTCTAAAGGAACTGATCAAGGCTGAATATGAAAGTAATGGACCAAAGCAGAGTGTACATGAGTCTGTGCCTGGTCCTGTGTGCTTTCAGTTTGTATTTTTCTTTCTATTATAGCTTTCAGTTTAATATTTTTAAGGGACTTCTGAATGTGTGAGCAAGTGTGTCTCTGATTCTTGCGCCATCTCTTGGGGCTCTCTTCATTTTGATAGGTTGCCTTGTCCAACTTTGATGTAAGAGTTTTGTTTTATTTTACTATATTTATTTTTGAAATAAAAAGTAAGGAAAGAAGAAAAATCATTTTATGTATTTAACAGAACATACTTTGTCAATAGAAGAGAAAATTTTGCTGCAGAGCCCTGACACACATAGACTATAAGTAAATCTATGTTGAAGTCACTCTATCTAAATACCATGGCTACAGGTTGACTCAGTGTTTCCTTTGTTATTTGTTATTTCTATACATAAGAGCATCCTGCTGTGGACTATCTTGGTCGTGGAAGTTGAGAAGTGTGCACATGCATAGTTATTCCTTTGATGTGCTAAAGGAGGACTTAAGCAAAATTATTAATTTGAATATTCCACTTTCTGAGTTATCTAAATTACTTGGAATTTTTTTCAAGTGATATGCATATAGAAATGACTTTTTTAGAGGTATACATAAAATAATTCCAGGAAAGCAAAGTTTTATAAAATAGCATTTACCTAATTATAGGTTGTCAACTACTGACATTACTGGGTTGTGAGCTACTGGCAACACTGGGGTGCATGTGTCAGCATCTGTGTATTTCCTGAAAAACATGAGCTAACAGCTCTTGGATGCTTTCACTTCCTCAGTACAGTAATTATATTTGTACTTAATTTTGAGGTTGTTACATATAATATTTTGCCAAAGATGATCATTTGGAGTCATTTTGACACTGGATTAGTACCATAAATATTGACTGTGAAACAGTGTTGACTGCATTTGCCTGAAATATGAAGGGTTTGATCCAATTATATGAGAATTTGAAATGGAAAATATGCACAAGTCTGTGTCAGTCCAGGATCTGCAGAGGCGGACATGAGCTGTCATTGCCAATATACTCAGTACCATCTTTGGTTTTTAGTAACTGACTAACATGCACCATGGTTTAGTCACTGTTGTAAACAATCAAATGACAGTGATCAGCATATGAACTCAAACAACAACAGCAACTAACCCTGTGTTTTTATTCCATCTCCTGCCTGTTTTATTCCATCTCCTTGTTTCCTCTTTGATGGAAACAAAAAACAATATCTAAACAAATTAAAACAAACAAAGCCACCAAACTCCAACCACATACATAAATGCTGATTTCGTACATCTCTCTAAAACTTCTTTGTGCTCTTGTAACTCTACTTTTCTACTCCAAGTGTCCCGTGATTATGTAGATGAATGTGAACTTCAAGATTATTTACCAGATTTAAGTCTTTCTGTTCCAAATATTCTTCAGATGATTGTGAAGCTATCAATTTTACCATAACCTTTGTTTTCTGAAACTTGAAATTATATTTTGCATTAGAAGAGCTAAAATAATAAGCCGTATCAACTCTCATCAGGAAGATGCACACAGAAATGTGTGTCGAAAGATGGCTGGTCTCTCAATGTTCAATTGCTTGTGTAGTTTCCCTCCTGTATGACCTTTTCTTTCTCTATCCAACCATATTTCCCCGTTTTAGTACTCACATTTAGTCTGAAAACTCATTGTTGTCTGAGCAAGAAAAGAGTTTATGGTGGACATGAGGCAGTGACACATATATGATGCATGAACAGTGGCAGCGGCATCTGGGAGAAAATGCATCAGAAAGTCTGCATATGCAGTCAGAGTGTGAACATGGACAACGAAGAGCAAGGTGGTAGCTTCAAGCTGGGAAAGGCCCAGGCAGAGGAGGAGAGTGGGAATAATACATTCTGGTTGGCAGTCAGAGCTCACGCTGAGTAAAGTGGTACCTGTGCAGAGGCAATAGACACAATGACAGTGGAGGGTGACTAAATAAAGAGGGCATTGATCCAATACAGGAAATACAGAAAATATTGGAAAGGGGTAAATACATTTGTTGCTATCAAAGGAGGAATTATAAATACAATGAAAAGTAAATTATGAATCAAGTGTGCATTGGAAAAGGTATTTGGGACATTAATGTGAAAGGAGATACTATTTTGAACTCATGATTTGAGAGCAGAGGGATCCCTTTGACCTGTTTTATTTTGTGGTGATGCCCACATGACATCATCCAACCGAGTAGATTGGAATATGGAAAAAAAGACAAGAAAAATGTATTTGAGTGAGCACATATGACGTTCTCAGTTTTATCAACTCATGACCATCGGCCACAGAAGGTCACATAACATGGATTTACAAAGTGTTCTCCATTCCACTAAAAGCATTGCAACCTCATGTCAAGTGTGACTGACACTAGTTCCAGGACAGAAACTGCAAGAATCTGGAACCTGTGATCTGAGGTGCCAGAAACTAGGGAGTACTTTTAAATGAAAACAATAACTTAAAATAAAAGCAGATCAAAGCAAAACAAATTAGCTTAAGGGCTAGGAGTGCATCTTGACAAGAAAGAGAAAATAATAACAACCACAACAATGATAATAAAGTTAGAAGCCATGCTGAAGAATTTAGATGGACCAAATTGCCTATTCAAGTAATAATGATGATGATGATAATAATAATAATAATAATAATAATAATAATAATAATAACAACAATAGGAAAGTGTAACCCTATAAACAAAATAAGAACTTGCTAATCATAGTAATGAATTATTTACTACTTAATCATAGTAATATATATGAAGTAATCAAAGTAATATAGATGAAAGAAAAATGAAATGTTTTCTTTTAGGATAATACTAAGAAATACAAAGAAGCAATAATGTGAGACCAAAAAAACCTATTTAACTACAAACATGGCAAAAAGTACTTCAGTCAAGAAACAACATACACAAAAATTAGTCATTGAGATTATACAGAAAGTAGAATGCATTTATCTTCTCAAACTTCTTCCCCACAAAGTACACGTGTAAAAAGGCATATAAAATTAAATTTAAAAAAATAATAAAAAGGCAGACTGAGTTGTCAATAGAAGAAATAATCACTGGTTTAAGCAAGTAGTGAGGAAACAAGAAGGTCATCCACCTTCTGGGAGCTGTGGGCAGAGCACAGCGCCATCCCAGGAAGTCTACTACAGAGGCAAAACGGGAACCTCATCTTTCTAGAGCACCTCAGACGCCCACTTGAAGGGTATTCAAGTGAATAGCTCTTTTAAAAAAATAAATCTTCAAAAGTGACAACATCGTGAAAACTAAGGAAAGACTGGAAAGCTGTGCAGACTGAACGAATTTAAAGAAAAATAAATCCCTGCTAAATGCCACTCATGAACCCCAGATGGAGTCTGCTCTTTATTTTTATTTTTTTAAAAGACATTTAATGGTACCACCAGTAAAAACTAATAAGGTCTATTGTGTATGCATCAAAGCTCAAGTGTCCACTTCCTGTCTTTGATTGTTACATGGTGGCTCTTTTGGATATCCTGATATTTCCTTTTCTTTCAGAAAGTACAAACACACACACACACACACACACACACACATACACACTCACACATGTATGTGAGATTGGTGAGCACGGAGCCATTATCTTGCCAATTAATTCCCTCACAGTGCTGAGGATAGGGATGGTGTTCTTTGTAACACTCTTACAGCTTTCTCTATCACTTTAAAATGCTAGAACCCTACATCTGACAAAGGTCTAATATCCAAAATATATAAAGAATTCAATAAATTAAACACCACCAAACCAAATAACCCAATTGAGAAATGGGGCTTGGAACTAAACAGAGAATTCTCAACAGAGGAATATCAAATGGCTGAGAAACACTTAAAGAAATGCTCAACCTCCTTAATCATCAGGGAAATGCAAATCAAAACAACACTGAGATTCCATCTTACACCCATCAGAATGGCTAAGATCAAAAATTCAAGCGACACCACATGCTGGCAAGGATGTGGGGAGAGAGGAACACTCCTTCATTGCTGGTGGGAATGCAAACTAGTACAGCCACTTTGGAAATCTATCTGGTGCTATCTCAGAAAAATGAGAATAGGGCTTCCTCAAGACCCAGCTATTCCACTCCTTGGAATATACCCAGAAGATGCTCCAGCACACAGCAAGAAAATTTGCTCAACCATGTTCATAGCAGCCTTATTCATAATAGCCAGAACATGGAAACAGCCTAAGTGTCCATCAGTAGAAGAATGGATAAAGAAACTGTGGTACATATACACTATGGAATACCACTCAGCCATTAAAAACAAGGAATTCCCGAAATTTGTGGATAAATGGATTGAGCTAGAAATGATCATAATGAGTGAGTTAACCCAGAAGCAGAAAGACTCAAATAGTATATACTCACTTATATCTGCATATTAGCCCAAGGGGCATGTCCCACGAAAGCCTTCACTTACCAGGAAACTGAGACAGAGGGGAGGACATTCTAGTGGGACTCTAGATGAGAGAAGCATGGGAGAATGGCAAAGTAGAAGGATCCAGAGGGTTCTAGAAACCTACAAGTAGAACATTATGATAGGCAGATTTGGGCACAGGGTTCCCGCTCAAACTAAGGCACCAGCCAAGGACAATACAGGCGGTAAACCTTAAACCCCTACCCAGATTTAGACAATGGACAGAACACTCTCCACAGTAGAGTGGAGAGTGGGATATTACTTTCTCACATACTCTGGTGCCTCACCTTTGACCATGTCCCCTGGAGGGGGAGACCTGGTGGCACTCAGAGGAAGGACAGCAGGTTACCAAGAAGAGACTTTATACCCTATGAACATATACAGGGGAGGTAATCCCCCTCAGGAACAGTCATAGGGGAGGGGAATAAGGTGAAAATGGGAGAGAGGGAAGAATGGGAGGATACAAGGGACGGGATAACCATTGAGATGTAACAAGAATAAATTAATAAAGAAAAAAATTTTAAAAAAAGAAAAAATAAAATAAAATGCTTTGAGCTTACTTTAAACTAAACAGAATAAAAAGGTAGGCAGTGTAACTCTCATGCTATCCTTATAATTTTCACATTGCCTTTGCAGATCATAGGCCAAGTGTTTCTAGCTATCAGAGCAAGTACGGTGATTGTGTTAGAAGGATATCACGGCAGATATGTGTCCTGAAAGAGATTTTTCCTAGATTTAAGATTGATTGGATAAAGTGTATGTATAATCTGATGCCAGTTTTAAAGGGGCCTGGGCTACTTTGCTCTTAGCTTATTAGTGAAACTTTAGCAATTTAAGAGACAGTTAAGACCTAATACCACAATACCTTGGAACAAATCCACTATTTCAACGTTGCTAAACATAATTTATTGAAAAGTTTCTGAGGTAATTGACAGTTTATGTGAAAATTTCAGACAAGGTAATGACCATGGGCAACAGAACTGGAGATTTAAAAAAATTTCAAATTTGCCCCAACAGAAAAACATATCATTGATTTGACTGTATGGAGAGTCTTACTAAGTTGGTTAAGAAAAAGAAGAAAAACAACTCAGAAGTAAAAAATATACTTTGAAATTCTTCAAGCTGGACTGGATATAACAGAGGGCTCTTATGTGGGATTCATGTTCATAGCCTCTAATTCTGAGAGGCTTGCATCAGAGCTCAGTAACTTTGAATTCTGTTACTTAGTCTCCTTCTAGAAGGTTCAGGTGGAACCACATGATAGAAGAGTCTAGGCGCTTTCATTTCTTTATTTAGTGCTATGACTATGCAGGCATCTTATAAAATATTGGAACTCAGATAATTGTCCAAACTCCTTTTGTCACTGAAGTAAGGATCCAATTAATTTCTAATTAAAAGCAATTGGGGGTCACCATAAGCTTCCTTTCTACCAATATTTGTGTTTAGGCAGATGGATCTGGTGAATTTCCTCAGCTGTGTTATGAACCTAGAGATATCCCTCTATGTCCCTATTTATAAATCCACAGCTAATTTTGAATATAAATATAAAGATGGTTTCTAACATGGTACAGTGTACATAATACTCAATATCTATATTTGCCATCAAAATTAAAAATTGTTCACGTATTTTATCAGGACCTGGACAAATAATGTTTTTAAATTATCCCAGTATTATCTACATAGTCATTCCAAAAACTCATCAATATTTTAATGCCTTAATAAATTATCAGTAGAAACAAGAAATTACTACATAGGACAAGGTCTTAGTGAAGTGAAAACATTAACCATCTGCTAAATGCCTTATGATTGAACATCAACAGCATGAACTATAAAGGTGACACTGATTTAAACAGAAAGCTGCCTGTATCTTCTAAAATAAGAAAGAATTAATTGGCTTAAGTTTGTGGCAGGCATTCTTGGTGTCCTGGCTTCCTGCAGCAATAACGCCTTTAGATGCTTAGCCAAGTCACTGGCTCTGCCAATGAGACAGAGACAGGAAATAAAATGTGGGGCTTCTGAGAAACCCTTTTCAAAACCGTGATGCCCTTGTTAGTTTGTGAAATCTCCCTGGAAGCAGAATAGAGTCAGGAAAAATCATGAGGACATGCAAAGGGAAAGAAGCCCCTCACCAATATGAGGGCTGTGTATAAAATTGCTAACGTAACTATGAGCTGGGCATGCAGATTTCTTAGTCTGTGCTCCTTCTATTATCACTATAGTCCAGGCATCTCAACTTCTGAATGTCACAGGCAATGAAACACTTACAACAGGTTTGTGGAAACAGTATACTTGCAATCTCTGTGTTGAAAATCTAAGAATAAAACACTATTCTTTAGAGAAAATGTTTCTATCAGATTAGCCTGTAGGTGTGCATGTGCTGCTTTTTCTTTCTTTCTTTCTTTCTTTCTTTCTTTCTTTCTTTCTTTCTTTCTTTGTTTCTTTTTTTATTAACCATTGACATAGAAGGACCCAGAATACAATGGGAAGTGCCAACTCAGGGCCAGTGTTTTCTAGATTGTTTAAGACACTGAGCAAGTCATGGTGAGCAAACAGCAAGCACAATTTCTCTGTGATCTTGGCTTCAGATTCTGCCTCCATGTCCTCTGACTTCTCTCACTGTTGGGAAAAAGATCAGAATATGAATGCTAAGTAAACATTTCCCTCCTCAGGTTGCTTTAGGTCATGGTCTTTATTACAGTAGTAGGAAGCACACTAAGCCTGTGTTTCCTCCTAAGGTTTATCACAGGCAACATCAACTGCCTGTATTTATGTGGCCACCATTTGATGACTGGTTGCTGTTTATTTCAGCTCCTATCACTACTCTTTTGTAAAGAGAATATGATCTTAATTAGTACTAATTACCTACAAAATATACAAGTAATATTTCAAGCTTTGTTATTAAAGGCTAATTCCCTTGATATATGAGTTATATGTTAAAATGTAAGGAAAGCAAATAAAATAAAACAAATATGAAGTCCCTAAAATGTACCTAAGGTATAAATGCCATTGTAGGAAGGTTCATTGATTGCAAACTTTGGAAACAGATAAACATAATTTACATCTTCAGTGTGGCATTTTATATATGAATTTATGAATGTTATTATGACCATATTTTAAGAAATAAAATTCATTTGAAAGAGAAAATAAGAGTTACTCATAATTTTCTGTGAATATAAGGTTATACTAAGAAGTCGACAAAACAACAAAAGAGGATAAATTTAAAGTTTGAATAGCGATCATGTATAGGAGTTACAGGAACCTGAAGACCGATTAGAAAAATTGCATATGTTAAATGTAACTTGAGTGCGGAGTTTACGAAGGGTTTGGGAAAGTGGGTTTCAAACAAGCTATTGTTTTATTTATTGTGCTATAGAGTAGCATTCTTCAAATGTGCATCGCCAGCTGGTGGCAACACAGAAACTGTTTGATGATGTAAGTACATATTTTAATGTTCAGAAGAATTGTTTGCATATTCTCAGTACAATTTCACATCCTAGTAACAAGATTTTTGTCCTATTTTATCATCTAACATAATTTATGGATAAATATTATATATGTATTTATACAAATTCTCTTTGTATCTGATATGAAATCATCTTTAAAGGTCCAATTTAATCACTGATTATTAAATTAAATTATTCCTTGACAAACAATAAAAAATGTATAGAAATCTTCCATCCATACCCAGGATAGCTGTAAGAAAAATTTTATTTAAACATAGAGACATAAGTAGCTGACCATAAGAAAGCATTATATACCTGACTGCATATGTAGAGTCTCAATCAAAGCGCTTTATAAGAGCACCAGATAAAAGTATACAGAAGCACAGTCTATGTGGAAAATTAGGATTCTGTAAATGTTATCACCACTGATTCAACATGAGAGAGAAAGATCAATAGTAACATAAACCAAAAAGTGAAAACATGTTAAAAGATCCCTGTGGAAAAGACTTTACAATGTCTATGAAATGACAAACTGATTATATCAAATGCAGTGCTTTTGCTGACTCATTTCCTTCTAGTAAAATCCCTAGCATTGCATCCGAATGCAGTTGATGTCTAGAAAATGACTGTGAAAGCCTTTTAAGGAAAACTACATCCTTCCCAAGCATATGGAAAACAGTTCCCATATCTTCTGGTGTATAGCTGTGCAGTGACATCCTATATTTCACTTTTTCCTGGACAGAGTGACCTACCTATGATAATTACATGATATGTGATACATGGAGTAACAAACAAAAAGGCATCATTGAGATGGTTGTATAATCAGCACTCATCCCATAATGCAACTGGTCAAAGCTCTGGGTAGCAAAATGATGTTCTTTCCTGCCCTCACTTTGAGTACCACAGCCATTAATGGTCGAGAATACCTTTGACTGTTTGGCTATCTATGTCAGGAACTCTGAGAAACAGGTAAGGACTAGGCTTTTGATTTGCACAGACAGTCCCAGTACCTGAAGCCACTCTAATGGTTATTAATCTTCCTGGGTGATGTGATTACTGCAGACAGGAAAAAAGAAGGGTATTTAGCATGAGCTGGCAGTTTTGATGGTTATAAACGAACACATTTTTTTCCCATTTAAGTTAAAATGTACATCTCCCTTTGGTTATGCAAGTAATCAGAAAAACTTGCATAGGTTCCTCAACTCTTTAAGAATAAAAGATAAAATAATAAAGATCTTTCCATAAGAAGTTCATGTTATAATCAGAAAAACTGTGAATAGATAATTTTACACACAAAACCAGAAAGTGCGTCTGGATCACTGAAGTGGGGCAATGCAATCCCAGTGATCCTATAGGCAGGAGGAAACATGTCAGAGATGCATCCATGTGGTGGCACGTGCAAGTGTTGGAGAGATGTGCTGTGAAGACAGAGGAAGGAGCCAAGAGCTAAAGCAAGCAAGCAGCCTCCAAAATCTGGCAAAAAATATAAAAAGCTGTGGATTCTAGACACTCCAAAATGAACCCAGCTCTGTTGGTTCCTTGATTTAACTTATATTTGAAAAAAACTTTGGTATATCTAATAAAAAATAATGCGTGCTGTTTAAATGCCAGTAAGTATGACAACTTACTGTGGCAGCAGTGGAAATGCATTAGTGACACATTGAATAGATCATTCTCTAAATGTCACTACTGTGTTTTCCTAAGAAAAACCATTTTCTCTTTATATGTAATATTATCTACAGTAAGAGTTATTTTTGAGCTTTGAGTAATTGGAATTAACTACTTCTGGGTGTGTGTTTTAACTGTCTTAATACTTAATGACTGCCCATACAGTCATTAATCCTTCTAGGAATTTCTTCAGGTCATACGTAAAATTAGTATACTATATAAACACACAGCTGTTCCCCATCAAATGGCCAAAAAATGTGGTCCTGTAAATTCTAAGTTCTTAGCCTCAGTTATGGCATGTTATATTTTCTCAGGAGATACAGTCATTATAAAGAATATATGCTTAATTTTAAGACAAATAATGACATATAATAGTGCACATTTGGATTCTGTAACATAAACATACTTGAATATCTACAAATTACATAACAGATGAAGTAGGAAAAAGAGAAACAAGTTCGCATCTTCCAATAGGGTGGATAACTATTTTATAACTATTTCAATAAGGGGTTAGTTAAAAGATAGTGTGAGTGTATTTCCACCAACTTCCCCCTCCCCCCATCTGTGGATGTCAGTGTCAAAAAGTCTGTTTACTTGTATTGGTCATCCCTTCCTTAAAAGGCATGTGCTTGTTGCCTGAATGAAGTAGGTGCTGGTGTCATAAAATGACTAGATGTCAGCAGGGCACGCCTCCATCCTTGCTCAGTTTCCCATGATATCAGTGATTCTGAGAGAGGCTGGCCGTTCAACCATTGTCTCTCCATGAGGACTTTGGAGAGTCTTTCTCTGGAGCAATCCAGCTGAGATGCTAGGCAAATGGGAAGCAAACCTAGGCTTCTGTAAGTCTAAGATCTGAGGGCACTTCTCCTAAGCCTCTGAGATTTGGAGACTTTAGGATAATCCAGCCAGAAGCTTTCAACGTGTTGTCTGAATAATTGTCTGGGCCTCCAGAGGCCCTTTGGAGGTTTCTGGGAAATCCTCCCTTTCCAACCACAGATCTGTGTAAGCTTGGGTTCCTCTCAGTCAAGGTACAGTGTGACTAACTACTTTAAGCAAAGGCTGAAGTGTGAGTCCGGTTGTCTTCTACCAAAAAGATTGTCTAAAAAGTTGAACACACTAACACAGTGAAAACCACATAAACCTTTAAATGATACTTGACTGCTTTCATATGGGAAAATAGAGTATATTTTCTATCTTCTATCTTATATCCAATATATTATATTATATTATATTATATTATATTAACATGTGCTGAATTAGTCACTGTTGTTTTTAAATAAAACAGTGTTCAAAATCTTCTCATTTTCAATTTCTTATATTGTTCGCACCAGGAGAAAGCATTCTAGACAAATAAGGCTTGTGATTCCCCAGCCATGCCTGCTCACCCCGCCAGAGGTTGCTGTGCTGCCTTCTTTTTTTAGTTGTAACCTCCCACAGAAGATATTAATAGGCAAACAAAACCAGAAATTCCTTGACTCCTGAGCTTTCTTAGGCATGAGAATGTGTGTTTCTTATCGGGTGTTCTCAAGCTCCATACCACTAAGTCTTTTTTCTTTAATATTTTTATTATGTTTCTTTTTTTAACATATACCTATATACCTTTATATGATTACACATGAGTAAAATAAACTATATACAGCAGGAAAAACCATGAGACGAGACAATCAGGAGTTATCTAAATGTTACATTCATAGTGATTTGGTTATTTGTATTTGGCAAACTTGAAGTAAACATCTTTCCTATCTTGTTGGATCAAATTTCTGAATGGAGATTAATATCTATCATATCTCATCTCTATTACTGTAAAACATCTATCTTTATCTAAAAACATCTTAACCCCTAACCTACTAAGCTTAATTAGAAGACTAAACTATCTGGTCTTCAAACCCATCAGAGACTTGAGAAGGAATAAAACTTAAATACCTGAGGGAACCCAGGTTAGCAGCTTCCAAACTGAAAAAAATGACTGAGACAGTTTACTGACTGAACAGTCACATCCAACACAATGTTGGGTGACCACTATGTCTTAAAATTCTGATTTTTCCATCTTGGATTTTTATTTATTTATGTTCATTTATTTATTTATTATAATTTATTCACATTACATCCCAATTGTTACACCCTAGCTGTATGCTCTAGCTCCTTGATCCTGTCTTCCTGTTTCCACCCTCTCTCTGTCCCTTCCTCCCCCTTCTGCCCTATTCTCCACCCCCAGACCTCTGACAAGGGAGGCTCTCCTGCCCCATAGTCTAACCACAGCCATCAGGTCTCATCAGGATAGCCTGCATCTGCTTCCTCTGTGTGCTCGCAAGGCTGCCCCACCAAGGGGAATCAATTCCCCCCAAGGCCTCTCCATTAGAGAACGTGCTGTCCATTGGCTGCATCCAAACAGAGAATCAAATTTTAACTCCTCCTTTTCTTTTCTTTCCCTACTTGTGTCACATCTCAACACCACTCTTTCCAAATTTAAGCTGAACTGAGATTGATCAAATTATGAGACAAATAAAATTTTGGAACATTACTGCTAAATGAGAATGTGTTTTATTAGAAAAGTTTAGAATAATAAAGTATTGATATGTATTCCATATTCGGTCACATTGATTTGAGTCAGAAAGTGATCTAGAATATGTGTTACAGATGCTGTCAACCAGTTGCCTCTTTAAGGCAGACAAGGCTGTTAGGAGTTCGAGACTGGCTCACAGCTCTCTGGAGAGCCCTTTGGCCCTCAGACCAGCCCAACGCCATTCTCACTCGCAAGTTCACAGTGCTGACAGCTGTCCTCTCTAGGTATAAGGAACTTCCATAATCTCACCTCAACTCCCAACTCTCCAGAGTCAGTGGCTCCATGCTACACTACACCCACTCCTCACTCTGCCCCATATGGTACTCTTCCATTGTCACATGCAGTTGAATAAACTCCAGAACAGGATACTATAGTGCAATACAGTAAGCAGAATCACCATGCAGGTTCCTAGGGAGCATCAACCTTATTTTCTTGTCAAAGGAAGATTTCCTGGAGGAGTGAGCTTTGAATGTGAGTGATAAAGCCTTGGTAGAATATCAAAGCAATAGCGCGAGGGAGTGAGCATGCCACCAGGAAGCCAAAACCAAGGGATTCACTGCAAGGGGCAATCACATTCTTTACCCATGCTCCATTTCTTAGAATGTTTCCCTAACTACCACAGAGAATATGCCAGAATCGCACAGCACAATGCCATGACTTTATATTCAAATTTGTTTTGAACCATTTTCCCTTGTGCCATGATGTCATGATTTCTCTTGTAATTGCTTAGCTCTCTGGCTTATCAGTCCTAGCCTTCTCCTAAATCTGAGGTATGTGGCTGCCAAGCAGAGTTCAGAAGGACACCTGGGGAAAGCTTGTGTCAAAGCCGTACTCGATTTAGGAGTGATCCCCAAAGGCCTACATGTTAAAGGTTTTAAATTAAAAATTCTCCATAGCAGCAAAGAAGCAGAGGTTGATGTGTTTTCAAATACTAATATGTCAGCAATATAGGGCTATTCTGAAATAAAAGAGAGGAGACTGTGTGAGAGATGTACATAGGCATATGGGTAACATCAGATATTCTTTAGGAGTTGTGCAGCTTGGTTTTCTTGATTGTGAGACTGGCTCTTCCACTGAGACCAGGATCTCACCAGTTAGATGTGCATGGTTGGCTAAGAATGCCCAGGAGTCTACCTTCTCAGCCATGGGATTACTAGTCTGCACTCCTACACTAGCCTTTAATGCTGATGCTGGGGACCACACTCATGTCCTTATGTTGTGTGGCAAGGACTTTATTGTACTGAGGAATCCACAGCTGCAGTACAGGAGACACTGTAAGAACAAGAATAGATGGCAGGCATCTGTTTTATTCGATTGGTTTTTACTAAAAAAGAAGGTGAGCCTTTTCTGACCTTCATGCCGGGAGGCAGGTTTCACAATGACTTGAAGCAAGATGCTAAGTGACATTAAGTTTTGCTTTTACAGAACTATGAGATGTCAAGGATTTCTACCCCAATGGTCACATTTTAAATAAACAAACCTACTGATCCTTGATAAATATAATCTTGAGTTATAATACTAGAAGACTTTCAAAAAAATCATACCTCAAAATGACAGAAGAAGAACTTGAAACTATAATTTTTCTAAAATAAATACTTGAGAAAAATAGACTATGTTGACAATTTCATCAGGGTGACCAGATAACTGAGAGAAACAGTGTGTGTGTGTGTGTGTGTGTGTGTGTGTGTGTGTGTGTGTATGTGCATGCATCCATGCACATATGAAAAAGAGGCTATCTCCTTCCATCTGTGTATTCTGAGAATTAATTCAGGTCAGCAAATTTGATGTCAAGTTCCTTTACTAGCTGAGCCATCTCACCAACTTGAGGGGGACAACGTAAAGGAGGAAAGATGAACTCTAATGGGTATGCTAAGACTGATATGTGTACTCTGATTGGTGGGCTCACAGACTTAAATAAATCATGGAGAAAGATATGACAGAATATCTTACCCTGTAGAAGGCATGAAGGAAGAGGGAGAATGTTTGAGTTACCAAGCTTTCTCCATTTCCACTTCTTATTTCTAGTTTGTGGGAAGGTGCCACTCATGCTCAGAGATAGTCTTCACAACTTCCTTGCTTAGTCCTTTCAGGGAACAGCCGCAGAGGGATGTGTCAACAGTTACCTCAGAGCTTCTTCTTTGGATCAAACTAATAAAGGAAGTTAGGCAGCATAAACCCACCCATCATTGTCTTGGACCAAACATATCTTCTAAGTCTACTTAATCTCCAAATAAAGGTGCCATATTAGTTATTTCTCTGTTGCTTGTGAAAACTCACTGTGACATGCAACTTATAAAGGAAAGAGTTTATTTGGGCTTAGAGTTCCATTATGGCTGGAGCAGGCTGTGAGAACTCACATCCTTTACTGTAAACAACAAACACAGAGAGCAAACTGGAAACCATGTGACACTTTTCACCTCAAATTCTGCCCCAGTGATGCACTTCCTCCAGCAAGCTTTGACCACCTCTCTCTCCCCAAACAGCAGCACCAATTGAGGACCAGATGCCCAAGTACTGCTGCCAATGGGAGCAGTTCTCACTTGAACCACTAAAGAAACCAACAAAACTCATGAATCCATCTAGCAAGATATAACTATTCTGCCCCTAGCTCAGACTGATTTTGTCTCCAACATCTCAAAGGTTCTAACATTCCTCAAAAGTTAAAATACAAGTTTCCTCTAACACATAGGACAAACTCTTAGTTGCCAGAGTTCTGTAACATAATTAACAACAACAAGTTACATACTTGCAAGATCCAGCCTCACAGAGTAAACATTCCCTTCCAGAGTTCTAGGATAGAAACTTATACTGGAACTTTGGATGATACCAAAGCAAACCAAAAGTCTTACTGGGATAATAGTGAATATTATTACTTCATCTCAAACACCAGCATCACTTACCGCCATGGATCCCAAGACTCAGGAACCCTTATCCCGATGGCTTTTCCATCTGGAGCCCTCATGGCTTCTCTAATATGATACTGCCCTCTGTCTGAATCTTTCTCAGCAGTCTATGTTCCTGACAGCCATAGTTTCCTATGATTTCCAGTATATTTTCAGATTCACTTTCAAAGATTCGCATATTCCTTCAGAGGTATCCTGCAGTGCCTGGCCTTAATACACACTGCCTGGCCTTATGTACTTTCCTCTGAAGCGTAGGTAGAAGCATCCTTGACTGTAACTCTTGAATTTGATGTCCCCGCAAAGGCAACTTCACATGGCTGATGCTAATATCTGCTAAAAATTCAAACCATAATCTGGCCCACTTAAATCAAGGCTTCAGTAACCACTGAGTTCCTGGATATAGGAAAACAGTTCCCTAGGTGGTCCTGTGTGACTAGAACCTCCTGGAGCTCTCCTCTGAAAGCAAAGCCTTTCACTTCAGTTAAAACCTTTATACTCTTGTTTGTGATGGGTAGAGTCTGTTCAATCTCTGAGGCATCTTTTAAGTTATCTTTCTAGGTGCCTACCATTTAATATCCACAGTCTCTCCTTTGTACCTAGATGGTTTTTTGCCGCTATATTTTTTTGCACTTCTTTTCTGAAAAAAACTGCAAAAAATTCAAATCTTTCCATTTTAATTTTGGCTCACAATTATCTGACTAAAATCATCCAACAAGAGCCATAAATAGAGCACAAAAGGCTGAATGGTGGTAATGGAGGGGAGGAGATAAAAGAGGAGGAAATTTGGAGTAACAGAACACAAGAGCTTTTGAAAAGGTACTGCAGACACCACACAGACACACACACACGCACGCACGAGCGCAGAGAGAGAAAGAGAGAGAGAGAGAGAGAGAGAGAGAGAGAGAGAGAGAGAGAGAGACAGACAGACAGACAGACAGACAGACAGATAGACAGAGACAGAGACAGAGACAGAGACAGACAGATAGACAGAGACAGAGAGACAGAGACAGAGACAGAGACAGAGACAGAGACAGAGCACTGTAATGGAACTACTGCACAACAAATTGACAATTGTCTCTACTAGACACCATACCCTAACAAACAGAAAACTTAGCATTTGGGAACAGGTTACTCCTTTTGAAGCTTCAGACCAATGAGATCCCATAGACTTCCAAATGTTACAAGTTCTGAAGATCAGATAGTAGAGTTAATCTAGTACTGCCTGGAAGCTTCATCTCTGCTGTCATCTAGCTTTTGTAATTCTGTAATATGTTATATAGACTAATATATGGGAAAACTAATAATTAGTTTTTGCTAGCTGTGAATCCTTTGGGCTACAATAATTGCTGACCTGGTAAGACTCGCCTACTGGTGTAGTAGTGGCATAGATATCTTAGAAACAACCATCCACTTCCTAAATGGTTTGAGTTCATCTCCACAAGCTCAATATGTCACACAATTTCAGCCCAAGGACCTGTGGTAGATTCTTAATCCTAATAGAGAACCCACTATTATTATTCTGCTAAATTGATATAGCATTAAACTATTTCTTAAGGATTTATTCTTATATCCGTAGTTCAAAGCATATCCCAATGCTCATTAGATAAGCTTTCATTTGCGGTAGTGATTAACATAAAGACCCACCAGTGGATAAGTTGTAAAGAATAAGACAATGCCGAATGCTCACCCATGAGAGGAACATATATATTTCAGCCTCCTTCCAAATCTCAAGGATCATTTTGGTAAAGGAGGCGGGAAGAATATAAGATCCAGATGCAATGGATAGAAGATAGGAAACAGTATTTTCTGGACACAGCAAGACAGCACAGTACAAATGACCTTAGAGTAGTTATGACAGCATGAAAAAGACGTGTGCATGTGCAAGCCGCACCAAGTCGCAGCATGTAGACAGGAGTGGACCACAAAATTTCTTCCCTAGCTGAGGAACAACTGACAATTTTTGCTACTGGGAGTAGGCGAGTGAGTTTTTTTTTTTTTTAATGAGGCTAGCCCCTAGTAAGTAGACTAGATTCCAGTGGACAGCCACACATACAAGAATATTTGGGTATCACAAATTGAACTTGATATGTTTAAATAAAGGACACAAGTAAGGTGATTTAGGTACTTGGACTTGGGAGGAATTGGAGAAATGGAGAGTGAATATGATCAAAACACGTGTATAGACTTCTCAAAGAACCAGTAAACATATGTAATAAAAAACCACACTGTGGTCTGAATGTTTGGCTATCTTGAAATTTTCTATGTAAAATTATTGGCATTTTACACTTATTGTCAGCATCCTAAAGAGTTGTAGGGAAGGAACAAAGTGTGAACAAGTGTGTGGGTTTTTTGTTGTTGTTGTTGTTGTTGACCCCCTTGTAATGTAACACAAATGACCTAAAGTCCAGACATTACAAATCTTTGTCCCATCTGAAACATGGTTATAATATTTACTGTTCTAATTCCTATTGGTATTCTAATCATCTGATTCCTGAAGAATCACCCCTTAAGCTCCTCAATGGCTTTTTATAACACACTTCCAAATTCTTCTATATTACTTTACTAAATTCCTTTCAAAAGATTAACCAAATTATGGTATTTAGTTACAAGAATGCCCCTACTCCTCAGGTACTAGTTTTATATTAGCCTTTTATTCACTAAAAGTGAGTAACCAGCAGAAACAATTTACAAAGATGACATACTTGTTCTGACTAAAGTTGTCAGGGGTTTCAATACATCATGGCACATGTATTTGTGGTAAGTCAGATCAAATCCCAGAGGGCAAGAAACAAAGGGAGAATGTTTGTTAATACAAGCTTCCCCTTTTATCCTTTACTCTACCCAGGCTCTAAGCCTGTGGGATGAAGCTACGGATCAGCAGGCCTGTCTCTTCTCTTTAGTTGATTATCTATGGATATTTCCTCAAAGATATACCTAGTGTGTGTTTTATACATCTTACCTACTCCTACATTAGCCAGGTTGATAATAGATATTAACCATCCCAGGTAGGCTGAGCCTAGATTTAGTAGGAAGCCAGAGAGTCTTTACAATTACTCTCCTCTTGATTTTTCTTTTTTGTCTTAAAACAGCTCAGTGTTGGATCAGTCTGAGATGATGTTTGGCAGGGTTTGACTCTCATAACAGTGATCTGAGATGAAATAAGTAACAAAACCATAATCTTTCTTTCCTAAAAAGAAAAAAAATCAAACAAACAGAGTGACAAAAATCCTACCATCAAATCCCCTTAAGTAAGAAGCAGTAGAGTGCACTGCCTCCTCTGACTGCCTGACCCTCCCACCCTGCAATGGTCAGTCGAAGATCACATGTGGTCACCCTTGGCTAAGTCATCTCTCATTTCCACTCCCTTCCATTTCAAGAAACAGAGCGTTTTGCCTGTTATATAACTTCTGTAGCCACACTAAATCACTGAAGTCTTGATATAGCACTCAGAGATTTGGGAACTGAATTTAATTAATCCCTCTTTGCTGAAATGGAGTAGTGCTAAACTTTGTTCACAGTCTTTCAATTGCCCTTATCAAACCTTCAAGGTTTAAAGAGCTTCGGGTTGCTGATAGCTTCATAGGAGACCAAAAAAGCTCCTGCCACACTTTCAGAGAATACAACCTCATGCAATAGCTCATATCTATCACATCTTAAACTGAGATTCCCATCTCTTCAAAGAATGCATTATACTGATTGTTAATAAACATTAATAAAACATCCTGTCTCAAAAAAGGTGGGCATACAATTTGAACAGCTTGTATATAAAATATGTTTCTTCTGTTCCCAATTTAGGAGTCATTCAGCTACTGTTTTAAAAAAAAACATACTAGACATCAATCAACCCTCGTAAATAAGAGTCCACAAATTCATAAGACATCATCAAATTTCACTCTATAAATTGTGCTTAGAAGTCTGATTGGCAAGTAAAATGCTCAGCGATCATTCCTTCCCCCAAAGCTGAGGCTGACATATTGAACCACAAGTGACTTAAAAATCTGCGCTCCAATTTCTCCTTCATAACCGACAAGTAAACATCAGTGCAGAGTTTGCTTTGGATTTATCTGCATTGACCAAGCTCTCATCTTCAGAATGAGCAAACGATGAGATGAATTTTGAGTATTGTTTATTCTTTAGCCCAGCATATAGTCTGATATGAGGAGCTTTACCCAAACAGTTTGTGGCATGGGATTTTTTTTCTCAATTAGTGGCTAAAGAACTGGAAATTGTTCACATTTATGTAAGTGATCTGAAATAGACTACCGCTAAGCTAATTGGTCTGAAAATGCTTTTCCTGATCAATACTTTCCGTAGAAGGAATGTAGTCATTGAAGCCTCTACAAAATAATAAGCCAAGAATAATTTTAAGATGCTATTACTTTGAACATATTTTGTTATTATTAGTAGGGAAAATAATTTACACAGGCTTCTTGCAACAAATATGTCTATTACTTTTCCTTAATTTTATAATATATGGCAGTACTAATATTATTGATTCTAACCCCTTTGCAGTTGAGACCAGTGGTAGATTTACATATTCCTGTCTGATTGATCAGAAATGTAGAATATTTGAGCTGGTAGTCAGAAAAGACTCCATGAGAAATGCCTGGGATACATGTGCAAACACTTGTAATTGAATGTAGAAGCATGTGTATACATCCCTGCATGTAGATTTACATATATATACCAGAAGGCTATCCTCAGGTACTCTGCTCAGCAGAGCTAGAGTGGCTGTGTCATCAGTACTCTGCTGTTGCTTCGTCAAAGTTTCATACAACCATGGCTAGCACAGAACTTGCTTGGTTGTTTATGCTGGGGGAAAAGGGTGGGAGGGTGGGAGGGCAGCACCAGGAGGAGAGGAAGGAGGGGGCAGCAATAAGGATGTAAGGTGAATAAATAAATTTTAAATATAAAATTATAACTTCTAATCTTGTGAGTACTGGGATGACAGGTAAATACTGCTATAACAGTAAGTATTTTTAATAAGACACATACTGACATACATACTCAAGTCTCCGAATCTAAAGCAAAATGACATTTTTGAAGAGACTTCATTTCTACTTACTCAACATAAAAATTTAAGTTTGGAGCCCCACAAGGAGACCATGAAGGCCTGGCGATCTGGACCCAGGGGTGCCTGGACAAACTGCTGCACCAACCATGGTCAATGTGTGCAGAAAACCTAGACCCCCTGTGCAGACCTAGCCAGTGGACAGCTCATTCCTCCACGGTTGTCAAGGAAGTGCAGACTGCCTCTGACATGAACTGTGGTGCCCCAAATTTGATCCCTCTCCCATGGTGGGGAGGCCTGGTGGGCACACAAAGGAAGGAGAAACAAGCTATCCGTATGAGACTTGACAGTTTTCCTTGAGTGATCATGGGCAGTTTCAAGACGTCTCTGTAGTTGGTTGACACAAATATTATAGGAATGGCCAGAACTTTCTCGTTTTGCAATAATAACTTAATACAGTTTTTATTTATTTTTAGTTTTATTTTTTCATTTTTCGAGACAGGATTTCTCTGTGTAGCCTTAGCTGTCTTAGACTCACGTTGTAGACCAGGCTGACCGGGAACTCACAGCGATGTGCCTGCCTCTGCCTCCTGAGTGGGATTCTGACATGGACTAGAAAATGTTAATTCTGATAGCATAAATTGCTATGAGATTTATGGTACGTTTAGTAAGATTGAGCAAAATGTATCAAATGTAAAGAAATCCTTTAAGTTTCAGTCCTGTGTCCTTTAGCTCCACTGAATTTTGCCAATATTTCAGAAAAAAATATAATCAACCTCAAATATGAGTATATCTTCTTTTCAATAGGCATTGAAAACTGATGCTCTGAAAGCTAATTTTGAAACAAGCTAATATTCTGCTTTCTCTTCCAGAGCTGTGAAAACGTTCCCCATTATTCCAATAATAAGGTTCCATACGTAGAGCCACAAGTGGTATTCCTTTAAGAAAGCCCACGCCAAGGTAAACATCAGTAAGCATTGTCCCATATGCAACAGTGGCCTGCAGTTTATATTGTAAAGGCAATAGTATCTAGCATAATCTACAAGCCCAGTACCAGGAGACAGAGTGAGAACTGTGTGACATCTAGTGGCAGGTATGGCAGCAGCTGAGAATCCTAATCATGTTTAAACAGTTTACCTTGTTTTTAATGCTATTCAGCACACAATTGTGGTATACTTATTTGAGATTTTTAATCAGTGATTCATATATATATATATATATATATATATATTCATAATGAGAATTAAGCAGTGTTTTATTTCACAAATATGGTCATATGATAGCTGGACCTCATCTCAATAACATGCTGTTTCTTTGTGATCATTTTAATAAATATATTTCTTATGAAAAAAATTATAGGATCATCAAATTTCTCATGTTATAAAATGAGTTTTATTACCTTAGAATGTGTTGACACTTATGTCAAAAGTGCTGTATTAAAGCTAAAACATCCTTATTTTAGCTATCTCATGTAAACAAATGAAGAAGCACTGTGGGACATGAGGCTCAGCCAGTAATCGCAGCACACAGATGGCTAAGACGGGATGATTGCAATGACTGTGAGGTCAGTTTGTACTACATGGTGAGTTTAAGACTAGACTGGGCTACAAGACAGAAGTGACACCTTGTCACCAAAATGAAAAAAAAAAAAAAGGAAAAAAGAAACAAAGGAAAACAGAAAAATAAAGATGGCATATTCCTTGTATTTTGAATCCTGACAGGTATTTATCAAATTCCTAAAACAAACTTGGCTTAATCAAATCTGTTTGACTAAGTCTTACTATTTATAGGTTATTATCAAATCAATAAACGTATTTATGCAAAAATCATGAAGCTTAAGGGAAGAATACTAAATAATGTGCATAAAGCAGCTAGTAATTATAGACCTAGTACTTGAGAGCATAATTGACTAGAAAAGGCTACTAAATGATTTAGTTATATTGGTGACTTAACTTTTAAAGATAGCATATCTGAAATTTCAGATGAGCTGAAAATATGAAAGTTAGATCTGTACCCATATAGCATGGTACACATGTGCCCTTATTCATACACATGAATGCCCCACCCACGTACACACAGAGTAAAGTCACTTCTCAAAGTCAAAACTTCTAGCAAATACTGAATAATTGGCTATGTCTCAGATTGTGGTCATTATACTAAAGTGATTTTATAGTTGAAAATATAGTTTCACTCACTCATTCATCTACTTTGCACACAACAATATTTATCAAATGCTTAGTGTGTCTCAGTACTTATAGAAACAGGTGTTCTTTTAAATATCACTCTATGTTGCATCCATGGGGATCAGTGACAAACGGTGTGTTACTTCAAAGTGGCCTTGATATTGCTCACTACATAGTCTAAGATCCCCAAAATGGTGGCTGGTTTCAAAGACAAGTTATTCTTTTTCTTTTTCTTTCTTCTTCTTCTTCTTTTTTTTTTTTTAACATTCTTCTGAACAACATTATTTCCTAAGATCATCAGAACTTAGGTATCTAGCCACTATATATTTTTTCATTGGAATCTTGCTCAATCGAAATTTTCTATAAGAAAAGAAGAGATATTAAATTTTAGATAAATCAGTAGAAATGTAGTGGTACCAATAAAGATTAAAAGAGAGTAGTCATATAATCAGGATATTTGGACAAATTGATGACATCTCTTTCTTTGACATTATACTTCCTTGCCTATATATATATATACCCAATGTGGTACAAGATTACATATGGAAGTAAAATATATACCACAATGAAAATACTTTTTATGGCACCCATTCAACAACTAATTAGATTCTGGATGAAAGTTATTCCTTTCAACTTGCTAAATATGCTTCCCTACTTGGGCATAGAATTCCAGTTAACAACTCTATTTATAGCCCTTAGGAAGTGTTCTGAGGTTGCATCAGCTTGCTCCACAGTCTGTGTGATTCTGAGGATAAATCACTATGAGGAAAGATGTACAATCTAAAATGATCTATCACAACTGAAAATCAATACATCAAGAACATAAAAGAGTCTAGGATAATTCACTTGCCAAGCCATAAATTAGGCATGCATATCAACGCCACATGGGATGCAATACCTCATAAAAATTCTTAAAATATATGATTAATGAAAGTACCACAGCTTGAAATATATATATTATACTGCTTACACTAACCAATATATTATACTCGGAGTTTTATGCTTCTGAGAAATGGCATTTACATACACAGTATCAACAGTGATGATAAATCAGAATTTCTTGCTCCAAAGTCCAATTCTTTGGGTAGTGATTCATGTTTCACTTTTTAAAATGATGATTTACACTAATGTATTTCTCATAAAATATTTAATACTTCTTACAATTATTGCCAAAACTATGTTCTAACCACTTCTATCAGGATGCCCACAGAAATCCTTCCCAAGGCAATCATAAATATTTGAACTTTGATATTTTACCATAAAGTGACAATATTTCAAATACTGAAAATTCTTATGCTGCAAACCCTGAGCTTCCTTCTCAGCCTACCCATCTCCTGCAGATATCCACAGCTCCTAGTGTATGTGGTGTTGCTAATTCGACTGGCTTAGTGTGGTCTGGGACAGTCTGTGCTGGCTCATGTATTTCTAAATATAGCCCAAAACATTTCTGAAGGAATTCTTA